>NW_028277098.1:98191666-98915000 GCF_059951505.1 Python bivittatus | reverse complement strand
TATGATTAACATCTACTTTAAATAAAACTCCCTTGATAACTTCCCTTTACTCTGCCTTGTTCAGCGTTGCACATAAAGATACTTCCAGAAAGACTGGAGCAAGTTAAGGGCAATGGAGAAAACAATTTATATGGGTGTCTGCCAGGGGAAGGTAAATAAGTCAGATGAGTAGCCCTGGGGATGGGGGGATCACACCTGTCACCCCTCTTTAAAAAAAAAAATCAGAAATGATCCTATTCTAAAAACTAGAACTCGCATTAGAAGAACGTGAGAAACACCTTCTTTTAGAAGAATCTGTCTCACCACAAATTGAAAGGCCAAATGCGTTGGCTGGTTTACTAAATAAAACCTAGGTGGGACATAGCATTGCTCTACAGAAGACTTTCCTAACCACAACTGGGTGAGGACGGCACTGCTCCAGATCGCCAATCGGTGTGATGTACTGGGTATCACAGTTTGCACCCCTTTGGAGGGTGCCAAGTTTGTGGAGGCTACTGTTCCCTGCCACAGTTTTCTTGATCCAAATGCTCAAGACCTCGCCACCCCTTGGATGGGCCTTCAGCTTCTACTTCAGTCACAGTTTTGCCTCAACCCCAGCATAGACAGACCTCTTTGCAGAGTCGGGCGGGCTTTAGAAGTGGCACCTGGCAACTGAAGTGACTCCATCTGCTTGGCTGCATCCAGATTCTACCCTCTCGTACACACCCTGCTGTGTGTACAAGTGTAGCCATCGCCAATTTCTCTGCCTCCTTGGAACATACGCAGCACTCCTCTTCTTCTCACATTGTTCATTTCTTTCTCCATCACCTCCTCTCCTTTTGTCACAGGCACAGCCTGGGCTTCAATTAGTCGATTAATTGTCCAGTTAATCAGGCAGTTAGGGGACAGCTGCAGTGATGGTTGTGTGCAACCAAGCTGCCCCTTAAATATGTCATTGGCTTCAATTGCCACCTCCGCTGGCGTGCTCAACAATAAAATGCAGGCGAAGTGTGTGCCTGCCACTCAGGAATCTGGTATCTCAAGAATAACAACCAGTTCTTGAAGCAGAAACCCTGTAGGAAGCTGGACCGCATAACTTCCAATTGCTCTTTGATGCATGGGGTTTTCTAATGAGAAAGGAACAGAAAAGCACCTCTGTTATTTGCCCCATGAGGCTGAGTTCTTCCCCTGTGAACCTGAACGCTTGGTGTGTTTTTAATAACACTTGGTGGATTCCTAAATCTATAATTTAGATATTTCCAAATTCTGAGCTGTTAGATATTCTGGTTTTATTTGGCATCTATTCACTCATGATCCTCTCTGGAATTCAAAGAGAAAATCGGTGTCATCAAAAGACTTTCTTCTTGGTCTTCATTGTTATTAAACTTATTATTAAGGGAACCGGAGATATTTTTAGATGGCTTCAGTGTGGTTGATCTTTTTAGTCTCTCCATGCGGTTTGTTTAACATTTATTTTAATTTTTTGGTGTTGTTTTTCATGTTTAATCATGGCTTTTTATATTTTTATCATGTTTGTTTTTATATATTTGTTGTGTTATTGATTGTTGTACGCTGCCCAGAGTCTTTTTTTGTGAGATGGGTGGCCATATAAATATGATTAGTAAATAAATAAATAAAACTCATCAGAGTTAAGCTGGCAAACTCCAGGTAGTAAGGGTTGCAAATGTACTGCTAAATTAGGGGTTAATCCCACAGGTTATCAGTTAGCATGACCGCCACATGTATTTTTCTGAATAAAGTCTCCCTTGAGTTGAACTCAACTCCTGGTAACCAGATAGTATCCAGTTAGTTTTCTTACCAACACTACAGAAGTAGTTTCCTATTGCTTTCTTCCAGGATTTTTTCTATTTTCCAATCTAACCTACAGGCCTAGGGTTTCTGGGTGATCTCCCATCCAAGTATTATCTTTTGAAGATGAAGTAAGATCAACTAGATGTTGTTATTTCCTTAAGCGAAGGTTGACTTATACAACTACATTTTGCACAGACAGAAGCAGAGGTGTCTTCAAAGGAGGGAGGATAAGGAAGGACAAATGACCGAATGAGTGTTGCATTACAACAACACAAGCTCCACCCCTTTTGTAGGTGTGTCAAGAGATCACAAGCACATACACATACATGATGGGTGGAATTTGCATTGTGACATTGCAACTCTCACTTCATCACTTTGACAAAATCGTCTGTGGATGCTCCTGGTGATAAGGCCTTGCGTTCAAGATGAAAACTGTTGCGTTTGGCAAGAGGTTCAAGATTCCAAAGCCCAGAATTATCAAGGTAGAAGTGGAGGGAGTAAGGAAGATGAACTTGCTGGAGATATGCAGAAATCCTTCACTAGGCTAAAGAGGATAAAACTTTTTTAAGTCCAGAGGAGCAAGATAAAGTTCAGGAGCGTCTCAGACAGACGCCTGCCTGATTCACAGCAGAATAGGTGCACAATCAGACTTGCAAGATTCTGTTATTAAAGACAATCCGAATAAAAGTAGTGTTAGCCTTACTATGAAGTTGATTTCCTAGTCTGGTCTACCTTGTGGGGCTGACAATAAGTGAGTGCTCATTGTCACCCTAATGACTAGGGCAGAATGACTTGGAGGATATATATACAGGATGTAGATACAGAACACATTGAACTCCTGAACATAGTTCCTAATTCCCAAAATTCTACTTTGGTTCCTTGCTTCTTTCAGGTAACCAATTAATTGTTTTCACCATCTTTGCTCCTTATATTGTTTCTTTATCCTATACTAGCTTATATAAATTCAACATTTAGTCATGGTTAGAAAAGTTAGGTGATACCCTCCAATTCTCTTTGCACAGTTGTTGGATATAGAACATATCCTTGATTCCAGTAAAGACTAATTATACAATTAATTAAAGTTGGTGGGTAAAATTTCATCTTCATTTTAACACATAAAGCCAATTCTGCTTTAAAATGTACAACCATCAGATTCTTTGTTAAAAATGGACAATTACAGCTCCACCTTACAGAGGAGCAATCATCCTGATTAATATATTTATCCAATAAAGATAGCAGCATGGATGGTCTCTGTAAAGTGATAAAACTATTTCTGAGTGAATATTTAAAAGTTGGATCCATTAAACCATTTAATTCCCAAAGAAATGCAAAGCTGAACTAATGCAGGTTGTTATACATAAAGCTACTCTGTTGATGATGCATTTTCTATACTGTGATGCTCTAAAGCTCAGACGTGCCCCCTTTAATTATATTGCTTTCAATATCCTTGCCTACAGTTACAGTTCAGATTCTTTATTCCATCAGTGATTTCTACACTACCCAGCCCAAAGCATAATAATTTAGAAGTACAGTACATCCTATCAAGTTCAGAGACTTATTTCCACATAATTCTTTTTTAATTGTGAGCCACCCAGAGTCACCCTCTGGGGGACATGGGAGGCATATAAATTTAATAAATAAAAATCAATAAATAATTAAAAATAATGGCCTGCTGAGGAATGGCCATTATCTTTTGCCAAGTACGTTCCTTCACTGGCCACTAAGGGAATGTACTTCTAACAGTGACTATTTATGATATCCTCAATTCTTTGGTGTGACTGTGGTGGGCGCTAAGATGCTGCCACAGATTGCCTGTTCATATATTCTTATGAGAGGCAGATGTGACTTTCCAATCCATTTCTGCTCTGACCAAACAGTCTTTTGCTAGGAAACATCTCCATTTATGGTGAATATGCCAAAAAAGAAAAGAACAGAAAGAAAAGACTTGGCATGGAGAAATCTAAGATCTCATGAGGAATACACATATCCATTATGATGGAGCCCTAGCAAGGTGGTTTCTATATGCTCTCTCTTGAAAGAAAAATTCAGGTTTTCCTTGTTTTGAAGAGCTGGTGTTGGAAGCTTCAGAGAACAAAGGTTCTTGCCATATGAACGCCTCCAAGTTCAGTTCAACCCAACCCAGAGTGGATTAAAAAGCAACTGATTAGGCAGATATATATGTATCATCCCAGCCACAAATCAAGACATTGATCTTTCTGAATCTGTGGGCAGATGCCAGCACATCTTAGGACTTGATTGGTCCCAAATTTAACAAAGGATAGTACTCCCTTGACCATCCCCCACAGCCTGAGAAAGATAAAATTGGATGCTTGCAAAGCTAATGGTTGACAAGGAAAGTCCTATACAGAATGAACGAACGAACGAACGAACGAACGAACGAATGAATGAATCCTTCCCTCTTACATCCTTGCAATATGCCTGGTGTAAACACAACACAAGCCCTAATCTGGCAGAACGGAGAACAGCACATGGGCTCTGATACCTGGCTTGAGGGCTTTAGCTGAGTTTTCCAAAGAGCAGAGAGAAAAGAAGATGGACTTTTCCGGAAAAGAATTTTCTGCTAGTTTCCTTGTGGAAACTAGCTGCTGTGGAAGGGGGACACAAAGCCAACGTTTTGTAAAGCGATGGAGAGAGCTCCCGCTAACAAAAGAGTTTCCTTCCAAGAAGGCAGAAGCATTTGCAGATGGCCAGACCTTTGAAAGATCCCATATATGGGTTACAGTATTTTACTGCATGGAAAATACTGGTGGTGGAGGTAGATGTGGGAGGGTGTTTCACTGTGCAAAGAAATGCAGCACGGAAACATTAATCAAGGCCTCTACTGGGGACTTCACTGAGCTGTTGGCTTATAAATTTGGGGTTAATGAAGTGCTCCAGTATTGTCACAACGTACCTGTGCAGTTAGGCAGACAGGGTGATAACTGCTGTAGCATCTGAAAACCGATCGCATAAATCCATTCCAAAGAATCCGAAGTAAAGTTAAGCATGCAATTGATTCATCATTGTCAGAAAGACGTAGGAATGAGCAGAAAGTCCATATTACTGAGTGTGGGCATGCGTGTGTGTGCGTGCGTGTGTGTGTGAATGAGGGAGAGAGACCAACTGTAACACATAAATAAAATAAAAGCCCCAGCCGTAGGAGCTAAGTGTGGGAATTGTCTGCTTTTAAAAGGCTTGCTCTTACATATGCAAATCTTTAATTAAACATACTCATAAAACTATAATGAACCGTTCATTTAATTAAATGGGGTGACTCATTTCATTAATTTTTAGCAAATCACAGAGCCACTGCCTTGCCCTCCGCCTTGGAATTCAGAAGGAGGAGATGAAACGTTGAAAAGAAATTGTCTGTGCTTATGTGAGACGTTTAGATGTTACTTTTGTTTCAGAGGCACACGGTGACTTGTTTAAGTGCTGTCCATAATCAATGTGGTTGATTTGATTTGATTTTTCCCTCTCTCTCCTTGCCGCCCCCTCCCCATCCCCGGAAATTATGCCTGCTTTTATTTCTCGGTTGTGTCACCCTCATCACACAGCTGCCCCACTCCCGGATGCAATGGATCAGGACACATTCGAGGAAAGTATGCAAGACACAGGAGGTGAGCTTTCAGGGCTACTGCCATTTCTAATTCCATTGCCCTCACTGTCATCTTTGCTGAATTCAGTCATTTCCATCCATCCAGCAAGGCAGATCAACACCCCAAACCATGTTCTGAATTGGTGACCAGTCTTCCTGGGGAAGTATCCTTCCCATTCAACAGCCGTTAAAGCAGGGTTCCTCAACCTCAGCACCTTTAAGATGGGTGGACTTCAACTCCCAGAATTCCCCAGCCAGCATGGCTGGCTGGGGAATTCTGGGAGTTGAAGTCCACCCATCTTAAAGGTGCTGAGGTTGAGGAACCCTGAGTTAAAGCACTACCATTCTAGCCATCACAACCTTATCACCAGTCTCATCAGCACAAGAGCAGAGAGTTAAAGGGGGGGGGGGGGACAAAATTAAGTAGCCTACATCAGAGCATAAGGATAGACCTGCTGGATGAGACCAACCGACTTGCCATCAGCACACGTGCCTGGAAGAATGAGGGTTCTGGTTCAAAATCAGATCTGAGTTGAGAGTGATGACAGTGGAGTCCTTGGTGCTCTCTGAGCTTGGTGGTTTGCCTGCAGACATTTCAAGATCACCCAGGACTCCACAGTTCATCCCTGAGCGACATATATTCTCTTCTATTGGAGTTATTGTAGTACCTAAGAATGTAAGAATAGCCCTGCTCCATCTGACCAAAGACCCTCTTGGTCCATCATTTTGTTTCTCCAGGGGGTCTTCTTCAGAGGCCCTGCAGGCAGGAGTTGGAGACATTCCCCAATCCTACCATTGTTTTCTTGAAACTGGTATTCGCAGGCATGGTTAGGGCTACCATATCTGGGGCTGCACATCTTCAGACCACCACTAGGTGGCAGCAAAGAGAAAGCTCACTCTTTGTTGCCATCTAGTGAATGTCATCTGCCCAACTTACCTGGGCGCTCAGGCTAATCCAATGTTTCTCAACCTCAACAACTTTAAGAGGTGTGGGCTTCAACTCCCAAAATTCCCCAGCCAGCATGGCTGGGGAATTCTGGGAATTAAAGTCCACACCTCTTAAAATTGCTGAGGTTGAGAAAAACTCAGCTAATCTATTCTGACCGAACTTTTCTGGCCCGTATTGAACATCGCTGACTTCCCCATTAGCCTTGGGCAGCCTCAGGCTGGGTAGAAATATAGCCTCCTTTGAGTCGAGCTTAACTCCTGATGACTTCATGGACACATCCATGGAATTTCCTTGGTAATAATTTAAAAATGGGGTTACTATTGTCTTTTTCCAGGACTTCTTTTCCCAACTTCCCAATCTAGCCTAACACCCCAGGATTCCCTGGAGAACTACTTTTTATTATTAATCATGCTTTCTCCAGATAACTCATAATTTTGAACTTCCATCAAATGAATAGCAATGTGAAATGTACATTTGGTTCTTTAGACACCTGAGTCTACCACATTCCATTGAGATCCCTCCCTTGTGCTCTCTCTTTTTCTCTCTCTCTTCCTCCTAGTTTACAAAGCTGCCCACTAGCAAAGAAGAGGAAACTTCAGCATGTAGAAACAGAGCATCTGGCACCCAAGAGGAAATCCCATCCCCTGAAGCTCACCCTTGACGAAGGCTATAATGTTGACAGTGATGGGAGTGAAGAGGCAGAAGCGAAGGAGGAGTCTGTGACGGACGATTCAGAAGGCACCCTGGAGGAGGATGAAGGAGAAGCACTTGCACCAAAGGAGGCTTCCAGCAGCCCTCCCCCAGAAGAAGGTGTTGAGTTGCTTCTGATAATGTCAACAGTGTAGTGGCTCCTTTAAATCATAGGCCCATGGGTTCCCCATTTAGAAAAATAAGAAAGAGGCTACATGTCATTGGCCAGACTATTCTGAGCAGAACTGCAGTAGAAGTGTTTTCCTCTACCTTTATTAGTAAAAAACCACTGTGTTTGGGTTGTGAAAGCTCCTGATTCCAAAATCGGACTGAACTAAGACATATATTTCAAGTATTTCCTCTTCCTACCTGACCTCCCCTACCCCTACTCTAAGGGGATCTGATTTTTAATTATCCAGACTTTCACTGAAAAGCTGAGAAGTTTCAACCCAACTTTTTCTGTTTTTAAGGCTACATTTGAGCAACTCTCTCTCTCCAAAAGTAGGTGCATCAGTGTCATCTGGAGAGCAACCTAGGATTTAAAAACGAAGAGAATCCTTTAAGGCAGAGGGCATAAGGGTTGCACACAGTCTTAAGGCAAAACAAAAAGGAAACATCATGATTCCTGGATTTTTTTCAAAACTAAAGATAAAGTCTCCCTTGAGTTGAACTTGACCCCTAGTGACTTCATGGAGAGATCCATGTAATTTCCTTAGCAACAATATGGAAGCAGTCGTCTTCTTTGAAGATGTTATTTTGGACTTCCCATTCTAATCCACAGCCCTTGGTCTTCCTAGTAGTCTAGCCCCAGATTCTTCCATATAAAACATAACCTGTCAATATTCAAACCCATGTTCAGCACAAATCCTCCTGGAGCAATTTGGCTTTTGATATGACATCCCTTGATTTCAATGGCCTAATTAGAGCATTCCCAGTGGTACTTTCAGACTTTTGAAGGCTGTGCCAAAGGTGTGATAAAACTTTGCTCACCATATTTCGGCTGTACTGTAATGCATTCTTATTTCATGTATATTTTAGAATGACCATAGGTCATTCCAAGCTGCGTCATAAAAGGATCTTCAAGATCACTAATCTTTTATACCATTCTTCCCCAATGTGGTGCCCTCTGGATGTGTTGGAACAAAACTTTCATGATTCCCAGTATCTAGCATGGCTGGCTAGGAATTAAGGGAGTTGCAATCCAACATATCTCAAAGGCAGCATTGGAAAAGGCTGGTATCTATTATTAGCTCCTACAGACCATCTACTAATGTTCAAAAATAAGGAACAACGGATTCACATTGAGTCTTTAAGACCAAGAAACTTTGATAGACCTATCATGCAAGAATTTCTTCAACCCCCTTTCAAAGTCATCCAAGTTAGTGGCCATCACTACATCTTGATTTAATGAAGTCCACAGGTTAATTATAAATAATGTTGATGGATTTGCATCATCACACATGCCTGGATGAGTGAGGATTCTAATGCAAAATCAGATCAGGGTTCAGATTTATTACAGTGCATTAGAATATAAGAATAGCCCTGCTAGATCTGGCCGAGGACCATTTTGTTTCTCATGGTGGTCAACCAGGTGCTTTTGGGGTGCTCCCAAGTAGGACATGAAGACATTCCCTTCTACCATCATTGTTCCCTGCAAGTAGCATTTGAAGACATGCTGTTATCAACCCAAAGGTAAAAGTGAGTCTCCATGAGTAATAGCCCTTGACTGACCAGTCCTCCATGAAGTTATCCATTCCTCAACTATTTATCTTGATCAATGCAAAAGGTACAACAATATATCCAGCATGAAGAGGACTTTGTGTATTTCCCACTATATAGCTAGTAAAGATTAGTTGAATACAGAGATTCCAGCTCAGATCAGATTTTAACTCACCTCTCCAGTGGCCACTTCCTCCCCAAGTTTGCTAATGCTCCAACTGGGATACCTGTGAGTGTAGCTTTTGCAAATCTCAGTTGTTCCATCTTTTCATTCTCCTGAAAAGGGAGACAGGGTAGCCAAGAACAGCAAAGCAGATGAAGGACTTCAAGAAGTCTAAAGGGCAGAGCATGGAGGGGGAGCTTCCTCTCTCCAAAGCCTCGCCCCTAGTCCCATTCAATCAATAAAGCTTGGGGAGATTCAGTTCCCCACCTATGCCTTAACACCACATCTGTTACTCTAAATGGAATTTCCAGTCAACTGCC
Source organism: Python bivittatus (assembly GCF_059951505.1). Classification (NCBI taxonomy): domain Eukaryota; kingdom Metazoa; phylum Chordata; class Lepidosauria; order Squamata; family Pythonidae; genus Python; species Python bivittatus. The sequence continues at coordinate 98,905,770 of NW_028277098.1, read as the reverse complement.
ATTGGTGCCACATCATCCAAAGGCTCATTGGTGCTAAGAAAAGAGAATTATTCGCCGTAATCAAATTGTGATGGAATGGAATTATGAAGGCCAGGCTCAGGGAGAAAAACATTTTCTTACATTTCCTGAGGAGCATGGGAGATACAAGAGGATGAGACTGGCACCTCCCTGAGGAATTCACAATGTTGTGGCTGGCATTACTTGGGAGCTGGGGTTTCAGTCTGGGAAGACTGATGTCAGGCCTAGCCCAAGGAACTCCAAGGGACCATGTAAATTCAGTCCAGCTATGTTTATTAGACTGAAACCCCAGCTCCCAAGTAATGCCAGCCACAACATTGTGAATTCCTCAGGGAGGTGCCAGTCTCATCCTCTTGTATCTCCCATGCTCCTCAGGAAATGTAAGAAAATGTTTTTCTCCCTGAGCCTGGCCTTCATAATTCCATTCCATCACACAAATAATGTTCCCTATCTCGGGAATCCAAGAATCATTGTAGGTAATGGATGACTGTTTTGGCCAACCTGTACTTTCCATTCCATGCTGGAGAACATCTGGAGAACTTCCACCTTCACTGTTACATCCTTCCAAGATGAAACACAAAAGTACCACCTTCGTGATTTAGGCAGCATTCTGGAGACTTCAGATGTCTCCCACACTGACATCCATCTCATGCAAGGATATAATAACTTCCACTCCCACCAGTGCAAGTGACTTGTGGGGTAATTGACCTTGACCCCCCCAGTCATCTTGAATGTTTTTTAGTATTTATGTGTAGGGTTGTTTGATAGTCGGATTTTAATTGATTAATTAATTTTAATTATTCACATGGGATTGTTTTTTTAATGACTTGGGTTTTTGGTTTAATTGTGAGCTGCCCAGAGTCACCCGTTGGGGGAGATGGGCAGCATACAAATTTAATAAACAAATAAAATAAAGAATTTTAGCATAGAAAAATGTGCCTCAAACCAATTGTTAAATGCTATAGATGTGGCCACTTGAGAAGCCTAGGAGTAAGTTATAGGTTTCTTTGAACATTTAAAATGATCTATTTATTCATTTATACATCTATTCATTGATTCAATCTGTACCCACCCCCGTCAAACAGACTCTGGCTGTTCACAATGATTACGTACAATAAAACTTCCATTGTAAGTGCATTAAGTTATAAAATCAGATTAAGAAAAATGACATAAACCATAGGGATCATCTTCTTCACTATAGTCCTTCTGAAACACTTAGCTTTTAGCAACTTCTGAAAGGCAAGTAATTTGGGGACAGATCTGATGCCCACAGGGTGGCTGATCCACAGCACATGTGGCCTCAGCCCCAGAAGCAGTGTCTCCCTCTACTTGCTATCCCCCTTGCAGGGCAAAAGCCCCAGACACCACACAACAGACAAAGTAGGGACATACTTACACCCAGATGTCTACAACAGTTATCAAGAAATAATTCTCTTTTAAATCTAGGCCAAAGAACAGAAGGAACTCTTGTGTCTAAAAGGCAAGTGTCTGAAAGTGAAGGACAAGTCTCCAGCAGTGGGGGAAACACAGTGCACTTGCTCCATGAAGGAGCAGCAGAAGAAGAAGAGGAGGAAGAGGAGGAAGAGGAAGAGGCAATTGAGGAGGAATGTGAAAAGGAGATCATCATCCACACGGAGGATGCAGAAGAAGTCATTGAGGTCACCAGCGAGCGCAGCAGTGATTTGTGCCTGGAACATCGGGATGATGAGGTGAGCTACGAGGAATCGTGCAAACTGCAAAAGGAGGAGGAGGAGGAGGAGGAGGAGGAAGAAGATGAAGAAGACCATGAAGAAGAAGAGGAGGAGGAGGAGGAGGAGGAAGAAGAATATGAGGAGGAAGAAGAAGAGGAAGAGGAAGCAATGGCTGAAGTAATCTGTCAAGAAGCTCCTCACACATCTCAGGATACCCCCAAAACCCACTGTGAAAGACAGATGGTCAACCCCAAGCCGGAATATTCTGTCATTGTGGAGGTGAGGTCTGATGATGACAAGGATGATGATTCGCACTCCCAGAAGTCCACTGTGACTGATGAATCCGAGATGTATGATATGATGACTCGGGGGAACCTGGGGCTGTTGGAGCAGGCCATTGCACTGAAAGCTGAACAGGTCAAGGTGGTGAGGGAGCCTAGCCAGCAGCTGACAGGAGAGCATGCAAAACATTTCCAAACTGAGGAGAAGCAAAACAAAACCTTGGATTCCATCAGGAAGAACTATTACAGCAAAGGTAAGAGATTTGGGACAACCCAGCTAGGCTTGGTCAGGTGTAGAAGACCTCAGCCCTCTTGATTTCCAACATGTAGACTCACTCCACTTTGGAGGAACATGCTGCTTCCAGCCCAATGCTTTCAAATGAATCAGATGCAAAGGTATTCTGACTATACTAGATACTGCATAATATGTACTGGATACTAAAATAGAGGCAACTTTTCATCTTTCCACTTGCCACCCATAACATGAATCTGGGAGTACTATTTTTGCTGAGGGGTGATCACTGTGGCAACTCAGTCAATATTTACCTGAGATGTCTTGGGCTGTCATCTCTCGGCAGTTTACACTGACAACAGGAATCAGAAACCCACTCTTGTCTGAGGTTGCACAACATATGAGCCTCAGCTAAAATGGGGCTGGGCAATTGGCCATTTGGCAAACTTGGGACCTCATGGTCCTAGCATATGTGTGAATCAGATCTTATCATTAAGCCATCATACGATTTATTGGTTAGTGCGAGTGATGTGAACAATGGTGTTTTATAACCCAGATTTAGGATTTAGCCCGTATTATTTCATTATTTACGGTGCTTATAGGTCATCCCAGTCAACTGACTCAGAGTGGTGTAGAGCTCCCCAAATCCATAATTTGGGCTAAAATAAATAATCAATAGATAATAATCAAAGATTAAAACCAAAAACATAATGATAAAATGACTATATACACCAGGAATCACAGTTAATTGTAATTATTCATCAAGAGGGATATAGTTATAGCAGCTCTGCTCTCAAGACATGATGAAATAGTCACTTTCTGAAGATCAGGAAGGAGGAAGCCATCCAAAAGTCTGGAGGAGTCCTGTTCCAGAGAAGGGGGATGTTGACTGCAAAGGCATGTTCCGTGATCCCTGTAGGTAGCAATCTCTGACTGAGTGGACACATAAGGGCCTGCCCTGTTAGATCTTACTGGGTGGGCAGATGATGTTGGGAGAAGGTGGCCTCATAGATATCCAAGCCCTGAACTCTAAAGGGCTGTATATGAATCCAACCTATTACGGGTGGAACAATAGCAAGCAAAAATTCAGACCTGGATATGTTCCTTGCTTCAGTTCCATAGCTGTAAAATGAAGACCACCTTGATCCTCTTAACATTTGTTAGACAGGACTTCGACTTCCAGAATTCCCAGCTGACAGGATCAAGAGTCATACTGCTTAAGGAGCCTGGGAGTTGTAGTCCCGTATTTCTCAAAACCAACAGATTGGGTGTGATTGGTATAGAGAGAGAGAATCTGTCAGCCTTTCATATCAAGAAAATAGTCTGGCAAAAGTGAAGGATAAATACATAGGTAATACCTTTCCATACACTGCCAATTAACCCCATTAACTGAATGTATTACCTCAAGATATGGCAGTTAACTTTGGCAAAGCTGATTTGAAGAAAGGAATAGATCATGAAGGTAGATCTGAAGATAGATATGGACACTGTTGGATTCAAAGGTACTGTGCTTCTGATAAGATACAAGTCTCCAGAGTGGGCATCTTAGTTATTATACCTTGCTTCCTGGGGGTACATTGCCCATCACTTCCAGAGACTGAGCGTAGAGTTAAGTAGACATTTGAGCTAATAAACTAAGGCAAGTTCTTCAGTTTGATGTCTGTAGGGTTCCAGTTCAATAGCATAAGCTGTTCCTTGCACATTTATAGATGATAGAGCTGCACAAAGCTTTGAAGGGACATTTCACTTCAATGATGCTTGGAGCAAAGCTTCAAAGCTACGTTGAGAGGCAAAGCCTCCCCCTTCTGTTTCTTAAAGAAAAGCTGCTTTATTTTGCATTACTTCCAACACTTTCAGAACCAGAAAAGGCTTCTGAGCAAGTGCGGAAGCTTTTTCTGGAAGAACTGGAGGAAGGTGATATAAAAAGTGTTCCAGCAAGGCAGTTTGTATCACTGCTGCCCCCTTGATGAGGCAAATAATGTCATTTCCACACCATCATATATCTTGCTGAGCCAAAGCATTGCTCCCTCAGGGAGGCTAGCAGATGATAAGAATGTAGAAGATCTGATCTGCCTAGGAGCATTATCCTGCAAATATTGTTAAGCATAAGATAGGTCACTATATCCAAAGAAACAAATATAATTCCCAGCTATATCTGGACAGATTGTTATTTCCATATTATTTTGGTTCCAAAGAACATAATATCCTGCTTGAGTGGATGCTTCTATAGCAGTTTCATAGATTTGCCTTTGAAAAGCAATGTGGAAGCCACATCCAGAAGTTCTCCCTTCCACATTCAGAACTGGAGGAAGCCCCAGAAGTTCTTCCTTCCTTCCCTACAGATTTGTGTAAAGAATTTCCAGGGACACCAAAAGTGGTTCTACATGGCTTGACAGGTTTCTTGGAAAAATTATACCCATCTTAAACTTCTTATAATGTCCTTTATTCACCCGCTTCTCCATTCGTTTTCTAGATTCTTCAAGACCTGAGAAGCGTGAAATCAAATGTCCAACTCCAGGCTGTGATGGCACTGGCCATGTCACAGGACTTTATCCTCACCATCGCAGTTTGTCTGGCTGCCCGCACAAAGACAGGATCCCTCCTGAGAGTAAGTGTGCATTAAACTCCACCAGAGTCATGCTGCAACAGCAGTTAGTACTATTCTTATGAAATAACTCTTTATAACAGTGTTGTCCAAACTTGGCCACTTTAAGATGAGTGGACTTCAACTCCCAGAATTCCCCGCCAGCCATGCTGGCTGGGGAATTCTGGGAGTTGACGTCCACTCATCTTAAAGTGGCCAAGCTTGGACAACACTGCTTTATAAGAATGCCCATCGCTTCGGGTGCACAGAGAAGATGCCATGCAGGTATACAAATGAAAACTAGCTTCCAAAAACAAACTTTCCGGCCCCTACCCGTAGTCCTCATTTAACGACCACAATAGGGACTGAAAAATTCATTGTTAAGCAGGGCAGTTGCTAAGCGAGTCATGCCTGATTTTATGACCTTTTTTGTACTGGTCATTAAGCAAATAACCATGGCCGTTAAGTGAATCATGTAGTTGTTAAGCAAATCATGTGGTTCCCCATTGATTTTGCTTGCCAGAAGCTGGCTGGGAAGGCCGCAAATGATGATCACATGACCTTGGGATGCTGCAACTGTCATAAGTGCAAGCTGGTTGCCAAGCACCAGGATCATGATCATGTGACCGCGGGGGTGCTGTGACAGTTGTAAGCGCAAGGAGCAGTTGTAAGTCCCTTTGTTCAGCACTGCTGTAACTTTGAACAGTCACTAAATGAATGGTTGTTAAGTGAGGACTACCTGTACTCTAACCTAGTGGAGATACCCTGAGAGATTCTAGGGAATGGCCATCCTAAATCTCTTCCTCTTCCCCCTTCCTGCTGTGGACCGTGCTGCCTCCTGTCTTGCCCCCTTCCTGGAATGTGCTCCCTCCTTCCTGAGAACCTGCTGCGCTATTGCAGTCCCTCACATCCAGGTCATTGATGAAAAGGAGAGAAAGGTTGAAAAGCTTGTTCTAGAATGTTAAGGACACTCCCACAAATACAGGGTTTCTCAACCTTGGCAACTTGAAGATGTGTGGACTTCACTTGCTAGAATTCTCCAGCCAGCCATGCTGGCTGGCTAATTCTGGGAGTTGAAGTCTACACATCTTGAAGTTGACAAGGTTGAGAAACATTGCACTAATAAGAGCCAGAATACTGTTAGATTGGAACACACAGAATTCAGGGGCACCTGAGAACTGCAGTCAACAATCACACATCATTAAAAAAGTCAAGAAAAAAAATGTGGCACGTTGAGGGAGAAATAGCACATAAATGATGGGATCCAGGACATATTAAATAACTAGGAAGGTAGCCAAGCATTGGGAGAGTGATTTAAAAAAAAAAACTTAAATAGCTAGGGCCCTTGATTTCTTTCATTAGTTTGAAGCAACTATGATTCACCCAGCCTTAAATCTAGGCACTGTGAGCATATGGATTTGATATTGTTCTCTCTCAGTGATTTGGGGAATTGTGGCTACTCAAGTGTTGCCAAACTACAGCTCCCAGCACCCCACCACTATCCATGATAGCTGGGACAACTGGAACTAATCGTTCAGCAAAATGCAAATGATCACAAATGGTGGATTATAAGAAAATCCATCCTATATCTCATCTGGGTTAACCACTGACCCAACAGAGATAAGGTTACTGTCCGATTTTCAACTCCCTGATTTCATGCCTGCCTGTCTGTCTGTCTGTCTGTCTGTCTGTCTGTCTGTCTGTCTATCTATCTATCTATCTATCTATCTATCTATCTATCTATCTATCTATCTATCTATCTATCTGTCTATCTGTCTATCTGTCTATCTATCTATCTATCTATCTATCTATCTATCTATCTATCTATCTATCTATCTATCTATCTATCTATCATCTTCTCTAAGTTAAACTAAGCTGGCCATGCCAAACACATGTGAGTTGCATGACCACAATGTTCCGCTTGATCTCTGGGTTTTTATAATTGCAAACCTGCTAGAGTCACTGAATCTGGCAGGATATCAATTCTGCAATAAATAAATCAATGACCAAATGCTTTGAGTAATGCTACTTAGCTGCAATTCACCTAATACACCAATCAGTAAGCATGGATGTATTTTCAGGTGTATTAGTAACACAGAAGCTCACTGAAATCACTGAGTAATATCAGGGAAAGAGAAGAATCTTGATGATTTAAAGAACTGTATAAAACAATACTTTATCTCGCTTCTGTGCTCAGTGAATCCATGGCAGCCATGCAAGGTGGGAAGCATGTTCATGAAATGTTCACAAGCTAATATGCACTCTCAGTGCTTAACACTACATATACTGATTAAGAAACCGAGTTCTGAATTACAAAGTCCCTGATTATTCACTTTAGTTAGTCTCCTTGAGTTGCATTTGCACAGTATAGTTCCCCAGGCCAATTAAATTTTAGCAGCTGCATTTACACAGAATGCTAAATTTAGTGTTAATCTTGGCTAGGGTTATTTGTGGCTCAGTGTATTCTGTGAACCCAGCCCATGTGAATAATCTGTGTTCCATGTTTTGTACAAACTCAGAAAATGTGTCAACTCAGTAATCAGGGAAAACATGTATGAATGCTGTCGTTGAGTAGCTGTTAGAAATGTATTATTGATCTGTGTTGCAGATTGGGTAAAAATTATTGATATAATGTCTGTGAATTGATCTGAGGGCAGATGAATACTTCAGTTTACCTTTTGGTAACTGATAATGTGGTGGCAATAATAAAATAGATTTACTGTATGTAGGTTGAAATAAAAACAGCCACCATTATATAAAATACAGATAAGCATTTTTCAAAAAAATCCCCACCTTATCAGTTCTCCTGTCCCCATGGAACCCATTGGGGCTGAGGAAGCAGATCAGTATACAGGTAGTCCTCGACTTACAACCATTCATTTAATGACCATTCAAAGTTACAACAGAGCTGAAAAAAGTGACTTACAACCAGTCCTTGCACTTACAACCATCACAGCATCCCTGTGGTCACATGATCAAAATTTGGGCGCTTGGCAACTGGCATGTATTTACGACGGTTACAGCATCCCAGGGCCATGTGATTGCCATTTGCGACCTTCCCAGCCAGCTTCTGGCAAGCAAAGTCAAGGGGGGAAGCTGGATTCGCTTAACAACCATGTGATTCACTTAACAACTGTGGATTCGCTTAATGACTGCGGCAAAAAAGGTTGTAAAATCGGACATGACTCATTTAACAACAGCATCACTTAGCGACAGAAGTTTGGGTCCCAATTGTGATCGTAAGTCAAGGACTACCTGTACTGCTTAATGGAATACTTATTTGTTTCTCCTCATTTCTGATATTTAACTGACTATAAGAAGCCATCCCAGCCCCTTCCATCGAGGGCCCTGAAACTCAGACAAGGCTTCCATTGGACACAGCAGCTCATAGGCTGTAGTGTCAGGATATTGCTGCTTGTGTTACAATGTGTTTTATTCACTATACCTACATTAAAAAATACCTTCCCAACAGCCATGCTTGCACCTGATGATAGCATGAAAAATATCTCAACGTGGACTATAGAAAAAAATGAAAGTTATGTTGTAACCGTAGAGTAAGAGGTTAATTTATATTTATACTTACAACTGCTGTAAAAGAAAATCGGAAGTTACTTCTTTACACTTTTCTTTTTTCTTTCCCTGTTTTCCTGTACTTTGGCTTTGTCCTTTTCCCCCCTTTCTTTCCTTCTCTCTCTCTTCTATTCTAAATACTAGTTTTGGTTAGTGTCTATCTTTCTTGTTGAAAATTCTAATAAAGTTATTTCTCTGTGTGTGTGTGTGTGTGTATCTCAACATGTCTCCTCTTTTTAAAAGCTTGATGCTGAAACAGCACGGGAACATTATGCATTCCAGCACAATATTATGGATAACAGCAGAACTCCGTGTTAGATATCCTGGGATTCATGGCATTGCCCTTTAAAATACCTGTGGAGCAGGAATGGGAGTCCAGATTAACCCAAATCAAGAATATTGATGTCACATCCCTTTTTAACAGGAGTCAGGCATAAACGTAGCTTCCCCTGGAATTACTAGGTAGGTAGAATGTGGGCCTAGGCCAGTGTTGTCCAAACTTGGCCCCTTTAAGATGAGTGGACTTCAACTCCCAGAATTCCCCAGCCAGCATGCTGGCTGGGGAATTCTGGGAGTTGAAGTCCACTCATCTTAAAGGGGCCAAGTTTGGACAACACTGGCCTAGGCAAATCCTTAGAAAATTGTGGGTTGCTCTGAAGAAGGAATGCAGGAGGAAAGCTGATGTGGCCATCTTGCTGATGGTGATTAGTGAGCCTAGAGGAAAAATCCTCTAGCAGAAGTGCCTTGGGAACCCTAATTTATTTATTTTATTTATTAGCTAAATTTAGTGTGGCTGCCCAACTCCTTTTGTGGGCTTTTGGAGGTCTTGCCCAGGATAAGTCACCCAGCTCATCTGCACTGATGCCGAGACAATGCTGTACAAAAAAAGAAAAAAGGGATATTGCTCTTTATCTCAACGTATTTGGAGAAAAAGTTGAATAGGCCATTGCTTGGAGGTCTTAAATTTTAATAAGTAAGACAGTGTGGTATGGAAGAGTTTCATTTACTTTCTCCCCAAAGGGGAAATATTGGTTATTTCCCACTCTAAAATAATTTCTTTTACAATCCCCTCTCAAGAAAGGAGGTGTGAGCTTATGAAAAAAATAAATAAAAAAGCACCTGCCTTCTCAGTTCATTTCAAAGGCTGCGGACCCAGAAAAAAATGAGAGAAAGGAGCATCAGTTGTTTATTTCCTCGTGTGTAAGTGAAAAATAAAAATAAGTGCAAGCGTACTTTTGAAAGATATTTTTCTTTTCTTTCAAGGTTATCCTCACAAAAGGCTGTGAGATTAAATTATATACATTTGTTTTAAAACAAAATCAGAGACTTCAGATACATACCTAGAAAGCCAGTCCTTTGAACCAGAGAATCCATCTGGCTTCATAGCAGGAAGAGAACTGGATGACCCATTGCTTTGATCCAGCTGAGAAGCCAACTGAAAAGTTAAGTTAGAAGTTGCAGGTTCACATCTCCACATCCTGAACCACTGTACTGCCTAAATTTGGGATGTCAAGCTCCTAGCTAATCAATAGAAGAGAATATATGTAGCTCAGGGTTGAACTGTGGAGTCCTTGGGGTTCAACCAAGCTCAGAGAACCACAAGGTCCTAGCTAATCATAGTGAAAAGTCACCGGGACTAGATGTAAAGACTGCAAGGTTGTAGCTGTGCTGGGTTGAGTTAAGACTTCCAGATCCAATTGTTCCTTGATCTGTAGCTAGCAGGAGAATCATTGGGTGGAAACCAGTTGGACATATCTGCCTCACTTCTTCTGTGTATTGCTTTCTCACCTTTTCCCTCATTGTCTTCTTCATTCTCAAGTCCTGGCCATGCACGAGAATGTATTAAAATGCCCAACACCTGGATGCACCGGACAGGGCCATGTAAATAGCAACCGCAACACTCACCGAAGGTAAGTGACTTTCTGTCGCATCCTAGTTATTGAGAACAGTTGCTCAAATTCAGATAGAATGGTTGGCAAATAATCGGGAATCAGTCAACTATATGTTTAACAAACATGGTCAGCTGATTGGGACAGCCATTGAACTGGAGGAGGGAGAAGAATTTTTAAAGGGGCTGGAAATGGATGGTGTCACTGGAAATTGTCTTGCATTTTTGTCTCACCACTTTGCCTTCGTTTGCATGAAAAAGAATTTTCTTTGGAAATGCGTCTCAAAGGAAAAGAGAACTTTTACGAAGTTCTTATAGATCCAGTGTGGTATTCTTGCACTTATGTAGTGACAAAGCAATTAAGGAGTGGATGTGAATGTCCTCCTTTTCACTATATCACCATCTCTCCCACAGCCTTCCTGGCTGCCTACGCTAGAGAAGGCACTAGTCTTACCGTACTGCTTTTTTAGAAGCCGAGGTAATGTCACCCCTTTGAGAAGTTGTTGGAAAACTTCTCCTTTCTTTGTGAAAGGAGGAAATCTTTGAGGAAATCTTCTACCCAGTTTCCCTCAGATTTGGTGGAGAAATTCAGAAGATCATTTGTGCCCAATGGCTCAAGCATTCTATGCTAGGTTTATTTTTGACTAGGGTTTTTTTTTCCCTGATGTATCTTGAAAGATTGATAATATTGTTTTTTTTCCTGATGTATCTTGAAAGATTGATAATATTGTTTAAATTCTTGCATTAGCCTCTTTTCTGTGTAAAATATTTCGAGATATCTAGGGCACTGTACAAATTCACAAAATTGTTATATTTATTTTATTGTATTTTATCCTTGCGTTCCTCTCCTACATTATTTTTCTGTTTCTTCCTTGTTTTCTTCCACTAGCTTATCTGGGTGTCCCATTGCAGCTGCAGAAAAATTAGCCAAAACTCATGAGAAGCAACAACCCCCAACCAGTGACCCTTCAAAAAATCACTCAAATTCAGATCGGATACTCAGGTAATCCAGCCTAACGGATTCTAATCCACTGTGTTTCTCCTTTTCCTCTGAAATAACCAGCTACAGTTTAGCTGGTTGGCAGTACATCTCCTTCCCACTAATGCATCTCTTACTGTTAATTTTTTTTGGGGGGGGGGATGGGAAAAATGTAATATTCCTAATCAGAGCATGCTGGACAACAAATGTCTTCTGTGGCATCCATTAATTCTGAGATGACAGGCCAAGGGGTTTTTAACAGAATCCCAAGCAACGTCTTACTGTCTACGCAGCAGTGCAGATGGCCAGAAAATCACATTGATTAAGTTGACATTACGAAGAGGGGAGGACAAAAAGCCATCTTCACTTTTCCATTTTTCACTTTCTGTTACGTGTTACCATTTCTCCATGCCTTTCGGTTTCACAGGCGGTGTGGAATGGAGCTTGATTCTAATTAATTGGCTTAATAAACTTACTCTCTGCAACTCCCATCATTAGCTGATTACAGGCTGTATCCGTGGGCCATCTAATGTGGATGCTACAGAGCCAGATGGAAAAGGAACAACCAAAGTTTTAATTTTTAAAATCCCTTTAGTTAAAACCACAGAATAGAATAACGCAGGTGAAATGAAACCAACTTACTCTGCTTGGAAGTGCAAAAATATAGGTTATGTGCTCTGTGAGATGAGTGGCAAATTTCCAGGCACTTAAAACCCATCTGGTTCTAGGTCAGTAAATCAATTCAATGTAATCCAGATTGGAAGCAGTGCCAGCAAGTGAGGACTATCATGGCATGTGCTTCAAAATGTAATAGACATGGTTTCTTTACTCTTGTAGTCTAAGGCAGGGTTCCTCAACCTCAGCAACTTTAAGATGGGTGGACTTCAACTCTCCCCATGGCTGGCTGGGGAATTCTGGGAGTTGAAGTCCACCCATCTTAAAGTTGTTGAGGTTGAGGAACCCTGGTCTAAGTGATAGGAGTGTACAGTAATCTGGATTCAAAGGGATTCAAAAGGAGATCTGGAACTTCCATGAGTGTGCATCTCACACCCATTGGCACCTTCTTAAATCAAGCACCTTCTTAAATCAAGCAGGTGGGGAATTGCACAGGAACCCAGGAAAAGATGCAGCTTCATCAAGGAGTTGCTGATACATGCAACATGCACAGCACCCATGTTCTGAATGACCTTTTCCCCTCAAATCCAGATCAGTGTGCAGCCCTAGCAAGTCATTCTGATTTACATATCAGAGATGAATCCTTTACACTGAATAATAATTGCAGTCATAACCACAATTTATACAACGTTTATTATTAAATAAATGTCAGAATAATCACTTGTAGCATTTCTACACAGCTTCTAATTGCTTGAAATGTTTAATGTATATCTAGGAAACCTGCAATATACATAGCATTACCATCCCCCTCCCCATAATCAGAATGGGAGAGGGGTGACAGAGAGACAGTATCTTACCCAAGGCTGCCTAATCTGAAGATTAGAAGCAAAAGATTCCTGATTTGCAATTTAGGCTTCGTTCCTATGCAAATGTGGGGTGCGTGCAGGGACATCCATGGAAGAGTCAGCATGCTGTGACGCATGTTAAATGGGGCAGGTCTTCGATTGCCCAGTCACACCCAACATGTTGACCCTGCAACTCCCACCCCTTGGATGTGTGATCTTTTACTCCTGGATGCCACACATGGGCCAAGCTCAGATTGAGCAGTTTGTGGACCACAACAGCCATTTCTGGCCCAAGTTCCTTTGTGGTGGGCAGGGGCAAAATTTTGCATCCGATTTTTTTATTTCAAGTGGTTGGGGTTCTCCATTTCCCCCAATTGGCTACTTCTTTCTCTTTGGGGAAACTGTAGGAGCCAATTGGCTTTCCTGAGCAAATAACCCAAAATCTCAAAAACACATTTGAGTCCAATTCACCCTGATGGTCATCGTTCCATCACCAGCCACCCTGCTGAGGCTCCCAGGGAAGGTGGGAAGAAGAAGCACTAGGCTAAAGAGTTACCCCAACCCCCAGCCCACCCTAAGTGGATTGTTAGATGGGTAGAAGTTCTCTCAGTTCACTGGGATCATTAAGTGGATATTTTTCCCAGCCATCCCAATTAAGATCATAGTCATGACTTAGGGTAGCAGTCTTTTGCCATCTTCCCACCTGATTGCTGATCAGTTGTAGAGCTCTTCAGAGCACCATGAACATGTTGTAACTGACAGACTATATGGTGTCCACATTTCCTATATATTCTTACCTAGGATTTTCCAAACAACTGTTTTCCATTTCTCACAAACAATTTGAAAACAACATAGGATCATCATCATTTTTTCAGTTTGAAAATGCTGAAAACCCAATAAATTAATCAGTATTCCCTCCAGCTGATTAATAGGAAAGTACAAAGAACATAACTCATTCAATACTCCCTCTACACACAAGGAACTAATTCTCTCTTTCCCTTTCTCTCTCTCTCTCTCTCTCTCTCTCTCTCTCTCTCTCTCTCTCTCTCACTCACACCCACATATGTAGAAGCCCATATTTACAGTCCAAATTCTTATACATTTTTCTGGTCATTTGCAAAAAAAAATATCTGAGCAGTTGCCATGAAGGGACATTTCCTGGCTGCCAAGCTGCCATTCCTCTTTCATTTAAAAGACTTTAGTAAACTTTGAAGGTAAAATGATGACATGTTGGCAAGTTTGCAACCAGACACTTTCCCCAGCTCCTGTGGTTACAGGTTGCTGTAATGCCTGTGATAGGATAGAGCTGGAATTATATTTTAAACAAGTTCAGGAACAGGGCACTAAATTTCAGGGTTGGGGGGAATAAAGGCTGCCCGGAGCAGGAGGCGAGCTGAGCAAATATTCTTGCCAGTCTAAAAGCAGGATACCTTTAAGTGGGAAAAGCCAACTTTGTTCTGGCTTCAGATGAAAAGTACAGAGCCAGAAATAAATCAAATCAGTTTCCAAAACCAGTCCAAGTCATAAGACCCAATAATGCCAGACCTGTTTTTGAACTGGTGTAAATGCCTTCATCCTACTGAATTCAGTCTGTAGTATAGGATTTTACTATCACTTTCTTAAGATACTATACTCTCTCTATAACAACATGTATGAAAACTGATAACAGTTTAGAATCATTCATTGTTTCCCAAAAGCATATTTCTGATATCTCTTCCATATCACTATACGTATTTCCCCTATAAATATTATACTTTACACTACCTGTTTATAAATGGGTTCTACTTCAGAAAAAAAATATATGAATTTGAACATGAACTCAGGTGAACAGTGTCTACAGCATCCACTGTTAGGCTGCTCAGAAAATAGTTCCAAATTGATCCTTCATGTTCCAAACTATGATCATAATAAAAGATTTTGACTTGATTTGATCTTTCATATTTTTGTCTTTAAAAGATGACTACATCTCCTTCAAGGGAACCTTTTACCCAAGTTGTTCCCCACACTTTCACCCCGAATCATAAATGTCTTACGAAGGTGTCATCCCTTACTTTCTCTTTTCTTCAGGCCTATGTGTTTTGTGAAGCAACTGGAGGTGCCTCAGTATGGAAGTTACAGACCCAATATGGTTCCTAGCACGCCAAGGGCCAACTTGGCCAAGGAGCTGGAGAAATACTCCAAAGTCACCTTCGATTATGCAAGTTTTGATGCTCAGGTTTTTGGCAAACGCATGCTTGCCCCAAAGATTCAGACTAGCGAAACCTCACCTAAAGCCTTTAAATGTAAGTTGAGCCTGGTCAGGACACCCATTGGGAGTGTCCTGGAGAATCAATTTATGGTTTTTGTGGTTATTTATTTATTGTCCAGTTGATTAAACCAAGGATTGCTCTGGTCCAGCTTCTTGTTTCCAACAGTGGATCACCAGATGTTCCTAGAACATGTATAAATACAGCAAAAATCCTTCTTTATTGAAGCTAAGCATGTCAGTTGCCTTGGAACCTTTTGGTCCCACTTTGCTGTGATGTCTACCTGATTCCTAATGGTTTCATCCTCCAAAACTTGTTGATTAAAAAAAAAACAACAGCTAAGATATTGTCATCAGTAAATCTTGTGCTGGTCAATTCCATAACTAATCAACTGAATTCGCACAATACATTTAATTCAGTTACTGTAATCCTAACAGTTACATTTGTACAATATGCTTAACCTGGTTAAGACAGGACAGCCATTTGAACCCGAATGCTATGAGGATTCCTTCACTGGGCAGAGGGTTGGACTAGAAGACCTCCAAGGTCCTTTCCAACCCTATGATACTATGATGAATCTATGATGATTTTATGATTCTATGATGATTCTATGACTAGTGTTAATTTTATTTATTTACTGGTCTTCATTCATTCATTTTGACTGTGAACCCAGCACATTTGGTTCATTTGTGATTGCGAGAATTCAGAAAGTAGGTTAATTCAGTAACCAAGTTAAGCACAATGTGTGAAGGCAGATGCTTCGTTTTAATCTATGGGATTTGGAACACCCATGTTCAAGTTCCCATCTAACTTCAGAGCTCCCTGAAGTGCCTTTGGGTTGGCCTCTCTCAGCCTAGCCTACCTCTCAGGATTATTACTGTGGGGATAAAGTCAAGGGAGCCCCCCATGTAAACTTCCTTGAGTAGGATACAAATGCAATAAATACAAACTTGTTGGGCCACCCTAACTTCTAATATTATAAGAGATTAATGAGACGTCACATGCAGGCATGTGTAATTTGTCTTGAGCACCCTTTTCATCCTGAAGAACCAGCTTCGGGGACAAGAGGAATGTGAACCAGGGAGGTCAAGCAGGTCATCCATCTGGGCCTTCCACCTGTTTTCCATCATCCCCAGAAAAATAAAGGATTCCAAAAACCAGCCAGCTTAATCTTCTTTGGAAAAAAACAATAATGAGTCTTGGATTCTTTAAGATCCACCCATTTGTTATATTTAGAAAAGTGAATGCTCTCCAGGCTGCTGGTGACCCTGCAGATCACAGCATTTGACAATCAAATGTGCCTGCTCTCTGTACTGCCCCTTCCTCGATCCTCATTGCTGGGGTCTCATCCCCTTGTGACAGAATGTTGGGTGTTCCAGAAAGAGATGCATGTTTGTTGAGGGAACGCCAGTTCTTTGCTCTTTGAAATGGAAAGGTACCTTATCTCCCCACGAGGCAAATATTTATTTGAAATGGACGTGGGGTTTTTTTCTGGCTAAAACCATTTCTGTGAACGAGGAACAGAAAGCGAACAAAGAAGTTAAGCTTTCATCTTCCCTCTCACCCTGAATTCCTCAGAGGCCTGCAATAAATATGGTTTTAATGGAAATTGTCTATGTTCTGGGAACTTGATAGGGCATCCACTTAGCTGCTGAATCTCTCACCTCGGAAAGCCTGATCATAAATTCATCCCTCTGCCCAGAAGCCCAATCCAGAACTTTTGTCATGATTGCGTAGGAAAACATTATTGCATAAGAACGTAAGAGCTTTGATGGATCAGTCCAAAACTTCTGGGGCCAACAGGTGCCTTTGGGCTACCACAAAATCCAGGAGGTGGGGCCAAAGCATTCATTTGAGCCCTTTCCCTTTCCCTCTGATTTTTCTGTATCCATTAAATGGGGGGGCGGGGGGGGGAGGGAAATGCAAACTACTGAAGCAACTCCTGGGATTATATTTTAACCGATTCATTTTATTGCCTCGAACAGAACGTCACAATCCATCCAATTGCACTTTGGATGCCCCCCCATCTGTGAGGCCCTGGGCAATAATTATCTCCCCCCTAAAAAAGAAGCAGAGTCTAATAGCTGCCTTAGTATTCTTCATGAAATGGCTTCATCTTCTTTGAAGCCAAGCCAAACCAATGGACCCGCACCACATTGTTCCACAATAAATGCCATTAAATTCACTGAAGGAAGAAGCACATTCTTTCAATCTGTCTGGGTTCGATAAGTAGGAAACTTGTTCTATGTTCTTTATACATTGCTGCCATCTAGTGGCTCTCTGGACTTTTGCAGCTATATTTGCAAGACTTAGGCCTGCCTCTACTTCAGTGTTTCTCAAACTTAGTGTCAAATAATTTTCCTCTCACATTAGCAAATTTAAGATGTGTAGACTTCAACTCCCAGAATTCCCCAGCCAACAGCAGTTGAGAAACGCTGCTCTAAATGCTAAGTGCGGGAAACAACAGCTGAAGAGTGGTAGGTCTCTATCTTCTGCTTGCAAACATCTGCAGAAGGTTTTTGGAGGCCAGATATGGTAGCCCTAAACACTCCCTTCCCTTCCAAATTCTGGCATTGAATTATAATCCACAATCACAAGGGGCAGTTGGCAACTCTACAGCCAAATGTGCCCTTAAACTCCTTTTTGAAAGCCCTAGGGCCCTATCAGGCTACAATTGCTAGAAATGAGCATTGTGGTTTCCCACTCTTCTGAAGCAGGTAACCCATGGAAGCTGTAGTCTAGCACTACAGAAAGGTTAACTTATTTCCAAAGACAAAGGATGACTTCAAAATTGTTTCTCCAATTACAAAAAAATTACAAGGGGGACCAACCCCCCCCCCCCACACACACACACAGCCTACCCACTGTAGCCCTCGGCGCCTACAAAGCATTAATTATGAGCCTCAGCTTTCCAGATTGCCTATCCCACTGTATCACTGAGAATGTCCCTTTCTCACCTTTTTTTCTAAACTCAAACAAATGATATGACCTCTTAGGTGCGGTAATTCCTCTTCTCGATCATTTTGTTTCCCCTTTTCTGTATTTTTTCCAGTTCAACTCTATTCTTTTTAATATGAACAAAGCATAACTTTACACAGCAGTATGTAGATGTGGGCAAACTACAGATGAGGAGCAACTGTCCTCCTCTATGCTCGTGAGGAGCAACTGTCTGGAGCACCTGTGGTCAATCTCAAGTCCTCTCCTTGTCCAGAGAGGAATTATGAAGAGCCCGTCTACTTGCCAGCTCTTCATTCCGCTGCGACCTTCAGTTTGCCATTTCTTCCCCAAAAATCAACACTGCAAGCTTTTCCTGTGTGGATGGCATGGCTATAATCTTTACTACTAAAACATACCGGTTTTCAGGGCTAAGCAGGGCTACATCAATCTCTAAAATGTTCCTCAAAGTGCAGATATTGAGTCTGTATGCATCAGCTTAACACAGCTGCGTCTTTCTCCAGGATCCTACAGCTGCCTGGGAAAAGATGTGGTTGCAGACAAGTGTTATAGTCACACTCCTGTATTCTCCAAAATATGTTTTGGAGATCTAATCCAAAAGGCTGCACAGCCCTGCTGCTAATATTTTCAACTGAGTGTACACGTAGTCCTTGCTTAATGATCGTTCATTTAACAATTTGGAGTTACAACGGCCTTAGGAAAAGTGCTTTACGACCCCTGCGGTCATGAGATTGCAATTTGTGACCTTTTTTACGATGTCGTTAAGCGAATCACCACAGTCATTAAGCAAATCACATGGTCGTTAAGTGAATTCCGGCAAAAAATGTCCATTGGGGAAGCTGGATTCGCTTAACAACCATGTGATTCACTTAACTACGACATGATTCGCTTAACAACCATCGTAAAAAAGGTTGTAAAATCAGCTCCGATTTGCTTAACAACAAAATCGCTTAGTGGCCTAAATTCTGGTCCCTACTGTGGTCAGATAGTGAGGACTACCTGTATGATTGTTCCTTCAAAACTCACTGAATCTCTTCATCTATACAACTGCGGAAAGTAAGGGAGATGATCTAGCCGTTTAGTAGAGTTGACTGATTCCCTGGTTTGGTGTACCTAGTGGGGCTGACAACAACCCTCACTCAAGCCAGTGCAATATACTGTAGTAACTGAGATGCTGAGTTGACTCCATGAGTCCTCAGTCATGGAGACTCCCTATGGGCCAGTCACTCACCATCCAACCTATCTCGCAGGTTTCTTGTTGTAGGAAAAATCAGAGGAGGGGGTTTTAGTATGCCATGTGGAATCCCTGAAGGAAATATGAAGTTGCAGTACCTAAATAAATGGCTGAAACCCTGAAATGAGACCCCACCCCCACCCCCCCAGTGGCAAAGCAGACAGAACTGGATTGATTTACTTGAAAGTGGGCCATTTCCAACCACCATCCATACATCTCTTCCTGTGTTGCTCCCTTTTTGCAGGCAAACCTTTTCCAAAGGTTTCCACTTCCCCCAGCCACAGCCCCTCCAGCAGTTATGTGAAGAACACTTCGTCTTCATCCACAGGCTTCGACTACGCCCACGATGCCGAAGCTGCGCATATGGCTGCCACTGCCATTTTGAACCTCTCCACCCGTTGCTGGGAAATGCCTGAAAATCTCTGCACCAAGCAACAAGATCTCTCCAGCAAGGTGAGCGGGCAAAGGACAGCCACACCAGTAGATGTTGTCCTCTGGGTGGAGTGTAGGAATTTAGCTGCGGCCATCTCTGTCTGACCAAAGGACCCTGGGGATTGTCCAAGGCATGGTCCTCTTGTTTCAAAGCCATACATGAAACCAACAGCTTATGCAACTGATGCTTTCTCGGTTGCGTTATGGCTGGCCATCGATGAATTGCGCAAGTTCTGTGCAGCATTTGAAAGAGAACAAAAAAAGAGGGATAAGTCTTTCTAAGTGAGTCCCAGCTCCAAATTAGGAAAGACTAAACCCTATCAGACCAGTTAAAATCACCCGGGCTCCATTTTGAGCCTTCCGGTCACAAAGCCTCCAGTATCGGCCTGCCCTTATTTCTCCGTACAATCTGCTCCATCAATTCCTCTAAGTGGGGCCTTCTTTCTGTTCCTTATTCTAGAGTAGTGTTTCTCAACCTCAGCAACTTTAAGAGGTGTGAACTTCAACTCCCAGAATTCCCCAGCCAACAGGCTGAAGTCCACACCTCTTAAAGTTGCTGAGGTTGAGAAACACTGCTCTAGGGCAATGTTTCTCAACCTTGGCAACTTTAAGATGGGCGGACTTCAACGCCCAGAATTCCCCAGCCATCCCTGCTGGCTGGGGAATTCTGGGCATTGAAGTTCACCCATCTTAAAGTTGCCAAGGTTGAGAAACACTGCTCTAGAGTGAAAGTGTCTTGGCTTCCAAGAACCTGCCTCTGCAATTCTGAAACCAGTTCCCTCCTTTGGGTAGCCTTTAAAAAGAACCCAAAGACATTTTTATTTGATTAGTGCTGCGGGCCTGCTTATTTCATCCTATGCACATTAAGATTGGTAGTTTTCAGGTTTTTATTTATTACACATTAATTTTGGATGCATGCTTGCTCTGCAGTATCTCAGGGTCTTCCTTTAAATATGTATGACGGTTGTATTTAATTTGTTGTTGTTGTTTTCCTAAATCTCGGTTTTACCACTTGGCTGTTAAGTAGTGAGCAAAATTTTGTAACTACATGTTTTCCTTGGGATATGTACTACGCCTGGGTAAAGGCATGTTGCTGTTGATGATAACATTATTGCAGATACTCCAGTGTAGGACAGTTAGGTTTGGTGTCAAGAAAACAGATAGTTTGGGTTGGAGGATTCAAAGAACAATTATAAATGGGTTGTCAAGACTTGTGTCTTCCATACTTCAGTCCATGGACATTGAAGTGGATGAAAATGGGACTCTGGACTTAAGTATGAACAAGCATCGCAAACGTGAAAGCACCTTCCCCAGCAGCAGCAGCTGCAGCAGTAGCCCCAGCATCAAATACCCCGACGTGTCCCAACGCCAAAACAGCACGAGTGCCACAAGCAGCACGATGACCTCACCCCAGTCCAGCCACACATCTCGCCAGGATGAGTGGGACGGTCCCATTGACTACACCAAACCAAATCGACAACGAGAAGAGGAGTTGGAGGAGGTAAAGATTAGGAGTTGGAAGACCACTCCAATGCAGCTTTGTTTCTTTGGGTGGGGAAGAGGCCCGGCACTGAACATCGAGTGTCATGATCTGTGGGAATGACCTTGGGAGACAGGAGGAAGAGCCGCAGTCTAGACAGTGGTCTGATAAGCGAAATCTGAATCCAAAGAAGGGGTGGCAGTGGAGAAGGCATCTCAGAAGGGACCTAGTTTTCGAGAGAGTGACCTCCCATTTGGACTATTGCAATGCGCTCTATGTGGGGCTGCCCTTGAAGAGCATTCGGAAGCTTCAGTTGGTACAGAATGCAGCTGCCTGGGTTGTAAATAGTGTTGGCTACTTGGCACTTGTAACACCACTGCTTCAGGAGCTGCACTGGTTGCCGGTGTGTTTCCGGGTGGAATTCAAGGTGCTGGTTGTCACCTTTAAAGCCCTTCATGGCTTGGGACCAAGTTACCTTAGGGACCGTCTTTTCCCAGTTGTTTCTACCCGTCCAATCCAGTCCAGCAGGATGGGCATGCTCCAGGTCCCATCAGCCAAGGAATGTCAGCTGGCAGGGACCAGGAGATGTGCTTTTCTGCTGTGGCACCTGCCCTCTGGAACATCCTCCCTCCTGAGATTAGGATGGCCCTGACCCTTTTGGCTTTTCAGAAGGCCTTCAAGACCTGGCTTTATGCCCGGGCCTTTGCACACTCAGGGCCCGTTTCATGGTTGTGCTGATACCGATGGTTTTTAAAGATCTCTTGGCTGTATTTATATTTATATTTATTTTCTGTATTGTTTTAAGTGTTGACTGTTTTTATTATTGTTAGCCACCCAGAGTCACTAGTCTGAGATGGATGGCTATATAAATGAATGAATAAATAAGTAGATAGATAGATAGATAGATAGATAGATAGATAGATAGATAGATAGATAGATAGAAGTAAGGGAGGGAAGAGGTACTTTCAGACTTGCAAGACTGAGGTCAGTCCTTCAAGGTAGTCCAGACAAGAAACCAAACCATGAGAACTAACACTACCTTTATTCTAAGGTTACAGTAACAGAATCTTGCAAGTAAGGGAGGGGAGAGGTACTTTGACTACCTCATCCATCCATTTCCCACCCTTTGCCTCCTTCCTCCTTCTAAATATGAGGATACAGTTGGTCAAGAATAGCAAAGGTGAAAGAGATCTTGTACACTCACTGCTTCCAGCCCCGCAGGATACCAGTATTTTTCTTCCTTTGCACCTAGCAAGAAGCATGCAAACCTTCATTTTAAAGCTCAGCAATTGCAGGTATAGAGGAAAGACAGGTGGAATTGCTGATGACTTAATGGACCTCACAGTGTAGTTTGCTGTCTTCTGGGATATTTTTCTTCCCAGTTTAGCCTACACAGGTAGCTGAGATTTCCTGGTGAACTCCCATCCTGCTTCATTTTCTCAAGATTAGCCAAGATTAGGGTTAGGGTTAGGGTTAGGGTTAGGGTAGGGTTAGGGTTAGGGTTAGGAGACCACAACTTAGAGTTAGGGGACCCTCATTTCTTTTTTAGGAGACCACAACTTCTTTATTAAGTAAATGGACCCTTCTTCAAAAAACCCAGACCTTCATTTGCCAATCAGAAAGCCAGGGCTAGGTTTAGGTTTAGGGTTAGGGTTAAGGTTAGGGTTTGCTATAGGGTTAGCTGGGATTTCTTTGTGAACTTCCACCCTTCTTCACTTTCTCAAGATTGGCCAAGGTTGTCTAGGAGCTGCTGTGAATTATACCAATTATACTCATTCTGCCAGTACTGGCATCTAAGACACAACATACAAGCTAAGACAGGGCAAACTATTTGACATTTGCGTAATGTTCACTTGTATCAGTGAAAAGGCAAGCAGTTTTTCAGAGAAGAGGGCTCTTCTGCACATTGGAAGAAAAGGTCATTTAACATTTACAAGCAATGATATATAACAATACAGTGGAAACCTTCGTATGAAGCATTAAGCTCAAGAGAGAAACCTTTTTTTATATTATAAAATAATTTAATATGTTTTGCAATTGTCTATGAATACCCCACTTAGCTTTCACTGTATAATCCAATAAGCAAATGTTATGTTTATTAACATTTTAGAAATTATCAGTATAAATTTTTCTCCCTATCGTTAAAGGTTTAAACCATCATAGTGTCAACCATTTCTATTTTATATTCCTTTTAGTACCACTGTACTCAATGAATATCTGCATTTCATAATGTATTGTTTGCATCTTATAATAAAACAATTATTGGTGGGGGGGAGGAAAGATAATTTGTTCAGCATATTTCTGTATTAACTTAATTATGTTTGCCAGGCACTTAGGCAGTTATGCTGAAGGACAGTCTGTCTAAGCAGAGGGAACACCTCTTGGTTGACCAGGAGTCTGATGCATTGAGAGAAAACCACAGTTTCTCCGTGTGTTATTATATAGATTGAAAAAGTTGGCAGACCCTAACATCAGGAATCTGGTAGCACATTTTCCAACTAACGCATTTTATTGAAAGGCATAACTTTTTGTGAGCTGCAGCTCACTGGCCATTCTAGACATCTGATGAAGGGAACTGCAGCTCATGAATGCTTCAGCTTTTTAATTTATTTATTTAAGGAACTTACTTGGCCGCCTATCTCACATATGATCCTAGACGGTTCACAACTACCAATGAAAACAACAAGATAGAAACAGAACCAACAAACTTCAGGCACCAGGCCACCCATATTATTGCCCCCCTGACTCAATCCCAACCTAGCCCAACGCTTAGGGCAACAGCCAGATCTTCATGGCCTTTTAGAAGACTAAAAGTTAGGGGACCCTCGAATCTCAGTTAGGAGACTATTCCAAAGGACAGGGCATTTACAGAGAAGGTGCATCTCCAAGGTCCCATCAGATGATAGCATTGAAGGGAAGGGATCTGGAGTGCACTCAGTAACGTTTGATTGTCAGAAAAGATGCTACCAGACTCCTCCTGATTATTGGCTACCATAGACTAACACAGCTCTTCTCCTACAATGTTGACAGACCTCAGTAGCTTTATGCTTGCCATGGTCCTGCAGTGGCATTCTAGTGTCATCTGATACTCAGGGAAAATCTCCTCACTGCTTATAACAGCCAGAATCTACTCTGCTGAGTTTTCTCTTTTGCTTCCATTTTTTCAGTCCTTCTCATTAACCCTATTCAAGAATTCTCTGCCGTTTGGCCAAAAGCGCTTGGGTGGTTCTGCCCAGCCGTCTCTACTCCCTCCAGAATCTTTTCTTGGTTTTTTGCAGTCAGAGCCCGCAGCCCGTTCATTTGCCTCCTCAGAAGTAGATGAACAAGAAGTTCCAGAAGAAAACTTTGAAGAAAGAAAGTACCCAGGGGAAATCACCTTAACCAACTTCAAGCTTAAGTTCCTTTCCAAGGAGATCAAGAAAGAGCTACTCACGTGAGTCTTCCCACTTGGACTAAACAGCCATGCCGTGAAGCACTTGAGAGGGAGCAGACATAGGCTAGACCACCACCTCTCTGGCTTGCTTTAATTTAGATTCCTGCACTTAGCGGGGGTTGGACTCGACCCAAGGGATCCTTCCAACCATAGGATTCTCTGATGCAATTCTGAGAAAGAAGAGATACGTTTATGGATGAATGTGGGAGGGAGTCTTTAAGAAATTAAAAATCCCACCCAAGATTCATTGATATTTCGTACTGCAGGGATCTTATTTAATCCAAACAGTTCAAAAGCTGTTCCTGATTGTTGAGATGAAGAGCCATTCCATATGGTCTTCTGAAGCTTTACCACGATTTAAGAATGGGGGGAGAACAGTTGAGTAAAACACCACAATCTTAGGACTCATTGAAGTGATGATAAATGCACACTTTTCCCCTTTTCATTTACTTTCCTGCTGGAGCCTTGGTAATGCGGCGGTGGCAGAAAACAACTTTTGCTAAACATATTGCTTTGCTTCCTTGTTTACACACTGTCATAACATTTCCTGAAAGCTACATTTCCAAAATGTCCCACACTCTTGGCTACATCCTTTGTGAGCTGCATTGCTCTTGCCCTCCCATTGTAGAAGGTTGAGGGGGTGGATAAATGTGAGACAGAAGGGTTTTTTTTTACAAGCATCTGTGACTGTGAGATTCCCAAGTGTTGTTCAGACTTTGAAATTCAGATTTTGAGGTGTGACTTTTCCAAATGGAAAAGGGAAAACGTGGGCAACAGATGTAATGCGCATATTGGAATATCCAGCAAATTACAAGGTAAAAATCATGGGCAGTTCTCTTTGTTTTAGCTTCTGGGAATGTTAAAAGAAAAAAAGGGTAAGAATTCATATTTACATAAACTCCTTCATTTGCAATATTTAATCCCCGTGCTTGTAGATTCTCTTAAAAACTAAATCTGTCTCTGTAATCTATTCCTCAACCGATTTGGCCTCTCCACTTTTAATATTCTAGGTAACTGAGATACATTTCCCTCTTGGGTTAATCATTAGCGGATTTAGGTGCTTACCCACAATATTGAGCACCGTTAAACGGGTTTGGATTCTCACCTTTCAAATTAAAAAGTTGATGGGCCTGATAGAACCCAAGATGGTCAAATCCTTTCTGAACATTTATTTGGTATAAAGGAGCTTTTCAGTTGCTTAACCAGTGACCTCACAGCCAAGTCTGACAAGATGTGAGCAGTTCATGGAAGAGATAATGACAGCAGGTTAACAAAATCCAATGGTTGTGTTCATATACCATTGTATATGACAATATGACAAATAGATAAACCATATGATGGCTTAATGTGAAGGCATGGTTCACACAACATGCTAAAACATGTTGGGTTTCCCACAGCATGCTCAACCAGAAACTACCAGATCCTATTTTAGTCTAGCCTAGAGTGTTGTGTGAACACAGCCAAGGAGTACCATGAAAGAGAGAAGGGACCCCACAGACTATTTGCCATAGTCATCTCCATCTTGGTAACCACCAGATATGATCATCTCCACCTCTCATAATGCTCAGCCGTTAATCAAGACTGAAAAAGAATGAGAGCTGAAGTCCAACATAGAGTTGGAAAATGTTCTCTTGTCCTGGTGATGCTAGAAAGATGTGGGCATCAATAGCAGGTAGCTAGGAGCCTTCTAAAAGTTCTCAGGCTTCTTAAATGAAGAGCATGAACATGGTAATTATTAGACATTAAGTGACATGTGCACTAACGGAGAATAAAGCGCACCTATTTACAAGCAGATGACATTCTTCACTCTTTTTTTTCCTTTGTCATAGTAGGCAAAGGAATAGTCTCTTATTAAGAAATATTTTGAAGGTGATGTGTAAATTAAAAGCAAACAGTTCCAATACTCATCAGCAAAAATATACTGGTGCTTCAGCATTGATCATTGTGTTCTGAAACACAAAGTGGTATTTCTTCTCATCTTATTTTCATAGCTGTGGGGGCAAAACCAGAACTAAGATTGCATTTATAAGTGTATCAATCCCACCTCTTATATTGTGAATTATTGCTATCTGAGGGTCTCATTGTAGCCTCCATGTTTGAGATCCTAGAGTTGAATTAGCATGGGTCAACAGAATCTAACCTTATTCCAAGAATTATAAAGATGGAAGAATATAGTATCTCCAGAACCTTTACCAGAAGACATCACTTTGCTAATCCTAATTCTAATCCTTGTGAATGGTTGCTCTACTGGATCCCTATGAGGCTACTTCATCATTTAACTTCATACAGCATACTTAACCTAGTACTGAACTGATCTATTTCTCGATTTACACAAGACAGTGCATCACAAACAAACCAGATTGGCTGTGTTTGCACACCAGGTTAAGCCAAAGCTAAAACTCTGCTCAAGGATGACACTATCCCATTTTAGCATGTTGTCTGAGTGCAGCTGCTTCATCTTTCACTGATCTGGTTAAGTGTGATGTTGCATTAACATAAGGAAGCCTGAATAATGCCATTTCAGGGGTTATGGAATGAATTTCCCCAATCCATTCACATAAAAAGATAATGATCATCTGACATTTGAAACCAATTACAGTGCATAAATACACCAATTATTTCTGCTTCCAAAGAAATAGTGGTTTATTCCCCCAGTTCATGCACTTTGCCCCCAAAGTTCTTCCTCCCCAACCATCTTCCATATGACCTTCTCACTCCAGAGGTCTCACCTGATTATTATTTCTAGTGGAGGAATGATATGTGATCTATCCAGGGCCAGCCACTACATTTCTCCAGGCTCCAGGAGAGAAAAAAAATGCCAAGTTCAAATATGAGAGAAGGAATAGCATGATTTTCCCCACTCCACCATGCCTATTTCTCAGGTATGAGACTAGCTGATACCAGCTGTAAATCTGAAAGTCCAAAAGCCTTGATAATATCTCACTATGTTCTAGAACAGTGTTTCTCAATCTCAGTGACTTTAAGATGTGTGGACTTCAACTCCCAGAATTCCCCAGCTGGCTGGGGAATTCTGGGAGTTGAAGTCCACACATCTTAAAGTCGCCAAGGTTGAGAAACACTGTTCTAGAGCAATACCACACTGAGAGTCCATGGGATTTTTGAACATCTAAATGATAAGCAGCTTCCCAGGTTCATGTATAATATTAAGTTAAATTAAGCCCTCAGCCTAGGGACTCTGGCCTTCAGGAAGTAATTAATTCCTTGCTCCTTATTCTTCATGCTCCCCATTTTCTACTCCAGATCCCATCTGGCCATCCATTTCTTATTCCTTTTTTGTATTTTTGTACAATTAAATATTTGATCAGAATAATTGAGTGGCCCCTTTATGAAGCTAGACGATGAATGTATGCAGTTTTCTATCATTTCAGTTTATAGGGTGTATGTGTGTGTGAGAGAGAGAAATGTGATGAAATATGATATATGATATGATATGATAACACAACACCATGGTGCAGAATTATGACCACTGATTCCCAAATTCATTTACTTCAAAAAACTAATCTGAATTTTGAAACTAAGCACAATCCACAAATATAACAATGCTTTCTGCTTTAAAAAAAAAATACAGTTTATTCACCCAGTTCATGCACTTTGCCCCCAAATTAACTATGTACACTGAAATGAAAATCTTATGTATTGTGAATATCATAAACTTCATGTTCTAAAACTGACAAGAACTGGCCATTTTATTTCAGTGAAGATGACATTGTATTAACACTCTTTATTTCTAATATCTGTGTTGTGTTATTTTTATGTCATAAGACGTGGCGGACCACTTTTGAGGGCTGAACGGATGGATGCAAATGATATATTTACATAAATATTTTTGTACGTCAGGTATAATGAAGCTCTTGTTTATTTCCAGAGTTGTGTTAAAGCTGTGGGCATTTTAAATGATTGTAATTTGGGGGGGAAAGGTCATATACAACTTTGCAAATTTGAATTGGCATAGTCAGTGGCATTTAGAAAATACATACAAGACATCGAAGTCAAGAACAGGGAATAAGAAGGGAAATCCCTTTTAATAAATACAAAAACTGCCAATAGAAGCAAAATGTTACAGCATTCATGCCACATTATTGTTTAATGGCAGTCTAAACATCAAAAAGAATGACTCCAGCTGCTTTAGCACACTGGAGTAATCCAGCTAGGGTTTCATTTAAGTATCCCAGCAGTTCATGACATGACTGTGTAACTATGCATTTGGTATTTTAAAGAACCAAGCTTCAGACCCAGAGGTGAGAAATCTGTGTTTCAGTAGATGCTGTGGATTTCCAACTCATATCTTAGCCAACATTGTCAATGATTAGGGATGCTGAAAGTTCAGAAACATCTCGTAGGTCAAGAGTTCCTCAACACCGCCCTAGCTGTTGTAGTTACAAAGATTAGCAGCAGCCTTTTTAGCGGTGCACGGTGTCCTACACAACTGCCTTTACTTAGTAGCCTTCAATGAGAAGGGGGAAGTGTGTGAAAATAGGAGCCACCATCAAGAGAGGAGATGAAATTTGGGGTTTTTTTTAAGTAGAAGTGCATGAAGACCAAAGCTATATTGGTTCATCCTTCTAGTTCACTCATGGTTTCAAGTTACTGCCATCATTGCTTTAGCTCTATACACCCAAATCTCTTCTTTGATCTAGCTCAGCTTTTGCAGATGTAAGTCATTGGTATTAAACACACTAGTTAAAGGAAATATTTAGGCTCCAAGTTAACGGACAGTGTGGACAAGTCGATAAAAATAAATGCATAGAAGTTTCCCACAGGTATTTGGCTAGCTTCTGTTATCAAAAGAGTAATCTAGATGCAGTACAAATGCACCATTGGAAGAGCTGAAGGACCAGGTTAGGAACAGATCATCATGGAGAAAATCTATCTATGTGGTCACTAGGAGTCAACAAGGACTTGATGGCACATATTCCTCATCATCAGATACAGTACAAATACAGCTTTTCTAGTGCCACCTCCAGATTTATGAGCTAGAAGAAAGCGGTAACATTTTTTTTTCAACTGGGAATAGCCAGCTAGTAGCCACTTAGGATGATGAACCAGCTTGATGCCTCTCTGTAAGCCAGCCATCATGGCACAACAAGACAAGCATTTATGGGGCATTCCCATTTTATCCATAAGGATGGGCAGCAAACAGATCCTATAAGTCCCACCACCCTTTGCCCTGGCCCATTATGGAAGATCTTACTGTATCAAACAGGCTAACCCTAAATCATTCAAATTAATATCTCTCAAATCATTTATCTTTTGGGAGGGAGGGTTTTCTTTAAACAGCAGTCAGCTGATAATTTCTCCCCTTAAGGTGATGCTTCAGGGTTCTGTTTACAAACGATGTAGATATATAAAAGAATATAATATTGCCGCTGTCCAGATGCCAAACGTATCTCGAGAAAGCTGTTCAGCACCCCAAAGAAGCAGGATTGGACTTCTAAAAACCCATAAAACTCTTCGATAATTCCCCACTCCCCAAATTTCTATGGAAAAAAAAAAAGATTTTCTTCTCCTTTTTTATATTTTTAAATTTTTTCACATATGCATGAATCTTACTGATTTCTTTATTTTTTTTGCCACTCACGTTTTTTTCCCCATAATTATTTTTGTTCAGTTGCCCTACCCCAGGCTGTGATGGCAGCGGACACATCACGGGAAATTATGCTTCTCATCGCAGGTTAGTTGACCTTACCTACCCTACTCTCTTCAGGTTCTGACCGTCTCTTAAAAATCTTTCCTTTTCCTTTTTTTTTTTAAAATAGAGTGTGGATACTTTGGTTCTATTCCCTCTTCCCCTTGCTTTTATCTTCCCTACTTTTTTTTTTTTTTTTTAGCTTACCCAACTATTCCATCTCTTCTTTTACAGCCTTTCTGGTTGCCCCCTTGCTGACAAGAGTCTCAGAAATCTCATGGCTGCCCACTCTGCTGACCTCAAGTATGTTTGCGCTCAACTTGGATCTCTGTCTCCTTCTCCCTGTCACTCTCGCTTCTTATTCTCTTTCTTGCAATTTCCCTTTAGCAGGAGCCAATTCTACATCTGCCTGTGAGCTGATTGGACCTGCCCGTTCACAATACGGGAATGGGAAGGGGCGCGCACTTTTGATGAGTGTAGGAAAAAGGGGCCTGAAATTTTTACACACACACTTATATATACTTTTGAATCTCAGGCAGATTTGTATTGGCCATCCTAGACTTATGCTATCCCATTTTCCCCCAAACTCTCTCTTGATGGTTTTATAGACGCTGCAACATTAGCAGTCCTTCTTCTGGATAACAGCACCATTTTTGTTAGCTGAGTTGATAACCTATGGGCCCCAGGCTAAGAAAACGACAAAATTGCTGGTCTATGATGGGACGTTTGTCCAAAATTTCAAGTTTTTCAAACCGCAGTCTTGCTTCTCCCTGTGTGAGACTTGAAAATTTCTATCAGTTCTTCCACCTGACGATGGCATTGTTTTTCTTGTTAAATTAAAACTAAATTAATTATATTGAACCTTTCTCTACGCATTAGGCAAAGTTACTATTCTGTAGGATCAGGATAATGGCAAGAGTTGTATGTTCCCCTTGAGATGGAGTTGAACTGGCAGAGGAAGGACTGTATGGGAATCAAAGAAAGAAAGAGGATTTGTTCATTTTTGAAGCATGAACCTAACTAGCCCCATTCACCCTACATCAAGCATTTGGTGACACTTCTATCCATTTGTTTTTCACGTCCATGCACACGGTTTGCCACACAAACAACCTTTTTAAAAAACTCTTTTTCTCAGAGGCAGTCAGCTGATACATAACTTCAGAGTTTATTTCCCACCCATTCTTATTTGTATTGCTGTGTTTAGCACACAGTGAATATTCTCTTGACAGGAGCAATCACTGAAACCTAATGCCTTAGGACTAACTCATCAACCATTATTTCGCCACAACTAATCTACAGAAAATATTTATCATGGTGTAATAAATTAGAATCTGAACTGTCCTGGGGTGGCTTATAAATGTACAAGCTCTGTCATATTGTTTATTTATTGAATAATTTATATACCACTTCCTATACAGTTGCATCTTGACAAGATAGTAGGCAATCTACACCAGTGTTTCTCAACCTTGGCAACTTTAAGACACGTGGACTTCAATTCCCAGAATTCCCCAGCCAGCCAGCCAGCCAGTTGGAGTTCACATGTCTTAAAGTTGCCAAGGCTGAGAAACACTGATCTAAACAAATACGCACCACACAGAAGATGAATGGATCTCAAAACATGGTCTTCTGAATCAGTTCAGAGATCAATCAAGAAGAGAAAAAAAGCAATCCAAGGGGGAGGATATATATTGACCAAATATTGATTCAGTTGATCCTTGAATGTAAATGGGATGATTATATCTGAGGTCCCAGCCACCCAAATATTCTTCTCCTTATGGGAAAAGTGATAGATATTTTAACTGTATTCCAAAAGAGCCTAGGGTTATTAAAGCAGTTCTGGATCCTGAATAATGCCCAAACCTACTTTGTTCAGTTCTTTTCCCATGAACGCACAGTATAATTAAAAATGCAGACTCAGATGAACTTTGCTACAAGCCAGTATGTGCCAAAATGCAGCTTACCTTTTAAGGGAGTGGTGCTGTTCATGTCAGATGATTCTCTGGTGCCCTTCAGTATCGTTCTCGTTTCTTCACCATAGCAGAATTTCACACACATCTCATCTCCCCAGAAAGGTAAGTGTCTCCCAGCCCCCACTCTGGCCTTGCTGATTTATTTTCACTTCAAAGACTTCTGCCTGAATTCTTAATATACCTAAAGAAGAAGCAAACTGAATTTCAGTTCTCTGTTCGTTCAGAAAAATTCTGAAGGGGGTGATACACTTAAGGTTGATTGTTTCCACACTGACCTGCATGTATGAATGTTCCCTCAGATCAAATACTACAGACAGAATTTTTTATCAGCTCACATCATCTCATACATCACACACATTTCCCCTAAGATCTGTTCATTCATACAATTACCAACCACTAAAGGTTGGCTCATCAAGCTGAGATAAATTAAAGTTTGCATATTCTTAGGGTGACCTTTGAGTTGGCCTAATGTAGATCCTTCATGGGGACAGCGGAATAACCTGATCATGAATCACTTCAAGCTCCAGACGCTGCCAGTTGTCTTAATAAGGTGCTAATTACGCTAGTAAAGATGTGAATTGTTGTTATAAGGAGTTGAGAGAGAGAGTTGTTCAACGTTGCAATGTAAAGGGAGGTAGAATTTGGTTCATGTGCAATATGGAGAATACCAAGTCGGAGGGTGGAAATTATTATTACCCTCAGGACTCCTGTCCGTTTTAATCACATCTCATCTTCAAGATTCTGGATGAATTTTTACAACACTTGTGAAGTGGTAACTATTTTTATTACACTTCTAGGGAAGATATTTTGCATCCCTCTGTAACATTTAAAAAACTACCTGCTTGTGCAAAAAAATAGTTTCTGTGCACCATTTTTCTTGTCAATCGGCTCTTAGAAGTAGAAAAGAGAAACTACTGTCGGTATTCAATTGTTTCTGAATGCAAAGCTGAAAAGATTCAGGAAGTAGTTGGATGAAATAAGAGCAGATCTTATTAGGGCATTCCCACAACCATCTCCCAAGGATGCTTCAATTTGGATTTTTGCACCAAGCAGGAGGTTGGATTCAATGGCCTAATGGGCTTTTCCAACTTTACGATTCTTTTATGAGTCTATTAATCCATTTGGAAGTAATAAAAAGCCCTCCTCCCCCAT
Source organism: Python bivittatus (assembly GCF_059951505.1). NCBI lineage: Eukaryota > Metazoa > Chordata > Lepidosauria > Squamata > Pythonidae > Python > Python bivittatus. The sequence goes on along the minus strand of NW_028277098.1, from coordinate 98,872,518 downwards.
GGTCCAGCCAAAAAAAGGAAATAAAATAAATTGCTGACACCATTCCCACCCCATCCATGTCTTTCAAAGCACAAATTTGCGAGCATTTTTCTGATAGTTTGCAAAAAAAAAAAATCTTATCGGTAGGTGTAATGGGAATTTGAGATGGAAGGTTGATAATCGAAAATATACCATATATAATTGCAGATAAGCCCATCTACGGATAAGCCGACCTTTGAAATTTCAACCAAAATACCATGAAAAATGTATCACTCATGGATAAGGTGACCCTCAAATTTTTGACCGCAGCGATGGTGAAACTGCAAACTGTAACATCGTCATTTATAAAACTGCACAATTTTAAGGCCATGACAGGCTTTTAAAAATTGAAGCTCTGGTCTGCAGACAAGCTGAACCCAATTTTGGGGGTGTATTTTGGAATCTAAAATTCTCAGCTTATCCACGCGTATATACAGTAAACACAAAGGAAGCCTTTTGAGCGCTGAAATCCTCGGAAGTCTTCGTGACAGACATGACTCCGTTCCTTTGTTCTATTTAAAAGCCCCTGTGGGTTATGAAGAATGATACCATACCACCAATTTTGCAACCAAGAGCTGTTCCCATTAGCTATGCCCATTGCTGCATGTTGCTATAAAGGGGAGCAAAGTAATACAGATAGCCCTCACTTAACGACTGTTCATTTAGTGGCCATTCAAGTTACAATGGTGCTAATAAGTAACTTTCAACCAGTCTTCACACTTACAACTGTCGCACCGCCTCCATGGTCACGTGATCGCAATCCAGGCACTTGACAACTGGCATGCATTAACAACAGTTGCAGTGTCCCAAGGTCACGTGATCACCATTTGTGACTTTTCCAGCCAGCTTCTGGCAAGCAGAACCAATGGGGAACTGCAAGATTCACTTAACAACCATGTGATTTGCTTAACAACCACATGATTCACATAATGACCACCACAAAAAATGTCATAAAATTGGATGCGGTTGCATGATGCCTCACTTAATGACCGCCCTGCTTAATGACAAACTTTCCAGTCCCTATTGTGGTTATTAAGTGAGGACTACCTTAAGTTTGAAACAATGCATACAGGAAGAGATAAGATCTAATAATAGGACCTCTAATAATAAGAGTAGAATGTATAACTGCAGGAATTGGTGGGCTCCCTTTACTGGATGTCTTCAAACACCAGGTGGCCCACCAGTGGTTGGGGATAATATACAAGTAGTCCTTGTTTAGCGACTACTGGGACTGGCAACTTGGTCATTAAGCAAAGTGGTCACTAAGTGAAACGGCGACTGTGTTTATGATCTGACTTCAGCTTTCCTTTGCTTTACAGACCTGCGAAGGTTGTCAATGCGAGGATTGGTCATAAAGTTACTTTTTCATCACAGTCATAACTGTGAATGGTCACTGTACGAGGCAGTTGCTAAACAAGGACTACTGGTAATTTGAATTCCTGCAGAGAGCAGGGTTGGATTTGATGGCTTAGCTCCTCCCTTCCAAATCTAAGATTCTATGAATGTGGGGAAATTGCTTGAATCTTTCATTCCAGCACAACTTTTTGTTCTCATGGTCATCCTGCTTCCCATCTCCATTCTATTGTAATAAATTCAATAGGACCATGCATTCTCTTGGTTTTATGGTTTTCTTTCTTTCTTTGTGCTCCTAGAATCATAGGAGGCAACATGTCTTCAATAAGAAATTACTGTGATAACTCAAGAGAGAGAACAATCCTTCTATGAAAACAATTGATTCTGAAATTGTAGACTGGATTTGCCTTACTTTGATGTGTGATCTGAAGGGAAGCAGATTTACAATCATGTTAATGTCATTTCAAATTTCCTTAAAAAAGATTTACCTACAGCTAAAAAAAAAAAGTTTCCACCCACTCCTGAGATTATTATTTCTTCTTCTCCTTCTTCTCCTTCTTCTCCTTCTTCTTCTCCTTCTTCTCCTTCTTCTTCTCCTTCTCCTTCTCCTCCTCCTCCTCCCTCTTCCTTCTTCCTTCTTCCTTGTCATTTATTCAGGTGCCCAACTCCCGGCTGTGATGGATCCGGTCATATAACAGGAAATTACGCATCACATAGGAGGTAAGCTGAAAACGTGTAGAAAAATGAGAGAGATGGCAGAAGGGGAAGGAAGAATTAAGGCATTTAGGAAACTCACAAGCACAGACCTCCTTGGATAAGGTCAAAAAAGTCAAGATGGTGGCTACAACCACACAAATTCCTGACCCATGGTCATGGCCGCCATCTTGATTATTTTTTTTTATCCACCCATCCCACTTATTTATTTATGTATTTATTTAAAATTGATTCATATAGCCACCCATCTCACTAATGTGACTCTGGGCAGCTAACAAAGGTTAAAAAGTACAATATGAAAAAATACATATTGCCCACTCAAACACAAAGTGGCTACCGCAGACACCATACACAGGCAGGGTGGGCTCAATTACTCCCCCAACTGCCATGACTGGGGAAACAGGCAGCTCTTCGAGGCTTTCCGAAAGGGGAATAGGATTGGAGCTAAACTAACCATCAATGGGAGGTTCTTCCACAGGGTAGGTACAGCTACAAAACAGGCGCACTTCCCAGGTCCCACTAGATGATAGTTCCTGATCAATGGGACCTGGAGCACAAGCCTCCTGCTTGACCTAATGGGAAGGGTAGAAACTTGTTAGACAAACGTGCTCACAAGCCTGGGTTGGAAGGAGATGGCCTGCTTCTACTATCATGGCAATCAATGTTTAATGCATACTGCATTCTGTTATTATCGCCTATCAACAAAGTAGAGTTCTAGGATGTTTCCTGACCTGGCTGACCTCAAAGGACTGACATTGATTTTGAAAGCTTGACAGCACTTCCCCTTTACCCTCTTATACCAAAGGCAGTCAAGGCAGGGCAATCTTGACTTTCTTTCTCACACCTTCCTGTGTTCCCAAGCTAATTTCATGTTTTGCTAACAGTTGCTCTCCATCTTGTCTATAATCCCCTCATCTGTTTTTCAAAGTTTTGCTTTCATTTTCTTCCCAGAAAACAATTCCTCTGCTCCCTCCTCACTCTGAATACACTCCCTTCTCCCCACTCTCCCCTCTGGCTCAGCCACTCTTCCTCCTTCCCTCCCCTCAAGTTCATCTTTTCGTACTCAAGTCAGACTTTCCTACAAAATTGCCCTCTTCCCCCTTTTGTTTCCCAGCTGGACATTCAGATTGGTGGAAGGCTTCCAGCCAATCAAAACTGAGAAACCCTCACTGCATTCTGACTGGTGGAGAGCTTCCAGCCAATCAAAGCTGAGAAACCCTCACTGGTGTTCTGATTGGTGGAGGGCTTCCAGCCAAACAAAGCTGAGAAACTCACTGGCATTTTGATTGGTGGAGGGATGCAAGGCAATCAGAGCTGACAAACTCCACTTGCACACAACACACTGTCACAGCCACCATTTAACTTTTTGGATCATACCCTGCAGCTACGCTTGGCACTGGTTTTTCCTAGTGGTCTCCCATCCAAGTTCTAACAACGTCCAATATTGCTGAGCTTTTTCAAGATCAGCTAAGATTGGTTAGGCACTTCCAATTTAGGTTTTTTTTTTTTTAATAGGAAGCAATATAGGCAAACATTTTAAATTAGTAATAAAAATCTGCAGCCCAGAAGTTGCATGCGATTGCTGGAATAGTTTTTTTGCAGCCCCCTTCAGCTATGATGGCTGAAAATCAGTGATCCTTTTCTAATCACTTTGACACAACAGAGAGGGATAGATTTCCCAGGTTTGGGATTTTCACAATTTCTCTGCTTCAGCCTAGGTCTCCTGGTCAGTTTACAAAGTAAATCCCAGAAATTAGGGCTCTACAGACCCACACGACTGTCCCCACTTATTCCCCATTCATCTGCACGACAGTATAAAAAAGTCTCCTCTTCTCTGTTAGCCAATAGAGAGAAGACAGTCAAATTCAAGTAAAAAAAAAAAAAGAGGAGATCCTAAGGAACTTTCTAATGCAATAAAATATAATAATCTCCCCCTCCCGCTCTGCAATTTCTCCAACCTCCTGTCTGGGGCCTGGGGGACTGGACAGGCTGTGACTAAAATACATATTACATATGCATTCCTAGAAAAACTAATTCCATTTCAATTCCGCAGACATTTCTAGTTGCTCTTGGCACAATAGACAAATTGCAATGTATCTGTGAAAGTTAGCAAGAGATGAATCCTACTTTCATCTCTTTAATCTGATTTTTTTTAAAAAAACTAAACTTCCCAGAATCAGATTACTAACATTCTCTTCAGCAGCACAGAGATAAAAGGGTCAGATTTTAGCTGATGCAAAATTCCTGTTAATAACACCACTGTATTTATGACTTCTATTATCTTTTTTGAACATTAATGAGGACCTCACGGTCTCCCATTTGAACAGCTCCATTAACATCTGCCATCTGCTAGCAAATACCTTCTTAGCCAGACACTATTAATTGCAAACCCTCTCCCCTCAAAGCAAACGGCTGTCTTTTTCTTCATCTTCTTTTTAATTTTCACCAACGCTTTCCTCCCTTTTGAGGTGTGGAAACAGAAATTATCAGATCAAAGCATGTGCAGGAATATCAAAGGGAGAAATGGTTCCTTTTCAGTGTTAGGATGAAAACGGGATGTTCATTTGCAGAGAAAGAGTTTTTTCATCAGTTAATACTTTCCAGTGAGAAGGGGTGTATGGAAGATTTCCCCAACTTGGGGGCCAGCAGATGAGTCATTTAGACACCATAACTTCCTCTTTCTTTCGCACTGGCACATCCAGCTTAGCCAGGGGTATTAGCTATTTCAATTTCTGCAAAGCATTTGAAAATTCTGCCTCTTCCTCCAAGGAACAGACAGGCACTCATCAGACTGAGATCAAGGAGAAGTCATGATTGCGGGCAACAGACCAAGGCTGTTCACCTACATGCTCTCACTGCCTTTGTCCCCCCTAAAAACAAGGCCCCCATTGGCACATAGCAAGCAGTTCTCTGCTAGGCAAGATCCAGGTAAACCAAGCTGGAATGGAGGAGAAACAAGGTAGAAAAAGTTGCCACCTAATTTATATAACACTTTTGAACTTAAAGTTGTCTTAAGGATGACAACTAACATTCGTCCTCAACTGCATTGGGAGGAAGTTGAACCCAGTAGATACGTTAACTTACCACAAGGTCAGTCTTCTTCTATCCTGTTCCCCCTTCCTTCCTCCACTTTATCTTAGCTCATGAACTTTGCCAAATTTAGATCATGGGCATTTAGATCAGGTTTAGAGAAAGTAGCATCCTCTTTGAGTTTAGGCAAGCCACGAATGAAAATGGAAAAAAATAAGGTGACTAGAATCTGGGCATGAGAAGAAATTTGCCAGATGCCATATGATGCTCTTATTTTTTCTTATGTTTTAAAACATGTAGTTTATCAGGTTGCCCTCGTGCCAAGAAAAGTGGAATGAAAATCACACCCACAAAGGATGACAAGGAGGATCCTGAGCTGATGAAGTAAGTAAGGAGGAAATTTCTGAACTGTTCACAGAAGCTATTTTATTCAGTCAGTCCTACCTCAACTACAAATATGGAGAAACAGCTTCATTAGTTTTATGTGATGCATCATTTTCTTTTAGCAAAAACATGCCTGGCATTACATAGCAGGTTGTCAGCGTAGCATAAAAGTTATGCCAAGGGTGTAGATTTATTAAATGAGTTTCCAGAAAAAAATGTATCTTTGTTGGCTGACAGTAAGGGGAATGAGTCCCTTTTTAAATAAAAAAGGATATTCTGGCACTTGCTTTGAGCATACACACACCTAGAAACCCTTAGTGTCACTGCTTGTTGTTCTGATACGTTTGGAAATATTTAATTATGTCAAATTGGTTGGAATTTCTGTACTGCATTTTTATGTCTGCATATTTCAGTGTAGGAACTACTGAGATTTAAATATAATTAGCTTAACCCACGCAAATCATGTTGGTGACACTGATAGAATGATTTCTGTGATACCATCTTACTTCAATTAAATTTCAAATGCCAGAATACTTAATTGGCAAATCGTCATCGTTGTCATCATCATCATCATCATCATCATCATCATCATCATCATCACAGATTAAAACCCTTCCCTTTCCTAATTAACCAGTAGCCCTCATAACAAGGAAGACTGAATCCAGAACATAATGTGGTGGTAAAAGGTATGCCCCCCCATAAATATGTGAGCTGTATTCGGTACCAAACCTATGAGTTCCCCACCACCACCACATGTGAACTGCTTAAAGTGCCCTTGTAAGAAAACATTCACAGAAAGCTGAATTGACCCCGAATGGCAAGAGGGGGGAGAATCAGTCAGGAACTGTAATGGTATGCAGGAATGACCTTGGGAGACAGGAGGAAGAGCCGCAGACTAGGCCATGGTCAGATAAGAGGCAGCTGAGCCCACAGAAGGAATGGGGGCCTGGCAAACATCTCAGAAGGGGCCCTCCCTAGTTTCTTGGACTGTAAAGGCGAGGGGGGAGAGATGTCCTTTCAGACTTGCAAGATCCTGGTAAGGTAACCTTACAGTAAAGTTAGAGCTAGTACTTCTGGGTGTGCTTCTGGTCTGGACTACCTCACAAGGCTGATAGGAACCTGTGGCCTGGTAAACCAAACTGTTTATATTCACTGGCCATATCCCAAAGATATTATAGCTGCCCTGCTGACCCATTAGTAGGACAGGATAACTAATGAGGTCACCCAGATGGGTTTATCAAAAACATTCCAACATCATGCTGTAATTTACCCTGTGTCTGTCTTTTTCTTCGCCTTGTCTTTGCAATGTAGTAGGCCAAAGGTATATAAGCTGTGGTCCTGCTTTTGCTCAGGGCTGCCCAACTAACTCCCAATGCTTTGCTGGGAGCCCAGAGTGGATGCTGTTTTACTGTTTGCATACTAATAAATTTATGCTGTATCTTCAAAGTGATTTGGTTGCTTTAGGTGAACCGGGTTTGGGCTACAACAATATCATTCTTAAAGGTCTACCAGTAGTCCTTGCTTAACGACTGCCCTGTTTAGCGACCATTCAAAGTTACTACGACGCTGAAAAAGTAACATTACAACTGGTCCTTGCATTTATGACCATCACAGCATCCCTGTGGTCACTTGATTGAGATTTGGGCACTTTGCAACTGGTGGGCATTTAAACCATTGCAGCATCCTATGGTCATGTGATCACTATTTGCGCATTTCAGAGGCGGCTTCTGACAAGCAGAGTCAATGGAGAAGCTGGCAATAAAATTGCAAGTTGTGGTCACATGATGTCTTGCTTAATGATCCGTGGCGACTCACTTAATGACCATGGTGGAAGTGAGGTCGTCAGTCCATCACGGTCAGGTGATGTCTCACTTAACAACCGTGGCACTTAGTGACAGAGTGGCTGGTCCTAATTGTGGTTGTTAAGTGAGGACTACCTGTGTTGTCCTGCAAACTACAAAGATATGTTGGGTCTGTTCTCTTTCTACTCAAACTGATTTTAAAAGTGAAATGTTCAAAACTGCATTTTCCTTCTTACAAAGAATGGCAATTTTTGTTCATTCCATGTAAAATTGACTTTCAAGAAACTGTCTCCTATATGCAGCACCCCAAAGAGACTTATATTAACTTGTTACCAGAGGCAAATATATTTAAATTCAACTGCCTGGTTGTCTGAAAACCACACAGTTAATAGTTCCAAAAAGATTTATTCGAGAGACATCCGATGTTTCCATGAGAGTGTTAAGTTGATCCCTGGAGGGCAATTCTTTTTCAGTGGAAGCCCAGGGTAGAAAGAGTAATCTCCTAATTCTAGGTAATCTTTTACCATGCGAGAGAATAATACAAACACCCTACTATCCCGGTTCACTTTTGTGAGATCATTCTAGCAGGATTTCTAAGTGGCAGGACAAAACAGTTTCATGTTGAGGCTATTTTGAATGTTGGCTCCTTTGGAGGATAGGAGGTAGTCAGTCATTTTTGGCAGGCATCCCATAAACTGAGTTTCAGATAGGGCGTGGTGCTACTTTGGTGCTCTGCAACTGCCTCCCCACATCTCTGCTCCTCACTTGCCTCCTGCTAAGTTTGCTTTTTCACCATCTTTTGGAACTTTTCTCCAGAAACCTCAGGAAATCAAACAAATGGATGTTTCTCCTCCTTGGTACATCCCTTTACAAGAAGAAAGCTTTGAGCACTAAAGTAAGAACGTTGGGGGGAAAGTATGGGAAGCTATAGTACATATGCCCCAGATCAGAGTTTTCAGATCAGTCAGGAGAGGTCTGCAAAAATTCTCCAGGGTCCTGGAAATCTTGCCTATGGTTCATTCATTTCCTTTCCCAGAGCATGTTGTTTGGGAAGGCTGAGTGGGGTGCCCAATGGACAAGATTGGCTGATCTTTGACAAAATGGATCAATTCATAATAGGATCTCTCAAAGACAAGGATAAACACAGCTACAAACTACATCCTGAGAAGGGTGTCCTTCTCAGCTGGACACCCCACTCAGTCTTCTCGTGGAATGCAATCCTTTATCGTATTGCAAGAAACAATCACTATATAAAATCGTTGACAGTTTCTGGGTGAACAGGAAGAATTGTTCAGAATTTATACCTTGTCAGATTTGAAACATTTCAACTTCTCTTGCAGCACCGCGCTCTCAAGAGATTTGGATTCCCTCTTATTTGTAGCCCTCCTCATGTCCATTGATGACAGATGCTTGTTTACATTCTCGGCATTCATGTCCCCCCATTCAGATAAGGCCACCAAGATAAGTTGGAATCTTCCAGCCTCCAACTGAGCCCTGACTTTTCATAAATGATAGCCAGACTGGAAAGTCTTGATTTTTTTTTTTAATTTACTGACTTATTGATTATCACACTTATACCCTGCTATTTTTATTTTTATTTTTTTTAGAATTTGAGGCTCTATACATAGAGGTCTCCATTTATTTTACACTCAAAGCAGCAGTCTTGTGAAATAGGTTGGGCTGAGAAAAAGTGGCTGGCCCAAATCACTCAGTGTACCTCTGTGGATGAGGACGGACTTGAACTTGAGTCTCTTTTGGTTCCATTTCAGTACCATAACCGCCACATTGCACCAGTCAATCCAGTCTTCTATACCCAGTAATCTCACAGTATGGTAGATTTACATTTTGTACTCCTGGATCCAGTGGTATTTCAGACCAATAGTAAGAAACCCGCCCATTAATAAGCATGACATTTGAATGTTCTCTTGCTGACTCCTTCTCTGACCTTGCTTTTTCCATCACCCTAGAATTTTCTTGTGTCACATTAAGAACAACAGATTTTAAAAAGCATAGCAAGGTTGCAAAAATTCTGCACACTTAAGCGTCCGTGGTAAACAAGGATGCTGTAAGTGATCCAAAGGTCTCTGTAAGAATCAGATGACATTTAGAGCCATCTGCTCTGTCTGTTTATCACTAGGAACAAGAGCATTTGCGTCCAATGAGCCATATCATAATTAGCAGGGTAAGCAGTATGTATTAAAAATGGACAACCCCAATTTAAAATCTACATTAAAAAAATAAAATATTTTCAAGTTGAATGCTCTAAATCAGCAGGTAAAAACCATGTATAATCTATAATGTCATTCTCCTGTCTAATGGCAATGTGAGAAAAACAAGAATGGAAACAGATCACACTAGCCAAGATAAGTGCTATATTATACCACTTATAGCCCATTAGTGTAACTAATAGGGGTATGTAGTTTCTTCCTTTGCACTGACCACCCTCATATGAGCTTCAGGAGAATTATGATAGAATTATGATGTCAATGTGTCCATCTGTTACTCAGAATTGCCACTTATTAATATATAGAAATTTGTAATCCCCAAAACAGAATTTGATACTTAAGAATTTTCAAAACTAAAATGTTGGTTGCATGATTGACCAGAAGACAGTCTTTTAAGCTGGAAACAAGAACAAGAGTTCTATGACATCTTAACTAACTTAAGTTGTATGCTCATTTATTATGAGATATCCCAACCTAGCATCCCACAATTGATACAGGCTGGGGAATTATGAAAGATGTGGCGCCAACACGTTGGGAGGTCCCCAGAATGGGAAAGGCTGATTTAAGACTTTACGGGCTACAGTTCAGATGTAGAGAAATGGTGAGTTACGAATAGAATCTTATGAACATACTAACTCAAGGTGGAGCCTAGCAGAACATGGACTTCCTAATTTATTTATTTTTAGGCTGCAAAATTGTTTATGGAAAAGAATTGGGGTGGAGGGGGTATTCAGATGGGTAAAATACTGTGTGGTTGTTAATGTTACTGTGTGAAACTTGTTTTGTGGGCCTTCTGAAACCATTTATGGAAAGCTCTAATGAAGAACACAATCTAAGCAGGTTTTAGCTTTAAAGAGGTTACCATTCTGGGAGACTGTGGGGAAAGGAGGTTATATAAAAGAAGGAGAAAGGTGAAAATAAGAAGTCAGAAAATCTTTAGCATCCATTGATATAAGTTTTCTTCCACTTCTTTGGATGTCAGGATTTCTTAGTTCATATTTATTTTGGCCTTGAGGAGTCAAAAGACATTGTTCAGCCCTTTTTGAGCATTTCCTTCAAGGAATTCAGCAGATGCAAGGCCCCTTCCTGGCTATTCTGAGCCACTTCCTTAAGCTTTTTACTTCCATGATTTTTTAAAAAGTTACCCCTTTTTGTGAGAAGGGCTATACTAGATCACACCACCAATGTCCAGTATTTGATCTGCCCAGTGGCCTGCCAGACGTTCACCAGAGGTGCCTCCCAGACATTCACAAGCAGGGCATGAACATCACACATCCACCACCTACAACACAGTTAACTTGGTTTCTACATTAACTAGACCTACCAGGCATCTAGAAATATCCAGGTAGGTTTGGGATTTTGAAGGACTTAAAGCACCCAGGGATTGGAGTTCAAAATCAAGTTGACCCTTTGGGTCTTGGGCAGTCTGAATCTACCTTTTTGCTTTCTGCATTTATAGACAGGACCTAATTAGCAGTCGCAGTTGGTGGCCAGCCATAATCCTGATCATGATCAGCATCTAAGAATTGAGAGCAGGCGAGAGTAAAACTGTGGCAGTTAACTGGAAGGTGACTTTGATCCTTCTGCATTTTCCACTGCTTGGTTGAGCAAATGAGAGTTTGGAGACTCAGGAGAGATGGCTTTCTTCTGCTGGTACAAAAAAATTGAGGAGGTATTTAGTGTTGCTGTTTAGTGGGACCATTGGGCTGGTGGACAGTTTTGCACAGTCAAGAGATATGTACCAGGTGTAAGCAAGCATCAGTAGGACAGAAAGAAGCCAGTGATTTGAATAAATGGAGGGCTCTCCAGGAAGCAGGAACTGGGGACAGGGGAAGGTGGTCTTCTGTGTTCTCATGGAGATCCTATGTGATGAGTGCTGTAAGAAGGGCATACACTCACACAGACCAGAGACATTCAGGCCACTTCCATATAGTTTATTTACCCTGCTCTTCTCCCCGTCAGAGCTGGCAGGAAATCACACTACCCCAAATCTTGCTGCTCCCCCGTCTGCCTTTACTATGCACCCAGAACACACCTTGACTACTGTAATGCACTCTACATGGGGCTGCCCTTGAAAAGTATCCAGAAGGTTCAGTTGGTCCAGAATACGGCGGCCCACATACTTTTGTGCAAGTCTAGATTTGCACATGTGTCACCTCTCTTGTGGGAGCTGCATTGGTTGCCGATTTGCTTCTGGGTCCAATTCAAGATGGTGGTTATCACCTTTAAAGTCCTATATGGCTTTGGGCTAGGTTATTTAAGGACCACCTTTTCCCAGTTTCATCAGCCCAACCCACCAGATCTGGGAGGCAGGGTATGTTATGGGTCCCTCCCATTAAGGAGGTCCATCTAGTGGGACTGAGAAGAAGGGCCTTCTCCATGGTGGCTTCCTCCCTGTGGAACATCATCCCCGCAGAGATAAGACTGGCCCCCACCTTGATGCTCTTCTGCAAGGCCCTAAAGACATGGTTTTGCCAGCAGGTCTGGGGATCCCAGGTCAATACAGAGCCCACAAATAGCTAGTGTAAATGTGTTGTTGTCTCCAGGGGGTGGGGTGGGGAGGCAGTGTAGTGGGCTTTTGTATTTGGGATTTTTACTTCTGTAAGCCACCTGGAGTCACCATGAGTGAGTTGGGTGGCCATATCAATTGCTTAAATAAATAAATTTCCACAACACTGCTGTCCCCACAGCTTTAACACACCACATTGTAAGGGCCATACTTGGGGGTTCCCATAGCTGAACTTCCCGCCCCACCCAGCATCATCTAGATCAGTGTTTTTCAAACTTGGCAACATTAAGATGGGTGGACTTCAACTCCCAGAATTCCCCAGCCAGTTGCCAAGTTTGAAGAACACTGCTCTAGATGGTACAAATCAACCAGTCCATCAACCCATTTAAAAAAGAAGAAAAAAGGTAGTGGCAGAAGGCAGAGTTCCTGTCTAACTTGCAGCCAAAAGAGGACTGAAGGGTGGGTAAAGAGATCAGGGACCAGACTGAAGGGGTAGGTCCCACAGGAAACCACTCTACCCATTGGAACCACAAGTTGGCTAACACAGTGTACTTCATTCCTGCTTCCTCAATGTATATGTATCCTATGTGGCCTCCAAAGAGTTTCTTGAGATGGGTTATTAGGGAAAACACCACTTCTTAGAACCTGAAGTCCCCTTCGACTATCTCAGCTACAGGGGACACAAAGATACAGGTGGAGGCACACAGACATGTGTTGAGGATATGGTTACCTGTAGTGAGATATCAGGACAAGAAGACAGGGTGGATTCTCTCTCTGTCCACCTCAGAGGCACTTCTATGATCACAGTCACTGCCTTGTTTCTTTTTTCAGCTAACTGTTGAATGAAGTGAAGGGTTGGAGGGACAGATAGGAGGGATCACTGATGCTGAAGCTGTGTGTGATGAGATGCACAGTGAGAGAGGAATTAAAGTCTGGAAGGATCAAGGAAGAGGAACATGTCAGTCAATTTGTCTTGAAGCGAAAGGGATATATAACGGGACTAGTGGATGATGGAATGAACCGAAATGGAGTTGAAGTGAGAGAGTCTGTTATTTTCAACAGGATCACTTGAAAATGAGATACTATCAGCAATATTGTCCTAAACAAAGATGTAGGCTGAGGTTGTTGGGGCCAAGTGACTCAAAATGTCGTGGATAATAAAATGCAAATGACACAAATGTCATACAAGGTAGTATGCGTGCTGATATGAAAATACATCTTCCGTTTTGGACCTTTAAATCTGGGAGCCCCAGCATTAACCCATTTCAAGGGTTCACACAATAAATTAAGCCCTATACTAACCATCCTGGGGCCTCCTAACACCCTAAGCCACAACAAAATCAAGTGAACACTTACCAAGCTTAACATATTGCACAGATACCGCTACTAGATCTCCTACTGATCTGATTCAACGTGTTGTGTGAATCCAGCCCCCATCTGGTAATAAAAAGCAAGCCACTCTAATAAAGCTTCAGTTTTCAGGCCTGTGGATCCAGACACTTTTTCATAATACAACGTTGCATTATAGCATACTAAAATGTGGATTTTTTGCTTCTTTAAAAGCCAGTGTCGGTTGCCTATTCCTGAAAGCCACCTTTCCCCTTGTCTGTTGCCTCTGTGGGTAATGTAGTATGTCAGGGCAGCGGAGACCTCCCACTCTCCATCTTCCTGTTTCTCCTCTCTCCTGCCTGTTCTTCTCTACCCAGCAGGGAGAGGAGGGAGAAATTACATCGCCAGAGGTCTGAATTCCTGCAGAGAGGGGGCTTTTAAAATTAGGTCATGGTCTGGGAATTGTCCATGCTGCCATGGTTCAACCAGGAGAGTCAATTAATTACCTCCAAGCCATCGTCACAATTGTCACACATGGCATTTACATAACATTTTTATGGGTTCACCGTCCATCATTATTTCAAACCCTAGTACCACACTCACAGAGTCTGCTGTTGCGTGATTCTTTCTTCAACTATAAACAGCAGACCCAGGAGCCCTGTTTCTCCCTGTTTTCCCATGCTAACAACCTCTTCTGCCCAGACTAACTGCATTTAGTGGTGGTAGTTATCGCGAATTGTTTCTGTCCTGTCTCAAATAGCTCTGAGCTGATTCCCAAGGCGTGGAAAGGAAGGGTTTAAAAACCTTCTTTATATTCAGGGATCACACTCCTAATCTGTTCCCTGTTCCACATAATTCATCATCGCTATTTGAAGAACGATTCTACATCAACTATATTTCCTTTTCTGAACATTAGATATTGCAGTCATCCATACTGAGTTGAGATATTTGTATCTTTTTGTATATACATTTATTTGCAACCATAGGTTTTACAAAATTTGTATAAAATTACAACCATCCATATCAGTTCAATACATCCCCTCTGATATTAACAGCACTATTTGTAGCTTCCTTGCAGCCATTGCAAACAATGCAACTTGTTTTCTTACATGTTCATCTACTTCAGTTGATATATGAGGTCCCAATTTGGGGTTTCAGTAAACTAGAAGAATTAGAAGTGGTCCAGAATAAATTTGTGAGATCAATCTTAGCCTTACCCCCACATAAACCTGCAGCAATGTTGAGATTAGACGTGGGCCTTCCATCAATTAATATAAGTGTAAAGAAAGCAATCATCTTATATTACAGGAGACTAGTCTTCATGCCCAATACTTCTCTGGCAAACAATGCCTCCACAAACAATTTAAGAGTAATAGATGGGTGAATTTGCGCCTAAAACTATTTTCACAATTACCACTAGATCAAGAACTGTGAATGACATAAATTATCATACTGAGTTGAGATAGTTCAGTATGATTATTTTGCGGGTGAAGAGCTAGTTTTTGGACAGGGTGGCCTTAAACCAATGATTGTAAGGACATGGGTGAAATTTGAATTGTTGACAGTACTTTCATCCATGGTAAAAACTCCACTGGATTGAGCTCAACTCCCACACATGTGATTTTCCTGGAAACAATACAGGTGTGGTTTGTCATTGCCTTCTTCTGGGATATTCTTCTGGCTTTTTATTTATTTATTTATTTATTTATTTATTTATTTATTTATTTATTTATCAAATTTGTCACCGCCCATCTCATTAAAAAGCAACTCTGGACAGTTTACGGAGGAGATGAAATTAATTAAAATACAATAGAAAAATAGACTTTCTGATCTATCTCATAACCCTGGGATTTCCTAGTGATCTCACATGTAAGTACTACCTAGGCCTGACCATACTTAGCTTTTCTAAGATCTAAGGTGTTCCAGGTGTTGCTACCTGTGGTAGGCAAACTCAACTCTTCCTCAAGATCAGCTTGAATGTTGGTGACTCCGTAAACATAGCCATTCAGTTTTTGGGGGCGACAATACAGAAGGGGTTGGTTCTTACCTTTTCATACTTATTATACAGGTAATCCTCACTTACCGACCACAATAGGGAGCAGCAAATCTGTCACTAAGTGGCACGTTCATTAAGCATGACGACACATGACCATGCTGACTTACAATGCCAGTTCTGTCAGTTCTGACTGAGGTTGTTAAGCGAAGCATCACGGGCAGTTAAGTGTGATGTCACATAACCATGACTTGTGATTTCCTGCCAGCTTCCCCACTGACTTTGCTTGTCGGAAGCTGGCTGTGAAGGTTGCAAATGCCAATCATGTGCCTGTGGGGACACTGCAACAACCACAACTTTGAGAACCAGTCGTAAGTCATTTTTCAGCACTGCCGTAACCTCAAATAGTCACTGAACGAATGGTCGGTAAGCGAGGACTATGTGTATTACACAATTAAAGCCGAAAATATGCCCTGCAATTTTCCACTCCCCAGTCTATTCCATGGAGGCTTCAACCTTGAAAAGCAGCAGAAGAAGCTGGTGAATTGCCCAATGGAGAACCTGCAAAAAGGCAATTCTTCCTCTCCATTGCCAAACTTTTCCAGTCCTTGGGAAACAAGCATTTTGTCTTCATAAACAAGGCACACTATCATGTCGGTCCCTGAAGACTTGCATTAAAGAGACCCAGATTCCTGTATTGCCACTGAGAAAAAAATAAATGTTCTCCCTGAGGTCTTGTTGTTCTTTCTTCTTGTGTAATGGTATGTGGGAAAGACCGGGCCAAGAGATGCTGCCAAGGGAATGGTCAGATAATACACAGCATAGCCTACAGTTTGCAGACTTGCAAGATTGATGTCGGCCTCACAGGGCAAACCAGACAAGAAACACAACCAGATCAGCTAATTCTACTTTATTGTAGAGCTATACTGATAGAATCTTGCAAGTCTAAAAGTACAATTCTCCCCCCACCCCACCCTTCTCACTTTCAGCCTGAGAAACTAGCAAGGGTCTCTTCTGACCCTGTTTCTCCACCCATTATGCAGCTGTAGGCTATGCTGTCTCTTATCTGGCCATTCCCTTGGCAGCATCTCTTGGCCCAGTCTCCCACGGTCTTTCCCACATACCATAACATTTTGCCACAGGAAGGCAGGCATTCTTCCCCCATCACAGAGTGCCACAAAGGCAGAAGATCACAACACCTTCCACGTATCATCTCAACCTTCTGCCTTCCCTCTTAAAAAGGCTAGGTCAAGAGGACAACCTACTCAATTGACCAGCCCTTGCTTTTTCAATTAAAGAGCAATAAAACATTTTAAAACTCTCTCTCACACACCCATACACACACCCTCAATAGACCTCAAGCCAGCTGTTTCCTCCAATAAGGTGCTGGTTTATTTTTTGTAATAAAAATGTAATGAACATTAAATTAGCAACGTAAAATACATAATGGTTGAGCTGTAAACGCTGCATACTAATTGTTGCCTTTGCCTTTCCATCTCTCTTTCCCTCTTTCTCTCGAGGTTTCAGTCATTTCCTTGCAATCATATAAACAGCGACTCAGTTATGAATTCAGTCAGCCTCCTGCTCGCAGCGATATCATAAGTGAATTGTGCCACATTTGCACATGATTAAAAACAGGATTAGAGTTTCCAAATTATCTCAGAGGGGGGATGAAATAGCCGTGATGGGGTTCTCAACTGTCAATTCTTCTGCTTTCTTTTTTTAATGGAATAAAATTAAAATGCTGATGAAGATAACAATGAAACATAGAATAATGAAACTCAAATGAAGCCACAGTATGTTTTGACAGTTGTCTTTGAGATTCCTAATGGTTTCTCTGCATACAGGGGGAGCTCAATGTTTTTTCCCATCGGCTTCCTTTTTTTTAACAACACGATCCTGTAGCAAACATTGATGTATGCTTTTAATTGATATGTATAATTAAAATTATTATTATTATTATTATTATTATTATTATTATTATTTTATTAAACTTTATGCCACCCAACTCTCAAACCTCTGGGCAGTTCACAACGATCAAACAAAACAAGTTACAAAAAATCAATAAAACATAAAAAATAAAGATGAAAGATGACAACCATGATGAACTTTGTGAGGATTGGAAGAATGGCACTATAGTTCTCCAATACAAAGGAAAAGTTGGCAAGAATGTATACAAAAACTACAAAGATTGGTTGGTTAAATGTGCCTAGGACAATTCCACTGGTTGGATTGTGATTGAAAGGATACAAGAAGTAACAATGAACAGAATTTAGGAAGTGCAGGGTGCTTTATACCAATCTAGAGGCATGGAGGATAGATTTTAGCCCTTTAGTAGGTCATTGAAAATATATTAATATTTAACAGTGTATGTGTAATGGTATGTGAGAAAGACCTTGAAAGACAGGGTGAAGAGATGCTGCCTAGGGAATGGTCAGATAAGAGAGGGCATAGCCCTCAGCTGCATAATGGATGGAGAAAAAGGCTCAGAAGGGACCCTCCCTAGTTTCTCGGGCTGTAAAGGAGATGGTGGGAGAACTGTACTTTTGGATTTGCAAGATTCTGTTAATGTAGCCTTACAATAAAGTAGAATTAGCTTATTTGGTCATGTCTCCTGTCTGGTCTTCCTATTCTGAGTTTCCACACTTACACTTCTTTGCAATTCCCTAGGTGCCCTGTTCCTGGATGTGTTGGACTCGGACACATCAGTGGCAAATATGCCTCCCATCGCAGTGCCTCAGGTTGTCCCCTTGCAGCCCGGAGGCAGAAGGAAGGTTCTCTCAATGGCTCAACCTTTTCATGGAAGTCACTTAAGAATGAGGGTCCAACCTGCCCAACTCCAGGGTGTGATGGTTCAGGTCATGCAAATGGAAGCTTCCTCACTCATAGAAGGTAAAAATCAGGCATGCAACATGACTCTTTTCTCCATAAAGGTTAAATATCCCCATGTTATGCCAGTTTTATCCATACACAGTATGGTAGAAGCTGGTGGAGATGATTCTTCACAATGGTGTCTTATGGAATACTCAAATCCAAGTTGTGAGCAGTATAATGGAGTATAGCGAATTTCAGAATCCAAGTTTAGGAGGCATCAAGTATTTCCTTCCATTAAAAACTTCATTTTATGGCCAAGTTCTAGGATGGTATCTTTTTATGGGGCAATCTGCAATGGAATTCCTCTAATATAAAAATTCTTATCCCAATGCAAGGATGTTCAAATCACGATGAATTTCTAATGGATGAATAAAAATACTGCTTATAAACTCGAGGGGGGGGAATGCCACTGAGAAACAAGTTTACAACAAACATAAAAGAAATGTTTTCTTTTTCTAATTTTCCTCCACTGAAAAAGGAGAAAATAATAAAAAAGCAGACATTAGAGAAATCAATCTTTCTTCTCTCAAAGAAGGAAAACATATTTTGTATGAAAATGTATGCAATTTCAATCATTTCAAGAACACTTCTTTAAAATTTCCAACTCTTCAGTGATTTTTTAAAAAAACCAGAACTGAAACATTCAGTAGAGTGAATCCTTTCTAGGAAAACATTTCTAATAGCTTAGTGCTAACCCTATCCAAATTATTTTTGAGGGGTCTGTTATAGGGGACGTGCAGATCAACAGTGAACTTTGACTCTCAGTGGGGTACCATTTCCCCAGACAGACCTGGGGTTCAATTTGGGGGTCCTTCTGGACTTGAGGCTCCTGCTCAAGGAGCAGGTGGCAGCCATGGCTAGGGAGACCTTTGCCCAGCTATGTCTTGGGCACCAATTGCACCCATTCCTAGATTGGGAGGCCTTGTTCCCAGTCACTCAAGCCTTGGTCACTTCCCAGTTGGACTATTGCAATGTGTTCTATGTGAAGACCACCCAGAAGTTACAGCTGGTCTAGCACATGGCAGCTCATGCAGTATTGGCACCTCTCAGCTTGTCCATGTTACACCATTGCTGCGCAAGCTGCACTGGCTCCCATTTTCTATCTGGGTGCATTTCAAAGTGCTGGTGATCACCTTTAAAGCCCTACATGGCACAGGGCCAAGTTATTTGCTGGACCACCTCTCCCTGAGGGTGTCTGCCCATTCCACTAGATCAGATAGAGTGTGCATGCTCCAGGTCCCTTTCCTTAAATGTTGCCAGCTAGTGGCACCTAGGAAGTATGCCCTTCCTGTAGCAGCCCCTGCCCTGTGGAACACCCTTGAGATCCAGCAGGCCCCCAACCTCCTCCAGAAAGCTGTGAAAAGCTGGCTTACCCCCAGGTGCTGAGATAGATAGGAGACTGTAGAGATGAATGAGTGTAGGTCAGTGTTTCTTAGACTTGGCAACTTTAAGATGGGTGGACTTCAGCTCCCAGAATTCCACAGCCAGCATGTTAGCTAGACTAGATAAAAGCCTTTGGGATGGCTAGTTGCTGAAGTTGCTATGCAGGAAAAGAAAATCCAAAGCTGCAAAGACAGAACTACAGTGGGAACATGGAACTAAGAAGCATGATCATGGGAAAGGGAATGATTAAATGAATTGTCTAGACCTTGCCATCAGCAAATTGGAATGGACTCGAATTGGACCTTTCAATCAGATGATCATACCTTTTACTACTCAACATGAAAAACAAAGAAGGAACAGCTTTGCTTTTATGGTCAAGAAGGATATAGCAAAGACAGAACTTGGGTACAATGCAGTCAATGACCGAATAATACCAATTAGACTTCAGAGACAACCCTTTAATATGACAGGGATCCAAGTTTATGCTCCAATCAATGAAGCAGAAGAAGAGGAGGCTGATTAGTTTTATGGTCAAATTTAACCTGAAATTGACAGAACAGGCAAGCAAGATGTGCTGCTTATGGTTGGAGACTGAAATGTCAAAGTTGTAAATAGTATGGAAGAAAGTGTTGGATTGTATGGCTTATGAAAGAAAAATAGAGTGGGAGAACAACTTATCAGTTTCTACCAGTCCAGTGATTTATCCATTGCGAATGCATTCTTCAAACAATTAAAACAGTGCTTGTATACATGGACATCACCAGACAGAGCACATAGGAATTAAACTGATTATCAGTACAAGAAAGTGGAAGAGCTCAGTTATAACAGAAAAGATGTGGCCAGAGACTGACTGTGGAATAGATCATGAACTGTTCATGTGCAAATTCTAAGTCAAACTAAAGTGGAAGAACAAAACCAACCAGTTTCCACACTCTGATCTTGAGCATATGCCCACCATTTTCAAGGAGAACATCAGGAATCACTTTGAAGCCCTGAATCATATTGGTAAGAACCAGAGGAACTGTGGAATAAAATCAAACAGAAGGGTGAAAATGAAGAGAGCAACTGCCACAGTCCAAGAAACAGATGAAAGCAAACCAGATGTCACAACAAACAGTGAAAATTGTCGGGAAGAAAGGCCAAGGAAGACGAAGATCTCACTAAGAAACTTAATGAAGAATTTCAGAGACCTGTTAGAATAGACAAGAAGCAGTATTACAACATCTGTAAAGACATCAAAGAAGAAAACAGACATGGAAAAATGAGGAAAGTCTTCCAAAAGATTTCTGAACTCAGAAGGAGGGTCCAACCTCAAATTGGTATACCAATGGACAGATAGTAACTCATTCAAAGGAGATAAAACTAAGATGGAAGGAGTAAGCTGAAATAATGTACAGTAGAGATGCCAATATTCAAGATAGCTTAGAACATATTCCCTTCTTACAAGTACTAGAAGATGAAGCTAGATCAGCACTCAGATCATTACCAAGTTGGAAGGCTACAGGAACTGATGGAATACCCACTGAAATATGGCAAGCAACAGAAGACGAATCAGTCAAGGTTCTCACCAAGCTACACCAGCAAATCTGGAGAATGACCCAGTGGCCAATCAATTGGAAGAGGACAACTTACATTCCAATACCAAAAAAGGAGACTTAGCAGAGTATGCAAACTATCATACAATATCCTTAATTTCACATACTAGCAAAATAATGCTTAGGATCATCCAACACAGATTAGAGCCCTACATGGAAAAGAGATGCCAGATGTTCAAGCTGGCTTGAGAAAAGGCCAAGGAACATGAGACATTATTGCGGATGCAGACTAGATAATTGAGAAAGCCAAAGAAAACCCAAAAGAAGTCAGTATGTGCTTCTTTGATTATGGGAAGGCCTTTGATTGTATTGATCATGTCAAGCTGTGGAATGTGCTTAGAGAAATGGGAATCCCAGAACATCTCATTCTCTTCATGAGAAAGTTAGGTCAGGAAGACATAGTACAACAGAACATGGCGGAACAGACTGGCTCCAGGTTGGCAAACAAGTGCGACAAGTCTGTCCCCTTATTTGTTCAATCTATGTGCTGAATATGTATTAAGGGAAGCACACGTACACATACATTCACACATGGAACTTTTGCTGTGGTGGCCCCCCATTTATGGAATGCCCTTCCCAGAGAGGCTCAACTGGTGCTCACATGAGCATCATTTTGGTGCCAGGTGAGGTCCTTTCTATTTTCCCAGGCTGCCCATCTCAAAATTCATGACTCTGGGCGGATAACAATTACAAACTATATAAAACCGTAGTACAATATAAAAAACAGCAGAGATACAATCAGCAGTGGAGGTAAAAAGATCCACCAGCAACAGAGTAATGCAACCACCGCATGGATTCTGGATCCCCAAGCCCGTGACAAAACCATCTCTTTAAGGCCTTGCAAAAAGCAAGCAGGGTTGGGGCCAATCTAATCTCTGAGGGGATGATGTTCCAAAGTGGGGGGCACCATGACAGAAAAGGGTCTCTTCCTGAGCACCACCAGATGGCATTCCCTGATGGATGGGACTCTCCCTGATGGACGATGATTCTCCTGCTGGACCTGATGGGAGAGGTAGGCATAACTGGGGAGAGCCGGTCCTTCAAATAACCTGGCCCCATGCCATGTAGGGCTTTATAGGTCACTACCAGCACCTCATTGGACCCCGAAGCACAATGGCAACCAATGCAATTCACAGAGCAAAGGTGCCACATGCCCCAAACGAGAGGCACCCATAACTGCCTGCGCCATTTTGGAATTTGAATGACTTCTCGCTGCTGTCTATTTTGTAAGCTGTTTTCATTTTGCATTTCAGTTCATGTTATTGTGTATGTTTTATTCAAATTACATTTTTCTAACTGTTTTATTGCAAACTACCCAGAGAACTTCAACTATTGGGTGGTTTAAATTTTTTTAACTCAGTAAATAAATTACGTATACACACACACAGACTATATATGCCTCCAAAAGAGGGAACTTGCATTCCTTTTGAGCAAATATAGTATTTTCCCTGCAATTGCTGTTGTTGGGAATATAGTAAAGGCATCTTCCTATCTAATTTATACTTGCCCTCCGCAGTTAGCAATGTTCTAGGATTTCAAGATGACTGCTTTTCCATTCCTAATATTTCCTGAATTAATCACAGAGATAGATCTACCCAATCAAAGATCATGTAATGAATTCACAAAGCTATGTCAGATTTAATATTAATGGGCATCAATAACAAAAAATCTTGTGGGTTAATATAAGGAATCAGATTTAACTAGCCCTTGATGTCACTGAGAACAAGTTAGGACAAGTTTTTGCAACTGTTAAATGTATGTTATATCATGTCAATTCAGCTTGAATTATTGCGTGGTTTCAGTTCATTTTGGAAGTTCTAATAAGACTATTTTTCCTTCAGCTTATCGGGGTGTCCAAGAGCTACTTTTGCTGGAAAAAAAGGGAAAATCTCAGGGGATGATATTCTCAACACTAAATTCAAGACCAGCGATGGTAAAATAATGTGATTTATTATTTGGCAAGTTTTGCAATTTAGGGGTAAAGCAATTAACATTGCTTTAAACATTGTATATATTCACACCATTAATATTATTGACTGACCAAGATGACGTATACAGATTGTATTAGAACTACCTAAATTATTTGCTTAAAAATTACACTACAATTTCAGCATAATATTTCTTGCACTTTGGAGGTCCCTCACAGTGACGAACAGATCCTGCTTCTCTTTGTAGTCTCTCTAATATCTTAACAAAGTGGATGAACTTCCAAAGGAGGTTTTGTTCAAAAAATCTAGTGTAGATGCCATTATTTCTGGTAATGATTACCTAGTGTCCAATGTAATCTGCTGGGGCTAATCAGTTTAATTTGTTGTCTCTTATGATGGCCTCATAATTCCCAATAACAAATCGGGGGATGCTGATTATTTGAACACATCCAGGGCTCGGTTTGAAATTTTATTTATTTATTTATTTATATGTATATATGTATATATACATAAATAAATATATATGTATATATATGTATATATATGTATATATATAAAATTTGTCACCGCCCATCTCGTTGAAATGACTCTGGGTGGTTTACGGCAGAGATAAAATCAGTTAAAATACAATATAAAAACCATCTTAATAATCAATAAATTCCAAGAAAGATGGAGGATTGATGAATAACTCAGGGAGCGTCATCAGGGCGCCAGCCACCCTCAGGACTGATTACAGCTCTTCTTGCCCCACTGAAATTGGCAGAGCCAGGTCTTTAATCCTTTCTGGAAAGCCGGGAGGGTAGGGGCCTGCCGCATCTTTGGGGAGAGAATATTCCAAAGGGCGGGGGCAACAGCAGAGAAGGCTCTTCACATGTTGTTATTGTCACCAAGATGATTGTAGTTTTATTCCACCATTGTGTCCTAAAGTTCTAGAGAACGATGAAGAAATCAAACAGTTAAACAAAGAAATCAGCGAGCTGAATGAATCCAACACTGAGATGGAAGCAGCCATGGTGAAACTGCAGTCACAGGTATGTTAGCGTGTTGTTGTTATGAAAGCTGTCATCCAAAGCAGGAATGTCCTAATTCCTAGGTCAAAGTCATCTCATTTTTCTTGCTGAACTCTCCCCTGCGCACTGCTTCCACGTTGCAAAACACTGGGGGAAATGCATTGCAGCTCTTCACACTTTGTAACCCTGTAGGAAATGGTGGTTCAAGGTACCAAACCATTCCCAGTGCATTGCTTTTCTTTTTCCTCAACCAATTTATGGGAATGAGGACATTTAACATGGGTTTAAGCCCCCTATTTAAGCCAGTGGTAACATCTGACATTTTGAAGAGGTGACCTCTGCCATAACACCAGCCTTTTCTATTGACCAATCACTTCCAATGCACTTTTAAAATACCCCAGCCATTTTCCACCTTATATCCTCACTCTTTGCAGATCTCAAGAGATTTTAGCATGGCATTATCCATGTGCTTGTGAGTCTGGAGCATGTAGAAAATGCCTTCAATTAATTGTTGTTCACAATTTATCAGTAGCTGAGGAGAATCTCAGCCAGTCAGTGCTTGTTCTTCTCTTTCAAGCTAACCAATTGTTGAGTGTCTTTTGCTAAAGTTTTTCTTAACCTGTGAAACTTTTCATCACCCTTCATTTCTATGTTCCTCCATCCCCGCAAGGGCATTATCCATTCATCTGGCAAATGAATTTGCATGCATTTATTGGGAAATTTGCAAAACATATATCTGGATATGGCAGTTGCAAAGGAAGATTGTTAAAAATATTAACAAGTGCATTCAAAAGCATTCCATTCACCCTGTAAAGGCAGTGTTTGGCCAATCCCTGTGGGAATAAATCAACACAAGTACAAATCCCAGATTTATTTCATTTCTGAAGCAAAACCAAAAAAGACAAATGGCTTTTTGGAGGGGGGTGAAGAAACTTCTGGAAACCAACTTTACAGTAGAATTGCCTCAGATTCGCAGTCATGCAATCAATAGCATTACACATCAACCAAATCTCAGGATACAACCAGTGCGTGGTGGACCTCCATGGCTTTGTCTATTTGCAGTTTGGTTGCTGGAATTGTCTTTACCCGTCTGATATGACTTTGACTGGACACGTTGGCATCCTTCAAAATGAAGCCCTGGGCTGTAGCCAGGCATTATTTTTATTTCCTAAGAATGCCTCTATCAGGTTTCTATTATTATTATTATTATTATTATTATTATTATTACTGATGTTGGACTGTGTATTGCATGGATATTTTTATTGGTATCATTGTCTATATAGCTTTTGTAAACTTTTTTGTAAGCTCTTGATTTTGATCAAAGCAACATAGAATTATTTGTAATATGCAAATAATAACTATCTCAGCAGCCTCTCAGGACTATCAGGAGTTCAGCCACTTGGAAGGGTGGGAAGAAAAAGCCTGAAGTTTAAACTCTAAGCACAGACCCTGTGGCTCTCCACAGGTACATAAAGAGGTCCTGAATTCTTTGATGCACTTTGATGAAACTCAGTCATCTGTTGTGGTTAAGGGTCTCTTCAGCCAAGTCAAACCAAATGCTGAATAAGAGGTGATGTGTCTGAAAATCTGCAATTTACTGCTAAGCTTTGGTGTTGTCAGGGCTGAGCATGAGAGATGGGAACCATGGTTCCCAGACTAAAGAAAACCATTATATAAATTGATCTCAGGTACTGCTCAAGGCCATCAAGACATGGGCCAATGGTGGGAAGAAAAAATAGCTGAAAGGGAGGGGGAAAAACTAGAAGGTTTAAACTCTAGAGCAGTGTTTCTCAACTGTGGAAGCTTGAAGATGTGTGGACTTCAACTCCCATGCTGGCTGGGGAATTCTGGGAGTTGAAGTCCACACATCTTCAAGCTGCCACGGTTGAGAAACACTGCTCTAGAGCATTCATGGAGCTTTCAAAAGCTACTGGCCATTTCCCTTGTAACCCTTGTTCTTTTAATCCTGCAGATCTCCAGCATGGAGAAAAACCTCAAGAACATTGAGGAGGAGAACAAGATGATAGAGGAGCAGAATGAAGCCCTCTTCCTTGAGCTCTCAGGGCTGAGCCAGACTCTTATCCAAAGTCTTGCCAATATCCGCCTTCCACACATGGTAAGGATGAGCCTTGTGAACTCAGCCTCTGTCTGTGTGATAATATCCCAGTTTCTATAAGCATCATCGTAAGAGGTTTTGCATATCATCAAGAAGTAGAAGAGAAGAAGCCTCTGAATCATTGATTCATTCTCTTTTACATTTCATAATGTTCAATATGAAAAAGCACCATTATGAGTAAGCTGCTATGTCATAACAAGACACAATAGAGGCGAAGCAAAGATGTGGAAAGCACTGTCCAGTCACAGCCACTAGCATTAGAGCCATATCTCTGCACTGGAATATGTGAAAGTTAATCTCATAGAAAGCTGAGGTCCAGCAGAAGCACCAGCAGTATCATGTCAGACCCATTGTTCAACCCACCCAACCCCCATTCATTTTTTTGCTTTAAAAAGAATCTAGCCATGTGATGAGGGATTAGGGCACCCTACAAGGTAGTCCAAACCTTGCACAAACCTTGAATACTAACACTGCCTTTACTGTAAGTTTACAGAAACCGAATCTTGCAAGTCTGAAAGCCCTTCTCCCCCCACCCCCTTGCCTTTGCTCTCCAGAAAACTAGGAGGGTCCCTTCTGAGACACTTCCCACACCTCTTTTCTTTGTGTGGGCTGAGATAACTTTTGCATGACAGTTATCTAGGCTATGGCTCTTCCTCCTGTCTCCCAATGTCATTCCAACATACCATTACAGATTACGGGAAATTAAAGTAGCATCTGCTATCCAGCATACAGCTGCCACTATGGGTCCCACTTGGATCTATCAATTCTATGAGTGATGCACCAAAAAAATAAGAGCATCCACTGGCTCTAAAGCTAGTTCAGCCATATAATCCATAATCGCTATTGTTGTTGTTTAGATTCAGATTTATATCCCAGGAGTATCAGATTCAAGCTGCAAAAATCTAGATGATGACTCCATGGCAGCAAAGAGGTAATCAGATTTTGACAGACAAGATCTGGTGGTCTTACTGCCCCAAGACCAAATGGTCTCACCTTGTAATGTTATGTGGGAAAGATCTTGAAAGACTGGGTGAAGAGATGCTGCCTAGGGAATGGTCAGATAAGAGACAGCATAGCCTACAGCTGCATAGTAGGTGGGGCAAGAGGCTAAGAAGGGACCCTCCCTAGTTTTTCAGACTGTAAAGGAGATGGAGAGAGATTTGTACTTTCAGACTTGCGAGATTCTGTTAATGTCACCTTACACTAAAGTAAAATTAGTTTATCTGGACATGTTTCCTGTCCAGTCCTGGTTCCTGGTAAGGCTGACACGCCTATTGAACTTCCTTCTGTCAAGCTCAAAAGGATTCTGAGCCTTAGACAGTTTCTTAAAAACATTATATTTCATTCTTTTTAGCAGGAGGGTTTCTCATTTGATTTTCATGTCACATCATTTCTAATTTTTGTCATGATTAGGGGGCCTCAAATGTAGGAAATTGTCCGAGTCTGTTTTAGTGGGTCTGTGTTCCTCCATTTTTATCAACAACCACCCAATATGATAAGTTAGGCTGAGATAGCAAAACTAGCCCAAAGTCACCCTACAAGATTCCATGGCTGAGAATGGATTTGAATGAAACAAATACATGACAGAATGCACAATATGGGCATAAAAGCATTTTTCCATGAAATAAAGTAACTGCATTTTCCTTTCATATATATGTCTTCTTCATAACACCGACGAAGCAACTTCACTAGGGATCTCAGTTTTATTGATTTCATGTTGCAGTGCTTCGTTTCTCATAAGTTTGGAACTGGTCTTTTAAAATTTATTTTATTTATGTAACTTAATGGTGGCACTGCCTGACTCTGGGCAACTCACGTTATAAAACAGAAAACAGATATAATATGAATAAACAGTAGAATAAGAGAAATAACACAATGGCAGTCTGGACAACATTAACACAAAAGAAATATCAATCATCTCTAAGAATTGGGGTCCTATGGACTCTACCCCCAGGTTTGAGAGAACAGCTAAGTCTTTAAGGCTTCCTGGAACATCGGCAGGGTGGAAGCTAGATTTCAAGAAGGACCTCATTCCAGAGGGCAGGCACTGTGACAAAAAAAGTGTGCTTCCTGGGTCCCAAAATAATGGCACTGTTTGATTAAGGCAGTGTTTCTCAACCTTGGCAGCTTTAAGATGTGTGGACTTCAACTCCCAGAATTCCCCAGCCAGCCATGCTGGCTGGGGAATTCTGGGAGTTGAAGTCCACACATCTTAAAGTTGTCAAGGTTGAGAAACACTGGATTAAGAGGACCAAATTATGTTAGCCTTGTATCTTACCTCTGTCCTTTCTGATGAATCTCTTTCTAGGACATTTCAGTTAGGCCCTGATGATCTGCATCCTAAAGGAGATCCCTTGGAAACAGCAGCGCTTAAGTTAACCCTGACCTAGATCTTTTCTAAAAGCCCTAAGTCTGGATTCCACTCTCCTGTTAAAGGATCCAATACAACTTGCCTAAATATGCCGTCCAATTGCTCACTTCCACACATAGTGCCCTCCTTGTATTCTGGAGGCTTTCAAAAGAGCCTTTTAACGTGGAATTATCAATGCCTCTTTTATGCAGTTGTAAGGGTGCCTGAAAAACACTGTAAGCCGTTTGTAAACTTCCCGTATTCTCCCCCCATTCTTCTTTTTTCTCATCACAGTAAGCCATTAAAGGTAACAAAGGGCCCAAGAAGAACATAGTCTCTTTGCAGGTGTGGGTAGGAAAATGCACTACTGATGCATGCTGGGAAGAACTGTATCCAGGGAACATGGATGTCGTCCTTTCTATATTTTTTGCTCTGCATTTCTCATTTTGGTTCTGTTTTCTTTTTTCATGGCAAATCCTGATCTACTGGCTGCCAGCCTTAATTAATTCCCGTCTGGAGAGAGAGGTTTCATCAACCAACGTGGTTCAATTAGCCATCAAATTAGTGCATTAGAAACTGAAATGCTTATTTCCAAATACAGATGTGAACGTTCTGGCTATATACTTTTTTGGGAGTAAACCAGTGTAAACCATGACTCCTGTGTTGTCCTTTAAAAAAAGGCACTAAAATAAACCAGCATAACTATTTGTAGCTCTTTTTAGGTAGTCCTGGTTTATTTACAGCATCAGGTCCCCAGAAACTATCCCCCAAGGGGATTATGGCCCCAGCAGTTTCTTGTCCACTTCATGTCCAAAGTCCTTCCAAAAAACTTGCTGGGGACTCTCCAATCAATCTAAGGAGCATAATGCTCTCCTCACCCCCATCTAATAAAAATCAAGATCAGCTTGAATGGATAATAGCTTTTTTTCTTACTTGCACAGAACCAGAAGAAAAAAACACCTCTCCTTTACTACTTCCATTAAAACAGTAACCATGCCAGTCTACATCAGAGTTACACAGACACAAGAATAACTTTACACTAGGTACAACTACAGTGGGCTAGAATCTTGATATTTAGGCTTACTCGTTGTCTGATTCACCTTCCTTAAATGGGCAGGGCATTTTCATCCAGATGGCACGTACACAACCTAGTCCAACCTTTCCCTTGGATGCTCAGCTGCAATTGCATCGCCAAGAGTCTCACTTCCAGCACCTTGAACTGTCTTGGATCTTCTCGATGGCTCCTAGATCCAATCAGTTCTTTGGCTGTGCTAATCCTGATCTGCTCCTCCAGTCATCACATTCTGGGTGCTCCTCCTTCTCCTGGCCCCAATTCTCACCAGTTGGTGCATTAGATGATTCCTTTCAGTGGTAGAACTGGCTGGCCAATCCACCTTGAACCCAGGCTGCAGGCAGGCATCCAGCACAACACATACATAAGCAGAGCAGAGCAAAAACCAGATGTACACTCCCTTTACCTGTATTAAGGAGGGATATTTCTGTCACCTGCCCTAACTCAGTGTTTCCCAAACTGAATAACTTCAAGTTGTATGGTGCTCCCATAGTGCTTAGCAATGGCCTTGCTGGCTGGGGAACTCTGGAGTTCAGACCTCTCAGTGTTGCAAAGGTTAGGAAACACTGCAACTGGAATGCTACACCTCCCTTTTGTCTTCTTAAGCTGCCTCTTGCTCAAGAGCATTCTTTCTCTCACTTTAAACTTTGCTGAAATCTTTTTCTTTACATCTCTGACTCCTTGATATCTGCTCAGGTTACTTCACGGAGCTAACCCCTTCTCTTTCTTTCTCTTAGCCATTGCTGCAAGCTTGGTCTCTCTGGATCAAAGCAGAGTCCCTAGATCTGGTCCTTACTCTTCAGTTCCTCTTTGTATAGCTCCTCTTTGTAGAACTCCATACCTTTTATATCTTTTCAAAGCTCTCACGTTTTGCTTCTTCCTCTCACTTCTTCAAGATGACCTCTCCCTCCCTCTCCTTGAAGGCTTCTCTTTGTCTGCTAAGGAGCTCCTTTTCTTGACCTAATAAGCTTATTTCTCTTCCTCGTGTTGCTTTACCTTACATCTGAGGCCACTTTCCTACATCCTGCTAATTACAAACCCTGGGCACTGAGATTCTTAGCACCCAAGTTACTTCCTTGCTCTTTATGGCAACTCTCTCAATTTGCATCAGTTTCACTTATTTCTCCAACTTGACTGCAATCCCCCAGATTACATAAGAAGTAGGGGAAATGAAAATGTTCTAGCCTGGGTGTGAAATAGACTAGAATGATTCACAAAACCATCCAGTTGTGAAGTAAATTAGACCATCTGGCTTGTAGCCAGATTTAATTGCAAAGAAGCTTAGTTGCCATAGAGTAAAACCAGCTATCCTGGAGGCTCTAACCATCCTATTCAGGAAAATGAGTGATAGGCAATCCAGCAACTCCAAAAAGTGGATTTTGTCATCTAGCCCAATCCTGCTTTAATGGGGGCATCCCCTCTGGTCTCTATGATTAATTTTTGTAAACCATCCTACCCAAAACTGCCTTCCCAACCCTCTTTTTCTAAATGAAACATGAAGCACCTTGATGATGATGCAACCCTTCATCTGCCTAACTTTTGAAGAGCAGGTACCTTCAAAAAGTATACAGCCTATTAAACGTTTTAACAGGTAACATTCAAAATCTAGAGTTCAGCAATAAAAGAAAGTCTAACAAGACTGACCATTGAATTTGCACTTTCAGAAAAATAGGGAATTTGCCATTCTGTCTCAATGTCTGGCATTTATTGTTCAATGGGAGAACAATTGTTTTTCTTTTCTGTATTTTTCTATTGATCTTCTGTGCTGTCTCTCATTAGACCTCATAGTCCAACTGAAAAGAAAACGATAAAAGCTTTATCAAGAGTATACACTGAGTATACTTGATCAAGAGTATACATCCTAGCTACACAAGCTAGGACAGGATTCAAATTTAACAGATGTTGCAGTTCCCATTATAACTCAGGAAATCTCCATTTTGACCTGAATAACTGTCACCTAAGCAATCATGGCCATAAAGAGAGTATATTATGTTTAACTTAACAGGTCTACCAGTATCCAGCTGCCAAATTATGGCTGTGGATTTTTTCTAAGCTTCATTGAAGTAGAACAACTGAAAACCAGTATTAATTACCTTCTCTACGTTCAGGAAGTTAATTCTATCCTGTGGCATGCAATCATTAGTCAGGCACAATTGATGTGTTGGGTGACACCAGAGGCAGACAGAAAAGGAAATTGCAGGTCAATCTGAAATGTTTAACAGCAGCCCACCCTGATGAGTTAGTAGAACTTCCTTCATAGTAAATGTCCTCAACAATAAGTAACATTGCAAAACTCCTCTTCTTTATGTATGTCAGGATTTTCGTTCTCATGGGAATGACGACAATGTATTCATGTCATGCGTGAATACTGCTAACGGAGGAGAGAATTCAGAAGGAAAATGGTGCAGGTCAGTGAATGCAAGTTTTGCATTCACCTGATATTAGCCCTAACTCTACTCTAGAACACCGTAGAATAGTCAGCTTTGGCATAGATCAGTGTTGTCCAAACTTGGCCACTTTAGGATGAGTGGACTTCAACTCCCAGAATTCCCCAGCCAGCCATGCTGGCTGGGGAATTCTGGGAGTTGAAGTCCACTCATCTTAAAGTGGCCAAGTTTGGACAACACTGGCATAGATTGTAAAGCAAAGATAAGTTGATTTCACTCTTTCATTGTATTGTTGTTTTCTTAGATTCTTCCTGACCCACAAAGCTGTTCTAAAGCTACAAAGCAAGAAACATATTTGATTTTTGTAAAAAAAAAAAAAAAAGAGAGAGAGAGAGAGAAAGAACTTAAATCACATCAAAGCTTCGTTAAACCATCTTGAGGGTGCACTTGCTTATGATCCAGCTGGACTTTAAGCTTCTCTCCATACCTGCCAAATTCAAGAACAGATTTCACCGAATTAATGGAACTTACTTTGAAATAAACACGTATCAGACTAACATTCTTGGTACTAAGAGTCCCAGCTGCCAATAGACTTCAGGTCATCCTTCTTCAACCTGGCGCCTCCAGATATATTGGACTTGAATTTGCAGAATCAGTAGTCAGCACAAACAGCCTTTCTACCAATTTAGCTCTTCTAAGGCGACTAAATACGTAATATGAAACTGAGACACTTTCCTATCAGCCTGTGCACTAAAAATATAAATTGGTTTCATGATCGTTTCCTTTTCTGAGGAAGGTCAGTGAAGACAGAATAAGCATGTGCCTACCTCCTACCAACTTTCATGTTTATTATAGGTCAGGAAAGTTAAACAGATATAGGGTGATCAGACGTCCGGCAAAAGGAGGACACGCCCTCCTTTTGTCCTCATGTCCTCTGTCCAGCAGGCATAGCCTTAAAAATCAAATATTTTCCAGCTTTTTTAGTATTTAACAAGCTTTCTCTTCCTGAGTAGCTTTTCCCCTTGATGCACTTCCCTAATAAGTACTAACCACAAGTTAACAGGCTCTGCTCTGTAACCTCAGGGCTTGCTCGCTGTCTGAAATTAACAAGACCTTAATCAGTTATAGGCTGAAGGCTTTTACCTCCTAATGCTGTAGAATGTTCCTGCTAGTGAAAAGCCAATCTTTCTGATGCTGGGAAAAAGTAATTTCATATACATGTAAGGCTAAGTACTTTTTTGCGGGGGGGCAGTTTTTCACTGTAATTTTTGTCACGGATGCCTAGAAAGTGAAACAGTTAATGTGTCCTCCTCCCCCCCCCCCATTTGTCTTCTTTTCCAATTGTCTGCATCCTCCTTTGCCTATTCAGATATCTGGTAGCTCTAAACCAGTGTTTCTCAACCTTGACAACTTTAAGATGCGTGGACTTCCCCATGACTAGCTGGGGAATTCTGGGAGTTGAAGTCCACATATCTTAAAGTTGTCAAGGTTGAGAAACACTACTCTAAGCAGATATAAAGTTAGTATCACGGTTTATTATATCCTTGACTTCATTCTATAATCAAAGCTGCACAGATAAGTGTGGTCTGATGGGAGAGGATGTGAAATGGGCCAATCAGCAATCAGTTGTTACCCCAAGAATGATTTTGTATGTCTCGATTTCCCCACAAATTCCGATTTATCAGGCCATTAATTCTAACTCTTCCCCTAAATCCTATAAAAACCATTAAAGGAACTGAGTACGTTTAGCCTGAAGAAGAGAAGGCTGAGGGGAGGTGCGATAGCAGACTTCCAATACTTGTCCCAGGGAAGTGAGTAAAAATTCATACCTCCAAGCTCCTGAGGGTAGGACAAGAAGCAACGGGTGAAAGCTTTACAGAGGGAGATCCAAACTCAAAATAAGGAGGAATTTCCTGATTATGAGAACAGCTTGCCTCGTGGGAGTTCCATCACTGGAGGCTTTCAAGCAAAAGTTGGACAACCATTTGACTGGGATCGTCTGAGGATTCCTGCCCTGGGCAGGGGGTGGAATTAGAAAACCTCCAAAATCTTTTCCAACCCATTATATCTGCCCACCCCACTCGGTCCAGCAAAAGGGGCATGTTGCAGACCCCACCAGTCAAGGAATTTTGGCTGGTGGGGTCTAGGAAGAGGGACTTTTCTGCCGTGGTCTCCATCTTGTGGAACAGCTTACCACCTGAGGTGCGGTGTGCCCCCCCAGGAAGAGTGTGAACTCTTGGCTATGCCAGATGGCCTGGGGGCCTGATGGGGGTCCGCATTGTTGGAATTGGCTGGTGGGGTAATCGATTCTGCCCCCCCCCCATCATCTTGAATTGTATATAGCCCTTTTTATATAGTTTTTTTTTTAGCTAATTTAATATGGATATTTATATTTGTACTGTTTTTAAGGTTTGATTTTCATTGTGAGCCATCCAGAGTCACCCTCTGGGGGAGATGGGTGGCCTGTAAATCTAATAAATAAATAAATAAACCCTATGATTCACTGACTTCATTGTAAAAAAAATTACATTGACCCAGACAGCTATGAATAGAAAGGGGGTAGGCTCCGACGAATGTTCTGCTCTTGAATCTTTTAGAAGCTTCCAAGGGGATGTGCTGAACAATTTGGCCTGGGCCACCAAGTGATAACGGTTTAGTCCTCTTGTTAATGTTTTGTTCCTCAGCAGGGACCATTCACCACAAGACAATCTAATGCACGAGTTCCATGTTCTCCCATGACAGCCCCTGGAGCTCTTCAGGTGTTGTTTTTATATCAGCATTCATTATACTATAATGAATTCACCGCTCATCTTATCTCCTAGGCAGAATTCAGGCATCTTTATGCCAGCTTATAAATCTTCTGCAGAAATGCCTTCTTTTTCCAGCACCGCATGCACAATTATTCCTGACAAAATGCCATCCCTTCCCCTCAACTAGCACATGGAATCTGTATCACTGCACTCTGAACTGTGATTAACTGTTACAGGCCCTCATTAGCTATTATTTATGGTGTCATTAATGAGGATAGCACAGCCCATGCCCGTTGCGCCTATGTCATATACTTTCAATGTATTATTTGCAGTTATTCATTTCTCCCAGTCTCAAAGAGAGGACATTGCACAACTGGTTTGGGACAGGGATCTGTGGAGTTATGGTCTTTGGGGTAAACATTTCTTATTCTGCTTTTCTCTCAAAATCTCCCCAGTTCTTGTAGGCAGATCTGCAGACTGCATAGATCGCTGCAGTAAGAACTCCGTTCAGGAAGTGGACGGTAACCATTGGTTAGGGATTTGAAGTTTTGTCAAAAGAGGGGATAAAAGAGTGGATATTTAGGTGAAATCCGACCAATATTACCCTGCTGGTAGTAGATTTCCATCAGCAGATTAAGAGAAAACTAATTTCCCTTCCCAACAGAGATCATGTCCATTCCCCAAGTCTCCTGTGAAGGATCTGGAGAAGTGATGGAAGGAAGGAAGGAAGGAAGGAAGGAAGGAAGGAAGGAAGGAAGGAAGGAAGGAAGGAAGGAAGGAAGGAAGGTTCTATGGTCCAAGTCTTACAATGGTGGCTGGAGCTAATATGAAATAAGATCTAAACTGAGTCTGAACGTAGACATCTCTATGATTTTCCCTTCTCTGTTTTCCAGTTAGGATTTATGATGATGGTAATTATGTTTGTTTTGTTTGTCTGATTGTTTTGGAATCCAGGAGCCAATCAGTGAGCAGAACTTTGATGCCTACGTGAACACTCTTACTGACATGTACACCAACCAGGAATGCTACCAGAATCCAGAAAACAAGGATCTGCTGGAAAGCATCAAACAGGCCATTAAAGGAATTCAGGTCTAAGAAGTGGGACAAAAAAAGAAAAGGAAACTTAAAGAGAGCAAGAGAGTGAGAGAGAGAAGATGTTAGAATATCTGGAAGACTTTAGAAGACCTTCACTCAGGTTTATTTGTTGAATGAATGAATTAAAGGACCAAAACTTAACCAAGAGGCCATTCACAAAAGAAGAAATGAACTCAATTTTTTTGTTTGTTTTGTTTTGTTTACTTGATGGCATCACTTGGGCAAACAGTGGGAACTCTGTTTTGTTTTTCACCCCAGATTATGGTGGTGGATTTAAAGATGGGCTTGGAAGCAGGTGGAGATTATGGATCTTCATGTGCTGCTAGGTTCCTACACTCCATAACAGAGTTATTCCAAGATTTAGATCATTAAAAGAACAGGGCTTTTCTCTATCACGGGAGGCTCCACAACCATGTGTTGCCTTTGGTCATGTCTCAAGATAACGCATCAGTTCTATGTCATCTATTGTCTATGAGAAGCTGGAGCTGCAGGCTTATCTCTCCATCTAATCTGAGCTAGGATTCCTACTCAACTAAGGATTCCAATGCCTCTGGACACGAGGACTCACAAAAGTATTACAGAGTCACATTATTTTTTATTTTCCAAAAGAGCAGCTCTGGATCTCCAGTGGAAAACGCAATGGAAAACAAAAAACAAAAAAACAAAAGGTTCTCAGGGAAGCTTTTTTGGAGTTTGCAACTACAGTATTCCTTTGTCTGTCTTTTTAAAAAAGGCTATTAATGAACAGACCAATATTGGGACGTTTTGTATGGGAGAATTCTAAGTGTGTTATCATGGTCCAGTGTACATGAGTTTCGGAAAGTCCTTTTGCTGACCGTTCTGGTTCTGTTCATCGTTGTGGTCATTCTTGAGTAGCTGTAAAGCACTGCACACATCAACGCCAGAGACATATTTAAGGTGTGATTAGGAACAAAAGGGAGCCTACAAGAAGTAGTTACTCTTCCCTCCCTATGAACTTTGGCTGATACATTCGTGGCAATGCTTACGGGTTCTCAGATTCGTTTTCTACATTTTCTGTGTTTAACAAAACAAAGTGATTGTCCTGCAAGAAAGGAAACATTGGGTAAAGCTCTTCCAAAGAACCACTTTGATTTGGTTTGGGGTTAACCCTCCAGTATACGTAAGTCCACTGTGCACTTAAAGAACTACAATGAAGTGAATGTCTCTTGTAAAGCAAATTTCTTCAACGCCTCTTAACCCATGTGGGTATTGCTAGATTCTCAGAGGGAAATAAGAGCAGTGGGGAGATGTGCAAATAGGATACAGAGCATGGTTTACCCGAGCTTATCAAGAAAATGAATCCTCAGTTTTAACCCAGCCAGGCTAGTGAGAAGGATTTGAATAGGTGACTGATATATTAATTGGCTAGAGGGCAATCAGTAGCATTCCCTGATTCCTAAAGTAAGAAATAACAGCCATTGAGAAGGCAGGAAGAAGGAAGCGGGATCATCTCTAGGGCCTGCTGCTGCCTTCCAACAGAGGTGCTCCTCACACTTGGTGAACTCTTGTCTCAGCATATCCAAAAGCCAGAAAAGATGTTAGATAAAATTCAAAGAATATTGTAAGGCATTAGCGACATTGTAAAATTCTTTTCATGGTGCTGAAATCTCCCCTTTTCTTGGCAGTAGTGTGGTCTTAAAAAGTAAGTCTCCCCCTCACCCCGAGCTTGAAAGCTTCTAAGGCTACAATCCTCTATCCACCTACAGGAGCATAAGGATCATTGAGACCAGAGAATTCCCTTCCAAAAGCACAACTATGTACTGTGCTGTAATTCTGATTTCTAGCTAGCAAGGATGGTCTTGGACAGGTGTTTGCCAGAAAACCCCAAACAAAATCCTGCCACCTTCAAGGGAGTGACAAAACGTGGTTTCTGTGGAAACAAGGGTTAGCCTCCAAAGTTCCTAAGAACTTTGGGGGGTGCACATGCCTGTTGATCTGTGCAGGTGCCACTGTTTTTCTTCCAGATGTAGCCCTTTGACACCACATCAGAAGGCTGCTTCAGAGTGTCCCTCCACTCCAGGAACAGCTACAGAGGGTTGGAGTGAAGCCAGCCAGCCAACATGACATTTAGGGGTATTTGGGAGCATTTTTGTACGTGAGGATTTGTTGTCCTGTAAACACTGGTGCCTCCTCCTTCTAGCAGGAGCTCTCTAATGAAGGGAGTGAGTCAGTTGCACCAGGCAGCAGATGCTGGAAGATGAGCATCAAAGGGCCAGAAGAAACAGCTGTTCCTCACCCGCTGGGCCATGCCACTTAAGTGAGCCCAACATGGTGAGGCTCCGTGATCAGTGCTAGAGAAAGATTAGGTGGCTAGTCTAGTTGGTTTTGATACAATGAAGAGGGTGCCATCTTCTTCTTGACCTCAGGCAGCAAAATACTTTCTCTTCCCGTTCTCGTGACTGTCCGACCTTTGCTACAACAGAAGCAAAGCGGAGGAGATGCATTCGGCCCAAATCATAATTTACGTTTCAATGTGAGGTTTCTATTCAAGTTGCAAACTTGACTGAACCAGGCGTCACTTCAAGCTTCAGTGTGAAAATGCCTTAAAAGCCCTAGTCCTCAATACCCTTAGGCTATAAACTAAAATCTTTTGACGCCGAGGAGGAGGCTCTGTTATGCAGCGGAGCAGGTGGAAAAAGAAAGAAAACACACACACACAAACCCACCCACACACACACACACACACACACACACGCGGGTGACTTTACCAAAGGCCGAACTGTTGTAGACTCCTGAAGCTGCCCATCTGAGCAAAACTGAGACATGTGCTAAATATTAGGGTAACATTGATCTCCTTGACTTGGCTTACAATCTGTAGCAAGTGCAAAAAGCAAGCAAACTAAGGGAGAAATGATTGAAGTATTAATACGGCGTTCAGTGTGTAAATAGAGTCCAATTGGATGGTAATTGCAACTCATTTAGTACTTAAGAATAGAGAAATTGCACTTCCTTAAAAAATAAAAAAGAAGGGTTGGGGAAAAGTAGTTAGCTGAATTATACTGTAAATTATTTAAGGGTGCACCCCAATGCACATCAAGTATGTGGTGGACAGCCCTGAGGTTCATTCACTGTGTTTTGTTCGTACATACAAGCCACGTAGTTTTTCTACCCGTGCGCGGCGGAGGCTACGTGGACGCGGGACGGGTGGTCCAGCGTCTGCGATGTGGATTCCGTGCCCCAGAGCCATTTTTCCACTTTTCAAATGGTGTGTGTAGATTTTGTTAAAGCATTGATCAAATATGAAATTGGATTCAATTGCAAATGGTGCTTTTAAGGCAGAGTGCCTACCTGAGTATTTAATTCGCCAATAACTGTGTCTGCCAAAAACAGGGGGGAGTGTGTTTCATTCTGCAGAAAAGGAGGGGGGAAAACACCGTGTCTTTTTTTTTTTTCCCCTGTAGGCACCCTGTAAGCACCCTAATTTGGGAGGATATATATGTAATTTATATTTGCAACATCTTATGTTGACTTTTTTTGGCTATTTATTGAAATGTTTATTTATTAAATTTATACTTCTTTTGAAGCTGGACATCACCTCAAGAGAAAGGAAAGAAGGCAAAAAATAATAATAATAATAAATCCCTGGAAGAAATACAACTTTTTGATCAATAAAACAGTATTCCCTCTAAGTAAGAAAAAAAAATCTAACTTTTGCGTGTAATTTTGATGCAACCAAGTTATTTTTTATATATTTTTGTTATTTATTCTTTTACCAATGGGGAATTTTTTTAAAGATATTTTATAACTGAAGTGCTTTTTTAAGAAAAAAGTTTTTTGTTTTGATTTTTCTTTTGCGTGGGACAAAATGCGGAGAGAGAGAGAGAGAGAGAGAAAAAGAAAAAGATTAACTCCTTTTCTTTGTTTCTTTTGGGTTTTTTTCCCTTTCGTCTTGGCGTTCCTATTGTTTCAGGCACTGATAATGGTAAAAAATTTAAAAACCTGTCATTTCTTATTTATTTAATATTTAAATTAAACAGAAAAATTGATCTGTGCTCTTGTATATTTATTTTGTCATGTTTGTGTGTTGGTTATGTGATGGCTGAGTAATTGTTTATGTGAAGGAATACTCTTCCTATTTAAATAATAAAGAATCACATTCAAAAAAAAAAATGAACCAGAGACTCCATGTTCTTCTGCAGATTTTTTTATTAAAAAAAGAAACATCAGATGCATTGTGTGAAATAATTCCCATTGTTTCTGAAAGATAGGAGTGAATGTAGTTGCTGGTTTATCCCAAATGCCATTAATCTGCACATGTAAAGGGGAGGTCGTTCAGGGAATCTGAAGCAGAGATACTCATGGGCGGATCCAAAGAGTCAAGATGGCCACCTTGACCATCATCTTGACTTTTTGGATCCTCCCCTGTGGACGCCTCAATCCCAGGTTTCCCAAAGTATAAAAAACTAGGGGGGGAAACGTACCCCACAAATATCCCCAGAGATTCTTTCATGGCCATCAAATTTTGATTCATCATTGGAAGAACGAAATGGAAAAATTAGGGATCAGGTGAGGAGAAAGTCTGCTGAGATGCTGAACAGAAACTTTCTCCACCAGCATATTTTGTTGCCGATGATATGCGTCAGCTCTTTGACCTTCAGGTCTCAGGAAAACAAGCCGAGATGCGTCCAAGGAGAGGCTAGGTTGCCTCAAATGTGGCACATTCTGCCTTTTCGCATGGTAGGTGCCCTTGTCATTCCCCTTCAGAAAACAAAACCTTTTCTGACTTGGAATGACTTTTTAAATCAGGGTAGCATAAGCTATTGCAAAGTTCACAGATACAATACAAACACGTTAACATAACACACACCTAACCTGGTCAATTAAAAACCTAGTAGCTTCATACACACAATGTAATATGTTTGGTGAATGTTAACCTTGGTTATATTTTTAAATCTTAATATACTGGGCAAACTCAGCAACTGTGGTTAGTTTACAGCTCCGCATATTTTGCAAATCCAGAAAATGGGTTAGTTAAGCAGGTAAAGCCTGTTGTGTGAAGGCAGCCTTGTACCATATGGGCAGAGATGAAGAACTGTCTTCTTGGGTGATGAGATGGGACATGAAATTCCACTTCCCTTATCCCTCCTGGCTCCACAACAGCCTGTCCTATGAGTTATGGAGATATCATTCCAGATATACTTTGGCTATGTTCATACAATACATTTCACTAGATCAGTTAAAGATCTAGAGACCATTTACACGTACAAAGTTGTATGCTCAATAGTGGTAGGCTTGGCTAGGGGGCAGGCGGGTGGGTTCCATTTGGAATTTTTTGCATTTGATGTCCTACACAAACCCTGGTTTGGTTATGTTCTGATTTTATTTATTTATTTATTTATTTATTTATTTATTTATTTATTTGTGAATTTATATGGCTGCCCAACTCAAGTTATGTGACTCTGATGGTATGTGGGAATGACCTGGAGAGACAGGAGGAAGAACCACAGGATAGACAACAATATGCAGAAGGTATCTCAGCCCACAGAAGGAAAAGGGGCATGGGAAGCATCTCAGAAGAGGCCCCTTCCTAGTTTTCCAGAGGGTAAAAGTAAAGAGGGGTGGAGAAATACTTTCAGACTGCAAGATTCTGTTGCTGTAACCTTACAATGAAGGTAGTGTTAGTACTCATGGCTTCTGCTCTGGACTACCTCAAAGGGCTACCAGTGACTCTGTACAGTGTATAAAAAAATGTTTTGGTTCATTGTACCGTAACGTGCCAACCCAGAAAGTGGGTTAAGTCAATAACCAGATGAAGCATGTTGTATGAATGTCACCATCATGTAGCACCAAGAACCTCCCTCCCCACACACATGGCATCCACGGGCACCAATTTGCCCTTGAACAGGACACTTCCCTTGGCACATTCTTGGCTGTGGGCCTCATCTAACTTTTAATCCTTGAAAGATTCCTTTAAAGACTTCTAGCTACCATCCCTCAGAATTCATTTTAGATCCAAGAACTTGCCCAGACCTCGTAGGTGTTAGAATATAACAAGGGCAGGGGTTGCAAGGGAACTGGAAGCGTAGCCCCTCCCGAGAGAG
The DNA here is from genome assembly GCF_059951505.1 of Python bivittatus. Classification (NCBI taxonomy): domain Eukaryota; kingdom Metazoa; phylum Chordata; class Lepidosauria; order Squamata; family Pythonidae; genus Python; species Python bivittatus. The sequence goes on along the minus strand of NW_028277098.1, from coordinate 98,830,539 downwards.
AGGGAAAGAGAGAAGTCAGGGAGACAGATTTCTACTGCAGCCCTGGATGCTACTCTCTCCCCCCGCTCCCCCCAGTTAATAGAACAACCAGGCTGAAGAAGTATTTCACTCAGTTTGCTGCCTCTTTTGTGCCGCCTTGACTTATTGTAATTAAAATATTGCCCACTTGATATGATGTTTTGTTGTTGTTCCTATTCTAATGAATTAAAAAGGCAGTAAATACACCGATTTCCTTTGGAAGCTTTATATTTCTGGGCCTTTTTCTCTGCAAAATCATACACTACCTTCCCTTATAACCTGATGTAGTAGAATGATTGTTGCTTGTGTGTGTGTATGGTATGTATGTTGTTTGTGTAGGTATAGGTATATATATATATATATGTGTGTGTGTGTGTGTGTGTCTGAAAATCTATCTATCTATGCATACACATACACAATCTACACACACACACACACGTGCATGCACATACTGCCCTGAGGATTAATGTCCCTAACTACAGGTAGTCCTCACTTACCGACCACAATAGGGACTGGAAAATTGGTCGTTAAGTGGAGTGGTAATTAAGTGAGTCACCACATGACCAGACCCCGATTTTACAACCTTTTCTACAACAGTCATTAAGCAAATCACGTGATCATTAAGCAAATCCAGCTTCTCCAATGGACATTTTTTGCCAGAATTCACTTAACCACCACGTGATTTGCTTAATGACCATCATAAAAAAGGTCGCAAATTACGATCATGTGCCCGTGGGGGTTAGTGCAACAATTTGCGATGGTCGTAAGTGCATGTACATGTCATAAAGTATTTTTTCTGAGGCCATCATAACTCTGAACCCTCTTTAAACAAATTGTCATTAAGCAATGACTACCTGCAATATGGTGTTTGGCTCCGTCCCCCAGCTGTCTCTCCTTCCAGCTTATGTACAATGGAGTCATTCTTGAGAGAAAATGTGATAAGAACCTAATTCTTTCTAGTCCTCTTTAAACATTCATTTGCACTGCTAATTCATTGGAAGTTCCTATACTCCTCCTGGAAGACCTACCCACAGCAGATACTTCCTTCAGGCTCAAATAACTGTACATCAGCTCCTGAGCCCGTTCAAGTGCTTGTCAGGTTACTAAGAGGACAAAACGATCCACTTTGCATTTCTGGTGACCCTTGCTTCCATTACACATCCTAGACTAACTACATACACAAGCATGCCACCGTAAGGGGAGTAAGCCACTCAGTGGCAGAATGCTTCTTCAAGAGTTACTTTTGATTTGCTCCAGTAGCTTTCACATCCACGTCAAGATACCCTAACCGCTCTGAGCTCTTTTCCGATCGCTTCATCACCAGCATTCACCAGCATCCTAAATGACGTTTTTCAGCAACCGACTCAAGTCTTTTAGCCACATAAGCGCTCTCAAATATTTATATGCAGAAAATCAAACTAGCATCATCCGAACAAGCACAGTTTCTCTGTTTCCAAAAAGGCCAACCATTCTCTTCTAAATGTATCTCACAAATATAAAACATTTGTTCCAGAAGCTTTGCACAGCACGCTCATTATGAATTTTAAATGCCTTTATCTTTTCCATGAACTCCACCTTGGGCCTGCATGGGCCAATGGTTTGACTAATCATGATTTTCTCTTTAGTGTTCTTTGCCTAAAGATTGGGACAGAAATAAGCTGTGGGGGCCGTTTGTTGATGCGAGGGCCATCAATGAAAGGCAGAACCCAGTGATCAGTGTGTGCGTGTGGGGGGGGAATATTCCTTGTTTTCTTTTTCAAGAGATTTAATCTAAAGTTGAGTCACAAGGCACCTCCTGAAAGTGAAAAAAATATAACAAAAAGGAAAAAAAATAATATATCATTATAACAGTAAACAGTTACAATTCCATATAGGCTTATCTAATGCAAATATTATTCAGGTAAACATATATTTCTAACAGAGTTATATGACTATCGTGTTTTTTTTTCTTTTAACCCAGTTAATCCGTAAAAGTGTTAAACCGCTTTTATGGATTAAAAAATTAATTAAAAAAAAGAACTTCAATAGCAAAAAATAAATAAATAAATAAATAAATAAACAAACAAACAAACAAACAAACAAGGCACCTCCTGAAAGTACATCAACTTTTCAGGTGGGAGAGCATGAACATACAACAAAATTGCCCAAATGCGAGACATTGCGAGAAAAAGAGGCCAATTCTCTTGACATTAGGAGCGAGAAGTATAGACATTGTGGTACAAGAGCAGTTAGCTTCACTGGCCCAAATGCACTGGATGATGGACCCAAATCTGATTGGGTCTCTTACACCTTGCTCACTACAGGACCCTGATTAGCCAAGACCTGTCCATGATTAAAAAAAAAAAGCTTTAAACAAGGGGTACAAGAGAAGGAGTGCCAAAAGAAGATAGTACCTGCAAAGAAAACACAACCTTTAAAGAATATATTTCATGGCTCCCCCAAAAAGATACCTATCATCCAGGGGTGTCTGCAGGGAGAGGGGTCGAATAAGTCAAGTTGTGGCTACCATCTTGACTTTCGGGATCCCCTCCCCAGGGACACCCCTGCTATCATCTCAAAAAAGCATTTGTGGGAGATTTGGGGGTGGGGAGGCTGGGAGAGGAAGGGAAGAGAACGCAGACCTTCCCAATCCAGAGACAGAAGGTGAGTTAGTAGACAGCATTTTTGATCAATGGCAACTTAGTCCAGGTCAAAAGAAATCTGGGAAGAAGCATTTCAAAGAAACTCGGCCTTAAAAAATTCACTATAAACGAGGCTGAGAAATTCTTATGACAGCTTCCAAGGTTCTGTATTTACCCCAGGCTAGCATTAAAGGTACCTTCCTGAAATCTCTGTAGTTCTTGCTTCCTTGGTCCTGCTCAGCTACATGGGATTTGATAGCACTGAGGCTAGAATTTGCATTTGCAAGATATGTTGCCCTCAACAACAAACACGTTGTTTTGCCATATTTTGCAGGGTGGAGCTATGACCTTGGAGATGATCATTGCAGAATCATGGAATCCCAGAGTGGAAGGTACAGTTTAACTATCTGAAGGGATCAATATCTAAAGTGGCAATGAAGCAATATCTAAATTGGCAATGTTAACTTCATAGCTTTAGAGCACGTCCAAAGTCCTTTATAGCCAAGCTTCAATACTAACAGCACTTAGCGAAATTGCAAGAGGAAGCAACTAACCACAGATGAGCTAGCTAAGATAACAGGGAAAACTCCTCCCGAAGAGACTAAGTTTGAGGCCTGATAAGGAAGGAGGACCCAGAACAAGGGTCTGCAGGGACTGACAAGGTATAAGAGTTAGGGGGAACTCCTTTAAATTAATGTAAGCAAACAAGGGTGGGAAATAGAGTTAAGGTAAGCAAACAAGGGCAGGAAATAATGTATTCTGTTTAAGTTTCTTTGGTTGTAAAACTCATCTTCATTATAATGGTACTGTTAGGCACACGCCTTTGTTTATTTGTTTACCCAAGTTCCAAGAGCCAGATAGAACGTGAGAAGAGGCTTTTTAGCTAACAGAAGTTTTATTGGCCAAGAAACATTCTGGATGGCAACAGTGGCAAGGTGTTGAGGAGAACCAAACCTTGCAAAGCAAACAACAGAGATTTTATAGACGTTTACAAATGTAATCAGATCGTACATCCCCCTCATGTCCATACAAGGGATTTTTGGGATGGTCTAAGGAGGAGTAAAGGTGGGTCCTAAAGAAAAGGTTAGCTCAACTCTCTTCTCCTGTTACCAAAGAAATGCCTACATCCTTATCTCTCTCTGGAATGCAGGGCCTCTCTCTTTGCAACTTCTTTGGAATTCGGTGTCTCTGCCTACGGTACAAATCTAATTTACAGCTTACTTGTTCGGTCAGGCATCTGGCGAATTGCTTCTAAAGGAAATGGGGTGGGGGAATGCTGTGCTCTTTTGGAAGGCAAAAGCAAGTTAACCCTTTATAAGTAAGATAGAGTGCACTGTTACACGGATGTTTATACATTATGTGAAATATATATATAGAATATAAAATCATATATAAAATATAAAATATTAAAATAATGCCCTTCAGTACTAAGATCTGCCTTTTTAAAAATACTATAAAAGGCTGTGGTTTTGTCTCCAAGGGTGTGCCACCTGCTCTCTCTTGGTGCATGGTGTGGGCACCCAGACTTTTGCTTGGCCAAATAAAACGCTGTTTAGAGAAGTCCCTGCTTGAAGTCTCTTATTTTGTGCTGCTGATTGATTTCAAGTTTTCTGGGTAGCCGTGAACCTTACATATCTATATACTGTCAGGATTTTCTTTCTCATGGGAAAGGATTCATCCCGTTATCTTTACAACAATAACAAATAATATTTTGGCTACAGAGATCATGTGAAAAACACCTGTTATTGTGGGTTGTGTATTGTGCTATTTACTGCCACCTATTGGCGTGTGTATGCTAGTTACCCAGTGGGGGTGGCATACAAGGGGAGGAAAATGTTCAGCCTCTCAGAGTAGTTGTTAGTTGTTTTAGTGTTAGCCACTATGTAGGTTTTATGGGCTACGTAGTTGTAACAAAGTACCAAGTAGTGTACCTCTTCTCTAAGAGTTTGTAGCTAGAGATTTTGTTACGCTTGTGTTGCTAATAAGTCTTGGATGCTACAATATAATGAGAAGATGTGTTTTTCTTTATATTTTGTATGATATTTGCATTTTATGGAGTTTTTGCATTTTTATCAATAAACACCAGTTAGTATATATTTTCTGACTGGATTTCTTTGGGAAACAAGAAATAGCTGCACTGATGTGTTTGCTTTCATGGCTAATATTTTCCTGGAGTTTTTGCTGCGCTCTGCACAAACAGGAGTGTTTGTGATTATCACTCTGCACGACATATACTACTAAAACTCTCATGTCTATAACCTTTAACTGGGTGAAATTGTGCATCATAGGGCAGCAGGCAGGCAGGCAGGCAGGCAGGCAGGCAGGCAGGCAGGCAGGAAGGAAGGAAGGAAGGAAGGAAGGAAGGAAGGAAGATTGCTGATGCTTCCTACCAGCTTCCCACAAGCAAAGTCAATGGAGAAGCCTTCAGCAAGTTGGAGGTTACTCCCGCTCCCACTGCTTTTTTGCCCTTGGTCATTCTGTTTCTCTGTTTAGGTAAGGAAATATCTCTGAAACGATGTCCCAAAGGGTCCTGGCTTGTATAGTCATATCTAAACCAGGTATATCCAGGTTTACAGTTGTGCCTTCATCTTGGATGATGCAGTGTGATCTTCCTTTTCTGAGATCCCTAGCTACCACCTTCAATTAAATGTGGAAATCACTGAGCTGTTTGTTCTTCAACTTCTTCCTCTTTTCTTAATGCTTTCACTTTTCAAGATGGTCAGTTGCAGGGGTCTTCTGTGGTATATAATTTGGAAAACTTTCTTTAAATGTTTTCATTGATAAAACTACAAGACCCTGTAGTTTTTACCTTCTAAATATCCAGCTGAGGGTACCCAGATATGATACAGATATAGTATATCTAATACAGTGTTTCTCAAGCTTGACAACTTTAAGATGTGTGGACTTCAACTCCCAGAATTCCCTGGGAGTTGAAGTCCACACATCTTAAAGTTGCCAAGCTTGAGAAACACTGATCTAATACAATAAATTTGGAACTAAGGTTGTTTGTTTTTTGGTTTTTTTAAACACAGGGAATGGAACTGGAATGGAATCAGTTTAAGATGCAGAATATATGCATTAGTGAACTCTGAGGTTTGTTCCAATACCCTTTTCAGGAAAAATAGCATCAAACCCCTTGCTCATCCATGGTATGCAATGCTGCATGTTATCATCCATATCCTCCCAGCCTCTTCAAATCATCAATAACCCATTATGGCTAAAACAAACACCAATCACTGGGAACTTTAAAACTGAATCATTGTTGATCAAAACAACTGCCAAGGCAATGTCATTTAGGGAATTGTTCACTCACCTCTAATGTTTGGAAAACAGTGTGTGACATACTGTCGTTCTCCAGGGACTGAACGATGATAGTATGCAGGAGAAGACAGAAAGCAGAATACGGTGTCTAAAATTGCTTTGCATGTGCAAAACTGGATGGTGACGTTCAGTTCTAAATGAGGACTGTATTCCAGCCAAAACTGCAGGGAGGGGGCTTAATCCCGAGAGTATTTCCCATGGATTCATCATCAATTTCTTTCTCAAAAATTGTTCACTGTCAAAGAATTGGTTCATCGTCTCAAGAATTGGTTCATTGTCAAATCAATGACTTAAGAATCGGTTTATTGTCCAATTGCTCTACTAGGAAGCTTTTTTTTTAACGTTAAAACAGACCCTGGCTTCTTCCTACAATTTGAGACACTATTCCATGGTGGGTCCTCTGGAATGGCAGAGAACAGATCTTGGGTTCTTCGGTGTGACATCCTTTCTGATGTTTGAACAAAGCCATCATTTTCCTCCTCAGTCTTCTTACAAGGCTAAACATTCCCACTTCCTTCAATCTCTGACCAAAGGACTTAGCTTCTGGTCTCCTGATCAACATTCCAGTTTCACTTAATCTTTCACAAATTTCCTGACCTGAACTGCATACAGTATTACTCGAAGTAGGATCTGAACAATGCAAAATATACTGGAACAATTACGACCATGATTTGCGATCTACGCTTTAGTTGATGAGGAGGTTCCAATGAATGGGATCACAATTTAATGTCATCATGCAAGAAGGCTGAAAAAATTTAGACTGATGGGTTTTGATGGATTTGGTGGAGCTTTTTGTTTATTTGTTTGTTTGCCTCATTTTTATTTTTTCCCGTTACAGGCTTCTGTTTTGATTCTATCCTATCTCGCCAAAGAAGTTTTGAAGTGAAGTTTTCTCTTGGGCCTTAGATATGCAAAGGTTCATTCACATACATGCCAATCATGGTGTGAAATTGGTAAATACACCTGCAGGTGAAACACTTTAACCTGAAGGAAGGTTGACTCGTTGTCCCCACCACCTTGCTATAAAAGTCACCCCTTTGTCCCAAATTTGATTTCATGTTCTTGATGTAGATTGGAGCCTTGAAACATTGGCCAACAGTGAGCATGCTTTTCGTATGTGTTCTAAGCTTGCAATTTGCCCTTAGGAACTGTTCTGCCCAGCGCAGATACAGCTTAAGCAAGAGTGACACCTTGTGATCAAGCCAACGTAGAGTCCTTGCTGAAACAAGAAAATGTGCATGAAAACACACCAAATTACGAGCTTGTCACAATTCTTTCATGTCCCTGTAAGGCTGATCAGTATTATTATCCTTAGTTATAGATATGTTTTCTGGGCTCAGGATAAACTGGAAGATTGTAGCTTTGCCGTAATGCCTACATAGAAGCCTATTGTCCTAACCGCTACAATTACTGACCTGCACGGTCTGACCGGAATGGTCAATCTGATCTTATCACACCAGTGCTTCATCAGTTAAGTTGGCCACCAGTCCAGTTCCAGTACCCCAGGTTTTGGTGATGCTCTTTAAATCGCTGAAGAACAGTTTGGGATGAGACCTTCTCAAAGGAATCTTTTATATGTTTCTGTTGAGCATTTAAATCACCTTCAGAGGCCCTCTTCCAGGGTTCCTAATAAATGCAATAAGATGGATGGCTTCAAGGCTCAAGGGGTTCTGATTTGTGAGGTTCTGAATAAGGAAAAATGGGGACCAGGCAGACATTTCTCTTTTTTATGTATTTCTAAAGCCTGGTAACTCTTCTACACTGGAATGATATCTATTCCTCTGATTTTTATTTACTGATTACATATTTGATTGTTTCCTTGTTTCTTAAAGCTTAAAAAACATTAAAATGCTTAATGTTTTAAGTAATTCCATATCCAGTCCACCCAGAAGTCTTGGTCTAGCTGAACATGCACTGATTAATTCTGAGAAATTCTGGAGAACAGGTGACGTGTCAGATGAATGGAGCAGAGCAAATGTTAGGGGCAGAGAGAGATCCAGCAAATTATAAACCGGCCAGTTGGACATCAATACCTGGGAAGATTTTAGAGCAGATCATACGAAGATGGATTTGTAAGCATCTTGAAGACAATGCAGCAATTATAAAAGTCAGCATGGGTAGAGAAAAAAGGAAACGACCTTGACAGAAATATGCAAGAACTGTTACCCAGGCAAAGAGGGTTGAAACATTATTTAAGTCATAGGAAGAAAGATAGTATTTGAAAATAGCTCAGGCAAACGCTTCCCTGATTCACTGATTGATGTCAACCCACTAGGCAGACCTGATCAGAAAATCAACTTCACAGAAAGACTAGAACTACCTTAATTGAGATTGGCTATAATAACAGAATCGTGCAATGTAGTGGTACGTGGGAATGACCTTGGGGGATAGGGAGAAGAACCGCAGCCAAGGGAACAGTCGGATAAGAGGCAGCTTAACCCACAACTGGATAGTGGGTGAGGCAAGAGGCTCAGAAGGGACCCTCCCTAGTTTCTTGGGCAGTAAAGGTGTGGGGGGAGAGATGTACTTTCAGACTTGAAAGACTCTGTTAATGTAACCCTACAATAAAGTAGAATTAGCTTATCTGGACATGGTTCTTGTCTGGACTAACCACAAGGCTGACATGCAAGTCTGATTGTGCTATACCTCCCCTCTTTCTTATACCCCAGTGAATCAGGGAGACACTTGCCTGAGGCACTTCTGAATACTCTCTTGCTCCCCAGGACTTAAAGAATGTTTTAATCCTCTTTGACTAGGCAACAGTTTTTGCGTTATTTCTTCGAGGTCCTTTCCCTTAATCCCTACAGCGTGACATAGTCAAGAACAAATCTTGCAAGATTAATCCTTTTTTTTTTTTTTTTGGATGGGATCACTTTCTGAATAGATTCTGGGAGTTCCATAGACCTATTCTGATTTCAGCAAGTCGTTTGCAAAGTATCCCGTAATGGCACGTTAACCAGCAAATGTGGGCTAGAGAACGTGACAGCTAAGTGGATGCATAGCTGGTTCAAAATCATGCTTAGAGTGCTTGTATGAGTGGTTTACTCATCAAACTGGAGAGAGTTATTAAGTGAAGTGCCAGAAGGCAGGCCTGGGGCCTTTACTCTTCCGTATTTCCATTAATGATTTGGATGAAGAGCTGCAGAGAACACTCAACAAATTTGCAGGCGATAAGAACTGGGTCCTAGAAGACAGAAACAAAATTCAGAACTGTCTTGATGGGTTGGAGAAATGGGAAGGGACCCTTTAAGTTATTTTCGGAGAGGGTGTCGGATTAGCTTCTAATTTTAAGAGAAGAGGAAATGGTATAATTCCAACACCCATGGAAATACTTCTTCCAGCACTCTTGTCAAATGTTTTAACTGTGTCTTACCTCTCTCTGATGGAAAATAAATGCTAAAAACAAGGCTGCCTCTTGGGGCAGTTTGAACTACTTTGGGGCTAAAAGACATTGTTTTGTCGTTTCTTGCCTTCCAATCTAATCCTCTGAGCTTCTCTTCTGGCTGAGCCAAAAACTGGATCATACCAGCTGCACAGACATACTTCCATAAAGCCTCTGAGAGATTTTACACAGCACCGAGATCTAAAAGGGGTAGCCCGGTGACTCTAAAACAAGGGTCTGCTTGTCTACCTAGAATGGGATAGGTCCTCTTTTTAACTCTTGGGATCATTTTTATTTAAAACATTTATATAGCCACCCATCTTAAAACAACTCTGGGCAGCTTACAAACAATAAAACAATATAAGAACAATACAAACAGTATAAACACCAGCAACAAAAATAGAAACAGAAAAACCTTTTTTAAGGTTTTAACCTTGCTTTACACTGCTTAAGTGTTTTCATGCTGCTGCTGCTGCTGCTGCTGCTGCTGCTGCTGCTGCTGCTGCTGCTGCTTCTTCTTCTTCATCATCATCATCATTTTATCCCATCTTTTTAAATATATTTTGGCCAACTGAAGGTGGCGAACATAGCTAATACTCCTTCCTTCTCCTGTTTTCCCCACCACAACAAGCCTGTAAGATGAGTTGGGCTGAGAGAGAGTGACTGGCTCAAAGTCACCCAGTCAGCTTTCATGTACTGTAGTTTCATTGTAGTTGGTGCACATCCTAGAAGGATACAGTTCCATAAGGAGAGCTTGGTGGTTTCTTCTTTGTTTTTCAAGCCGTTAAAACTAAGCTGGCTAGTGCTATGCTTTTCCCAATTCCAGCTGAGGGGAATGGAGTGCTGCAGAGTTCGAAGGAGCAGCGGCATTTACCTCGTGATATGGATAAAGTTTTTTGCAACTCCCAACTGCTAGACCTTATTTTGGCCATCATTTTTACTTTGAGATAGGATTGGGGCTTTACATTTTCTCTGTGGCTCTTAGAGATAAGGCCAAGGTTGGAAATCAAGAAGAGGAGCCTGGCGTTAGGGTTAGGGTTAGGGTGCCTGGATGGGGCTGCAAGAAGAGATACTGAATAACTCAGCATTTTTTCATCCCCCTCCTTTATTGCTGTGAAAATGTAGCTCAAGAGTGGCTTTAAGACACGGCGACCTTATTTTCTGGGAAAGAATAAAGGACAAGCTTGAAAAAGAGGCAAATCTGAAAGAGGTTCCTTAAGGATAAAAATTTTCATTGTTGGTGCTTGTGACCACTTTACAAAAGAGAATTCAAGAGCGAAACCAAGAAAAACTTTACAAAAACGCACGCTCTGATAAAAATATCGAAAAGCAAACAGTAGAGGTACGTTTCTTTTAAAAAGGCCATCCAATGTCCCTATTTTTCACATGAACGTGAAAGACTGGGCGTGAAGTGGTACCATTTGTACGGTAAAAAAAATACCGCCCAGAGTCACTCAAGATTTTTATCCTTAAGGAACCTCTTTCAGATTTGCCTCTTCTTCAAGTTTGTCCTTATTCTTTCCCGGAAAATAAGGTCGCCGTGTCTTTAAGCCACTCTTGAGATGTGCAGTGACTAAATTTGAAATATAAATAAATGCATAAATAGGTATTAAATGACCAAAATAAAGGACAAAAGTGAGGTTCTGAAAAATAAATGAATCTATAGGACAGCTTTCTGAAATAAAGGGCTGGCCTTTATAATAAAGGACATATGGTCAGTGAATGTAAAAACCATCTTGTTGGGGTTTGTGGCCTTTACACAGATCTACACCCCTTCTCAATATTTATTGACGCTCTAGAGCAGTGTTTCTCAATCTCGGCCACTTTAAGATGGGTGGACTTCAACTCCCAGAATTCCTCAGCCAGCCATGGTTGGCTGGGGAATTCTGGGAGTTGAAGTCCACCCATCTTAAAGTGGCCGAGATTGAGAAACACTGCTAGATTGTAAAATTGGTGGTGCATTGAATCCCAAGCAAAGTATACAGGTTAGGTCTGTACTATTCCTGGTTGCTCTCATGATTGCAATGGGATTTGGAGGAATTAAGTCCCCCCATCTCAAAGTTGCCAAGTTTGAAAAACAGGGCTCTACAGTTAATATATATTCTGAGTCTCTATCCGTATTTGTAGCAATTATAATTAACAGGAGGGCTAAGTAGGAGAGTTAATGAACCACTGAGACTAATTGTTCTTATTTATTAATCAACCCTAACCACAGCCCTCTTCCAGCTTGGCACCCAGACGCCGCCTCTACCCTTCGCCGCAAAACGGAACGCCTCCTGCTCACGCACGCACGCACGCACCCCCGCGCAAGACAACGGTGGACGCTTCGCTTCGGCGCCTGCGGATCCCTCCCGCTCCCCCCTTCCCTTTCGGCCCGCTTGGTTCGTTCCCCCCTCGCTCCCTCCCTCCCTCCCGCCGCGCCGAGCGCGTGACGTAGGAGGCGCTCGCGCGGCGCCTGCGCAGTGGCGCTGCCCTGAGGGGGCTGTTTCGCCAGCTGGGCTTCTGTTTACAGCCGTGGGACGCGGCGTGTGGCGGGGCGGGGGGAGAGTCGGAGGCTCGGAGGGCCGGCGGAGGCGGCTGGCGCTGGAGGAACAGGTAGAGCTGCGCCGGCTGTTCTTCCTCGGGGCTCCCTCCGTCCTCAACTGATGGCAGGCGGGGGGAGCCCCCCTCGCTCGTGTCAGCCCTGGGGGCCAGGCCCCGCCCCTTTCCGCCCCCTAGCAACAGCCTCCCCCCCCAGCCCCGGCTTCTACGGCGTGAGCCCTTTCAGCCCTTTTCTTCCTGGGGGCGGGGGGGACCGCTCCGGCGCCCTGCATAGAGTTGGACCACAGGACCTATCATCCTTGGCCAGGGTGGGTGGGGATGATAGGAAGGGGGTTGCATTCCAGAGGGTTCCGGGTCCAAGGCCAGGAAGCAGGAGCAGCCGCTGGATTCCCATAGTGCCCGGCTTGCCATTCTGTTTGTGCATCATAGGGAGTGGGATTCCCTGCTAGGGATTCCACAGTCCCCATCCTGCCATACTGGCTGTGCATCATAGGGAGTGGGATTCCTTGCTAGGGTTTCCCACAGTGCCCAGCTTGCCATACTGGCTGTGCATCATAGGGAGTGGGATTCCTTGCTAAGGATTCCCACAGTGCCCAGCCTGCCGTACTGGCTGTGCATCATAGGGGTGTAGCCCCCACATCTGGAAGGCTCCCCTCATCCTGGTGAACCCTTCAGAGGGCCTTTGAAAATATTAAACAGGAAATACTACTCTGCTGAGGTTTTTGCAGATCGCCTCGCAGCCCTTTTGGTATAAATTTTGACTCCTGGTGTTAAGTTGGGTGGTTTTTCGGTGTAACGTTTTTATCGAAGCAAGCCCTTTTATTCTGTTAATAAATGGTTGGCGGTGAATGGGACTCTGACATTTCTCCTTAACAGACATTTCCCAACCTGAGAGCTCTCCAGATGTGTGGAATTCAGCTACCAGCATTCCCCAACCAGCACCGCCTTTTCTAAAAAGTCTGGGAGTTGGTCCACATATCTGGAGATCAGGGAAGGCTGGCTCATAACCACCAAAACATTTAAGTAGAGTAGAGTAACATTAAACACACCCACCAAAGTTCTTGTTCCGTTTCTCTCACTTTAGGTAGGCCTTTGCCTTAGTTTCTTTCATGGCAATCTGTTGTTTGCTTATGGGGAAAGGATTACCAGCTGTCCTCTGCCCTGTAGTCAGAGTAACCCCCTCCAAAGTAGGGTTTCTTCCCCCTCCAGTCACATACGTAGGTAAACTTCTTTCCTGGTTTTTAGTCCTAAAAGTCCTTGTGGCTAATTGTCACAGTGAAAGCCCTGTTGTACAGTCTTGCAACTTCTGCAAATGACGTCTTATAGTGGTTTTCCCCTGCCATTTCTAAAATAAGCATGCAATTTTACAGAGCATTCAGAGATCATTTTCTCACAGCGCCTAATAACGTGCATTCCTGCATATACACAGACTTGTTCAGGAGGCAAAGACAGAATGGCTATGGAATATCTTTTGTTTATTCATGCTTTGAATTTCCTTTTGAAAGTACCTCTGATTTTCTTGAAATGTGGCTGCTTGCTTTGAAAACCAAGCGTTTCCTTTGAGTGTGAAAATCATTTCCGTTTTTTCAGGTTGCATCCTGCGAATATATCAGCCCTGATGCAAAGTTTTGTAACACAACTTCATTTCTGTAACCGAAATAACATCTGGGCTGCCATCCAAGCAGTAAAGTTTTGACTCTGTCTGCGTGGGGCAGATGCCAGGAACTGTGATGGTCATGCCAGGAAAAGAAACAGAACACACGCTTTTTTAACATTTTGAAACTAGGCTGTCTGCAGTAGGTCTGGGCTGCAAAATGAGTGTTGTTGTCAGAAAGCTATTCATTACCATCCACACCCTCCTTCCCCTGGGATACACAGTCCTTCAGTGGTAGGGCAGCCGAGGCAGGAGACCTTGTTTTCAATAAGTGTGCCCTGAGTTGGCTGCAAACCAATTATCTCTTGTCGTGTAGAACAGAGCATGTAGATGCATGCTAATAGCCCTGTAAACTGGAGAACAGCCAGGTCAGAGAGCAGCTGTCTTGCATGGAGGAGCTCTTTGACTTTGAACATGTTGTTTAGTGAAGAATGGACAGCAAATAAAAAATGAAGCCACTCAGACTCTTTGGGACTGTATGCACTGAAAGTAAGCATTAAGCCGTATGAAGCGCCAGCAGTTGAATGCTAGAAAGAGGTGCCTTGACCATTAAATCCCATTCAGGGCTCTTAGTCTTTGCCCATGCCCAGCATATTTTGTAGAATCCAAAACAGGCTGAATATAAATACTTAGAATATCTGTTCCTTGTTTGCTTTTCTTTGTAAGCAATCTTTTTATTTTCACTTCTAGAAACAGTCATTGGATAACAAGAGAGTTATAGACAGATGGAAGAGGGGAAAAGTAACATATGCTTCAGGATCTTTTCACTTGGGGATCAGAATCAAGTCTTTGTGGGAAAAGGTAGACTTGAAGGTATATTATAACAGCAGATATATGGAGCTTGCAGATCATGGGGAAAAGGAGGAGAGCAATGCCCTTTTTGCCAGCTGGACAGTGTCCCAAGGCATCCAACTGGCATCAGTGACAGACACAATACAGGTAGTCCCCAGGTTAAGAACACCAGTTTAAGGACAGCCCATATGGAGCCTATTTTAGCAAAATTCAAGTTAAATGCGTAATGGTTCAATTTCATTACACAATACTACTTATACAGTATTATGCAATATTACTGTTCCAGCTTATATACACATTCAACTTAAGGACAGACCTTGGGAACGGAACTCGTTCTTAAATGTATTTAAATGAGATAGGCTGGTGAGTTGATGCGTCAAGGGAGCCTTGCATCTGGCATCTCCCCAACTCTGTCCGGTCTGATGATAAAATCAAATCAAGGACTGGAGGGGCGAGCACTTCATTCTAGTCCACGCAGATACATCCCTAAAGATAAGCATGAGGTACTTTTCTGGGCCTGAATATTGAGTTTAGCTATTAGAAGCATATAGGTGATTATCTGCTTATGCGATTATCTCTAGGGCAGGTATAGTTCCTGGGAAAGGTTCTGTCACAACCATAAATCCTTCACAGCCTCCTCATTTCAAGCCATGATTATCCCTTATCAAGCAGTTCTGCATCTGCTCGTGCTCAGATGTGGAGGTCAGTTCCAAAACAGGCAGGTTTGTCTAGCACAGTGTTTCTCAACCTTGGGAACTTTAAGATGTGTGGACATCAACTCCCAGAATTCCCCAGCCAGCTTTGAGAAGGTTGAGAAACACTGGTCTAGCAGGTAGAAACTAAGTCTACGGCATACATGTTAAGTCTACCAGCAGTAGTGCAGATTCAAATCCATCCTTGAAGTCTGTAGAAACGCTCTTGGGTTGGGCCAATCATACTCTTTCAGCTAATCCTACCTCGTAAGATTGCTGTTGGGATAAAAAGCTGTAAATCTGACTTCCTGGATGGAAGTTGGGATATAAATCTAACAAATAAAGAGATATTTTGGTGCATGTTTTTTTTGTTGTTTTGCAGATAATTCAAAAGCCACCTAATTACAATACCAATATTTGTAAGTGTTCAATAAAAACTCTGTTGGAATGGTAATTTCCCATTTAGATGTTTAATATGTTTTATTGATATAGTCTTGATGCATACAAGTGAGTTATTGCTTTTCCTAAACACATGCAAAAATGAAGCTGAGACAAAACATGTTAAACTAGTAATTAAACACCAAATCAGCTGCTTCTACCAGTCTTGTCAGAAGAGCAAAGTACGGCAATAAAAATTCACATTCTCTTTTTCCTATATGGATTATTAACAGTCTGTCTAAATAGCTTTGGTGTTACAAACTGCTTGCTGATTAGAACTGGCATTCCAAAAGGGAATAGCATGTGAAATTTTTAATGTGATACTTACAATGACCCCATTTCCCTATGTTACTATGGTATTCCTAGACCTAGCGGTAACGCAATTATTTAAGAATATTTTGCTTAAGAGGATTTCTGTCTTTAAAACTGAGTTTCAGATTACATTTGTTTTAAGGCAAGGATCCAAGCAAGGATAAAGACATCTCAGGTTGTATAGCAGGATTTTGTGCACACTCTTTGGCCTCTATTGTCAAATTACTATTTTCAGGTTGATCAGTAGGCATGTGCCTTTCCATCATCTTTAATTCCTTGTATGCTCCTTTACAATTTTATGTGTAGATTATGCATTCATTTATAGAATCTCATTAGTACTGCTCAGACATGCACATTAGGGCAACTGGAATTGGGATGACCTTTGGAATGGTGTGGGAGATGTTCTGGAGAAGTCCTCTTTCAGAGTCCATCTCCTTTGTAAGGAGGTTTAGGAGCAAACTTAGACTTCTAGGCTACAGGTAGTCCTCAGGTTAAGAACGCCTGGTTTACAGACGACCCATAGTTAAGAACAGAGCCTATTGTAGCAAAATTCAAATTAAATATACAGTGATTCAAGTTAAATACACAATGGTTTGAGTTAATTATGCAATACTACTTATAATACAATAATAGTGTTCTGGCTAACATACAAATTCGACAAGGACAGACCATGGGAACAGAACTAGTTCTTAACAAGAAGAACACAGGTAGTCCTCATTTAGTGACCACAATTGGGACTAGCAACAGTATTAAGCATAGTGGTTGCTAAGTGAAACTGCAGCTGTGTTTATAATCTGACTTCAACTTTCCTTCACTTTATAGACCTGTGAAAGTCATAAATGTGAGGATTGGTTGTAAAGTTACTTTTTCATCACCTTTGTAACTGCGAATGGTTGCTAAATGAGGCAGTCACTAAATGAGAATTGCCTGTAGCACAGAGAGGATTCTGCATTGTAGGGGGTTTTTTGCTCAGGTAAGCACAGGGAAACAGAAAAGCAGTTTTCTGATTCCCAGTATAGAGCAGGTTGTTTTGTTCAGGGTTCAGCAGCTGCAAAATTAGACAGGACATTCTGGTTAGTCATTCCTGACTCAGCTTCATCTCCAAGGTACCCTGCTTGAGCCATGCAGCTGCATTTAGAAAACAACCAGGCTTCAGAGCAGAACTTGTTGTTTATCATATGTAGGGTCTCCTCTTCCTATTATAAAGTAAAATTCATTCATGCATTGCTAACACAGATTGTCATACTTCTGTGCTTTGTCCCTTCACAAAAGTGTAACATGCTATTATGGGTGGAAAATGCAATACAAAAGGTCAACTGGAATTCATATTTCTGTAATTTGATGGAAGTTTTTAAGGGGAAATCTCTGGTGAGAAAAGAGGGCTATAACTGACAAGGTTTGTATGTGTTTGTGTGGGTCTTGTACTTATATGAACATGGTAACTTCTCAACTCTTCCTTGAATGGGTCAGTAATAAGACCTTTTCCTTTTCCACTTCCTCTATGATCCAGAATTGATTTTTGAATCAGCGTGGACAATGGGAGGTGCTGTGAGTGCCGGAGAAGACAATGATGAGTTAATTGATAATCTGAAGGAGGCTCAGTACATTCGAACGGAGCTGGTAGAACAGGCCTTCAGGGCTGTTGACAGGGCAGATTATTACCTTGAGGAGTTCAAGGAGAATGCTTATAAAGATTTGGCTTGGAAACATGGGAACATTCATCTCTCTGCTCCCTGCATTTACTCTGAAGTTATGGAAGCTTTGGATCTTCAGCCTGGGCTTTCCTTCTTGAACCTAGGAAGTGGCACTGGTTACTTGAGCTCCATGGTTGGGCTCATCTTGGGTAAGTGATCCTTTACTTTGTCAGATTAACCCTGTAAATCCTGCTTCTTGCCTCATGAAAGCAAAATACGTTTTTCTGAATGTTAATAATAGAGTGGGCACCTGCAGGATGCAAATATTATTGCTTATTTCCACAAAACACTGCTTTCACACAAGGAGTGTTTCTGCCAAATCAAATGATGAATATGCTTCTGTTGCATATGTACTGGGAGACATGGAAGATTGTGGGGGATTGCGGTTATTCTGCATCTGTTCCATATTCCTGTGGGCCACCACTTTATTTCTGCCTAGCTTCAGTTGTGAATTTAAACCAGGAACTATTCTAGCATGAACACCAGTAGTTGTGTGACCTTCCACCCACTTTGGAATAAAATGAAGATTCAGCACTGTGTTGGATTAGTGTCCTGCAGGCAAGCTGTTAACTTGCTGTATTTTATAGCTCTCTAAACTCACTGTAAAAGTATTTTATAGCTCCGGTCCTCTTCCTGTGAGAGGCAAGGGGGTGGATTCAAGCTGGGAAAGGTTGCTAGACGTTTCTTTTTCCCCAGTCAGAATTGGCTGCAGGTCCCCAAAATAGCAAGGAATATTGGAGCAGATTTCCTGGCTGGGCTGAGACTGAGGTCCTCTGCCCCCATATCCTGCCCCTAAAGTGGAAGCAGTAAGGTAAAGTGAGCAGGGATTGTATAGGTACAAACACAAAGGAGTTTTCTTTCTTTTCAGTGCTGCTTTGCTTCAGCATGCTTTCCTCCCTCTGTTTCTTTGTTTGTTGGTTTATTTGTTGGTTTAAAATACTTGCTTTTTTGTGTAGATCTAGGCCTCCTATAGCTTGGTTCAGCTGTCTCATTGTGTTGCACTTAATAACATTTTAGGCATTATTACAGCAGCATTGGGTTTGTATTCACACCATTAATTCCAAAACCACTCAGACCTGGTTACCCTGGGTTAAAGAGGGGAACCCAAACATTTATTTTAAAAGTTTAGTTCTTGAGAAGGAAGTAGTCCTGTTCTGCCCCATGCAGACTCCAGATGAACAAGGAAATGGGGTGTACGCTTGCTGCTCCAGAATAAGTGGGAACAATTTAGCTACCAGGCCCTAATGGAACTCCTTCACCTGTGGATACAAGTGTACCCAGAAGCTCCGGAGCTCAGGTTAGAGGGGTGGGAAGGGGGAAGTCCCAGGAAGGGGTCTCTGTGTTATGTCTTTCTGACCAATACCTTCCTACAAACACTGGTCAAGCTCTTGATACCTTTCTTTGTCTTTCAGTCTTTCAGTTTATAAAACTAGGATGATGCGTCATTCACTTTAAAATCATAAAAATTAAACAAATTAGACAACAGTAAATCACACAAGCATTTAAAGCTTCAAGAGTGGGCTTCTTTCCTTTTCTAGGCAGAAATAGTTTTGGTTCCGCATAGGTTTTTTAACGTTGTGACTGTAGCACTGCCTTGTTTAATTAATATTTCACCCCTTTTCTTTTTCTAAAGCATTTAAATGGTACTCCTTTTATCTTCATAACAGCCTTATTGGTCTCTCTTTTATTTGGGGGGCTGGTGAATACTTTTGGAAGTTTATAAAAGTTGCGGGCACCCTCATAAAATGGCTTCTTTTATGGGCAGGGCTGTGAATAAAAACAGCCCTTGTTTCACCAAATGGCAAACTGGTGGTACTAAAAGATAAGCGTTTGTCTAAAACAGTGTTTCTCAACCTTAGCAACTTTAAAAATATTCCCAGAGATCTCCAGCCCCTGACATCTTAAAGTTGCTAAGGTTGAGAAGCAGTGGTCTAAAAAGCCAAATACAAGGCAAAGGTGGGGTGTGAACACCAGTATACTTCCCATTTTAACTTACATTTTCTCTCTTATTCAAGGTACCCCCATCCCCAACTCTTGCTCCACACTTTCATTCTGTTGTGTGCTACTTTTGGAGAGTTTTCCAAAAGGCAGCACAGAAATACAATCAAAAGAGGCTGTGGATTCCAAACTGCTGAATGTTTTTTTCGGAATCCAGATCCATGCTTAAGAAATGGCTATTCCCATTGCAGCTACTGTACTGCAATGGCATGAAGGTATCTGAAATAATCTCAGTGTAATCTTTTTAGGCTAACTTGGTTTGTATCTGTTTCTAGAGGTATTGTGTGAATATAAATGTATGGTATACATGCATGTTTTTATGGTATAAGTTCCTGCAACAGGCTAGGCTAGGCTAGAATGAGGTTCTCTGTGTTGCAGAAGTACAGCCATTTTCTTAGTTCATTGTGAAAATGAGGGAATCGCAGCCGTTGTGTTATCATGGTGCATGGATATCTTATTTAATTTCCCTGAAACATCTGAACAGATGTTCATTCTGGAGATTCAAGATGTTATCCTGGTATGTTCTGAAAAGTTAATGAGCTGGATTTTGGATTGTTAGATGGACTCCCCTAATTTACTGTCTTCTGCAGAGAAAAATTGCAGTAATTCCTTGCCTGAAGCATTTAATTGTTGTTTTGCTTCACTTTGTATGTCAGCACAGCATATTAAAACAGGTCTGGGATGACCTGTTGGTCCTCCCTGCCCCACAGATACCTGCAGAAGTTGTTATGAAAGCCTGCAAATAAAGGCAAATTCAAAACCTAAGAATATTGACTGTGCTGCACCAAGTTTTGGTCTTTCTGTTCAGGGGTAGCAAAGTGAGAAAAACTAAAGAAAGAAAAGCTGTTTCTAAAAGACTAACAATTAGAGGCTATTTACGACTTCTACTTGTGTATAACATCACATCAGTAAACAGTGCTTCAAAAAAGAGTTTCTAAAGGAACTGTAAGGAGCTTTACAAGTATTCTAGGAACCTGAAAATAAGGTGAATACACCAAAAACCTTTGAAAGTCAGTTGCTAAATAGGAGTTTTTAAAAAAATCAAAATTATACTTTCTGCATCTGTTCTTCCCCCCCCCCATGTGACATCTTCCATTTCTTCACTGCTTGATTGTTTCTTCAAAGAATTTTTCTATGTCCTTGTTAGTTACTTTATACTCCTTCCATCCACTACATAGTTCAGTTAAACTAGTAAGTAAAACTAAAGAATTTGTTTATATGTGCTTTTAAATGAGTACCTGCCCATTACGGGCCTTCTGGGGATCCAAAGACAATGAATTGCAGTAACTCTCTCTTAGTTTGTATATCAAGCTGGGAGGAACTTGTTGAACTGTACTTTTCCTGCCTTTTACAACTGTCTCTTTGCATTCCTTCAACATATAGGCCCTTTTGGAATAAATCATGGCGTAGAGCTTCATGCTGATGTTATAGAATATGCAAAGCAGAAACTGGACTTCTTCATCAGAACAAGTGACAGCTTTGACAAGTAAGATCAGAGGATCACTTAATTTGCATTAAAGCAGATTTTCAAGAAAAATCCTACCCTTCAGGTAGTAATTCCTGGTTATAGGATGAAGTGAATCCAAGACATATATAGGTAGTCTTCGTTCAGCGTCCACTCGTTCAGCAACCAAAGTTACGACAGTGCTAAATGGACTTATGACCAGTCCTCCTAGTTGTGGCTGCCACAGCATCCCCACAGTCAGTTGATCACGATTCAAGTGCTTGGCAACCAGCTCACAATTATGACATTGCAGCATCCCGCAGTCATGCGATCACCATTTGCAACCTTCACTGCCAGCTTCCAACAAGCAAAGTCAATGGGGAAGCTGGCAGGAGGTCGCAAATGGCGATCATATGACTGCAGGTTGCTGTGATCATGTGGGATTCACCTAACGACAGCAACTGGAACTGCCACAACTGCTGTCGTAAGTCAACGGATCACGTGTCATCACACTTTATGACCATGTCACTTAGTGATGGAGTTGCCAGTCCCAATTACTGCCGTTAAGTGAGGACTACCTGTATTTTATGCGAGTGAAGATAGCTATGAGCAAATAGAAGGAATTCAAGGAATTTAGGCTGCTGACTAGATTACATACTTTCAGGTTTCTGCAATTTTGAAATTAATAAGCTATTTCTTTCTGAACAAAAAAATGGAAGATTCTTAAGTTTCATAGAGAAGATATGAAAACTTAACAATAAATACATTCCAGAAATGTATCTGAGATTATAAATAATAGTGTGGAAAAGATGTTTTGTACAATTAAAAAGTCTTTGCCCCTTAGAAAATTGACAACTGAGATTCCACTGGCTAAGAAAAGCAAGAAAGGAACAGCCGTATTGCAGAAAAGCATGTTTTCCTGCTGGAAAACCTTCCTTTCCTTTCCTTTCCATCCAAACCTCCTACTCGTGGGCCAGGTCTGTCCCCACCAGCCTCTCTGCATCTGGCCTGCAGAATTTCAAGTGAGATTCTGTCTCCTAAATCTCTGTTGCAGCCTTGCCCTCAGGAACAGCATCCCCCCCTCCCAGAGCTACGCACAGCCCCCACTCTCTTAGGGTCCTGGAAGGCTCTTAAGGCCTGCCTTTGTTCCCAGGCCTGGGGTTAGTGGACCCCCATCGTATGTTTAGTTTTGTTTTTGTGGGTTTTTTTTTTTTTTTTTACTGCTATGGCTGTTATGCTTTGTGGTTATGTTTTTAACTGTTTTAAATTGTATAGGGGATGTTGTCAACTGCTCAGGGTCTTTTGGAGTGGGGCAGCTATAACAAATCTAAGTGATAATAATAGCATCCTAAAGAGAGGTATAGATGAGCATTGCAGCTCATGGGCAGTCCTAGGGCTTTCCAGGCCCAGTCCTCTGGGGCTTCCCCTGCTTTTTCCAGCCGGGAGGAACAGGGCTGGGTGAAACTGTTTCTCAGGTGCATAGCCTCATACCATGCTGTGGGGCTGCTGTGAAGCCTGCAAGTTGGCAGCAGATGAAGCTTTAGCAAGGGGCTCTGGGAAGAGGTGGTCTGGTTCTCAGGAGGGGAAGTGGGGAATCATCCAATTATGTGGCCATTCTGATGTAAGGACATTAAGGGAATGTCTAATTCCCTTTTCCTTTTCTTAGTTGCCTTAGAAACTCACACTAGCCAGTTTCTAAAAAGAAGCAATAATGATTTTGGAAGGTACCCGTGTTATAGGCCTGCGTGTTTTTCTTAACTTTATACTTTGGAGCTCTTTGATATGCTGGGGAGGTCTGGGAGATGAATGGGTAGAAGAGATGCCTAAGAGAAGGGACCAGTGTGACCTAGAATGTCCTAAGAGAAGGGACCAGTGTGACTCAACATGGGTAAAAGTTCATATTCAAGCCTGCATCATGGAAGTAAGAGCAGCAAAGCAGGTTCATTTCTCTGTTCTTAGTGCAGGTGCAACTAGCCTGCCAGCAACCTTGTTTAAGATTGCCCAATCCCTTTTAGGGAAATCCTAAATCCAGTCTGAAAGTTGTGCTGCTGGGCTGTTGTAAGGAGTTTGCACAATATCTGGAGCATGAATTTGGTCACATTTGCTTGGAGTTGGGCACTGGATGGGCAGGTCCAGTTGAGATGAGAGAGGCTTTCTCTGTCATGGTTATCTGGGATCAGTTTGAGCCTGGGAGAACTGAGGAAATGGACAGGTGGACTAACAGTCAGTGATCAACTGGGAGTTGTAGTCCAAACTATTTGGAGGGTCTCGTGTTACCAGCCCGTAATCTAACCATATGTATGTTGTAAATGCTCTTGGTGTTGAATTCTCATGCTGTGTTGAAGTTTCATTCACAAACCACCTTCCTTCTTCTGAGGTTTGAATTCTGCGAGCCTTCCTTTGTCTCTGGAAACTGCTTAGAAATCTCTCCAGACTGCTCTCAATACGACCGCGTATACTGTGGAGCTGGGGTCCAGAAGGAGCATGAAGATTACATGAAGAACTTGCTGAAAGTTGGTGGGATTCTCGTCATGCCCCTGGAGGAAAAGGTTTGCTTGTGGGATGGGTGCCTTTATTATCTCTGATACCATTTTAGATTCTTGGTGGAGTCTATACATTCCATAAAGAATAGGTTTGATATCCTCTTTGCTAAGAAACAAGTGAATGAGCACCTGGGAAATTAAACAGATTTGAGATGCCTCGGTGATGGAAATTAGGAGGTCTAGAACAGGAGCAAGCCAACTGGGGGGGAGAGGGTTATATGAAGCTGAAATTATTGGATCTTTTGTTTTATAGGAAGGAAGCAATTGTTCAGAATAGGGTTAATTTGAGGTACAGTATAAAGTAGTAGCAATGGTAGAGGGGAGGCTCCTTTATACTAAACTCTAGCTGATGGAGTTGGGAAGAAATAGCTTGGTGAAAAGTGATGGTATAGTGCAGTGTATCTCAACCTCCTCAACTTTAAGATGGGTGGACTTCAATTCCCAGAACTCCCTAGCCAGCATGCTGTCTGGGGAATTCTGGGAGCTGAAGTCCACCCATCTTAAAGTTGCGGAGGTTGAGAAACAATGGTGTAGTGTATAGCCCACTGTTCCCAATCTTAGCAACTTCAGTTATGTGGAGCAACTCCCAGAATTCCCTAGGCAGCATGGCCATTAAGGTTAAGGTTTCTGGGAGCTGAAGTCCATCATGTCCAGTACAACTGCTGGATTTTCGTTTTAGTAAGCACCACATTTGCCAAAAGTGTGAAGTAGAAAAGTGGTGGTGGGGTGTTTTTAAAGGCTGGCTGGTAGCAGACAAGCTTCATCTTCTGTTTTTGTCCTTCAATGCAGCTGACCAAGATTACTCGAACAGGCCCTTCAGCCTGGGAGACCAAGAAAATCTTGGCTGTGTCTTTTGCTCCTCTAATCCAACCCAACCATTCAGATTCAGGGAAGTCAAAACTTGTTCACTTGCGTAAGTCTGCCACATCTGCCTTTAGTTGTTCATTCTTTCCATTTTGAAGATTGGGCAATACTGCTTTTCCCATTGCCTGCCTTGCTGTGGGATGGATTGTTTGGCTCACCTGGAATGAGGGTCTCCACTCTTTTGACCCTCACCACATCCCAGTGAAGTAGGCTAGGCTGAGCGATAGCGACTGGCCCTCAGTCCCCCAGGGAGCTCCTCAGTGAAGGGAGAACTGGATTCAGAGTCTTACCAGAGCAAGCCTTAACCAGTTTAACCACTAACCATTACACTACACTATCTCCTTGATATATGCAGACCTTCTGGTTGTTCAGGGGATGTCACTATGTCCTGCCTCACTTTGGGAGACGTTGAAGGACTAATCCGCTCTCTACTCTTCCCTGGCACAGATTTCTCCATATTGCCAGCCAGTTCCTTGATCAGATTTCTGCACTTTTTTTGATCAGTTTAGTTTCTCCCCACCCTGACCTGGGCCCGAGTAAAATTTCTTGTGCCGGTGAAGGTTCCCCACGTGTCCCCTTGTCTTCTCTCCCATTTCCAGCACCGGTGATGGTTCGCAGCCTTCAGGACCTGGCTCGCATTGCCATCCGCAGCACCATCAAAAAGCTGATCCATCAAGAAACAGCGGGCAAAAATGGAAACGGCCTCAGAAACCCGCCAAGGTTTAAGCGGCGGCGTGTCCGGCACCGCCGCATGGAAACCATTGTCTTCTTGGACAAAGAGGTCTTTGCAAGCCGGATCTCCAACCCTTTGGAGGATAATAATTGTGAGGAATTGGAGGAGGAGAGCAGGGAGGAGGTGGAAAAACCTATTCCTGAACTGAAGCCAGAGCCTCCTACAAACATCCTGAGGGAGAAGGTGCTGAGCCTGCCTCTCCCTGACCCTTTGAAATATTACCTGCTTTATTATAGAGAGAAATAGGACCTTGTGAGCGGTCATCAGGGAGGTAGGCGGGACAATAAAGCACTCAGGAGGGCTGACAAACACATGCCACTTGCTTGCCTTTTAACCCAACCACCCTTGTGGTGAGCTAACTGGGGAACGCGGCTGCCGTGAATTTAAAATGGGATAGCCTTTTTTCAGATTCTTTCCCTTGATTTGTGCGCTCTGGTTTTGTCCTACAGCAGAACTTCCTTGGTGGGGAAGAGGGGGCGCGAAGCTGGTCCCGAGGCTGCCTCCATCTTAAGGAAGTGAGGGTTTTGTGCTGGTAAAAACCAAAAGGAAAACCACAAGTTTGCTGAAATATCTGTGAATATCTCAACTGTTGTTGTTGTCCTCCCCCCCCCCCTTCCAGGAAGCAGTTTCAGAAATTATTTTGGCAGGACCTAAATGTGTTGCTTTGCCTGCAGAACAGAAGTCATTTAGTCGAATCTGACCCGCTCAGCCACTATAGTATCCCCAATAATCCACCCGGAGGGGGGAGAATATCTTATTGGCGAGTGGGGTGGGAGGCTGGCCTCGACTGAATAAACTAAAGCTGCTTTCCCATCAGATGTTTAGGCAGATGTTTCAGGAAGGGTAACAGTCCCCAGAGCTGATCTCCTAGAAAGACGTGGGGAGAAGAATCTCCTGTTTGATAAAAGAGTGAGAAAGAGGCTGTGTGTGGCTTAAGCAGCAGAGTCAAGTTACAACACGTTACGCTGCAGAAGTACAGCTTTTGCTTTGCTCGCCTGAAAATTGATTGGGTTTATCCCAAGAACATTCCCTAAAAGGAGTTCAGGTGATGAAGGAGGAGATGAGTACGGAAAAGAACCAGTTCATTCAAACCCGTTGGACCTTTTTGAGGGTCTGTTACAAAAGGGTCGAATCAAGTATGTCGTGGGGATAATTGGGCACATTATTTGAATTTGGGTAGTTACTTAGTTGTCTAGACAGGAAGTGCCTGGAGGAAACTGCAAATGACTGGGTGGGCTTGTGTCTTTACCCCAGTAGGGTCCTCTGCTTCAGCAAAAAGGCTAAAAAACTCATGTTAGCTTCATTTTTTCCCCCCGTTTTATAGAGCACACAGTAAAGCTTACTTTGACAATATACACGAGAATTTTTAAATGTTCTGTAACACGTAAATCCTTGTCCAGGAAAGTAGATTGTTCTTGGCCTGGAATTTTGAGTGAGAAGAGCAGAAGCAGTGACTCTCATTAAAATTTTAGGCTTTTCCTCCCAGCCGAAATACTGGGCAGAATCATCAGATATTCCCAAAAGAGGGATTTAAGATAGTTTTCAGTCCACTTTAGATTTTCTGTGGAACGTTTTAATTTTATTTAACTTCTGAATATTCATTGTTTGGCTGCTTAAGTTAGAAAAAGGTGAAGTAGGGGTTGATTTTCTTTCAAGCTGAAATGCATACTCAAGAATGCAAAACTGTTTTTAACTCTGGCAAGCAGTTGTCCCCATTCTGAACACACAGTATAGCAGTGATGTCCTGTGGTCTACCAGAAGCTCAATAAACCTGTGCTTTGTGATCCCATCAGGGGAGACTTCTAGTCTAGGCACTGCATGTGCAATGTTGCATTTCATCTTGTGTCATCTGAAGCTTTATGTCAACAATAACAAAAAAATCATTTGTAGAGCTCTGATCTTGATAACTCAGTTATCTGCTAAAGTCCTTCTGTATCTTTCATGCTGCTCTGAAGGATGCTGTTAACTGTTAAACACTCTATATCACTTTCCTTATACTGAGTCGGTATAGGCTGAGCCATTTAGGCTAGTATCATCTTGTGTGAATGGCCACCTCTTTAAGGTTTGACATGATAGGTGTCTCCCCAGCGGCAAACCCAGTTTTCATTGTCCAGAAAGCAGTTTATCAGAGAATCTATGAAGTTCTTCTCGGTGACTTGGATTTAATCTTCAAATGATCCAGTAAACATACTTCTTTCACTGTCAGTAAAATCTGCCCCAGAAAAGGCATTCTTTTCATTAACATTAATTCTTTCCATTTACTCTGTTCTTGAGTTGTCTCAAGAAAGAATGATCAAAGCTATTCGTGTGAAGGTTTTTCTTCATCCTGTCCTTTGTTAAAAATTACCTAGAATTCTTCGGTGCATAGAAAAAAACATATCTTATGGGGCTTTTCTCTTATTTTTGGGTGAAAGATAACATTTGCAAGCAATTGTGATTTGTCCAGTTGTTGTTTTATCAATATACGAAGGTAGAAAATGTGTTTTTGGGTGACAGCATAACTGAAATAACATAGGCCAGTGTTGTCCAAACTTGGCCACTTTAAGATGAGTGGACTTCAACTCCCAGAATGAGTTGAAGTCCACTCATCTTAAAGTGGCCAAGTTTGGACAACACTGACATAGGCTATAACATTGTAACAGAAGAGGAATTGTCAGTGTGGTATTCCTACACACCAGCATATACACACTGATAAATCCAGTCAGTGTGTCTTAGTAAACTAACGTGGCTTCTGACATCTGTTTTTGTAAAATATATTCCCAATTCCATCAACCGTCTATTGTTTCCAGCTTCACATAAGCGTTCTATGGTTTTTTGGTAGCTTTGGATAGTTGTACCCTCACAAAAGGTTTTGCTTTCGTAAGGTAGTTAAAGATGTAAATAGCTTAGAAATGAAGATTGGAAAAGAAAAGTTATTCCTGAAGCATGGAGAAAGTTGGAAAGAAGTGATTTAAAATGCAGATTTTTATCAAAATACATGTCTGTGTCAATAAAAATGGTTCCACCTTAAGTCTGCTTCAGTAGTGTTGGTGCTTCATACCGAGGATACGTGCAGTGCATATTTTAACATCGTTCTTACGGTAACTTTAGAGTTGGTCTTCAGAGCAAGTTAGATGACTTAGTTATGGTGAGAAGGCTTTGAAAGGGGTCCCAGTTGAAACAGCTACTACTATCATTCTAGACCACAGGTAGAAGGAAGAATACCACACATGTTCTTATTTATTAATATATACTCCAAGACCAAACCAACAAACATTAAAACCTCTCTCTATATATAGAGAGGTAGAGGCACAGACACGGACACAGACAAATATTGCATAGAAGCCAAAGCTGGGAGGAAAGCACCAGCCGATTCCTATAAGCCAAAGCCACAGATAAAAATATCACCACTGCCCTTGAGACATTTAAGCATTGCTCACTTAAAAGGAAACCAATGGCCTTCTCATCATGAAGGACATTAAACTTTCCAATAACTGGAGTTATGAGTTCTGATCACCATTGTGTACAGCAGTGTTTCTCAACCTTGGCCACTTTAAAATGAGTGGACTTCAACTCCCAGAGTTCAACTACCCAAATTCAAATAATGTGCCCAAATTCTGGGAGTTGAAGTCCACTCACCTTAAAGTGGCTAAGGTTGAGAAACACTGGTGTACAGAGTAGATCTAAAGGTGGCATTTGATTCTATACCCCCAGAGAAACACTGGAGGAAATGAGCAGCCTCCGCAATTGATTGCCACCACTTCAGATTGATTGTATAATCACACCAAGGCACTGTCACGCGTCCAGTGCAATGGCAAAGGGGACCTAATGGAGCCTAAAGAGGTCACACAAGGATGCGAACTGGCTCCTGTGCAGTTCAACCTTTATATCCGTGTTTTTCAAACTTGGCAACTGATGTGTGGACTTCAGCTCCCAGAACTCCCCAGCCAGCATGTCAGCTGGTGAATTCTGGGAGTTGAAGTCCACCTATCTTAGTTGCCAAGTTTGAAAAACACTGCTTTATATTAATGTTGTTGAAGTTTTTGCCCATCCAGACTTTCATCCTTCATGTTTTGCCAATCACACCATATCTGTTGGTTTATATGAGGATGAAGCAGACGTTCTCTCTATATCAAAAGTTGGTTGCCTGGGTGTCTGAAAGCACTAAAAGCCCATTTTGATAGAGAGCACCTGGCAACTGTCTACTCGGATATAAAAGTCCTGGTATTTTCAGGAAAATGCTTCAACCCCTCAGATGGTGAATAAATGAAAGAACTATTGAGCTGGTAAGCTTTTAAAAAATATTTAGATATCTATTTCTACAGTAATCTTCTACCTGCTGGGGCAACCAAGCAAGAGTGTCTCTAGCACAGTGTTTCTCAACCTTGGCAGCTTGTAGATGTGTGGACTTCAACTCCCAGAATTCCCCAATTTCCACGAACAATAAGGCGGGATCTGGCCATGGGCTGCAGAGGAAAAATCCCCCCTCTCCACATCTCTGGGAGACACACATAAATAGCAGATGAGAACATTGGTGACCATTGCATCTTGTGCCCATCTCCCTTCTGGTTCCACAACCCGGAGCAGCACTAATGCACATCACCCAGACCATCAGGAGAGCTCACATGATGGTTTCCAAGGAACACTAGATGCAGGAAGCCAGATGTTATTCTATGGGGTTCAAACCTTGTAGCAGGAATTGAACTCACAGACTTCTGCACTTTAGATGACTATATGCAGTGTGTTAGCTTAAGCTATCCAGGGTCTGGGACTCAGCAGTTGCAGGAAAAGATATCTAGAACAGTGTTTCTCAATCTTAGCGACTTGAAGATGGGTGGACTTCAACTCCCAGAATCCTCCAGCCAATAAAAGTTGCTGAGGTTGAGAAACACTGGTATCCTGAAGAGCACTTAACCACTACAGAATTGCAAAACCCTCAAAACACAACTCTCTACCTGGGTCAACCGTTGGAGAGCAAATCACCCAAAATAACCATTTTTGCCACTAGATGCTGCTCTTCTCCTGGCTATGCTAGACATCCTCGATGCTGATAAACGCCAGCCAAGTTTGCCCAGGAATGGAAACCAAACAGCAGATCTGTTGCAGGCTTAGAACGGGACGCTCTGCGCCGTTCCATCTAACGTCAAGCTAGAAAGTTTCCGCCATTCTGATACAGCTTTTCTTTCCAATGCCTCCATAGCTCCTTCGCTTTTCACGTTCGTGCAGTCTCTGAGGCTGTCTGGTTGAATCCCCTCTTCCCAATCCCTGTTTTCTTCCTTGCAGGTGAAAGAAAGCCACATCGGAAGTGAAATCAGTTGAGACAGGCGTCCTCGCGGTGATGTTGAACTCCCGCTTCTGAACATTGTAGGAGGAGAGCTGTGTTGGTCTATGGCAGAAGCAATTTAGGAGCACTTTTTCTGAGTCACACGTTTTACGAAAAGGCAAACGCCTTTGTGAGTTGCATCTTGCTTCGTCAGACCCGTCAAGCGGCTGCCTCTGATGAAGGGAGCACCAGCTCCCAAAAGCTTATGCCTTTAATCACGTTTGTTATTAGAGAGAGAAATAGTAGAATAGTATAAGAAATAATATAGGAGAAATAATATAATAATAGAAATAATATTTGTTATTAGGAGAGCCAGTTTGGTGTAGTGGTTACAGCATCAGGCTAGAAACCAGGAGACAGTGAGTTGTAGTCCCACCCAGGCACAAAGCCAACTGGGGGACCTTGGGCCAGTCACTTTCTCTCAGCCCCAGGAAGGAGGCAATGGCAAACCACTTCTGAAAAACCTTGCCAAGAAAACTGCAGGGACTTGTCCAGGCAGCCTCCGAGAATCAGACACGATTGAACAGATTTAAAAAAAAAAAACCTCAGAAAAGGTGCTAGAAGACGTCTCCTGATGTTTTGCTTCCAAACCAATATAGCCAAAGGCTAAAATATCTGGAGAGGACCATGGTGTGACATCTCCAAAGGCTGTTAGGCTGGAGAAGGCTGAATAAACTCTTCTTTTAAAGCCTATGACGCAAGCTTGATGCTAGACTTAATTGTGTCTACGCAGATAGAAGGAACAGAGAAAAAGGATTTAAGTTCGTTATGGGGATGGGCAACTCAAACCTTAAGTTCCCTCTGCCCGCTCACTGAAAATGGATGCCATGGCTTCCGGTCAGTTTGCAGCTGGAAACGCAAACCCTAAAGTGCAAACCCTAAAAGAAAATTGGGGGGCGGAGCCACCCCCTTTGCATCCTTACTTTACCCACCGTGGCCTTCGCCTCCCCCGATCCTGAAAAATATTAAGTCAGCTGAAGTTGCTCCAGCTGGTATCCTGAGAAAGGGGAAAAGCTGCTTCCAGCTGTTATGCCTCTCTGTATTTTTGTATGTCAGAGACAGGGAAAAGCCATTAAGTCCTCTAGCAGAACTCTTTATACATAAATCAGAACCCGATCTGTCCTAGTTGAAACCCTGTACAAACTTTTATCTATTATCCAAGCAAGATAATATGCCTGTCCTCCAAACAGTAACTTCAGATTGTTCGGGCCAAGTAAGTAAACCGAGCCATGCCTACCATGTTATCCTTAGAGTTGAATTCCCTGCAATGCTCGCTTGGAGAAACATTATTCCCCCCCCCCACACACACACACACACCCATGGAGTGATGAGTCAGTCCTTGAACTTGGGCAAATCCATTTACTGAGTCATAGAAAGGAAATGTTGCATCTCCCACGTTGCTGAGAGAGTCCCTTGTGGTGTTTCAACCAGGCCAAGGATGGGCATTGCCTGTTGACCTCATCAGAGAGTTGAGTTTCTCAGCAGAAAACAACCGCCCTCCTTTTTCTGAAAAGATTCTGGGTTTTGCTCCATGGCTTTTTCCCAAGAGGTGCATGAAATACCATAACCTGATATCTGTGCAGAATACATAGACACACCACCGCCTCCTTTTTAGAAGGAATCCAAGAGAAACAACCCAAATCGAATTCCTGGATCGCTGAACGGGGGATTAATTTTTTTCCCCTAGATCAGCTGCAAATCACCTTGCCTCTCTTTTGATGCTCCCAGGATCTCCGCTCAGATGCAAAAGTTGCCATCCGCTATACTGTATATTGCTCTGACGTTCCTTTGGGGACATATTCTGCAGCGCAAACCTTTCTCCGGCAGAATCAGGGGATGGGAGGAAATTGGCCAGGCTCTCAATTCAGATGCCGTATAAATCTAACTCTCAACTCTTCTTCCCCACCCTGTTTTGCCCCTCAGGAACAGCCTGGGATTATACACGCTTATCCTAATCTCATTTTTCAAGCTGGCAGAATACGTCAGTGTATGGGCCATGTAGGCTGGGTTCGCACAACACATTAAACCTCAA
The DNA here is from genome assembly GCF_059951505.1 of Python bivittatus. Taxonomy (NCBI): domain Eukaryota; kingdom Metazoa; phylum Chordata; class Lepidosauria; order Squamata; family Pythonidae; genus Python; species Python bivittatus. Next base: position 98,798,158 of record NW_028277098.1, on the reverse strand, counting down.
ATAATCTAACCAGGTTTAACCAATGTTAGCATGTTGGGTGAATGCAAGCAGTGATGTCATTTAAATTTACTCCACCGGGCAACTGGCCATAACATAGCAAATAAAGGGGAAATCCAAGGTAAGTCTAAACCAGTGTTTTTCAACCTTGGCCACTTTAAGATGGGTGGACTTCAACTCCCAGAATTCCCCAGCTGGCTTAAAGTGGCCAAGGTTGAAAAACACTGGATAAACTCTGTTAGCAACAAATGTACAGGTAATGGATATCCTGAAACTCTAATGTTAGATACAGTGTCAGAGAACTGGCTGTTGATTTGAAGTTCATTTATCAAGGGTCAAAGGAGTTAGCAATTCAGCCAGAGATAAACCCCTCCAAGTAGAGATTCTAATTCTCTTTTTCACTCTCTCTGCCTTTATGTTTCTCCATAAAACCTGCCCTCAAACCCAGAGAAAGATTAAAACATACATTTTAATCTCAAATTGCTATTCTTCGTAAAGGCATCTGGGGTTCGTTCGAAAGCCAGTGAGGTTCTTTGCCCTGACAATTAAAGTTAATTAGAAGTAAGTCCATGCCTAGAAATCAGCCAAGGGTGAATAATCCCTCACATTTAGGATGGTTGTCTGAGTTGGCACCGGTTGGGCCTCCACTGGAGGGATTCATCTGTTATGGGGCACTGCATTCTCTAACGAAGGAGGAATTGGGGGGGAATGAAGGCCTAAGAGTTGACAAGCGAGGACTGAGAAACTCTGAAGAAAACCCGAAGAAATAGATGTTTAAGAAAGGATAATGTAGCAGATTTTGATCGGGTAGTAATGAAGATGCAATACTGACGGAGGAAGAAGGTAAAAAAGTCAAGAATTTGGTCATGCCACACAACTGCAGCTGCCATCTTGACTTTTTTGACCCCCCTCCTCTCTTGGATGCCTCTGAATAGCGTAATGAGGCTAAGACAGGGGTCAGAAGCCAAGGGTCCCCTCCTTTCCTGATGTAGTTCTGAGTTTCCCCCAATGGGTAGGATCATAACAATAACTTTCATTCCTGCACGGGCCAACGAAGCAAGAATAATGGGGAGGCTAAGGATAGATAGGCCTAAAGAGATAAGCATAAAGAGATGCTCTGGGCGGACCGCAAATCTTCCTTTCTGGGCCCATCTCAAATCTTCAGGTTTGGGTGGCTCATTTTTCAGGTGAAGAACGAGGAGATACCATAGCAGACTGGATTCCACTTGCTCCATTTACACCTCTGAAATAAAAATTCAGTGCCTCTTCCAGGGTCTTGGGAACCTTAGAAGAGAGGTGGAAATGCTAGGTGTGTTTCCTGCTCTGCTCTGTATGTCTGCATCCAGGAAGAGAAGTTTCCAAGGACTAACAAAGGAAGTTTTCATCTGTAATTAAACATGGTGAGGTTATCTTAAGTAGGTTTCTGGAAGTGGCTGGCTATAGATCTGCCCAGTGATTTGCCCATCTGGACAAGTAGTGGTTTCCTGCATACTGCCCAAGAGACACCTTCCAGGGACTAGAAGCCACAATACGAGAAGAATGCTGGGGAACTGGAAAGAGTGCAGAGAAGGGCAACAAGGATGGTGAAGAGCTTGGAGGCTAAAGCCTATGAAATATGGTTGGAGGAACTGGAGATGTTTAGCCTAAAGAAGAGCACACTAAGGGAGGACATGATAGCAGTCTTCTAATACTTGAAGGGCTTTCCCAAGGAAGAGGGCATTGGCTTTGCTCTCCATAGCACTCAACAATAGGACATGAACAAATGGGTGAATGTTTTCCAGACTGAGATCTAAACTTGAAAGGAAGAGGAATTTCCTGCCCACCAGAGCTATGAAGCAGTGGAACAACCACTGGAGGTCTTTGAGCAAAGTTGGAAAGCCATTGGTCCAGGATGATCTAAGGATTCCTGCTCTGGATAGGAGGGCCGGCTAGAAGACACTTTGAAAAACCCTGGCCTAGAGCACCACAGAAAAGGACCACAGATGGGGAGGAGGGATTTGGGAGATCTCCTGCCTGGCCCCTGTGACCATTTTGCACACCATTTTGCTGATCCAGTGGCTCAGATTCACTCATCTCTTAGCGCTTCATGAGTTGAGTCCAATGCAGTGGCTGGGAGACGTCTTCCAATGTTGGCTGGGAAACATTGGGGCCTGTAGACCCAAGGAAATGGCAAGGATGTTCTTTTGGGTGTCCTTGGCCACCTGTGTCATGGATCCCTGGCCCTTAAGAAGTGTTTCTCAACCTTGGCCACTTGAAGATGGGTGGACTTCAACTCCCAGAATTCCCCAGCCAGCCATGCTGGCTGGGGAATTCTGGGAGTTGAAGTCCACCCATCTTCAAGTGGCCAAGGTTGAGAAACACTGTCCTTAAGTCTCCTGCATGGAAAAAGAAGTGTTGGGCTGGTTAGGGGAGGTTATTAGCACCCCACTTCACTAATAGGGCTGAACCCGAAAGCGATAACTCTGCATATGTGTGTAAGAGAGCAGTAAGAGAAAAGGAATCTACATCTGTACACGTAGGACAAGAGTACCTTTGCTGTTTGTTGTGGAGACAACAATCTGTTTTCCAGGCTCTCTTTGCAACATGCCGTTGTTCGATTGTACAATCAACATCTCCCTGTCACCAAGGGAAAGTGAAGTGTTGCTGGCGTTCAGGCAGAGAGCCGAGGGCAAAATTAAGTACAAACTCCAATGGATGACAAAGACCAAGTCGGGTCGCCGTTCCCTTCTCCGATGTTATAAGCTGGGAGGGTGGGAGTCGGTTTGTCAAGCTGCCTTAACTTAATAGGAAACATGTGTGTGTGTGTGTGTGTGTGTGTGTATCCTCCTTCTCCTCCTCCCTAGCTCTTAAAGCTGGGGAATTTCTGCCTGCCTCTTTGCCGATCCAAACCGGAGGAACTTCCTATTCCAGCAAATACCATGCTGAGCAAAATTGTAGCTTTTGCAAGCTTTTGTCTTTTTCTGTTCACACCTATCTCGGCGAGTTCCTGCCCCAGCCGATGTTTGTGTTTTAGGACTACGGTAAGATGCATGCATTTGATGCTGGAGATCATCCCTGAAGTTTCCCTGCAAACAAACATCCTGTAAGTAATCGTTTCATTTGGGGCTATCTTGGGTTCTGTTCTCAGATCAGACCATGGTGTGCCATCTTTTCTGAGCTGATCTCGTCTAGAAAGCCAGCCTAAGGATTCAGCAGGCCTCCGTCACAGATGCAACAGATAGGCTTGCAAAAATGAGTGATCCTCTGATTTACTTCTTTTTTTTAATAGCAGAAGAATAATAGCAAACTACCTTTCAGGGTTGTTCTAACATCAAACATGGAGGGTCAGAAGTGTTTTGCCCACTGTGCGGGCAACCTCGTTAAGATTTGCTTTCATACAGATATACAAAGAGGTATCATTTTCGAGTTTTCCCTGTATGTCACTTTGGGTGCTTTGCAGGAAAAAAAAAATGGAAATCTTGGAACTAAGGAAAGGAATACTCTTTAGGTCTGATTATACTTTGGAGCCTTAGAAGGAAGATGCTTGACAGCAAGGGACTTGCAGCCAGCCATCTGACATGCAGAATCAGAGAAACAAAACAAAGATTGTTTTAAAAGAGTGCGCACGAATGTACTTCATTGTGGCTGATTGCTTTGCGCAGGCCAGGAGGGATGAATGAAAGCTTTGTGATTTGGAAAACTGGTGATTCAGTAGTAGAGCTGTGGAAATCCTCTGCAAGGAGGATTTTGGAACATGGGAGAGCACGTAGAAGGCATTTCTTTTTGAACTTTCCAGCAGCTACACTTTTCGCAGGTTTGCAGGGCGGTTTCCCCGACGGGCTTAATGATGTGAAAACAGGTGATATGCACAGGCTGATGCACGTTCCGTAGCATCTCTTCCAAAGCCTGATTCAGTATTAGCAAACCGTCTGGTTTTGTGTGAGTTCGGTGGGGTGTGTGCGCGCGTGTGTGTGAAGCATCTGTTTCTGATATTCTGACTTGAGATGTGCTGGTGCAATCTCCCGTTCGTCTGGGCAGGTGGGGAATGAAAAAGAGCACACAGCATCATGTCTGCAACTGATAGAGAAAGAAGACATGGGATTCCCACATGCTTTGGAGGGGTGGATTGCACATTCTCTGTCTGTGCCTGTCAGAGGAACTTATTTTCACAAGACCATAACACCTTCCTCTTGACTGGGCTGGAGAAGAACTTCTATATGGACTGTACACGTGGTTTTGTGTGTCTAAGCTAAGCAATCCTCAAATGCTGGCAAGGATTGAGTTGCAGCCAAAGAAAATGCCAGCATATATGCGCTCATCGTTTTAAAAAATATGTATCATTTTACAACTTTACTCAATACCATCATTTGTATAAACCTTTGTATGCTGACATTCTGCCAACTCTGTGCTTCAAAAGGAAACCAACGGGCTTTGCAGCGTTATGCTCTCGTTTTTTCAAAGAGTATTCTAGGAACATAGGAGAAAGAGAATAATCTTTGTTAGCAAAAAAAAAAAAATCCATTAGAACTATGTCAAATTGTCTAGATTTACTGTACAATATTTCTCAAGGTCTACTGACTTGGGTGTGATTTGTATCTTTGGAGGAACTGAGAGGAGATACAGCCGGTGGAAAATAAATGATTTGTGCTTGGCTCCGGTGGGAAAACTCAAAACAAAGAGGAAGGGGGTTATCCATGCCATGTGCAGTGGAGATGCAAAGGGAAAGGTTATAAGCAGAGAGAGAGAGAAAAACCAAGTTTTATCCCAGCTGAAATCCATCAAAAGATATGTAAGTAGGCTTGTTTGCTCTTGAATCAATGTTTCTCAACCTTGGCAACTTTCAGATGGGTGGACTTCAACTTCCAGAATTCCCCAGCCAGCCATGGAGAAACGCTAGCCATAAACTGCACGTTTCACCCTGCCAAGGGTCCTTCCACAAACGCATAACAAGAATGCTGGTTTACAGGGCTGGGGTTACATTTTTCAGAAGCTTAGCATTCAACGCATGCACTTGTAAAATGAGATTCCTGCTAGCTCCAACAGCTTGTGGAAGCTCCAGGATCACTGGCGCATAGCCATACGTTGGCTTCCCCAACATGCTTAACCAGGCTGGTTACAAACCCAGCAGGTACCATCACTCTAAATGTTACACTTGACTCGTTTGAAACTTGGTGAGTGATAAACAATTCGATGTGTTGTGTGAAGCTAGGCTATTTGGTTACACCAGTGTTTCTCAACCTTGGCAACTCTAAGATGTGTGGACTTCAACTCCCAGAATTCCCCAACCAGCATGCTGGCTGGGGAATTCTGGGAGGTGAAGTCCACACATCGTAAAGTGGCCAAGGTTGGGAAACACTGCTTTAGCCCAACTGTTTTGCTTCTTTTTTAAACCCTGGGCAACCCGACCTGACATTCTGGCAACAAAAAGTCCCATTCAGATGTGTCCTCCTTGAACAGTTTTTGTCCTGTAACTTGGAACAGGAGGTCCATTGCGTGTTTTTACAAAAGGCGACCTTGCTGTCGTAGCATTCATAGCTGGAAACTCCTGAAGTTCTCCCCGTCTGAACTAAAGCAAGGAGCCCGTTTCTCCTCTCTCTCCTTGTGTTGTCCCCAGTTCAGCCAACGTAGAGAGCAAATGCCCAGAAAACTCAGCTCTGAAAATGCCTGGTGAATGACCACAACTGTATTTTGGCTCTTCCTGCTCTGCTGGAGCGCAAGGCGCCAGATGTGAACTGCTGAACTGGAGCCAACGCGAAGAACAGCTGTGGGCCATTTTTGCTCTGCAACGTTCAAACCCAATTAGGTCTAGGGCTTTTTGTTCCACAGGCTCTGTTTGAAGTCCAGGGTCAAGATCCATGGCAAGAAACAAGGGGAGGTGGGAATCCCTCCAGAAAAGTCTGAATTGCAGCTTGCAGAGCCAATACTGGCAGAGGGGCTTGTTTTCGCCTGCGTTTCATGTAAAAGTGTGTTACGGTCAGCTGGATAAACATCAGCAGCTGTTTGGTGCCGAACTCACAGGTGCGGTGACCTGTCTTGCCAAGAAGTGGATTTCAAAGTTAGAGCATCTATCTTTGCACCTCTGGAGTCTGCAGTCTGAAACTAAACGCCTCCATTTAACACCAAGGTGTAGAAGCCTTGACAAGGTAGACCAGTGCTTCTCAACCTTGGCAACTTGAAGATGGGTGGACTTTAACTCCCAGAATTCCCCAGCCAGCCATGCTGGCTGGGGAATTCTGGGAGTTGAAGTCCACCCATCTTCAAGTTGCCAAGGTTGAGAAACACTGGGATAGACGTTAGTCACGCTCCCTCCCTCGTGGCGTCGTGTACCCAAGATGCTTGGAAAAACCATTCCCAACCCATGGATTTGCCTGATAGGTTGGGGTGTTCTTTTCCAGCATTTCCAGCCAGGGGTTACAGTCCCAGCGCCAGATTGAGAAGGCCGCCTTGTGCAATTTCGTAATCACTTTGCATTTTAAATGGCAGTCAGTCAGCTTTTAAATGACGTAAGCCATTTCTCATCTGTAGCCAGGTGGAGAAATCTGGTATTCTAGCTATTGGAGGAGAAGAGGAAGAGAGACAGACAGACAGACAGTGTCCATTCAAAAGTGAGAAAATACCTGCTTCCTCTTCCTTCCTTCCTTCCTTCCTTCCTTCCTTCCTTCCTTCCTTCCTTCCTTCCTTCCTTCCTTCCTTCCTTCCTTTCCTCTTTCTCTTTCTCTCTTTCTCTCTCTTTCTCTCTTTTTCTTTCTTTCTTTCTTTCTTTCTTTCTTTCTTTCTTTCTTTCTCTATCTTTCTCTTTCTCTTACTCTTTCCTTCCTTCCTTCCTTCCTTCCTTCCTTCCTTCCGTCCTTCCTTCCTTCCTTCCTTCCTTCCTTCCTTCCTTTCCTCTTTCTCTCTCTCTTTTTCTCTCTTTCTCTCTTTCTCTTTCTTTCTTTCTTTCTCTATCTTTCTCTTTCTCTTTCCTTCCTTCCTTCCTTCCTTCCTTCCTTCCTTCCTTCCTTCCTTCCTTCCTTCCTTCCTTCCTTCCTTCCTTCCCCTCCCCTCCCCTCCCCTCCCTTCCCTTCCCTTCCCTCCTATTGTTGATATTACTTACTTCTCAAAAATCGTCACCCCCAAATACATGTCCCATCAATTAGCCTGTCAGGAATGAGTCCAGCTCCAGGTTGCAACATCTTGGCAATGTGATTGGGGGGTTGAAAGGAAGAAGGAGAGATGACAGGAAAGGGCCAGGCAACCCTACTACCATTTTCCATCTGATTGATTCACTTGGCCATAACCCTCCTCTGGGGGAGAAGAAGCTGAGAAGCTCTTGTGACAGATCCCGGTTGCAGAGAAACAGGGGAGGAAGAGGAATTGTTATGCAGGCTTCTTTCTCAAAACATCTCCCTGGTCTCAAGACCCCTCAGTTCTCCTCCAGACCAAGGAAAAAATAGTTCTATTCCTTTTGGGTCACCCCTCCACTGGCCACAGACCTCAGGCTTCTGAAAAGTAAAGCGTGGCCGACAGCTAGGGCCATCGCCTTGCCCTGGATCTCAGTCTAGACCAGTGATGGCGAACCTTTTCGGCTTGGCGTGTCAAAAATTCGGAAATTGCCTAACTTGACTCTGCCGGCGTGTCACACCCCCACCCAAACGAAAGAGAAACAATTCTTTATATATTCATTTATTTTAAAAAAATACAGTCCAATCACGTGCAGTCCCATGTATTATATAAAGAAACATTAAACAGTTGCAAAAATGAAATACGAGTAAAACTCAGTTTCTTCAGTAACTCAAGCAGGGAGAATAGTTGCTGTCAGGTGTGGGTGAATGCTGGCGTGTCACCCAAAACATCATGGCGTGTCGCCTTTGACACGCGTGTCACAGGTTCGCCATCACTGGTCTAGACAAAGAAGGTGTCCTTTGCCCTGCGAGTGGCCGATAGGAACACCCAGTCCCAGGGCCATAGGAAAAAAGACCGTTTTATTTCTAGAATCACATCCCCACCCTTCAGAGCTTTCCCACGGTGGCTTACACCAAGTATCCTTGTAAGTGATACGGTCCAGACAAATACATCGAATTGCAGACACGGCTTCCCACGGAAATTAGCAGGAAGGACACCGGATGGCAAGTTTCCTTCGCTCGTGTAAGCCCAAGAGCACACAAGTTGCACACATTTGGGCAACCGGCTTAACCAGCTTTGTTTGAGAATTCTGGGGAATTCTGGGAGTTGAAGTCCACATATCTGAAAGCCGCCAAGGTTGAGAAACCCTGGGTTAGTATATGCTTCACTCTCTTGTGCGAAGCCGGAAAACGTGTAAACTGAGCAACTGAGTGAAGCTACGCAATTGTTTTCAGGTCTTTTGGACTCGTGCACTGTAAGTGTATTCGTGCACCAGTTCCCACGCTTAGGAATGTCTCTTCACTGGTTAGGATCTCACTTTTGAAGGCAGGCTGGCTCCCAGGAGAGCCCTCATAAGACCCCAGGAGCCCCGGGGAGACCCACACCATCCATCTTTCTTCTCAATGCACCCAAACACATTATTATTTTTTCCTTCCATTGTTACTTTGTCCATTAGTGCCAATGGCCAGTGGAGGGAATGTGCAGAAGAACTCCAAATATTGAAATAATCCTGGGTTTATATGCCAAGAAAAGACCAATCTCCCTTGAAATGAACTTGAGTCCTGATGATTTCCATACTGTTTGGATGGCAACGGTAGGAAAGTAGTTGGCTGTGGCCTCATTTAGGCATTTTAAAAAAGTTTCAGTCTAGCCTACCACCCTGGGATCTCTCAATGGTCTCCTATCCAAGTACTAACTGGACTGAACTCCACTTAACTTTTTGAAGAACAGCCAAGGTCAGCCAAGTGCTGTCACCATGGTCTTCAGTGAAAGGTTTGGATCCGGTCACTTTAAAAAACTGATCCATACTCTTTTGCCCTCCTCTCACACATCCCCATGGCCGACATCCTCCGTATTCCCACTTCACAGATTAATCTTTTTATTACAGCCTTTTTTCAGTTCAGCTGATAGGTAGGCTTTAAGGCAGCAGACGATCTTCCAAGGAAATCTGAGTTTGAAACAGGGTGACTTCTTCTGCAAAATGACCCAGCCCCAATACTATTTTAAACTCACTTTTATTTTGCCAGCGACCATTTTCCTTTGACCTAATCCGTTCACGATTCTGGACTCAGAGTTTGCCAACTGGCACTGGGCCTTCTCCCAAGTGCTGGCCCCTCGTTTGGCTCAGAGAAATAATTGAATTACAGTCAGGTTTCTTTCCTGCTGTTCAACCTGAACGTTAAACAAACCAGATCAAGATAAAAGTAGGGAGAGGGGAAAGGAAATATTCCTGGGGCCTTCTGCTGGACTTGACTGCCTTGACCATCCCCCAGAAGTTCAGGGTTGCCATTTCGTTAACACAGCCAAAGGTTGCCCCCCTGTTGGGTTGATGGGAGACAAGCGAGACCCTCAAACTAACAATGATGATGATGATGGTGTATTAAACGTATGTGTCACTCAGCTCTCAGCAAAACTAAGGCAGTTGGATTCTCACACTCAGGGGGATGAGTAAGAGGCTATATTTGGGAGGTAAACTTGACAAGGGCATTCAAAAGTATCTCTAGAGTTTGGTGTGCGTCAGGCAGGTAGCAACGTTTTAAAAAACGTGATCAGAGGAGTAGCTGGTCTTAGGGTGAGGCCCCTGCATTCAGTCCCAAATGTACAAGAAATGTCCTGGTACAGCAGGGTTTCTCAACCTTGGCAACTTTAAGATGGGTGGATTTCAACTCCCAGAATTCCCCAGCCAGCCATGCCTTGTTTGACCGTGTATTGCAACTTGAGGATTAGGGCAAGAGGGCCTCTGAGCATGAGCTGACTGCCGCACCACGCCAGAGGTTTCTCCCTGGCAGAGGATATACCAATGGACCTGCAAGGAAAGGGGAGGTGACCCACCGGCTTCCCAGTAAGGCAGGCTGGGGAATTCTGGGAGTTGAAGTCCACCCATCTTAAAGTTGCCAAGGTTGAGAAACACCGTGTTATAGAGATGGGGTTCCCCCCAGGTTGCCCCCAAAAGCCTGCCCAGGACTGCAAACCGGAAGAAACTTCTTTGTTTATTTATTTATTTATTTGGAAGTTGATCAAAGCAAGCTTTTCCTTGAACATCTGAATGGGGGGGAGCCCAAGGGCTGCTTAGGGAGGGGAGCAGCCGAGGCAGAATAAAGGCAGGAGAAGATCTCATGAAAGGCGATCCCGTTCGTGGGATCATGTTGCTCCGGGCGTGCACACAAAGGCTCGCGCATAAAGTCAGCCGAAGTGCTTAGCCCAGTGTTGTCCAAACTTGGCCACTTTAAGATGAGTGGACTTCAACTCCCAGAATTCCCCAGCCAGCCTGGCTGGCTGGGGAATTCTGGGAGTTGAAGTCCACTCATCTTAAAGTGGCCAAGTTTGGACAACACTGGCTTAGGCGCAGAAAAGCCGGGGTGGTTTTGGACAGGCTCTCCAAGGCAAAGGGGCAGCCCCAGAAGGGAGGGGAGGGGGAAAGGGGGACGCGGGTTCCCTCCCTCCCTCCCTCTGCCCCCCGCCCGCCTCTCTCGCTTTGACGGGCACCAGGGCGGCCCAATGGAGAAGCAGAAGCTCTCCCGGCTCCGCTGGGAGAAGCGCGTCGTTGCGCTGTCGGTGTTTCGCTGCTCGGCGCGAGAAGGAAGAAGCGCCGCAGGGAAGGCTGCGGGATTGCAAGCGGTGCGGCGCGCGCCGCGTTTTGCAAAGCCTCGCCGGCCGTTTCCGTGGAGGGGCGTATGCATTTAATCCGAATTTGATCTCCTTCAGGCTCCGGCGTTTCTTGGTTTGAGCGTGCATTGCAACTGGAGGATTAAGGCAAGAGGGCCTCTGAGCATGGGCTGACTGCTGCACCGCGCCAGAGGTTCCTCCCTGGCAGAGGATATACCGAGGGAGCTGCAAGGAAAGGGGAGGCGACCCGGCGGCTTCCCACTTCGGCAGGAAGTAGGAAATGGTGCCGACAGCCAATATCGCTGCAATAATAAAATCAGACGGGCAAAGATATTACAGAGCCCGCATTTGCAGGTCTTTGAGAATAGCGATAGTCGATTAAAAGTAGAGCACCCTCCTCTAAAGAAAAGCCACATTTACGTAAAGTCAGTTTGCACCCAGAATGTGACTCTAGGCGTGACTCCGGTTTGGTCGCCAGGATCGCACGAAACGGAGTCCGACCTGGGCGGGGAGATGAGGAGGCTCATTTGCATCTATTGCAACCGTGATGCTTTGCGAGGAACGACCGCGGCTCCCCCGTGATTTTTGCTCCTTTTCTTGTCGTGCGGAAGGCCCGGTCCTGAAACCGGCGGGAACCTTGGAAAAGCTGTTCCTCTCGACCTGCTGACACGTGTTTCTGCTCGGTCTCTAGGGTCGCCCTAACCTACGTAGCAGTCGTTGCCGTAATGGTCGGCGTCGGTGAGATGCAGCGGTATACTCTGGTTTCTCTTCAGATCGTATAAATCTTTCGCCTTTTACTAAAGATTTCCGTGGAGAGGAACATTTATGAGTTTTGTACTAATTTTTTGAGGCCCTGCTCCGGTAGGGCTACATTTCTGGGTTTAAAAAATAGAAAAAAATACGGTTCTTATCTGCTTTGCACTGCTTAGCATGGTTGCCTACTAAACTGGCACGCTGCTCGTGGCAATTGTCACTTGTCTGTGGTGTGGTTGCTGGATGGGTGACAACAGGACTTTTGGGGGGGGTTGCTGTCTGGAATCGTTTGTGGGTTTTTATAGGTCTCCTAATAGCTGATCTAGCCGAATATGGAGCAATCAGGGAATTCCCCAGCGTTTTGGGAATTCCCTCGCATCCTTGCTTGGCTGGATTTCAAAGGGTTGGGGTTTCTCAGTGGAGCCTGTGGTTAATTCCATGCCTGTAAAGTTATCTTTCACTTAACGATCCTCGTGTCATCAGACGGCCAACCAACACTCGTGGACCTGCTCTGCTGATCTTCTACTTCAAGAATGACCAAAACAGAAACGAAGAATAGAAAATGGACTATATTGCAGGAACGAGTGAACTTTGATGGAAAGAAAAGGAAAGTTCATGTCTACTAGAATCATCATATTGATAAATGATTGGGATGCAAAAAGTGGAGAAATGAAAGAACATGGGGATTACATAATTCCCAATGCTTGCTTCAGGTTACTTAGGCATGAACTCGACACTCGGATATCACCCAATGGATAACCATTAAAACAAACAGACTATATTATAGGGAACAAAAGATGGAAAAGTGTAATTCAGACAGCCAGGATGTTGCAGATAGATTCTGAAATGGATTATTTTTTTAGGTACTCTTTTTCCTTTCTTTAAGCTTTAATCTTAAAAAATAATAGAAACCAAAACACAAAAGGGAGAAAAAACAAAGCCAAGCAAAGAGAAAAAAACCCCTTCTATATTACAATTATCAATAGTCACTAGTTTACTAATAAATACACTATTTCAAAATAATCAATGCATAATATAATTGTAAAGTATAATAAAAATCTCTGCCATAATAACACATATTACTGCATCCTTGGATTAGTCAAAAATATGGCCTTTTCCAAAACAGATAGATCAAACATTTCCAAAAGCCATTGATTAACATGTGGAACAATATCACTTTTCCAATTTCTCAGCATGATTCTTTTAGCCACCCCCCATGTTTGATACAACGATTCCTGATAAACAGATTCCAAAGCTTTGGTATATAGTTCAACATCACATTAGCATCTTTAACATTTAGAGATGTTCTTATATACATTAAGACAGGGGTGTCAAACTCAATTGAACAGGGGGCCAAAATCCAAAACACACTTTAGGTCGCGGGCCAAACAGGATAAACATTTATTGAACACACTAAAACTAAACTTTTAAAACTTTAAAACTTTTAAAACTTAACTTTTTTGAACATATGAATAAAAACAGACTGGAATATTATTCCGGAATAAATCAACTCAAACCTTAAATAACTTATATTTTGCTCTCCAAAATATATCCTGTCTAAATTATACAAGTTAGAAATAAAGTAAACATTAAAAGAACAAACATTCAAATTTCTTTACTCTTATGTCATTTTATATAAAAAATAAACTTAAATTTTAAATATCCCAAAAGATTTTGCTCTCCATAAAAATATATCCTGTTAAAATTATACAAATTCAAAATATGAACATGCTGCATAACAAAACCTGGAAATATAAATAAAATTTGTGCTTTTCAGCAATAACAAATCAAATCATTCAGTTGTCTTTGCTCTTATCTCATTTTATCAGAGCTGGACGCCTGGCATCTTTTTTTGGCAACAAGTTCGTTTATATTTGGTGTGAGGTTCTGTGTTGTGGAGATCCTCAGGATGGACTGCAGGTGCTCATAAGTGAGACGACTCCTGGGTGCTGTTTTGTTAGTCTTCATCACTGAGAAGAGCTTCTCACACAGATATGTGCTACCAAACATGCACAAGGTTCGAGCCGCATGTAGACGGAGCTGGGGCATTTCTGCGGGAATGGAGTGAATAAACTGTGCGGGCCATGCAGTGTCGTACTTTGCCTTCAGTGTGCCATTACACTGCAGCTCAATCAGCTCCATCTGAATCTGCACAGGTGCGGTTTCCACATCGACGGCAAATGGGTTGCGAAGCAACTCAAAATTCTTTTTTTGTTCATCAAAGTCACCAAAGCGCCGTGTGAACTCAGTGCACAGTGCGCTCAGTTTATCAGCAAAGTGCGTATTTGGGAACACTGTTGTGCCGACTTGGTTCAACATTACTTGGCAACAGGGAAAGTGGGTCGAGTTGCACTGGTGCATTTGTGTCTCCCATAAAAGCAGCTTCACTTGAAATGCCTTCACTGCGTCATACATGTCAGTGATCATGCGGTCACGTCCCTGGAGCTGGAGGTTTAAGGCGTTGAGATGAGCTGTTATGTCAACCAGAAATGCCAATTCGCATTTCCACTTTTCATCCCTAAAATGAGTGGAGTCTTTTCCTTTACTGTCCATGAACTGACAGATTTCGTTGCTGAGCTCAAAAACTCTGTTGAGAACTTCTCCCCGACTTAGCCAATGCACCTCTGTATGATAAGGAATGTCAGCAAACTCTGAATCTATCTCCCGCATAAAGGACTGAAATTGCCGGTGATTTAAACCTTTAGCTCGGATAAAGTTGACGGTTTGTGTTACAGGGCTCATTACATTGTCCATCTTCAGGACTTTGCCACATAGTGCTTCCTGGTGTATGATGCAGTGATATGCCGTTAACTCACCAGTACAGTTCTCCTCCTGCATCTTTACTCGCATCCTTCCCACTAGTCCACTTTTTTCACCACACATAGATGGTGCTCCATCAGTTGTAAGTGCAATAAGTTTGTCCCAGGGCAGTTTCATGTCGGTTATACTTTGACATACATTTTCAAAAATGTCTTTTCCAGTCGTTGTCCCGTGCATCGATTTAATGTCCATTATTTCCTCTGTAACGCGCAAATTGGAGTCCACTCCACGGATGAAGATGGCCAGCTGTGCAGTATCAGTCATGTCAGTACTTTCATCCACAGCAAGAGAGTATCCAATAAAGCCTTTGCTTCTGTCACTCAACTGTGTTCTTAAATCAGTGGCCATCTCACAAACTCGATCAGCAATCGTATTTCTACTCAGGCTTACATTTGCCAGCATCTGCTTTTTGTCTGGACATAAGACGTCAAACACCTTGATCATGCAGCTCTTCAGAAATTCTCCCTTGGTAAATGGCCTGGCTGATTTGGCGATCTCCTCTGCCACGATAAAACCTGCTTTCACAGCAGCTTCACTTTGTGATTTTGCACGGGTAAAAAACGTCTGCTGAAGTGTCAGATTCTTCTTTAACTCTTCTGCTTTCTGTATCTTCTGCTCTGCATTCAGGTCTTTCAGGTTATCCTGATGTTTTGTCTCATAGTGCCGTCTTAGATTAAATTCTTTAATTACAGCCACATTAGCTCCACAAATGAGACACAAGGGTTTACCGGCAATGTCAGTAAACATATACTCAGCCTCCCATCGGTTTTTAAAGGCTCTGTTTTCAGAATCAACTTTTCTCTTCGGCATCGTGAGGGCTAGCTTCGCAATCACTTTCAGCATCATAAGTTAGACTTGATTAACGCGGCAAGCGTTCGGCAAGGCAGCTGAAGCGCTGCATTATGGGATCTGTAGTTTATTGTGTTACCAGCGCTTCATATCGCCGGGCCATTAACAATAAAATATAAAATGATCTCGTGGGCCGGATATAATTACACGCCGGGCCGGATGTGGCCTGCAGGCCTTGAGTTTGACACATATGCATTAAGACAATATTCCAAGAAGATATCGGATGATCACATGACTATATCATATGGGTCAATGAGCCCTCAAATTTTTTACACCTGCAATATAGAAAATCTGATGTCCACCCTTTCAAATACATTTTGGGGGGAGACAATATACCCTAAATACATTTTTTGATTGATTGATTGATTATGTGCCACCAAATATTTTTCAACTCCTAGTGGCCACATAAATAGAGTTTTTGATGAATCAACTTTAATCTCAGATCTGTAGATACCATGTCGTCATTTTTAAGGACATGAATCCATTGATGGGGCTTTATCAGAGATTCTACTTCCTTAGTCCATGAAATATCCTGGAAATGTCCACTTTAAAAACATCCTTGAACTTTTGATAGAGATATATTATAGGTTTTACTTCTGTCATGGATTCCATCAAGAAAGAAACATCTCAGGTGCCTTTGGGGCAACCAAAATATCTGGCCCATATTGTTCTGGTAGAACATGCTTAAAGTGAAGATACCCCTCGAGAAATATCCTTAAAACAATCATTACATAGCAATTGTTTAACGTCATAATCCCAGCTTCTGCCCATACTTTCTAGTAGAACTTTTACACCAATCTTCAAAGTAAACATTTTCCAGAGTTCAGTATTCATGAATTTCGTTATCAAAACCCAATCTATATGGCCCAAAGATTTCTCACCCCCCGGAAATAAAAGAGCTTTTCTTCTATTTGCTGTTCCAAGCACTTGCCATGATCGCAAAGGAAACAAATAATAACTTTCTAGTATAGCCCATAAATACTCAGTGATGTTCTCATTCCAAATGTTGATGTAATATTAGCCCAATGATATAGTCCTACAGTGCTTGAAATGGCATTGTGAGGAACACCACTTTGCCATTTCCCTAAAATACATTCATTAAATATTGCGTTCTTCATCTTCGTGATGTTCTGTTATATAAGCATGCAAGGACTCACACACGAGAGAAATTTCAATTCATTGGGGGGTCAAGCCATGTGCTAAGTAGATGGCAATATACATTGAGCTAATGAAACGAAATGAGAGCTGATCCCAAACTCTCCGAATAATCTTCTAGCCACGTTGTCAGAGGACCAAATACTGACTGGTTTTGCGCACCCTGAAATCAGGTTTCAGAATTAATCCATTTTCTGCATTCTCAAAATGGTTGCGTACGCACAGCACAACATTGTCCAAGATGCTAAGTTTGGTTTATACTCGTTTCTTTGTTTTGGGGGCCTTTAGCAAGTTGTGCTATCTTCAGGGTTCATTGTATTGCACAAACTGACATTGGGTTCATTCAGGAATCAAGGGAAGTTTGGGTGAATACAGTTAATGCACCCACTTTCCAGTGGTGTTGTGGAAGGTGTATTTGTGAATAACCTCCCATGTTTATAAATGGCAGATTATTACTACTCATACTACTCATTTTTTTCCCATGCATCCTGTCCATTTTACTGATATCTCCATTGCATAATGCCAATGTCAAATGCCAAATACCGAAATTACCCTGGGACTGGGTTTTAAGTAAAGGCTTCCTCCAGTTGACCATAATGCCTGGCACTTCATCAAAAGGACACATTAGTGAGGTTTTCTTCACAATATGGAACTCGTTGACTATTGCCTTCTTCAAAAATACTTTTTGACTTTCCAGTCTAGCCCAATATTCTGATATTCTCCCATCCAAATACTAACCAAGCATAACCACACTTAGCTTTTTTAAGGTCATCCAAAGTCAGCCAGGTCCTATCACCATTGCACTGAATGTCATCTTTCCCCCCAAAAGTTCTATATTTCTGTTGCACAACAAAAGTTGCAATGGGAGTTATTCATTGCAATTTTTTTTTTTTTTTTTGCTCCAGCCCATGGCAAAATTACTAAATCCAAATACTTCTATTTTAAACCCACTTTTATCTTGCCAGAGACCGTTTTCCTTTGACCTAATCTGTTCGTGATTCCAAACTCAGAGTTTACTAACTGGCACTGGGCCTTCTCCCAAGTGCTGGCCCCTTGTTTGGCTCAGAGAAATAATTGAATTACAGTCAGGTTTCTTTCCTGCTGTTCAGCCTGAACGTTAAACAAACCAGATCAAGATAAAAGTAGGGAGAGGGGAAAGGAAATATTCCTGGGGCCTTCTGCTGGACTTGACTGCCTTGACCATCCCCCAGAAGTTCAGGGTTGCCATTTCATTAAAACAGCCAAAAGTTGCCTCTCTGTTGGGTTGGTGGGAGACAATGATGTTTTGCAAGACGAATCGACGGAGCTACGCTGAACATACTGTACTCTTTCTTTCCCCGCATCGTGGGGGTTGCTAATTTTTGAACTACCCGTTTTTACAGCCCTTTTGTCAAAACCATTCAAAATATCAACGGGTTTACCTGCGAGTTTTTAGGGGTGGCAACACCTTGCTCACCCAAAGGGGACCTAAGGTGGCTGCAATTTTATCTGCACTTCCGGGATGCCCACGAAATATTTGCTACCCTCCTAGTGACCATGTTATATACACAGAGGAAACACACATTGACAGGTCTGATAACGATACCGGTAAAAAGTTATACCCGTTTCTAAGGAAAAGCCACGTTTCGCTCACGCCGGTTTGCACCCTGAATGTGACTTTAGGCGTGACTCTGATCTGAGCAACGCGCACCGACGCTAGCCTAGCACGAAACGGAGTTCGGGGAAAGGAGGAGGTCATTTGCATTTATTGCAACCGTGATGCTTTGCGAGGAGGAAAGCTCCGCGGCTCCCCCGTGAGTTTTGCTCCTTTTCGCCTCGTGCGAAAGGCTCGGGTCTGGAACCGGCGGAAATCCTAGAAAAGGCCTTCCTCTTGACCTACTGACACGTGTTCCTGCTGGGTCACGCGGGACGCCGTAACCTGTAAAGCAATCGCCGCCGTGTGGGCTGATGTCGGCGGAACGCAGGATCATACTCTGGTTTCTCTTCAGATCGTATAAATCTTTCGCCTTTTACTAAAGATTTCCGTGGAGAGGAACATTTATGAGTTTCGTACTAATTTTTTGAGGCCCTACTTTGGTAGGGCTACCTTTTTCTGGTTGTAAAAAAAGAATTGATATGGTTGCTTTTTTAGAGGGCCATAAAGACTGTTGAGATGGTTCTGGGGTGCTCACAAGTAGGAGTAGACCTATGTGTCTTCTCCTATTGCTCCCCTGCAGTGGGGGTTTGAAGCTATGCTGCCCCCAACCCAGAAATCAGATGAAGTCTTCAAAGGTACCTGCCCTTGATAGACCTTAATGTCCTCTGTGAATATCTCCAGTCTCCATTTAAAGCCTTCCAACTGAGTAGCCATCACAGCATCTTGTGGGAATGAGTCCTACAGGTCAATGAACTGCTGTGTAAAGATGTCCTTTCTTTTCCCCAATCTGTATCTCCCACTCAACTTCATTGGATGACCCGGATCCAGAAATAGATATTTTTAACTGTGGCAAAAGGTATAAACCCCCATTTCCAGATACTCCGATAGCATCTGCTTCAGGTTCAGACAACGTGAGTTTGCTGAAAGTTTGGCATGGGGTGCCTTAGGGGGATAGGACAGGAGCGTGCGATGGTTAGCTGAGCTTTTTAGCTCAGCACGTCCCGCACATCTACCAAAGTCAATTATCACAATGATTGGGGAAGCCAAGCGTGCCTGGGTGATGGACTGACAAGGAACCGCTTTCTCTCATTCTTTCCAGGGATTTGCGCTTCAACCGCATCAAACACATCAAGCCTGGAGTCTTCAGGAATCTGAAGAATCTCGACACACTGTAAGCTCTTGGGTGCCCCCCGCTCTTTTGCCCTGCCTTACCTAAAATGGGATGGTGGAAAGGTTTGCACTGCAAGCTGTTTTTGCCGGACCTAGCAGAAATAACCCCGTGGAGGAGTGGCTTTGATTGCCTTGGCTAGGGCGCAGCGCTTGAGTTAGGAAATGGTCTGCTGGATGACTTTCAAGGCAGCTTGATTTTTTGGCTCAAATCGGGTAAGCAGAATCACCTGCTCTGTTGTCTTTGGACGGACCTGCCTTTTATTGCATTCCAGAAGGTAATAGCTCATGAGCTGGGTTTCAAAATTCACCATATCCTAGGAACACTTGACATTTCAAGGACTTTTCAGGAACGGGAGTATGGGTGGGCTCCTGACTATAATTTGGCTTTGGGGATGGCCGTATTGCATTCGGTTGGAGAAGAGGGGGAGAGGTTAACCGAAAGGATTCAGTGCTGAGAACAACTTTTCTGTTGAGGGCCATAACACCTGGCCCCCAAGAATTAGCCTGCTGGTTTGCTGGTGGTGGACAACTGCCCCTTTCCATCCCTGCCAGCCCCCTTTTCTCTCTCTCCCTTCTTTCTCCTTCCTTCCTACAAAATTTCTCCAAAAAGGAGCAGTTGGTTCCTGCCAGACCCCTGTTTCAGGCATTAGATTTAATGTTTTCCAACCCAGGGCCCAACAGATGCCTTGGACTACAGCTCCCATCACTCCCAGCTGGAATGCCGGAAGCAATCTAAGAGGATCGATTGATTCAGATGGGAAAGGGCTTCATTGCTCCTGCAAGCATCTTCCTGCACACTTGTTCCTTAGTCTCCTTCAAATCAAGCCACTCTAAGGTTGACCAACTAAGATTGCACGTGCAGTGCAGTCAGTTCAGAAAGAAGTGATGTGGGAGAGCTGTGCCCCTTCTATGCAATGAAGTAGCTGTTTCCAGCCAAAGAGAGGGAGTGGGAACTAGACCCTCACCCACCATATCTTCTTGTTCATCATCTAAACTAGCTTGGTCCACCTAGGAGTAGGGCCAGCCTTAGGCAGTGCCACACCAATCATACCCCTTTCCTGAGACCCAAGATCTTCCATGCTCATCCTGACCTCTAGGACTGGCTGTTGGAAGGCTGTGCATGGATCAGCTGTTTGAGATGATCTCGAAGATTGATTATGATTTATTCCTTTGGCTTCTATGCTGTTACATTTCCAAAGGCTTTGAGTGGTTTACTAGACAGCAACATCTCCTCCTCCTCCTCCTCCATCTTAGTTGCCAGATCCACTGGTTTTGCACTGCACACACCTAGTTCTTACAGCAAAATGTATCAATGCATAATACACCAAGGGATTTTGTTTTTAGCAGCTTCTTTCAGAGCCTAACACTGAGGGAGCAACTGGCCCAAGATCACCCATCTGACTTCCAGGCTTAAGGGAGGACCAGAACCTGAGTCTCCCCAGCCCTTGTAAGCACCACTGCACTACACTGGCTCTCTACAAGATAGGAACATGATCAGATTAAAATGGAAAGGTATTCCATAAGAACAAAACTATAATCAACTTGATGCACCAGGGTTAGCAGGGCCTTCCTTCATCCCCAAATGCTTCCCTGGAGAGCCACATTTTTGTGGGTCTTGGAAAATGTAATAGGAGGGATTGGTCTGGGTATCTGAGGGTAGGTTGCTCCAAAGGAGGATGGCCATCACTGAAGCAAAGGGTCCCCATAAATGGCCTTACCTCAGTAATAGGACCCTCAGCCAGCCCCAGTGCCCACAGGGAGGGGGTCAAAAGTGGCAAGGTGGAGAACAAAACATCATGGTGCATGTTCCAAATGGGCAGGACTTCCATTAGAGCATTCCATCCACCATCTTGCCACTGTTGACCCTCTCCTGGAGATGCCTCTGCAAGCCTTCCCTCCCAGAACTTTCCAGGGCAGTGAGCTTGAGTGAACAGAGAATTCTGTGGCCTTCTGCTTTTGTTAGGAGGAGGAGAAGGAAGAAGTCATCTGTCCAACTAGCCTCCCTTGGCCAGCACTTAATAACTGGTGGAATTCACCGCTGCAAAGCTTGTGGCTCAGGCAAATTAATGGAAAATAAAGCCATTGATGTCTGTGGTCATGGAGGTTATAGGCTGCCACCTTCCCTATCAATAATGATCAATAGCCATTGCCTTTAGGAAGTGCTTCTTGGAGGCATCTGGTGGGAATAAGTTGGAAAGATGATTCCAGATAAGAATGGAGGGTTAATTTGGTCCAACCAGGTCTTTATTTAAGAACAAATAGGCTAAGAGTCAGGTTGCCACAAAAGGATGATAATTGTCCAGCCAGGCTCTTCATCAAACCTGCTGGCAGTCGACAAAATTAGCAAATGTCTGTAGGTTTCAGGACTGTCATCAAAATTTTGGTTTTGAAAATGGGCAGAAGTCAACTATAGCAAGTGGCGGTCCTAGAAACCAAACCTGTGCAGGTAAACCAAGTGGAATCTTAGAAGAAATTACCAGAAGGAGGTGGAACAAGGTTCTCATCTATGTCTTCATTTCAAAGATGACTTAGAACCTTCCCATATCTTCATATTCAGAGCTTCTTTTAAAAAATGAGCAAACGCAAAGAGGAATTCTGAAATATATCGTAAAAAGAACTAGGATTGTACATAAAAACATAAGCAGCGTCCCGCTGGATCCGACCCCTGATCCATCTAGTCCAGCAGTTCTGCTTTCCAGTGGCCAACCAGCTGCCCAAGGAAGCCCACCAGTCTCCCAGCAGATGGCCTTCAAAGATAGCCCCACTGCCATCAAGGCTAACAGCCTTGTTGTATCAATTTGCCCCAGTCTGGACTCCTCCAGATATGTCAAGATAGTAGCAGGTCTGGGACGTCTCAAAGTTGTAGCCCCAACACAACTGTAGAGCACCAGATTGGGAAGTCTGGATTGCACTTACAATGAAACGATTCTGAAACAGAGAAAAACTGCAGAGCAGTTTTAAAAAACAGAGCAGATCCCAACAGGGATCCAAGCCTGATTAGAACTGAAAAAAGTGAGGGGGGGGGAAATCATTTGGTTCAAAGAAATTCAGGCCAAGAAGTCTTGCATGGCCGAGCCAAGAATTTTATCACCATCTCTGCTTGCAGACTTTGACGACATTGATGGATATTGATTTCCACCAGATATGCAAATCCTCATGGGGAAACAGACCACAATTTGTTTCTTGCCCAAGCCAAATCACAGATGGTCAAACATTTTGGCCAGTCTGCTCAGACTTGTTTGACCTGTGCTGTTTATGGTGACCATGGTAACCATCAACAGATGTTTCAAGTGGAGACCCAAAACTGGAAACTTTCATGAAGTTGCAGATTGTGAAAGCCTCACTGCAGCCTCTCGTTTCCTGCCCTTTGAGGCTTGTTATGAATCATTGTGATAGGGCTGAACACCCCCTCATCTGCCATTTGAAGCACCGTTCAAAATATAGGAAGCCAACATAGCCCACTGCTTCCTCCCATCCGGGCTACACTTCTCCATGTCCCAGCCACATAGAGAGGAGAAGGATTATCATATCAGATGTAAGGAAGGTGCTCCAGTTTTTCAGAAAAGAATCTTTCCCCCCAGCAGCCAAAGGTGCTATGGACTGGCCCCAGACAGAGCATGGACTTTCCCACTGGATATGGGTTATGGTCTTCTCCCACATACTATAACCATAAGAACCATGGTGGTCAGTAGAAGGTGTAAGAAGGCAGTGGATGGAATCATCACTGTTGCATTTGACACTCTTGCATCTTAGTATTAGTTTCTGAGGCAGTTCATGTCTTGCCAAGATTTTTATGTGCTTCTGCCAGCTCAAATCCTTTAAATGTTCCAAAACAGACTGCTTTAGAGCATGTATGCCCTCCCCAGATTTTCAGAGAAGAGGATGGGCCTTTTTTCTTTAAGCCCTACTCTGCCTGCTTCTGAGATAAATATAAGCAAGGTTGGTAACGTGTCTTACTTACTTATTTATTTATTTATTTATTTATTTGATGTATAGCTTGCCTTTCATATAAGACCTCAAAGCTCCTCTTCCCCACAACAACAGCTCTGTGAGTTAGGATGGGGGAAGAGACAGGGCCCCAATCACCCAGGAGCTCCTGTGGCTGAGGGTGGACTACCATCTTGATCTCCCTGGTGTCAATCCAGCCCCTTCACCACTCTGGGTCTTTGCATCAGATGCCAAATTGCCATGTGTAGGACATAGCATAAGCTGGCATCTGGAAAGGTCCCACTGCCCTGGATTTTTATTTGCAAAAGAAAAAAAAAACACCCAATGCCAAAAGATTAGCATGGAATCTACCACCAAGAGATGTTTTTGTGCCCTTTAAGGCCAGGCGGGAACAGTATGACACAAACATGTGAAAACATGGCTGGAAGCTAAACAGGCCTGGTCAGGCATCTCCTTTATCTGTTCAGATCTGTTCTGCAATTTATTTCCATTTGGGCTACCAAACTCACCGATCCGGCTCAGGGAGACTGTCTGGGAGGGGGTAAGGATCGGAACTGATGCAGACCCAAACACAGAGAGCCGAAAGATCAGCTTGTGCGTTATTTATTCCTTTTGGCAACTGTTGATGTGAGGAGGTTGGAGGGTATGCACAACAGAGTAGAAAAGTGGTGGTGGTCATCAGTAAGAGGAGCAATCTTGCAGAAGGCATTGCACACTTTACTTTATGCATGGCTTACTCCTGGAAGATCATTGCACAAGGTTGCTGTTCCTACCAGAGCTAAAAAAAACTAGTCTGCTAGGCAAAGCTTTGCTCTTCCCAGCGGAATGGGTACGGTCTAAGGGAGTGTTTCTCAAGCTTGGCAACTTTAAGATGAGTGGACTTCAACTCCCAGAATTCCCCAGCCAGCAGGGCTGGCTGGGGAATTCTGGGAGTTGAAGTCCACTCATCTTAAAGTTGCCAAGCTTGAGAAACACTAGCCTAAGGGTAGGTAAGGATGCAGACACACACTCAAGGCACCAACATATCCACTAAAATGTTTTTTATTCCTATTTGCAACCAATTACAATGAAGAGGTGAAGCGGTAGATGTGCATGTACACGTGAATGCAAAAAGGGTACCCAAGAAACAGGGTCTTTATCACAGTGCAGAAGTGAAGTGCTAAACAAAACCTTAATTCTTAGCTTGCCAACTGCAAGATTCTTCCTCCTTTCTTCCACCCAACTGCTTGTCTAAAGGGTTGAATTTTTGGAAGGTGAATCGCTTCCCTCTGCTAGCGTGGCTGCTGCTACTCTGGGGAAAACCTTGCTCCAGAGCAGTGTTTCTCAACCACAGCAACTTTAAAATATGTGGACTTCAACTCCCAGAATTCCCCAGCCAGCATCTTAAGGGTGCTGAGGTTGAGAAACGCTGCTCTAAAGAAGGAGATTCTGTCCCTTTTATTCAAACTCTCTCTAGTTCCAGCACCTGGACCGCCTGGGGTTTGCACTACAGTGGGACTTGGCCCAAGGCTGCCTTTCCTAGAATTGCTCTGGTTCTTCTGCATTGGCTGCAGTGTCCCCTGGTTTCTTCCTGCTTCATCCTGTGCCCCTCCTCTGTGTCTATTATGGTCATCCAGCAGCTACGACGCTCTTTCAGAAGAACACTAGAGCTGTGTTCAGAAATAGTCTGATTGACAAGTAAGAGAAAGAGGGAGAGATAGCAGAGTGTTTGGGGAGCTCCTTCCACCTTCACCCTGCCTTCCGTTAGATCTTCTACCTTCACAGGGA
Source organism: Python bivittatus (assembly GCF_059951505.1). Classification (NCBI taxonomy): domain Eukaryota; kingdom Metazoa; phylum Chordata; class Lepidosauria; order Squamata; family Pythonidae; genus Python; species Python bivittatus. The sequence continues at coordinate 98,773,377 of NW_028277098.1, read as the reverse complement.
GCTGTATCCATCCACCTAGATTCACCCACTCCAACTGAAGGAGAGAAATACTTCTTTCCTATCAGCAAGTGTTGCTCAGTGGGAAGGAAAATGACGCTACAGGTAGTCCTCATTTAACAACCACTCATTCAGTGACCATTTAAACTTATGACAGTGCTGAACAAGTGGTACTTATGACTGGTCCTCATAGTTGCAGCCATTGCAGTGCCCCCATGGTCATGTGATCACAATTTGCAACCTTCCCACAAGCAAAGTCAGTGGGGAAGCCGGAAGGAAGTTGGAAGCCACGGTCACGTGAGTTCCTTGCTTAACGACCCATGCAGTCCTCATTAAGTGGAGTTCCCCAGGCTTATGGTTCTGGGAGACTTCAACCTTCCGTCCCTGGGGCGGTCTTCGGAGGTGGCTCGGGAGTTCATGGCTACCATGGCAACCATGGGCCTGTCTCAAAGTGTGCGGGACCCAACCTGGGATAGCGGCCACATGCCGGATTTGGTTTTCTTGTCGGAGCAATGGCAAAGTGATCTGAGGGGAGATCTACAGCTTTCCCCGTTGTCATGGTCAGATCACGTCCTGGTGCCCTGAGTTTCTCCTATACCACCCCCCTCTGCAGGGAGGCCGGACCCATGTGATTGGTCCGCCCCCGGCGCCTGATGGACCCGTCAGGGTTTCAGAAGGAGCTGGGGGATATTCCCACAGATCTGCTGCACGGTCCAGCAGAGGCCCTGGCTGCTGCCTGGAATAGGGAAGCGGCCGGGGCCTTGGACAGGATCGCGCCTATGCGACCTCTCTTGCCACATCGGCCCCGACACTCCCCGTGGTTCACGGAGGAGTTGAGGGTGCTGAAGAGGGTTAAGAGACGTCTAGAGCGCCGCTGGAGGAAAACAAAGACCGAATCCGACCGAACACAGGTTAGAGCCGGTATCAAGGCCTACCTTGTGGCAATAAGAGCAGCAAAACGCCTCTACTTCTCCACCCTTATCGCGTCCGCAGAATGCCGCCTGGCAGCCCTGTTTAGGATCACTAGGTCCCTCCTTGGTAAGGGGGATGTGGGGGTTCATTTGCAGGGCCGTGCAGAGGAATTTTCAGAGCATCTGCAGGACAAAGTCGCTCAGATTCGTTCCAAGTTAGACTCCGAGCGTGGTGCAGGGTCTGGGGAGACACCGAGGGACTCTTCGTACCCACTTATCTGGGAACGGTTTGACCCTGTTGCTCCTGAGGAAGTGGACAGGATCCTGGGGACTGTGAAGGCCACCACTTGCCATCTTGACCCATGCCTCTCCTGGCTGGTGAAAGCAGCTCAGGAGGTGACATGTGGTTGGATCCAGGCGATGGTTACTACATCCTTGCAGGAGGGAGTGTTTCCAGGTGCTTTGGAGGCATTGGTGCACCCCCTCCTCAAGAAACCCTCCCTGGATCCTACTGTGCTGGACAATTTTTGTCCAGTCTCCCACCTCCCCTTTTTGGGGAAGATGGTTGAGAAAGTGGTGGCATCACAGCTCCAAAGGGTTCTGGAGGAAACAGATTATCTGGATCCCTTCCAGTCAGGCTTCAGGCCTGGATATGGAACAGAAACGGCATTGGTCGCACTTATGGATGACCTCTGGCGGGAGCGGGATGGTGGAAGTGCGACCATCCTTGATCTCTCAGTGGCTTTCGATACTGTCGACCACGGTATCCTGTTGGGACGGCTCAGGGAATTGGGGGTGGGCGGCACGGTCTTGTGCTGGTTTGCCTCCTTTCTCCAGGGCCGATCCCAGTCGGTGGTGATAGGGAGCGAGAGGTCCCATCCTCAGCCCTTCTTTTGTGGGGTGCCGCAGGGTTCGGTTCTCTCTCCGCTCCTTTTCAACATCTATATGAAACCGCTGGGTGAGATCATCTGTCATCATGGGGTGAGGTATCATCAGTATGCTGATGATACGCAGCTATACATCTCCATCCCTGGTGAAGTAAGTGATGCTGTGGCCACCCTTTCGTGGTGCCTGGAAGCTGTAAGGGTCTGGATGGGGAGCAACAGGCTTCAACTGAACCCTGGTAAGACGGAGTGGCTGTGGGTTAATGGCTCCTCTGTATCCGGGATTTTGTCATCCTTGGTGCTGGATGGGGTGGCACTGCCCCAGACAGACCCAGTGCATAATCTGGGGGTCCTCCTAGACTCACGGCTCCTGTTTGAAGAGCAGGTGGCAGCCGTGGCAAGGAGGGCCTTTGCACAACTTCGGGTTGTGCATCAGTTACACCCTTTCCTGGATCGGGATGCCCTGCGAACAGTCACTCATGCCCTCGTTATCTCCCAGATAGACTACTGCACTGCGCTCTACATGGGACTACCCTTGAAGAGTATCCGGAAGCTTCAGCTGGTCCAGAATGCGGCCATGCGGGCTATTGTTGGTGCCCCAAGGAGGGCCCAAATAATGCCTCTGCTCCACGAACTGCATTGGGTGCCAGTTTGCTTCCGGGTCCAATTCAAGGTGTTAGTTATCACCTTTAAAGCCCTACATGGCATGGGACTGGGTTACCTGAGGGACCGCCTCTCCCCTATGACTTCAACCTGTCCCACCCGATCACACAGAGGGGCATGCTTCGGACCCCCTCAGTGAAAGTACTTTGACTGGCGGGGTCCAGAAGGCGGGCCTTCTCTGCAGTAGCCCCTGCTCTTTGGGACATCCTGCCCCCGGAGATGCGATTAGCCCCCACACTCCTGGCCTTCCGGAGGGCTTTGAAGACCTGGTTCTGCCACCTGGCCTGGGGTGGGGTGAGAATACCTCAAGCATGGGGATGGCTAGCCCCATAGAGGCCTTGGCCTTCAGCCTCGGGTTTTCATACCCTTGGTCTCTCCTTCTTCTTTTTAGTTATGTTTTAATTTATGGTTTTATGTGTTTATATATTTTATGTTCTAATGTTTATTGTGAATCGCCCAGAGTTCCCCCATTGGGGGGAGGTGGGCGGTTGAAAAATTTAATAAATAAATAAATAAATAAATAAATAAGGCAACCAGGACTGCCGGAACTGTCACTGCTCAGTGGTGCAGTCACATATAACAACCACGCTGTTTAGTGACAAGGTTTCTGGTCCCATTGTGGACATTAAGTGAGGACTACCTACACTGTAGGGGAATTTACCAATCCAATTGCTTTCTTTAACTTCCTCTGCATTAAATCAGGAAGGACTGCACCAGTCACCGGTGTCCAATAAAATCTATCACTTTTTTTTTTTACATTTTAAAATGTACTTTAAAATATTTAAGGAACAAAATCAATGGCTACATAAAAGAGGAAAGTGAAAAGGACACCTGGATGGAAAATAAAATAACAGCAAAGAAACAGAGAATTTATATTGTCCTACAATTTAAAATTCATTATTTCATTGATTAAATAATTAATGGAATATATAAAATTAGACTCATGAGATCATTCTTGAAAAATAATCAATCTCTCTTACCATCAGAGACCAGCATCAGTCACCAGTATCATTCCCAGCAGAATTGAGATCAGGACCACAATTGTTATGCTGATTTACTTTTCTGCTAACCAAAAGACTGCTGGAAAACTACTTAATGCAGCTCTCTGGGAACACCTTAAAAATTATTTGCCTCTTCAGGCAGAGGCCCTCCTTGCTACATGGTGGCCTAGAGCAATGCTGCCTGATGGATGGAGTGAATTCCCAACTTAATTGTGGCTGTTTGTTAGATTTATATCCTGTTTTTCCTCCAGAAGCACAGAGAGATTTGCACAAGGATCACCCCTTGGTTTTTTCCAACTCCCGTTGGATTGGGAGACTGTTAAATGTGGGGCTCACAATTTAATAATCAATCTGCTGGGATTCAATAGTTAATTGTGTTGCTTCTGAAGTCTTGGAATAACCCTTGGATGAACAGTGGATGCTAATCTGTTCACCGGGAAAGCATCAGACCTCAGCCAGTAACCTCAAAATAATGCATTAATCCATTGCTTTCATCCTTCCATCGCTCTACCTGTCTCCCCACACTCCTTTTTTCCCCCCCAGGCTTTTGAACAACAACTTGCTGAAGGACATAGTGCAAAACTCCTTTGAAGGGCTTAAGAAGTTGAAATACCTGTGAGTATAGACATTCAGCTTTTGACATTCTCTAAATCAGTGGTTCTCAAACTTGGCAGCTTTAAGATGTGTGCACTTCAACTCCCAGAATTCTCCAGCCATGCTTGGGTTGCCAGGTTGAAAAACACCGCTCTAAATCTTTGCAGTTGGAAGCTGAAATAACTTCATACAAGTTAAATCTCAACCATTGGCTTCTTTGCCTAACTTGCAATGCCCAAATAAGCCATATTATGCATTTACACCAGGATTCCTCAATCTCAGCAACTTTAAGATGGGTGGACTTCAACTCCCAGAATTCCCCAGCCAGCATGGCTGGCTGGGGAATTCTGGGAGTTGAAGTCCACCCATCTTAAAGTTGCTGAGGTTGAGGAACCCCGATTTACACGATAGCCTGGTTCACACAACATAGTAAGACAATGGTTCACTTCCCCTATCAAACCTAATCTAAGTTACCAGATCTGCAAACATTGAAAAGTCCAGTAGATGGCAAGAGACAGTCATTTCTGTCTCATTTCACTGCCATCTAGTGATCTGCATTTTTGCAGCCCAAGTTTAGCAGTGTTAGTCAAGACCCAGTTGGGTGTGGTGGTTAAAGCCAGCAGGCTAGAAACTGGGAAACTGCACATTCCAGTCCTGCCTAAGGCACGGAGTTGCACGCAACCAGCTGGATGACTTTGGGCCAGTTCCTCTCTCTCGGCCCTAGGAAGAAACAATGGCCAACTGTTTCTAAAACTGTGGAGTCCTTGGGGCTCTCTGAGCTTGGTTGTTTGCTTGCAGACATTTCATTACCCAGCTAGGTAACATCATCAGTGCTGTTTCTAATTGCATTTAACTGCATTCAAAACTGCACCTAACCATTTCTAAAACTGTTTTGCCAAGAAAACCGCAAGAACTCATCCAGATAGTCAGCAGGAATCAAGACTGACTTAAAGGCACAAAATATATAGTCTAGTATAGCATGTTTGTGTGAACCTAACCTTCATATCCAAATGCATTAAAGCATAGTTGCATTCCTAAATATGATAATATATGCAAATATGTATATATAAATGACATAAATAAATACCTGAGGGACTGTCTCACCCCCATCACATCAACCCATCCCACCCAGTCAGGCAGAGAGGGCATGTCGCAGACCCCGTCAGTGAGAGAATGTCGGATGGTGGGGCCCAGGAGGAGAGCCTTCTCTGCCATTGCCCCCACCCTATGGAATACTCTCCCCCCAGAGGTGCGGCAGGCCCCTACCCTCCCGGCTTTCCAGAAAGGACTAGAGACCTGGCTCTGCCAGCTTGCGTGGGGTGACAACACTCTGACCCAATCCTGGGGGTGGCTGGCACCTTGATGACGCTCCCTGAGTGACTGCCAATTTTAACATCTATCCTTGGATCTATTTATTTTCTATTTATTAAGATTGTTGTATATTGTAATTGTAATTGACTTCAACTGTTTTGTAAACCGCCCAGAGCCATTTCAACAAGGTGGGCTGTGACAAATTTGATATATAAATAAATGAATAATAAATATAAGTAAATATTCAATAGAACATTTCCTGAACTTGAAATTGGAATGTGTCAAAGAATGGCTGGTTATAAATGATAAATATATTCTTACGCATATAAGAGTGTAGGAAACTTGGAACAGAATATAGGGAGTCCTCAGGTTAAGAATGCCTGGGTTACAGATGACCCATAGTTAAGAACAGAGCCTACTGTAGCAAAATTTGAGTTAAATACACAATGGTTCAAGTTCCTTATACAATACTACTTATACCAGTGTTTCTCAACCTTGGCAACTTTAAGATGTGTGAACTTCAACTCCCAGGATTCCCCAGCCAACTTTGCTGGCTGGGGAATTCTGGGAGTTGAAGTCCACGCATCTTAAAGTTGCCAAGGTTGAGTAACACTGACTTATACAGTATTATACAATCATACTGTTCTGGCTTCCATACAAATTCAACTTAAGGACAGACCTTGGGACCGGAACTCGTTCTTAAAATGGAGACTGCCTGTATTTATACAAAAGAGTACATATGTTGATTCATGTTGATGCAAACGGTTTTATTAGAATTACTGGTTAATCCTGCATATGTGGGTTTTAGCTGGCCCAGAAAAGTGTTGCTGTTATTATTAATTACAAACTGATTATCAGGGGTGCTGTAGACATTGTAGAGACACATGAATTTTATTTTGTTCGTTCATTTGAAGACTGCATACACCAGGGCAATATCCTTTTTGCCTGCAAGCTTTCTCATTATAATTCTTCTCTTTCTCTCTTTCTTTTCCAAGTTACCTTTATAAGAATGAAATTCAAAGCATTCAGCCACAGGCTTTCGAGGGGCTGCATTCTCTGGAACAGCTGTAAGTTGGCAGGACGTTGAGTTAGAAATTGCAGAGACCAATGGAATTTCATCTCTGGAGTTTAGCTATTCAACCCCCACCTCTCCTGCCTTCATCCTCCCTTCCAAGACACCAACTGCAAGTTGTTCTAAAACAATCTTTGGCTAACCAAGATGATTGTGGGCCTTGGCAAGAGCCAGCTGTGACAAGATGAAGCAGCACCAAGAGCTTCTTGCAGAATGATGGAGGCCCATCCCGCAAGTCGTCTTCTCCCCCTTCAGAATCCCATGCTCTGTCTTACTGAGTTGCGTTATGTGCCCTTTCAGAAGATTTTCTTCTAAACATTGATTAAGATCCTAATCAACACTGAAGCATTGGAGTTCTCTCTATTTGTGGATCTCTCTCTTGTGCACTCTGTTGTAGCTATCAAAGTGTTGCTTTTAGGAGAACTGACGTCATTCTTGTGGTATGTCCGTTTTCAATCCTGCAGACTAGGAATTCTGGGAATTGTAGGCCACGATGAATGTACAGTAGATCACACTTGACATTTTGGCCAAGCAAAGGCCACAGTGGGCAGAGCAATAAGGGGAAATGAGTGGGGCCATATTTTCTCCTTGGATTTGGTTCTTCCATCCCTATTTGGAGGTTTATTCCTTTCCCCCCCCCCCCCCTTGCATTCTTCCTACCTTAAAATGGCAGGAAACTGTGCCGCCAATTTTCAGCATCTGTAGTTGGAGGGGCAGTAGGGGGCCTCACTAATAGCCTTGAAGGCTACCTGTGGCCCACAGGTGCCCCCCCCCCCCCAGTTGAAATAGAGATGTTCATTGCTCAAGGAGACAATTCTTCTTGCAATTTGTGGAGGCCTTGAAGGCAACAAGTCTTCATTTTGATGCTCAGAAGGCCTCTGTGGAGGTCATGCAGTTCATGATGTCTGCAAAGAGACTCATCATCCCTGCTAGATACACAAAATAAAGTGTTCCTCACCATTTATGGTGAAGAAAGTGTGCACTCCTCAAATGATCTCATATGGAACCAAAGCCAAAAACTGATCTCTTCCCAGCATATATAATCACCAGGAGGTGGTCCAAACTGTTCTTCCACAAATCTTCTGGAATTGCTTGAAAATAAACACACAACTCTAATGAAGTCAATGCAATCTCCCGATGCATTGCTCTGGGTGTTGGACAACTGATTGGAGAAGGAATAAGGTACTTGAGGTGTGATTTTTTTTCAAAAAAAGGGCAAGTTTCCTGAATATTCCTTTTTTTTTTTTTTTTTTTTAGTGTCACGTATCTGGCCATATGCATTTACAATCAATCAGGACATTAAAGAGACTGAAGACCCCCATCTGCTTTCAATTGTAGGAACAGGTTTTGATTCAGATCCTTTGGCGTTCCTGAAAGAACTCCATCCCTTTGCTCAAATCCATCTTGTAAAACTATGAGCCGCTTACGGGAGGACCCAAGGTGTCTTTTTGGATTGCAATGGGATTTTGCAAGAATGCTTGAATGCCTTGCCTTGAATGCCTTGCCACCCGCCCTGAATGCCTCCACTGTTTTGAGAGCCATGTTATACAGCTCTCTTTTTTACACATCCGAGTCAACGGGAAAGGAATTGTCCTTCTATTCAGTCTCATCCTGTTTAAAATACTTTACCATGTGTCTAAATGCATCAGAAGGGTTGAGAAAACTCAAGAGAGCTGAATGTGCTACGTTCCTGGCTAGAGAAACTAAACAATTGTGTTGGAATCGAAGCGGCTGTCCAGAATAATTAGGCATCACGGAAGATGGGAAAGACTAACAGAGCTATTGCAGGCTAGATAGCAGCTGTTTTTTTCAGGGTCTGCAGTAGCAACGTGGCAGGGAGAAATTCAGTTGCTTTGGGAAAGGGGTTTTTCACCAACAGAGAAAACTATGCCCACTGAATTTCTACCTTTCTTGTCGCCAATTAAGATTCCCACCCACCACATATGGCTTATTCCTGCTGTCTATTGTGGCACTTCCCAAATTTGTAATCGCTGAGGTGTATCACTTTTTTTACAATTACAGTTAGAGACAGAATTCCCTATAACACCAAGGGTTTTTTTGTGGGGAGCTTGTAAGAGAAAATATGGATTATTTTCGGAGGATCCTCTGTGGCTCATCTTAACTTGAGCTGACGTTGGGGCAGGAAGGAACTCATGGGAGCTCTCTCAAGGGACAAGTTTGCAGTCTTTGTATCAGGAAAGAAGGAATGATACAGATAAGAAGGAAGAAAGGATTATGGAATACTGTAAAACAGAAGAGGGGTCCATCTCTGCAAGCTAATCTTTCTGGTTCATGACAAACTTTAGTGGGAGTTCCCCAGCATAGTGCTCCCCAAACATGTTGAATCTGCAACTTTCAAAATTCCCTACTATTGCCCTAGCTACGAATTCTGGGAATCAGGAGTGTCTGCTGCAGGTCAAAAAAGTCAGGATGGAGTCTGCAACCCACATGCGTGAAGTCATGCCCCTTTCTTGTGTGCATCACCCAATAAAGTTGAATCCTGGAAAAATCAGGACAGACAGAAGGACATTTTTTTTACACAATGCACAATTCAGCTTTGGAATCTGCTACCTTGAGAGGGGGTGCTGGCTACCAGCTTGGCTGGCTTCCGAAAAGGGTTGGAGCCATTCCTGGAAGTCCTGGGGATCCATGGACCTTAGCCTTGATGGCAATGGGGCTGCCTCTGAAGGCCATCTGCTGGTGGGCTTCCTTGGACAGTTGGTTGGCCATTAGGAGAACAGCCTGCTGGACTAGATGGGCCAGGGGGCCGATCTAGCAGGGTATGGCTTACGTTCTTGTGTTATGATCACACAGTCATGGCCTACATCTTTGTTTTTGGACCCACCCCCATGGACTCCCCAGCTGGAATTGCTAAGCCAACAGATCACGTGGGCACCAGATTACTTTTCCTATATTGCTTGCAGTTTGGAAATTAATTATCTATTCTGTTTCTTTGTTTTATCCCTTTTCATACCAGCTACCTGCATTTTAACAACCTTGAAAGCTTGGAAGCGGGAACTTTTAATGACCTGCCCAAACTGGAAAGACTGTAAGTCATGCAGCGATTGACAACAGATGAGTACAATAGTAACTTTTGGCCATGCATATTTCATGCAGACTCCAAATTGATTCTGATTTTTAACAAGGGAGCCAATGGCCTTGTTCACCAAGTGCCCTGAAATCTAGGTTATTAGTAATGGTTCATTCAGTAAAATACAACTGACTGGATATGTACAATGTACTAAGCCACAAAGCATTTTACAGCAGAATGCCTGGTTTCGTGCAGCCCACAATGCCAAAATGGTATAAACCACACTATGGCTTTTATTCTTAGTTCATATATTTCTAAGCCAAATCAAGATTTTATATGGATGCTTACAATGAAATATGGTCCTCCTTTAACTGAAACTCTTCTGTAAAATTTGATATATACATATATATGTATGAGAGCCCTATAACTGCTTGCTTTCTTCCATCGTTGTTTTGTTTGGTTTATTAAATAAAGGTCTCCCCCAAAGCCATGTGGAATAAGAGTATCAGATCTGGGTTACAGACATTTAGACAACCACTAGATGGCAGCAAAGAATTAAGATATTCCGTTGCTCTTTGTTGCCACCTAGTGGCCGTCTGAATGTTCGCAGCCTACATTGGGTACTTGTAGCCTTTCAAGATATAGCCAAGGGATCAGCAGCTGCGAGCATCTCTGCTATATTTGGTCCTCGCCTCCCACCCCTGAGTCGGTGGATCAAAATGTTGTAGAGCTTGTGGTGGGCAGTGTAGCTGCAGTTAGTGGCCAAGAAGGAATGCTGCTTCATTCCTCTGACCATCTCTTTTCTCGGCCCCCATGACTTGCTGTGTCCCCCACTCACTGTTCTTATTCACCAGCTTTTCACCACTGCCATGCAACGTACATGTAAGGGCCCTTCTGGGCATGGTGGTTGCCCCACTCCAGGATCACCCCATAAGCCTGTGCCCTCTTGATACTGTGGGTCTTTCATAGCCCTTCTGCAGCTGAGACCATTTCTGGTTCAACGTGGAGCACAAGGAACTGTTGCAAGAACATTTTTGCAGCATTAACTTTTAAACTTCGAAGCAGAAAGTTGCTGTGGTCCGAACTTGTAGAGGGCTTACTTAGAGAAGACCCACCTACTGCAAACACTCATCCACATGGGTCTACCTTGAAGTCACAAGTCTTTGATGATCCCTCAAGCATATCCTCTTTGTTCTCCCCAACACAGCTTCTTGAACAACAACCGAATTTCCCAGATCCAGCCAGGAGCTATTGGCCAACTTGAATCCCTCAAACGTCTGTAAGTAGACAACACGCACTACAGAAAATGATTCACTGTCATGGTTTTTACCTAAGGAGCAGGATGGAGGCAAAAGAGAACCCTTCTTCAGCAATCCAGTGGTTTTGCCCCCAATAAATATGACTGGAATTAACCATCAAAAAGGCCAGGTCACTGGGTAACCCCCTCTCCCTCACCAACAAAGCTTCTTTAGGGACCCCACTCCCTTAGGGACCCACACTTCCTTTGGGACTCCCACTGATCTCATCTGGACAGTTGGAAAGTAACATTTTTTATCCAGGAGATGTGCCAGTTTGAGGCTGTGGATCTTGCTCCTTGAGACTATAGGAAAGCCATAGTGACTCTTACATTTTTAACTCAGTGCATCATACAGGCAGGCAACACACTGATGTAAGTCAGTGTTTCTCAACCTTGCCAACTCTAAGATGTGTGGACTTCAACTCCCAGAATTCCCTAGCCAGCAATTTGCTGGCTAGGGAATTCTGGGAGTTGAAGTCCACACATCTGAAAGTTGCCAAGGCTGAGAAACACCGATTTAGACCATGAATATCTCACCTTTCCTCTACAAAAACTTAGTACAAAGTATTTAATTTGGATGAGTACAATCAGCAAGGCCCAGCTTTTGCTCACAGAGAAATAAAAGGGATTCTGAAAGGAGAAGGTGATATGAATGTAAAAGAAAACTTATTTTCCTGACTCAGATTTGGGTCTTAGCATCTGATGCCCCTAAATCAGTGGAACCAGAGTCATTTGTTCCAGATGGGCTGGGAAGTGACAGAAAACTTGTTAAAGAAGACATTGCAGAGTTGTTCCAGTATCAGGAATAAAATTTTACCTATCTGTCTTGAAAAGGTGCTGATCTGATTTAGGAGAAAAGAAGCTGCTGATTCGGGCTTTCTGGTCTATGTATTCAGGCTGTGTAATGCTTTGGATCTGATGTGGAAAAGGTGCTTTGGAACCTATGGGAGCACATACACAGCCCTTGCCTGTGACCCACTGAAGGAGCCATGTCTGCTGTCTTGTGACTCTGAAAGAGAGACGGTTGTTTTAATGAGTCACAGGGAGAAGGCATATTTGTGTTTCCACACGTCTCGAAACACCTCTTCCAAACTGAACCTGAAGTCACACACCCTTAACAGATACCCGTCAAATACAAAATATGAACTATTAAGTAAACCTTCAACTAGGAAGAATATAAGATGTGAGCTCGTGTCAAAGACATTTCAGCTATTCAGAAGGACAGCTCCATTCCTTCTTATCTGTGTGGGTGGTTCAGCTTGACCCGTTAAGCGATCTGCAAACCTCGATGTGGAAACATGTTCCTGGTTCACTTGTGTGAATGCTGAGCCAAACACTTTTTGAAAGCATTTTTGAAATGCTTTTTGGATTTTGAAAAGAATTGTGCTTTAATAAAAAGAGGCGGAAAAGGCATGTTTGCTTCAGAGAATGGTCTAAAAATAAATATTGCGTACTGAAGGTCCTACGAGACCAGTTTCAAGGAAAGTTTGACCATTTCCCAAGTGATCTCTGACCCAGGCGTTGATCAGATGACTAGCACTGGGCCAATTTTTTTCTTTTTTTCCAGCTGTTTGTTTTGATCTCATAAAGAAAGAAATGGCTTTGGAATGTCTTTTTCAAAAGAGAAGAGCATGGTTGGGAAATTTCTAAACAGGATGTAGTTTTTGCCCACTTCTATAAGGCAGCAAAGGGGTCTGGACTTTCACTGTGGAATCCTCTCATCATTGGCCTACAGCAGTGTTTCTCAACCTTGGCAACTTTAAGATGAGTGGACTTCAACTCCCAGAATTCCCCAGCCAGCCTGGCTGGCTGGGGAATTCTGGGAGTTGAAGTCCACTCATCTTAAAGTTGCCAGGGTTGAGAAACACTGGCCTACAGCCTCCCTGGCTTCCCACCCTTCCGTTCTGTCAGTCCTTCAAGGTAGTCCAGGCAAGAAATCAAAACCATGAGTACTAACACTACCTTTACTATAAGGTTACAGTAACAGAATCTTACAAGCCTGAAACAACTATTTCCCTCCCGTTTTTACTTTCCAGAAAACTAGGGAAAGTAAAGTTCCAGATAACTCGGGCACTAGGCTTTTTCTACCCCCATTCCTTTTGCGGCTGAGATATCTCTGTTGTCAGCCCTCCCAGGTAGACCAGACAGGAAACAAGACAAGATGAGCTAATTCTACTTTATTGTAAGGCTACGTTAACAGAATCTTGCAAGTCTGAAAGCACAAATCTCCCGCCCTCCCTATTTACTGCCTGATTAGTTACGGTGGGTCTTTCCTATGTTCGTTTCTTTGCCCGTTACCCTGTTGTGGGCTCCTTTCTCTTTTATCTGATCACTCCCTAGGTGGCATCTCTTTCCTCCGTCTTCCAAGGCCACTCTCACGTTCCCCCATCTTCCAAGGCCACCTTCATAATCTACCCATTGGCTAGGCTTTGCCTGTTCCTCCTCCTGTCTCCCAAGGTCATTCTCCCAGACCATTACACCTTCGATCACAAGGGAAGACAACATGAGGACCCTCTTCCCAGGTCTGTTTCAGTCAGGAAGCTCTTGTTTGGGCTGTTTGAGCATGGGTTTAGCCCTCTTCTGAAATAGCCTTAAACCCATATCCAAAAGAAGTCCAACGCTCAGCTGATATGAGTTCCTTTTAAAAGCATCTGTGCAAAACATTCACACAAAACCAGAGCAAGATTTGACAGGTGGCTAAATCTGCTGGTTGAGCCCTCTAACAAAACTCACCTCTTCTGCCCTTCCCCAGTCCCTGCTAGGAAGAATGATTATGGAATGTTTTCCCATGGTTGATGTCAGTTCCCAGGAGATGAGGGAAGCAACCTGGAGGAATCCACCGGTTCCTGTTCTTAACAGGCCCTGTCTATTGTAAATAAGGACAGCATATTTGCTGGCGTCATGCCACTGGTAGGATAGAGATCACCAACGGGGACAGAACATTTTAGTCTAGTTTTCATCCAGCTCAAGGACCAGTAGATAATGCTTTAACTTGGCTGTAAGGAACAGCCCTAAGGAACAAGCCACTGACTGCAGATGGAGGTGAGGCAAAGCAGAAGGAAAAATAGGACTTTCCTGTATCTGTGGTTAAACTCATAAAATCAACCCTTATTCATTCCAATCCGCCTCTTCTCAGGCGGCTGGATTCCAACGCCTTGCTGTGTGACTGTGACCTGATGTGGCTGGCAGAGCTACTGAAGAAGTATACCATACAGGGCAACACTCAAGCAGCTGCCACGTGCGAGAGCCCACCCGAGTTACTGGGTCGCTCTGTCATCACCTTGACCACCCGAGAATTCAACTGTGGTGAGTTGTTCCATCAGCGACATCACCTGATCTGTTACCTATTTTGTTTGCTGTCTTTCCAGACTGTGTGTTTGTCTCCCTTCATGTCCCAAGAATCCCTGGAAGCAGTTAAACAGCTCAGCAGAATTTCCACCTGGGTTTTCTGGCTGGGTTCAGACACTAGGCTGACTCTAAACCTGGATTAGCAAAACCCAATTGCTGGCTTCACATAAGAGCCTTTGACTAAATGGATGATTTGGCCACAAGCGAGAGGAGAATAGTTGTTGGGAAACAGTGCAACCTAGAGGAACATTATGGCCCTTGGGTGTATAAGACTGATGTCAGCCCCATTGTCAGAAGACTCGCAATCAATTAAATAGTTAATCTGCTTGCTTCGTTTCTGCCATTATGGAAAAGGGGGGTGGGGAGAAAGGGCCATTAAGTGCAGGTGGACTGTTATCTGGTTCCCAAGAACAACCAAGGTCGTACCAGCTTGAGACCCAGGAAGAGCTGAGATCACCAGCAAGAAGGAAGATGGACTGGAAAGGGTGGGGGGGTTGCAAGAGATGGGGAAGAAAAGGAGTTTTGGCGCACGCAGGCTTTTAGTCTTGGCAGTAACCTAGCACTGCTTCTCAATAAAGAATTTCTTCTTTGAATCCATTTATGATCCAGATGAGATTTACTTTTATGGGAACTGAGTTTGGCAGATTCTTACACCCACTAGATAGACCAGATTAGGACATCAACTGCACAGGAAGGCTAAAACTACTTTTATTGAGACTGGCTGTCATAACAGAATCATGCAAGTCCTCCTCCTTCTCATTTGTCAGTGAATTAGCCTGAGCCTCTTCCAAATATTATCTATCTGTTGTGGACTTAAGACATGTTTGTCCCCTTGTTGCTTTGATAATGGAGTTTGCATATCTCCATCAAGGTCATCCTGCTTACTCTCTACACCAGTGTTTTTTCAAAATTGACGACTTTAAGATGTATGGACTTCAACTCCCAGAATTCCCCAGCCAGCATGAGTTGAGGTCCACACTTCTTAAAGTTGCCAAGTTCACAATCCATGTCCTGGTGATTTCATGGATATGTCCAATTAGTTGTGTAGTTTTTCTTCTTCCTTGGGGAGCCTGATGGTCTGCTTGATTCTGCTTGCCTTTTTCAACATCAGCTATTTTATATTCACCTTCTCTTAGGTTAATGTACTATCAGTTGAAACATAAATATTAACACTACAGAAACCCAATATAAAACAGCATCAAAATAATACAAATGTGTACCCAGAGTATCCTTCTGTCTCTTCTAGTCACAGGCTATCTCCTTCTTGAGCAATTCAGATAAATCGTCCATCCATTTTATTGGCTCACAAATTTCATGGAGAATTTCAAGTAAACCTTTGAGAATCGAGTTCTTATTCCTTTGGGTCACTTTTGAGTCTTCCTGAGCAGAGGCTGGCTATAGAAAACTAGGACAGGGGCTGGATTAAATCAGATCTGGGTTAGATCAGAATCTCAGTTTAGGTTCAGCTTAGTTTACACCCCAAGAGCCATAATGAGTGAATCTGGATTTTGGCTCAAGGGGGACATTTAGCAATGCTCAGTGAAAACCCCAGAACCATGTATGATATCCTTCAGCTTTTGAAGGGGCACCCTTCGTCTGTCTGTTTCAGAGAGCCCTCGCATCACAACTGAACCTCAAGATGCAGATGTCACTCTGGGCAACACTGTGTATTTCATCTGCCGGGCAGAGGGGAACCCCAAACCTAAGATTATCTGGTTTCACAACAAGTAAGTTGGATGGATCATGTCTTCTGAGAGGAGCCTATGCCAAAGAATAGGGGGAAACCTGGTGATATTTTCGGGGGGGCTCAGAAAAGGCAAGATGGCGGAAGCAGCATGACAATCCATCCCAATGGACAGGGCATGGATTGTGATTCTACTTCTGTCATCTTGCCTTTTTTGACCTCTTCCCACCTGTGGATGCCACTGGGGAAACCCAGATTTGCTGGACTCCTATTAGCGTAAGGTTCACAAATAACATTACCCTGGGGGGGGGAAAAACATTTACCAGTAAATCAGTACCCCCATCTTACTCGTGTTCTTTCTGGGCAGGCTGGAATTTACAAACAAAATCTTGGGGTGCAATCCTCCATTTTTTAATTATTATTATTGTATTGTTATTTAAGATTGTCCCCGGGGTATTTGCAAGGGCCTGGCATGGAAAGACCAGGTATGCGGCCAGCCCACTCCCCTGTAGCCTCTGTAATCAGGGCACCATCAGTGCATTTGAATTTGGCATGGAATCCCCATGTCCAGCCAAAGATCGGGAATTTTGAGAAGCTGGAGTAATACCTTGGCAGATACTACCAAGTTTGTGCATATGTTTGCTGATCTTAAGCTGCTTTTGGTCATGCTGGTTAAGGTGACCCCTGCGTCCTCTTAGGACATGATTCAAGCTGTTGACACCAGCTTTCCCCAGCTTGGCACCCTGTGGATGAGTTGGACTGTTGTCTGAGGGTTCTGTTAGTTGTAGGCCAATCCTTCTGTAGGCCAAAAGAGGAATGAGGTTGGCTGGCATCTTTCTTTTTTGCGTTGCAGCAACGAGATCAACATGAAGGATGATGGGCGGCTGAACCTGCTGCAAGACGGCACGCTTATGATCCAAGACACTAAAGAATCTGACAAAGGAATCTATCAGTGCCTGGCCAAGAACACTGTGGGCGAAGCAAAGACCCAAGAAGTTTCTCTGCGCCACTTTGTCACTCCTTGTAATGCCCTTAAAATAAATGAAGATCTTGTCCCTGTGTCTATAAGAACCAGACGGATAATCTCTTTATACTTATTTTACGATGGGGGCATGAAATCCGGTAGCATCTCACACCTACCTGTATCAGCTGATAAAGCCAGACCAATTGGGGAAAGCTTGCAAACTCACCGTTGCTATGGGTGAGCTTTGCCATCCCATAAAATGCAAACGAGTGAAAACGAAAGGGGTTTTGAGGGAGCGAATGACGTGGCAAGAGGAACTGTGATAAGAGGAAACATCCTGTGGACCATTTCAGGCTCATCCATGGGGGCTGGTGAAAAAGGTCAAGAGCACAGCCACAACTGCACAATCAAATCAATTAATTACACCCGTTTGAAAAGGGGCATGGCCTTGATTGCACAGTCGTGACTGCCCTATTTTGATCCTGCCTCCCCGTGGACACCCCTGTTCCGTCCTCTTCTGCCCGAGACCCACTCTCTCCTACAAGGGTGGCCTTCAAGATGATTCTAAAGAACCATCATGGCCCTTGATTCCTCACCCATGCTATAATTGCTATTGTCAGGTTAGATTCATACAATATGCTAAAACCCTAAACTTGGATTAAGAAAACACAGTTGCCGTGTTTATATGTCATGTCATATCCAAACCAAAAATAAGTCCACCCAGTTTTCTTGGCAACATTTTCAGAAGTGGCTTGCCCTGGCCTTCTTCCTAGGGCTGAGAGAGACTGGCCCAAGGTCACCCAGCTGGCTTCATGCCCAAAGCAGGACTAGAACTCACAGATTCCCAGTTTCTAGCTTGGTGCCTTTACCAACCACACCAAACTGGCGCTCTAATAAAACATACTATGGTTTCATACAGAGCTTAAAATTGCCAAATTTGAAAAAAACGGGTTTAATAGAATGGCCTTATTCCTCAATCTTGCTAAGACAAGAGTTGGATTTCCATAAAACATTGATTTCTAACTCTCTTTTTATCCAGTCTTTCCTGTTGCAAGAATTCAGCCAACATGTTCACTGATGTATATCTCTAAATTGGGATATTCAGGCACCCATAACATTAATCTGAAATTGTTGGTTCTCCTGCTAGAAAAGTTCAAAGCAGAGGAGGTTCATGAATATATTTAAAACTTAGCTAGTAAATTATTGATATTTTCAGTTCTAAAATTCCTAAAGAAACAACAAATACAACTGGGGGAGATGAGCGGCATATAAATTTAATAAGAATAAATAAACAAACAAACATAAACTGGAAAGAATAAAAATTAAATTGAATGAAATTTGGAAGGATCATAGAGTAAAAAAAATGGAAAGGAATCTATCTCACGTATAAAACAAAAATATCCTGCAACTGACCACACTAATAAACAACAATACTAATAGCAACAATAGGAACAGCAACCCTTCTCATATTAATATTATTATTGATAGTATTGTTGATACTCTTATTGATATTGTTAATAATGGTATTACTCTCTTGGTGCAAACTGGCCGCCACCACTTAAGAAGCTGTTCTGAATGAGACTTTGAGTAAAACTCCTGTAAATTATTGAGAATGATCGCACAAAAGGGCTGACATTATAAAACTCTGTAATTCAAGTATTGTTTCTTCCAATGAACAAATCTAGAATCACACAGAGCTTTGATTTCCATCACTGACTAAACCCAGCCTTTGTCTCTGATGTGTTCTCAACTTTTATGGTGAAAGCCCTCTATTTTAGCCACACAGTTGGAAACCCCAAAATATTTTATACAGAATTCCTGTCTGAGGTGTGCTGGAGGCTTCCTCCTCCAATTTCAGCTTATAGATTTATGATACACATCCCCTCCCACTTTAACAGGGGCCATTCTTGTCCTACTATAGTTACTGTAAAGATACAGGTAGTCCTCATTTAGTGACTGCCTCTTTTAGTGACCATTCTCAGTTATGGCGCAGATGAAAAAGTAAGTTTGCAACCAATCTTTGCATTTATGACCTTCACAGGTCTGTAAAGCAAAGGAAAGCTGAAGATTATAAGCAGAGTCACAGTTTCACTTAGTGACCTCTTCCGCTGATGTGGGGTTTGGTATCATCTACCCCAGGCCGGGCAAGTGATGATGTTCAGGTGCTGACCCAGTGCCTTGAAGCTGTAAGGGCCTGGATGGGGAGAAACCGGCTGCAAATCCACCCTAGCAAAATGCAGTGGTTGTGGGTTTTGGCCCCCCGGGGTCCAGAGAGTTGACATCTTTGACTCTGGATGGGGAAGCACTCCCCCACACAGTTCTAGTGTGCAATTTGGGGGTCATCTTGGACTCGCAGCTCCTGCTGGAAGAGCAGGTGGCAGCTGTGGCCAAGGGGGCCTTTGCACAAATCTATCTTGTGCGCCAATTGCTCCCATTCACAGTCACCCTTGCCTTAGTCACCTCCCATTTAGATTACTGCAATGCGCTCTACATGGGGCTGCCCTTGAAGACCATCCGAAAGCTGCAACTGATCCAGAATGCACCAACATGCACAGTTTTGGACGCCCCATAGTTCATGCGAGTAACACCACTGCTGCGTGAACTGCACTGGCTTCCAGTTGCTTTCCAGGTGCAATTCAAGGTGCTGGTGATCACCTTGAAAGCCCTACATGGCACAGGGCCAGGTTACTTGCAGGACCACCTCTCCCTGAGGGTATCTGCCCATCCTACTAGATTAGATAGGGTGGGCGCTGCAAGACCCCCCCTTAAATGTTGCCAGCTGATGGGACCTCGGAGGCATGTCTTCTCAGGGGCCACCCCAGCCCTTTGGAACAGCCTCTCACCAGAGACCTGAGGGATCCCTTCCCTTTTAGCCTTCTGGAGGGCTGTGAAGACCTGGCTCTTCCCCAAAGCATTGGACTAAGATGGGGGTTGAACTGCGAGGGTGATTGGTCTGGCACCTGGGGAGAACAGTACTTTTTCTTTTAATTTTTTTTTTTTTTTATGGATTGTTGCGGAGCTGCCTAGAATCATCTTATGAGATAAGTGGTCATATAAGTCCTGTCAATAAATTTTAAACAATAAAATATAAAATCAATCAAAGGAACAAGTTGCCGGTCCCAACTGTGGTCGCTAAACGAGGACTACCTGTAATACCGTTGAGTCCGAATACTCTGAAATAGTATGAGTGTCTTTATTAACGAAGTGATCTCTCTGTATGAGTGTCTTTATTAACGAAGTGATCTCTCTGTCCCCTTTGTTTTCAGCCAAGCCTGCTTTTGTCATCCATCCACAGAACACAGAAGTGCTTGTGGGGGGAAGTGTGACTCTGGAATGTGGGGTGTCAGGACACCCCGCACCTCGCGTCGTCTGGATGCTGAGCTCAGGGTCACCGCTGCCCCAGAATTCACGCTTCACCATCACCAGCTCCGGAGGCCTCTATATCCAAAATGTCACTTTGTCGGACGAGGGGAAATATAGCTGCAAAGCCACCCACAGAGAAGGGTCCATTATGGCGACAGCAAACGTTATTGTGCAAGGTAGCCGTGAGAATACCAACAGCCGAACTTAGTTGGGCAATAAATTAGACCAAAGTCAGGTCATCCAGCATGAGAAAAACTGATGAACCTGCAAAGTAGAACAGCTAAGATGTAATCTAGGTTTGTTCACTCCGTTCATTTATAGCAGTGTTGTCCAAACTTGGCCACTTTAAGATGAGTGGACTTCAACTCCCAGAATTCCCCAGCCAGCCCTGCTGGCTGGGGAATTCTGGGAGTTGAAGTCCACTCATCTTAAAGTGGCCAAGTTTGGACAACACTGATTTATAGATTCTCCTCATTTCCTTCTCCTTTTTATAATGGTTTCACCTACTGCATCAAATTTAAAAAGAAACATTATAGGCATAATCGGTTAACAAAATGGTACAGCATCAGAATTCACAAAAAAGAAAAAAAGGAAGGGGAGGAGGAACCTGGAAATTTAGTCTGTGTATAAAATACACCCTCCCCACAAATGGTTCAAAAACCTTCTTCCTTGGCTCTTCGTCAAAGGAAGAACGGATTCAAAAGTTGACAGGTGACATAGAACAGCAGCCCATTTGTTCCAAGCCTGCCCATCGGTGACCAAATCAGAAGTTTAAAGATTCGGTCGGCAACATATTTTGTTTCTTTTCACAATAAAGATCAATACAATCGGGAAGATTGCAGTAGAGAACAGGGGTGACCCCAGGGAGGTCAAAAAAATCAAGATGGGGGCCATGATTACAGGATCAAAACCCTGCCCAACATGTCTAAAAGGGATGGGGCTTTGATTGTGTGGGGGCACCCCCCATTTTGACTGTCTCTGACACCCCCCTCAGCAAGGAGACCCCTCCTGCCAGGTTTTTGAGCCTAGTCAATCAGGTCTTCCTATCCTTCTCAACCTTTCTCTGTGGTTTTAATCTTTACCTTTGATGCTTGATGGAAAGGGGGTTGCAGGTTTCCACCAGTCTTGTAGGAAATATCTCTTCCATTCTGCTTCTTTTCCTCCTGCAGATACTCCCAGGTTTTTAGCAGTCCCCAGTGATCAGACTGTGATGGAGGGTCAAAGTGTGGATCTGTCCTGCTCTGCAGATGGACATCCTCTCCCAGTTATAACTTGGACAAAAGGAGGTATTTTCCTGGTATTGCTCTCTTCTGTAAGGATTTAGAGCAGTGTTTCTCAACCTTGGCAACTTTAAGAGGTGTGGACTTCAACTCCTAGAATTCCCCAGCCAGCATGGCTGGCTGGGGAATTCTGGGAGTTCAACTCCACACCTCTTAAAGTTGCCAAGGTTGAGAAACACTGATTTACAGTCATAGAATCATGAACTGAAAGAGACCTCAGAGGTTGGACTAGATCTGTGTTTCTCAACCTCAGCAACTTTAAGAGGTGTGGACTTCAACTCCCAGAATTCCCCAGCCAGCATCTTAAGGGTGCTGAGGTTGAGAAGCATTGCTCTAAAGAAAGAGATTCTGTCCCTTTTATGCAAATTCTCTCTAGTTCCAGCACCTGGACCGCCTGGGGTTTGCACTACAATGGGACTTGGCCCAAGGCTGCCTCTCCTAGAATTGCTCTGCCTCTTCTGCATCGGCTGCAGTGTCCCCTGGTTTCTTCCTGCTTCACCCTGAGCCCCTCCTCTGTGTCTGTTATGGTCATCCAGCAGCTACCACACTCTTTCAGAAGAACGCTAGAGCTGTGTTCTGAACTAGCTTGATTTTATAGGTAAGAGAAAGAGGGAGAGATTGCCAAGAGCATTTGGGGAGCTCCTTCCACCTTCACCCTGCCTTCCATTAGATCTTCTACCTTCACAGGTAGATGGACCCACCCAGCTGGCTGGGCAATTCTGGGAGTTGAAGTCCCCACATCTTAAAGTTGCTCAAGTAGACAAACATAGGTCTAGTTCAACCTTCTGGATCCACTAAAGCAGGATTCCTCAACCTTGGCAACTTTAAGACAGGTGGACTTCAACTCCCAGGATTCCCCAGCCAACTTTGCTGGCTGGGGAATTCTGGGAGTTGAAGTCCACCCGTCTTAAAGTTGCCAAGGTTGAGGAACCCTTCACTAAAACATTTTGGAGAGATGAATCTCCAGTTTCTGTATGAAGAGCTCCAGGGAAGGGAAACATACTTTCATAAGGGAGGGTGTTCCACTGGTAAACAGCTCTTACCATTACAAAATCTGTCCTAATATCTAACCTGAATTGACTGTCCCATCAATTTAATCCATGGGTTCCGGTCCTGACCTTGTGGCAACAGAGAACAAGTCCACTCCCTCCTCTATACAATAGTCCTTCAGATATTTGAAGGCTGATCTATCTCCCCTCATCCTGTTTTCTGCAGCCTAAACACACCCTTTAAAAAAAATATGGTTATTTCTTTTATTACATTCTTTATTACATTCAATTAAAACAAAGATCTATTTCCAAAAAAGATAATATCTATAAATGGATAGATAATTACTGGTTATGCAGATAATTACTGGTTATGCAATTAACACACAATATAACATTAGTAAAAGATTCCAAGTAGTGTAGTGTGAGTTGTATTCATAATATCAAAAAGATAAATGTTTGAGCTTTATGCCAAAGTCTCCACTATGTTATTATTTAGAAATGTTAAAAAAAAGAAGAAAAGAAAAACATCCCTAAAAATAATATAGATGAATATTTGATTTCTGACTTCCCCCTTCTTTGTACTCCAACCGATTTGCAGTACAGATAGTCCTCGCTTAATGCCAGTCATTGGGACTGGAATTTCCGCCGCTAAGTGATGAGGTCATAAAGTGCAACGCCACGTGACCACATCACTGAGCAACAGCAATCCTGGCAGTCCCCGTTGCCGTCATTAAGTGGTTACCATGGATCATTAAGCGAGGACCTCACGTGACTGGGACTTGTGACTTCCTGCTGGCTTCCAACAAGCAAAGTCAGTGGGGAAGCCGGCAGGAAGTTCCAAGTCACAGTCACACCAAGCCCTTCCTTACACAGCTCATGGGCAGACCAGCGGGCGGGTGAGTGATATGGAGTGCAGGCAGGGGGGAGGGGGGAGTGCAAGCAGAGGAAGGCTGGCAGGGCGGCACAGCATGGCACAAGCACAGGAAGGCCAAAGGGTGGACAATGTGAGTGCAGGAGGACCAAGGGGTGTACTTGTCCTGCTGCCCGAGGATGCCTCGGAAGAAAAAACAGGGAGAGCGGGAGCACCTGACCAGAGCGACTTGCAACCTTCCCTGCCAGCTTCTCCATTGACTTTGCTTGTGGGAAGCCGGCAGGGAAGGTCGCAGATGGCGATCACGTAGCCATGGGATGCTGCAACTATTGTAAGTGTGAGCCAGTTGCCGAGCTGAATCACAATCACATGACTGCAGGGACACTGCGACAGCCAGAACTTCAAGGACCAGTCATAAGTACCACTCATTCAGCACCGTCACAACTTCAGTCATTGAACGAGTGGTCAGTAAACAAGGACTACCTGTACCTATTGGTATAGACTTTAGAAACCCTACTCTAAGTGTTTGCATGTATCTTGTTTTATAACCCCTTTAACCATTCCTCAAAGGGCTTGGTTTCCAGTTTCCAGTCCCTTCACCATCTTGGTCCCCTCTGAACTCCTCCAAGGAAGCTTGTCCAACCTCCTTTCTTTCAAACAAGGCATCATCTAAACTAGGCATCAACTAGTTCCAATGATAATTTGTTAGCCCACTTCTGTTCTCTCTCTTTCCCCTACCCCAAGTACAGAAGACCAGCTACAGTGTTTTTCCCTTTTCACCCCCTCCCCCCCATCCCATATTTAACTAAAACTGGACCAAAAGCTGTCTTGCAACCTTGCAAGAGCACAATTGCTACACATTGTCCTCCTGCAAGAAGAACACAGGAGGGATGGGGTTGGACTTTCAGGCTCAGCATCAGAACCCAGTGTGATGTCCCTCAGGAAGAAATCGAGGAAGAACCCCCCCAAATTAACAACTCGCTCCCATGAACTAGACCCAACTGGATCGATCACACCCCTGTTTTCAAGGAAAGCTTGTCCATCCTTTGTGAAGGCTCAGAGAAATCGTGGGAGAACTCCTCCAACACCACCCCCTTTTCACACAGTGCTCTTGTTAATAGGAGGTCCATTGCCAAACAGTTGGAGACACAGTGTCCTCTCCACGGGAACCCTGCAGATAGT
Source organism: Python bivittatus (assembly GCF_059951505.1). NCBI lineage: Eukaryota > Metazoa > Chordata > Lepidosauria > Squamata > Pythonidae > Python > Python bivittatus. The sequence continues at coordinate 98,748,935 of NW_028277098.1, read as the reverse complement.
GCAAGTGGCCCTTCATGATCAAGGCCACTACGAGTGCCACGCCATCAATGCTGTTGGAGCCCAGAGTTTTTCTGTGAAGCTCTGGGTCACCCCACATGGTAAGTTCAAATGCAGAATTCTTTCTGATCTTGCCTTCACCATCCCCTTGAGTTCCTTCTGCCCTTGAAACTAGTCTTCCCCAACCTGGTGTTCTCCAGCATGTTTGGAGTTCAGTGCTCAGGATGTCTAGCCACATGGCCAACCTATCCGGAAAACAAATCTCCCCTGAATTTATGTCCCAAATTAAAATCTAACTCCATGCTTTCTCTCCCCCAACCCCTTGTCCTTCCTAAACAGTTATGCCTGTATTTCTTCATCCACCTCGAGATACAGTTGCAGATGTCGGACAAGACATTGAGATCCCTTGTACTGCCCAAGGAGATCCACAGCCAACGATAACGTGGGCGAAGGTCTGATTGTTTATCACTTAACACAAGCAGGGCCACCTTCTGCACGGTGGTGGGGCCATTGGGTATAGGCTACTGATGCAAAATGAGGGTGTCTTATTTTGAGGGGGGATCAAGTTCTCTTTGCCTTTTCAAGTGAATTCTGCCAATTTTAGGACTTACACAATGATTTCTGCATGATTCATGCCTTCCAGTGAGCAGCTATGCCCTACATTTTCAGCAGCAGAGGAAGCTACACTTGCAGGGGTGTCCACAAAGGTTAACGAAGTCAAGATGGTGGTCACGATCATTCAATTAAACTCCCACCCCTTTTGACATGCATCAGAGTCCATGTAAAAAGAAGATGGGGCTTTAATTGTACATTCCTCAAAGTCAAGATGGTGACCAGGACTACATAATTGAATCCCCCCTCCCTTTTTTCACATGAAGTCTCATGCGTGTAAAAAAAGGGCAGGGCTTCAGCTGCACCATCATGGCCCCCCATCTTCACTTAACTTAGATTCCAGTCATTTTTTGGCAAAAGGGGGGCAAAAACCCTCTTTCTTGTCCAAGAGAATGGAGAAACATCCCTTTCTTCATCTCACTAGGACCTCATCAGCATCAATTCATGGTCCAAAAGATGTGCTAATTCATGAATTAATAATTGTATGAAATGAATTAGTAATTATATGACCACCCATCTCAGTGGTGACCCTGGTGGCATATATATATATATATATATATATATATATATATATATACATACATACACATACATATATATATATATATATGCAAAAACTACAGCATGTAACCCCTGGTGCCCAAGGATCAAACAACATTTACAGAGAAACAGATCAACAGCAGCTGAGTTCCCCTGAACCCCTAGCCTAAATGTTTGGAGGAGAATTGGGAATTCCCATCTTGACTTTTCTTGGAGAAGCAGGCTATTCTGCACGGTTCCACCCTCCGGGCAAAACACCTTCTCCTGGAAGTCCACCCAAGGTTGTGCATCATTGGTTTAGGTAGTCGCTGAAAACTTGGCTGGGCAAGCTAATTCTGAAATGTTGGCCCGAAGCAGGTCCAGCCTTCATCGGAACAGGGCTGAGCCGAGCTTTAAAAACTTGGATCATTTCTTTTCCATATCAGCCCAAAATCCAGAAAGGCCCTTTAGGGCATCTTCAGTATGCAAGGAGGGGAAGGAAGGCACCATTCCCACAGCCGTCATCCGCCCCCAGCCAGTTTTCATGGAGTCCAGTTTTCCTTTCCAAGTTTCAAGGTGATGCATCTTTAGGCAAATGAAAAAATAAGAAACGGCTAAATGTGTTGGTTAATATAATGCAGTGTTTCTCAACCTTGGCAAGTTTAAGATGGATGGACTTCAACTCCCAGAATTCCCCAGCCAGCAAGGGGAATTCTGGGAGTTGAAGTCCATCCATCTTAAACTTGCCAAGGTTGAGAAACACTGATATAGTGTGAAGGTTTTTTTCTTTGTGGCTTCTTGAACATTACAATGCCTTCACTGACATCTAGTGGTCACATCCAGAAAGCACAGTTGCCCACATGTCAAAATCGCATGACCTATTTTAAGGTTTGCTTCTTCATACCACAGCTGTTTCAGTTTAAGTTTCAGTTTTGGTCACTTATGCATGCTGAGCTCAGCACGTGGGCAGGCCCTAGCCATCCTTGACTGATCTTGCAAAAGGCCTGGCAGGGTTGCACATGGTTCAAACCTGGATAGGAGACCACCAGGAAACCCTACAGCTGCCTTCTAGTCTGGGAAACAAAATAAAAGGTTGGAGGAAGGCAATGGTAAACCAAGTCCATATTTTTGCCAAGAAAATGAAATGTGTCTGTGTAATGACCAAGTTAAGCTTGACTCAGGGGATGACGGGCCTAGCCAGAGTATCAGTTGAAGACTCCATATTATCTCTAGGTTGGGGGCAATAGGCCTCCAAAGATAAGTTGCCAAGGAACAACGGTGAGAAAGAGATCTCTCCATCCTCTGCTTGCAAGCATCTTAGAGGCATTCAATGGTCACTGTAAGAAACAAAATGCTGATGATCCGGCAGGGCTGGTCTTACGTTCTTCCCTTTAAAAATCCACACAGAGAACTGTGATTGTCTCTCTCAAACTTTCTGCATGAATTACCGAACGGGTTTTTCTACCAGGTTGACCATCACTGTTCACAAGACAGATGTCTCTCCTACCATGTCTGCATTCCGCTTTGTTTTGTCGATTACTTAGTTTATATCCCGTCTTTTTATTCACATTCAGCTGCATGCATAAACAAAACCAGGGGTGTCTGCAGGGGGGGGAGGAAGGACAGTCAAAAAAAGTCAAAATGGTGGCTAGAGTTGCAGACACCATCTTGACTTTTTTGACTTCCTTTGGGGACTCCCATGACCCAAAATGTGGTCTCCCCAGCAGAAAGAATGCTGTTCAAGCTCCAAATTCTTTCCTCCTGCACCAGGACAGCATTCAGATCACAGAAAGTGGGAAATTCCACATCAGCCAAGAAGGCACCTTGTCCGTCAGAGATTTGGGGCTGGCAGATCAAGGAAGGTATGAGTGTATCGCCAGGAGTAGCTCTGGATTCACAACTAGCAGCATGCAGCTAACAGTCATTGGTAAGAGAAACAGAGAGATTCTTTGTTTGCATACCATAGTTTTCCCTGAAAATGGATTTTATTTCATCTCTGCCTAGAATGAAAGGTAGGAAGAAGACTTGGAGGTCTTCTAACTCCCTGCCAGGGGTGAGGAGGTCAAAAAGGTCAAGAGGGTGGCCAACCATGTCATCAAAGCCCCAGTCTTTTTTACATGTATTGTAACATGATGTACATAAAAAGGGGCGGGAGTTTGATTGAATTGTTGTGGCTACCACCTTAACTTTTTTGACTCCCCCTGCGTAGACATACCTGCTCCCTACCCAATCCCCTGCCTGTCTCGTATCATCCCAGACAAATGGATGTTTGTCCTTCCCTTCTTTCCTTCCATTTTTTAAATTAATATGCTATTCGGAGGCTGTTTTAATCTACCGTTCTACAATGCATGTGTGTTAACCATGCATTGTAAACTGCTTGGAGTTTTCTAGTAACAGGAAGTATTAAGGAGACAGGTCCAGCAGCTTTATCTAAGGACACAGGTTGAAATTTCAAGGATTTCAAGGGGTGGGAATTGTGGCACAACAATGCAACCACACAACGCTGCTTTTGTCAGTTTGAAATGCACATAAGGAAAGTAACAGGATGTGCTTCAGTGCTCAGAAGGTATATTTGTGCATAGGTTTTTAAAGAATAAGTACAGCTAGGATCAACAACTGTGTCGCTAAGCACCACAATCACTAAGCAGAAAATCACACAACCATGATGGACTTATGGCATCACTTCACATTTGGTCATTAAGTGAGACACTGTGGTCATTAAGTGAAACATCACATGACCACAACTTACGATTTTATGCTGGCTTCTCCATTAACTTTGCTTGTTGCAAACCAGTTGTGAAGCACGCAAATGGTAATCACATGACTGCAGGACGCTGCGACAGGCATGTGAGGATTGCCTGTCGCAAGGTTGTTTTTTTCAACTGTTGTAACTTCAAACAGCCACTGCACCAGGCAGTCATTGAATGAGGTCTACCTGTATTATCTACAAACTGAGCTGAGATAGTAAAACAAGCCCTTCCTTAATTTTAAATTTAATAAATCCATTACATTAATTAAATTCTTTTTCTTTTCTTTTCTTTTTCTCCTCTGTGGGCTAAAACAAAGCCACAAATGTTGGAAGGAGTGGTGATACCTTCGTAGCCACCTCCATCCAGGAAGCCATCAGCAGTGTGGATTTTGCCATCAATTCGACCCGCACCGAACTGTTCAGCAAGTAAGACTATTAGGAATTTCATTCACATTTAGCGGGAGCTGCCGCCACACTGAAAGTCAGGGGGATGCAACAGCCAAGGATCAACCAGTCAGAAATTTAATCGGGGAAAGATACCACCATGCGGAAAATGAGGTTTGCAAGATATGACGAGCTGCTAAGAAAATCACATTCTGTCCCTTCCAAACAGGAGACCCAAAACACCGAATGAATTGCTGGCCCTTTTCAGATATCCACGGGATCCCTATACCATTGAGACGGCTCGGGCTGGAGAGATCTTTGAAAGGACCTTGCAACTCATTCAGGACCACGTCCAGCAAGGGTTGTTCGTGGACATGAACGGAACGGGTATAACGTAGAATATTGGCCTGTTTTTTCATTTTTTGCTTTGGTCTTAAGAATATAGTTTTAGTTTTAGTTTTTCTCTTACTAAGGGATGGGAGCTGATGAGGAGCACCAGATGTTCCTGCAAAATTTAGTGGATGTTTCTTACATTCTAGGCATTCTTTTTATAAATCTTTGGCTGTTAAATTATCCAGTTATGAAATCTGGAGAGCCAATGATATTAAAAAAAAAAATCATTTAATGTTGAATAGCTGTGTTCAGGACTCCCAGAAACAGAGCGGCTTCATTCACACAACATGCAAAGTAGCCAGGTGTGAACTCAGCCCACTTTATGAACTTATGATTCCGTCTATTGTGCAAACCCAGAAGGGGAGTTCATTTAGTATCTGGGAGACGTTGGGGAGAGGGTGGGAAAGAACTGGAATAAACCATCAGGAGACAGAAAGTGAGTCTGTTGGTAGTTTATCTCATAAACCAATTCAGCCCAGGTGGCTAGGAAGCTGGGAAGAAGCATTTCAAATCACTGAAAGAGGTTCTACCTTCGTGAACTCACTCAAAACGAGCCTGAGAAATTCTCTTCTTTATTTTCCCCCCAGACAAGGAGCAATGGTGGGCTTGGCAGTAAACAAGTGAAGCAGATGGTATGAATGCCGCTAGTCTGTTTTGATTCTGATTCGTCCGATGCAACGTTTTGCCTTGTCTTTCAGGCTATCGCTACAATGATCTGGTTTCCCCTCACTACCTGAACATGATTGCCAACTTATCTGGCTGCTCCGCCCACCGCCGCACACCCAACTGCTCAGACATCTGTTTCCATAAGAAGTATAGGACCCACGATGGTTCGTGCAATAACCTCCAGCACCCCATGTGGGGCGCATCCCTAACGGCCTTCCAACGGCTTCTTAAGCCCGCCTACCAAAACGGCTTCAACCTCCCCCGGGGCTTCTCCTTGGTGGAGGATTCCAGGGAGCTCCCCCTTCCTCTGCCTCGCTTGGTCTCTACCGCCATGATTGGCACCGAGACCATTACGCCCGATGACCAGTTCACTCACATGCTTATGCAGTGGGGACAATTTCTGGACCATGACCTGGACCAGACGGTGGCTGCGATCAGCATGGCACGCTTTTCAGATGGAGAGTCTTGCAGTCAGGTGTGCACCAATGACCCACCTTGCTTCTCCATCATGATCCCGAAGAATGACCCCCGTGTACGGAAAGGGCGGTGCATGTTCTTTGTGCGCTCCAGCCCCGTGTGTGGCAGTGGAATGACGTCCCTGCTGATGAACTCTGTCTACGCCCGAGAGCAGATCAACCATCTCACCTCCTTCATCGATGCTTCCAATGTCTACGGCAGCACAGAACAGGAATCCCTCGAACTGCGGGATCTCAGCAACCAGAATGGGCTTCTGAAGAAAGGCCAGGTGGTTCCAAGTTCAGGAAAGCCCCTCCTCCCTTTTGCAACCGGGCCTCCGACCGAGTGCATGCGGGATGAAAGCGAGAGCCCTGTGCCATGCTTCTTGGCAGGGGATCACCGGGCCAATGAACAACTGGCCTTGACTTCCATGCACACTCTGTGGTTCCGTGAGCATAATCGGGTGGCCACCAAGCTCCAGGCTTTGAACCCTCACTGGGATGGGGACACCATCTATCATGAGGCTCGCAAGATTGTGGGGGCCCTGATGCAGCACATCACCTACTCCCACTGGCTGCCCAAGATCCTTGGAGAAGCTGGGATGAAGGTCTTGGGAGATTACAAAGGCTACGAACCCAGTACCAATGCTGGCATCCTGAATGTCTTTGCCACAGCTGCTTTTCGCTTTGGCCACACCCTTATCAACCCACTCCTCTACCGACTCAATGAAACTTTCCAGCCCATCCAGCAAGGCCACGTCCCACTTCACAAGGCATTCTTCTCCCCATTCAGGATCATCCAGGAGGGTGGCATTGATCCCCTTTTGCGTGGGCTTTTTGGGGTCCCTGGGAAAATGCGGGTCCCTTCTGAACTCCTCAACATGGAACTGACGGAGAAGCTGTTTTCAATGGTGCACTCAGTCTCCCTAGACCTGGCAGCCATCAATATCCAGAGAGGGCGTGATCATGGCATCCCACCTTATAATGATTTCCGTGTCTTTTGCAACCTCACATCTGCTCAGGAGTTTGATGACCTCAAGAATGAAATTAAAAATCTGGAGATCAGGGAGAAACTCAGGAGGTATGGAAGCATGAAGAATGGATGCTAAATAAGTCAATCTTAGTTTTTCTAACCTTCTCCTCCTCCTCCTCCTCCTCTTCTTCCTCCTCGTTCTCCTTCTCTGTCTCCATCTCCCTTCCTTCTTCTTCTCCTTCTCCTTCATTCAATTTGTATGACCATCTATCCCATCCAAGTGACTCTGGGCAGCTCACCAAGGGTAAAACAATCCAATAAAAACAAGTTAGAAACCAATATACAAATATATGAAAACCATCCATACTCAATTTAAAACAGGAAATCATGATCAGCAACAGAATTCATCCTACAACAGCTCAACACAGCCATTGTAAGAGCTCCCCACCATTTCCAGACCCCCAGGCACAATGGCAGAGCCATGTCTTCAGGGCCTTCCTAAACATTGGGAGGATCGGGGCCAGTCTAAGGTCCAGGGGGATGATGTTCCAGAGGGTGGGTGCCATGGCAGAAAAGGCTCTCTTCCTGGTCCTGCCAGATGACACTTTTTCGTAGATGGGACCCATAACATGCCTCTTCTGCCAGTCCTGATGGAATGGGTAGATGTAACTGGGGAGAGGCAGTCCCTCAGAAAACTGGGTCCCTTGCCATATATACGTTCACTAAAGAGCTAATGCCAGCTTTGTGGTGGATGGGCTAAGGTTGGCATTTCCAGTATGAAAAGAATTGGGACAATATTAAATAACCCTATCCCAACCTTGTGCAATGGTCTGTGAAAATAATCTCTAGAGATGGGGAAGAGCTGCAGCCTAGACAACTGTGATGCAAAAGGTATCTCAGCCCACAGAAGGAAAAAGGGTGTGGGAAGCATCTCAGAAGGGATCTCTCCCTAGTTTTCTGGAGAGTAAAAGAAAAGGAAGGGAGAAGTACTTTCAGGCTTGCAAGATTCCGTTACTGTAACTTTACAGTAAAGGTGTTATTAGTGCTCATGGTTTGTGCTTCTTCTCTGGACTACCTCAAAGGACGGACACCTTGTTTCTTCCATCAAGATTAGGACTCCTACACCTGCTTTAACACAAACAGCATTAGGTGATTCTCTCAGGGATAAGTTTTGGGTGCCATGCTTGTTTCGACTCTGTCATGGCCTCCTGCAAGGGATCCTGGGCACTGTAGGGGACTTGGAAGTCCCCCTTAAGAGTCCCTTTCCACCCTTCCAATATGCTCCTGAACAAGTCAAACCAGACAATTCCTAATCCTACCCGTTGATCACAGAATCCTAGAACTCGAAAGAGCTATTGAAGCACCAAGCCCAACACCTATTTGGTGCAGGAATCCAGATTAAACATACCCAACAGAGGTGTCTGCAGGGAGGAGGTTGAAAATGGCAGCTCTAACCATACCATCAAAGTCCTGCTCCTTTTTTACATGTGGCACTTTAATGGTGACCGCATACATGGAACTATTCAATGACAATCTATCCCTAACCTGGTCCTTCAGGTCTCCCAATGGTGCACTCTTCACCTCTGTAACTGTAACTGTTCTTGCTTAAACTTAATTAAACTTCCATTATGGATTTGTGCCATCCATTTTGGCATTGCAGCATATTCTCCAATTTTACTCTCCCAGTATAATATCCTAGGCAAGATATCTTTACAATAGTGCACTAGGTTTATCTGTTATCACTTCTTAAGGCTAAACCTACTCAATTCCCTTTGTCTCTCCTTAAAAGACAAAATTTCCACCCCATGAACATCCTTGCTGCTCCAGGTCTCTGAATCTGCTCCAGGTCTCTGAATCCGTTTCCTCCTCTGCTCCTGCAGCTTATATGGAATTACAAAGAATATCGACCTCTTTCCAGCCCTGATGGTAGAAGATCTTGTCCCAGGAACCAGAGTAGGACCAACACTCATGTGCTTATTAGTGACCCAGTTCAGACGGCTCCGAAATGGAGACAGGTAATTCCAAATTTTGACTCAGAATCAAGTCTCTCAGCCAGCCTTCTCCAGCCTTGCAGCCAGCAAAAGCACTGGAAGTCAGTCTCCACCAACCTTGCCAGAAAGGTCCTGCTAGTTGGGATTGCCAAAGTTGGTATCCAACAATACATCTTGGAGGGCACCTGGTTGGGGAGGTTGCTCTTCACCTTTCATCCAAGCAATTTGTTGTCTGGGTGATTTATCATGATTTATTATTTGTTCTAGTTATTTATATCTTGCTTTTTAGGGTAATCATCTCCTCCAAAGGGGCTTTCAATCCATAGTAACAATTATAAACAAAACATTATTTCTTGATTTTATTTACTGTTAAACCCATACACCAGGTTTGCCTTTCCCCCATTTCCTTGGGGAATTTGTTGCTTTGATCAAGGCTCACCAGCCAGGCAGAGAGAGTTTTTTACATTAGTCATCCCATATTTGGTGAGTTCCCTTGTTTGCTCTTGCCAAGATATAGCTCAGCACATCTGAAGAAAGGAAAAATGATGCTCTTTTAGGCTTATAATTAAGCCCTCTTTGAACCTCATGGGTTCTAACTTCCCTCTCTTATTCAGTATTGCAAACACCTGGAAATGTGACGATTGGCCAATTGGCTGATTGTTGGTTCATGTGCATCGTTCAACCACCCAACTCTCTCATTTGGCCCTCAACCGTTGAACTTGTGAAGTGGCATCCTTGAAAAATACTTTGATGTGACCTCAAGTGGTTAAAAAAAAAAACCAGCTGCCTATACTTGTTCATCTAGAACAGTGTTCTTCAAACTTAGCAACTTTAAGACATGTGGATTTCAAATCCCAGAATTCTGAGAATTGAAGTCCACACATCTTAAAATTGCCAAGTTTGAAAAACACTAATCTGGAATATAGTACAACCCCTTCGAGTTACTTCTTACTTACCATGCTGAGGTAAATATAGCGTAAACCAAAGAAAATCAGCCTAAAAAGTTTTCAGGTGACCACTGTCTATCCCAGGATAGGCATCCTCTCATTTGTGGCTATAGGACCCCTCGTCCCCTTTTTATGGCCCCTAGAACCCATCAAGATCAGAAATTTGACATTGTATTACACACACACACACAAAGTAAATGTGTTACACTGTAGGGAGCTTACCATGCTTGTTTTGAGCAAGGACAAAATAGATTGTATCAAATCAGGGATGTCCAACAAGGGTGGGGAAGGGTCTAAAAAATTAAGAGGGTAGCTACCTCTGCCCAATTGAAGGCCCATCCAAAAAGTGGGGAGGCGATCATGCAGGGGCAGCTACATCCTGCTGGTCGGCCTCATGTCCCCCATGTGCTCCATAGCCTTACATTTTTGTCTTTTCTCCATGAGGTTTTGGTATGAAAATCCAGATGTGTTCACTTCAGCCCAGCTCACGCAGATCAAGCAGGCATCACTGGCCCGTATCATCTGCGACAACAGTGACCACATCCAGCAGCTCCAGAAGGATGTCTTCCAGGTGGCATCGTATCCCCAAGGCATGGTTGGCTGCAGTGAAATTCCCCAAGTGGATCTGCGCATGTGGCAAGACTGCTGCGAAGGTGAAGAAATCACAGCAAAGGTGACCCTTTGCTGGAAAAGGTTGAAGAAGTGCCTTTCCCCACTCGGAGTATGCGTGATGGTCTCTCAAACCAGGACATTTTAAAAGAGCTAATTTTCAAAGGTGGTGATGAATATTTATTGCAGTAGAGGAAAAATAAGAATTTAGGATTTTAGGTCTGATTTCCATCAACCCAGCAGCTACTCCTGGGTGCTGTTAGTCACTTATGGCCATTTTTGGGGAGATGGAGCCCATTCATAATCGACTGCTCCTTTCTTCTTCATCTTTAAACACCCTCCCCTTTTCCTTCAGGAACACGTTCCTGGAGTTTAGTCCTAAGGAAAATCTGTGGGGTCTCTGTGTCTGGTTGTGTATGAAAACACATACACACGCATACATAAAGCTATTGTTGAACATTGCATGAAGGAAATGGTAAAAGAACTCACCTGTAGTGACCTTTAACAAAGCAGTAGGTAGCGTGATACAGTATACTCATTCTTGCACAGAAGAGCGAGTTAATACATGCATGCTAAGAAGCTTCATTCTTTGTGATACATGGTGGTAAATCTTCTGATGAATTCAAGTCCAGCCATCTCCTAGGGAATCGCATTTTCGATGCATCTGTTTTCAAGGATTGTATCCTCAACAAGAGGGTGTCTCGGAGAGTGGAAATGTTCCTTCACTGATGTTTGGATATTGTCATTTCTGATATCAAATTTGTGTCAATTTCTTATGCAATTTGTCCAGCAAAAATGTCAAGGGGTGTTGCTGACGTGAGATCAATTTTTTGGAAGAGAAGTGAGCATACAATTTTATATGAAAACCATTTAGCTGGTACCCCATATCTTCTACATTCAGGGAGAATGAAGAAAGCTAACATGACAGATATGGGGCAAGTATTTATGAGTTTTCCAAAAGTTGCCCCTACCCTCAAACTCTTCTTTTTGCCCCAGACTGCAGCACAAGAGGTCAATTGAGAGCCCTCTCACAGCAGTTCCGAAGCAAAAGATCATCCGACTTCAGCTATCCAGAAGAAAATCCATCCAAGGCCTTCTTAGGAGGACCAAGGTCTCTTTATCAACTTCTTCTTGCACTTATATAGCCAAGATACAATTGAATCTGTTTAAAAGCTCATCCTCAGCGTATTTTCTGCACAATAAATGCATTTCTGGGGCTCATTCATAGAAGGGCTAAGGCAGTGTTTCTCAACCTCAGCTATATTAGGATGTGTGGACTTCAACTCCCAGAATTCCCCAGCCAGCTGAGGAAGTCAGTTGAGGAACATTGGGCTAAAGCTACCAGATCTGGCTTGTAAAATTCCACATGGCCCCAGCGGAGCAGCAAAGAGCAGCATTTTCTTCAACCCTTTGCTTCCATCTAGTGGTCATCAGAGTCCAGATCTGGTTGCCCTAAACAGAGCATACCTCCCCCAACTTTTATGTGAAACTCCTACACACACACACACACACACACACACACACACACACACACACTCCAGCAAAGTTCTTTTATCACTTCTTGACAGGATGGAGGGATCACCTTTGAACCATTCCCCAGAAGAAGACCTCAGATCTTTGGTGAAAGAACTTGAAAAAACCATCCTCTCTCTTCGGAAGCAGGTACCTGGGTGGGGCTAGCTGGTTTATATCACCTTCTGTTTCAAAATCCCCAGCATTTGTAAGGATTCATGATTAAAGACATAAACCAAAAGGAATGAGATTGAAGGATTTCCAAAATCTGTTAGGGAATCTGAAGTTGGTAATATTTTTTTATGAATATATTTTTTATGAATGGTTTTTCATAAACCCTCTGATTTGGGCTTAGCAAAAAGTGCAAACCTTGCCAATTATGGTTTATTTGCTAAGCCATGATAACATAAGCCATAATATAACACTCTGTGGGACCCTAGTTACTGAATTAATCCATCAGGCCATCTCTGCTCTGCAGCCTTCCCCAATCTTTTACTCTCTGGATGTCTTAAATTGTACTTTCCATCATGCCACCAGGCGGGCCATTGGGGCAAAAGTCTAGCATCTTTGGAGGACACTAAATTAGGAATGGTTTCCCCATTCCATTGCTTTCCACCTGTCCTAATCTATTAATTGCCCTACTGTTTTTCTTTGCTGCCAGGTCAATGGCTTGGGAGGTCAACTGAGAAGACATCAAAGAAGCTTTGCTACCAAATATGGCCGGCAGCAAGAGAATGGAGCAAAGGAGAGGAAAAGATGACCCCACTTACGTGCTGCTTGAGTGAGAGGACAATCCATGGGTGAAAGAGGGAAGGACAGGTTGCACAATGTTTTTTGGATCAGGGTCAGGAGTATTGGTGTTCATGGATGGAACAAATGGTGACACAAGCATCAAATGATTCAACTTATGCACTTCTATCACACAGTGATAGATGTCATGATACATGCATTGTCAAGTTGATGTCATTGTGGCTTATAAAGGACCCCAATGCTCAAGAGCAGCATCTGGATTGTAAGACTCATTTCTGAGCAGCTGGTCTTTCCTAAGCCACGTACCCATCTCTTTTTCTTTAAAAAAATGTTCCTCTTTTATGGTATTGGTGGGGCATCACTTCGAAATGGCAGAAGTGCAAACCAGCAGATCTAATAATGGCCTTTCCTCAACCTGACCTTTGTTTTCATGGCAAAAGTAAGGTCAAGACTCCTTCAAGTTAAGCTTGACCCCTATTGACTTCATGGACATGTCCATGTAGTTTTCTCTATAGCAGTGTGGAGGTGGTTTGCCATTGCCTTCTGAGATTTTGGTCTCAACTTTCCAGTTTAGCTTGCAGTCCTGGGATTTCTTGATGGTGTCATATCAAAGCACACACAACATCTAACTCTGTTTAGCTTTTGAATATCAGCCAAAGTCAAACTAAGGATTGACACTTTCTGAGCTACCTTCAAGTTGAGCTTGATTCCTGGTAGATTTATCCATGTTATTTTCTGGACAACAATATGGAAGTGGTTTGTGTTGCTATTGTCTTATCCTAGGATTTGGGGTTTTTACCTCCCATCTAGCCTACAGGCATGGTGTTTTATGATGGCCTCCCATCAAGGTACTAACCAGATCTGATTTTACAGTATTTAGCTTTTGATCCTAGATTAGACTGTCCACATGCTGCTACCATTAAAGCTGAGTGATAAATTAGATGCTCCTGAGCAGCTCCATTCCAATATATTCCATTTTTATTTTATTTTTTCCATACTACAGTAATTGGGTCTGGCAATATGCCCAGGTGGTGTTGTAGAAGCAGGCCTAAGAACATCTTTCATACTTCAGTTAGTAATACTCATGTTTTCTGACTTGTCTCTTACCCCTAGGCTGTTTCAAGCAACTGCACGCACCTTGCAGTTACTTCTGCCCTCAAGAAAAGCCAGCTTGCTTCAAGAGAGACCATCACTGTCAATCTCAGCCCCTGATTTGCCTGCATCAGATCCTGGAGATGTCTCTCCAGGCGGTTGACCCTTCATCACTGGCCTGAAAGAGCTCCAGCTTCTTAGATGCCCAGACTGCCTCTAGCTGTATTAAGGAGTGACTTATTCTGAGCTTTCACTTGTCCTGTTTTCAGACCTGGAGAATCTCTCTCTCTTAAACACCCAGGATTGCAATTCTTATTAACAACTTTGGACCCAGAACGATGAACTCTGTTTCAGAATAATCCAAACGCTGAAGGTTTGAATTCAGAGGGAGCCCCAGATAGAGGATGTGCTCCTGAAGATAAACAGAGCATTGAAAGAATATTGAGTATTTAAGAAGCTGAGTATCCCACTGGAAAAAGTAAAAGCATTCATAATATGGTGGTCTAGGATGCAGGATATGGGCTTAGCCCAGCTAGCAATGAATGCTAGTGGACATTCATTATGTTGAAGTAAAAAGTAGGTCTCATTTCTTCCTAAGCTACGTACATCTTGAAGAGAGGGAAGCATAAGAAAGATAGAGATAGAAGACATTCCCTTTTGCCTCTTTAAACACCGAAGGACAATAGGTTTAACTATCAATAGGTCAGGTGAAAAACACACAGAGAAAAGGCCTTGTGAAGACTCTTGGCCTTATCTGTCTCCTTCCATTTGCCCTAGTGGTCAAAACAACTCCCAAATACAAAAAGATGGTACCATCTCCAACAGCTATGTACTGTCCCTCTCTTCTGCAAGATGCCTGGACAAAAGATGCTCTGAACAGACCTCGCTGCTTCTCAGCTTCAGAAGCCCTAGGCCCACCGAAAGGACAATCAAGCAAAGCCAGCAGATGCTGTGCATATGAAATTTTTCAAATCATAACCAATCAAATCAAGAAAAGCTTCAATGGGTATTTAAACAGTAAGACGCCATGGTTGAAGACTCAGGCAAAGAACTGATTAGCTGGAAGCAACCTTGCCATGCTTGTGTTTGAGGAAAAGTGCTGGGAACATGGGCTAAATCAACAACATTCCTTTAGGCTGTTGTTGATCAGTCATTCTTTAGTTACGGAACACGTCAGAGATAAATACCAGGATGGGTGGAAACCTCTCTTTGTTGTATTAAGCTTGCAATGACCTTGAAGCTGCATGAAGTCCCTCCAACTGCTTCTATTCTTTTCACAAAAGACATTTCCAATCTCCTTAATTCCAGAAGGTTTTTAAGATGAAGCACAATAGGTACTACAACACTGCAAATGGTTGGTTGATAGACACCAGAACATTTATCCATACGTTGTTCTTGGATACATTCCTGCCTGTCTTCCTGAATTCTACATCATGCCCCATCACACACAGCCTGTTGCAGCTGCTGCTGAGAACAGACAGTTAGGAGGCGAGGCTGGAAAAATATCTGAGGCTGGGAAGATTTTCTTATACATGTTCAGACTAAAAGCCACATGTCCAGATGAAGCTCACCTAACAAAGTTATTGTGATGTACGAAAGCTTAGGAACTGTAGTTCTTCCAGGGATCTCAGGTTCCCTAAATTCCATTTTAAAGATAGTTGCCATCTTTAAACAGTCAAATGTTTAAATGGTGGTCATCTCGGAACTGTTCATATTTAAATATGAAGGTGACTTCAGAAACAGAGTATGGATTCTCCTAGTTGGTTCAGAATCACTCCATGGACATATATTTGAAGTGCCAGCCAAAGCAATGAAATCTTTATAGTACAGTCGTTGCTACTGCAGAATTATTCCATGGCTTAAGCTGGAACTGTTTTGAATCTGATTTCAGGTTTTGAATCTGATCTCTGGTGCTGTTTCATTACACTGAGGTGCTTCAAAAAATTCAGTGGTGCTATGCTATACAGGTGGTCCTTGCTTAATGATCACTTGTTCAGAGACACTTTGAAGTTAAATGGGGCTGAATGAGTGGTACTTATGATAGGTCCTCAAAGTTGTGGCCATTGCAGTGCCCCTGTGGTCACGTGATTGCATTTTGGGTGCTCAGCAACCAGCCCGCACTTCCAACTGTTGCAGCATCCTGTTGTCACATTAGCATGATTTGCGACCTTTCTTGTTGGCTTCCAACAAGCAAAATCAATGGGGAAGTTGGCAGAAAGTCGGAAGCCACGGTCACGAGGTCCTCACTTAACAACCCACACGGTCCTCGCTTAACAATGGCAACCAGGACTGCTGTAACTGCCATTGCTAAGTGGCACGATCACATGGTTTTTCGACTTATGACCATGTTGCTTAAAGATGGCATTACTGGCCCCAATTAAGGTCAGTAAGTGAGGACTACCTGTATTCCATTGTAGTTTACTGTGTCCTGTATAATATATTTTAGATGGAGGTTGCCTTTGGCTCTTGGGATAAGGAGATCTCCAGAGAGAGTTGGTGCTAACAACCTTGAATGTGAAGACTACCTGTTTGTTTTTTCCAAAATACATTTTCCTACAACCTACCTTTTCCTGAAATTAAGGAATCTTAAGAACCTGCAGACGGATTTCTTTTCTTTTACAAGATATGTAGGATTGTTGAAAGAAAGGAGAATTCAAAGAAGATCCATTTATTGGTGGAGACCAGTTGTCTCTGGCTAAATCTTCAAGAATTCCCAGCTAGGTTGTTTACCTCTACCATTAGACAAGGTGGATGTTTGATCAACTGTAGCAATCTTGCAGATAATAAAATCCCATTCTTCCAAACTAGCAGTGTAAACCCAGATTTTTCACGGTAATTTTATAACTCCTGTGATTCACCTTCTTATTCTTTCCTCTTTTTTTCCTGTGCCTAAAAACCTCAAACTTTGTTCCTTCCTGTTAGAGCAGTGTTTTTCAAACTTGGCAACTTTAAGGTGCGTGGACTTCAACTCCCAGAATTCCCCAGGGAATTTGCTTTTTTCACAGCAGACACACACTTGCTCAATGTGTTGATTGAACTGTTCACCAGACCTCCTTTTCTGGTTAATTAAAGTTGGGGGCGGGCTGCTTTAATATGTTCCACTTGCTTGCATTGAACTGTCATTTTGATGTCTGTTCCCTCAGATACTTTTGACCTCTGAGGTGTCCTTTTTTGCTTTGTTTCAACTGCTATAAATAATTTAGACTTATTGGCCCCTTTGGACATTACACTGGTCCACAATAAGAGAATACACTGGTTCTGGACAGCCTTTTTGTTCTTGCATCACAATGTTGCCCCTTAAACTCGAAAAGAACAGTGTCTGCATCATGATGTTGCAACACACAGTTGGTCAAGCCCCACCACCCTCCATAGATGCTTCTGGATCCAGCAGAGATTCTCCTTCTCATCTTCTTTGGGAAGGAAGGTCCGTTCATTTCTAATTCTGCTCCAGGAAACTACAATAAAGCTGTTGAATTCATTCTGAAGTCATTTTGGTCCATCCATTTCCCTAGTGAGAACTCCTGCCTCCTTTTTCTAGCTATGACTTCCTCCATAAAAATTTGGTATCTAACTGTTATTTAGAACTTATTTCTCTCCTTCTCCAAATCAGCTGCCATAGCAAAATGTAAGCATGGTCACAACTATGTGGAAAAGCCAAAATGTGGTATGCTAACTTTTCACCCCTCCCAGCATTTTAAGTGCAACAGAGTAATGATGGCAAGACAGCTGGAAGCCTTTGGAGGATTTCAATGTTTTTGCTATCATTTTTTACCAATCATAAAATCATGGACTGGGAGGAGATCTCAGACGTTATCTAGTCCAACCTCCTACATGGAACAGGATCCACTAGTTCACCTCTGACAGATGGCCATTCAGCCTCTGTCTGAAGACCTCCAGAAGGAGAACCTACTATTTCACGTGGCAGCCTCTTCCATTGACTCGCAACTCATACAGTCAGAAAGTTCCTCCTGACGCCCAGCTTCAAACTGTAGTTTTAACCCTTAGATTCTGGTCCTGCCCTCTGGGACAATAGAGATTAAATCTTTGCGACAGCCCTTCAGATATCTGAAGACTATTTTCATATCTCCCCTCTAGAGAAGACATCCTTTAACTATTTCTTACTGGGCTTAGTTTCCAGGTGTCTCACCATCTTGGTGACCCTCTTCTGAACTTCCTCCAGTTTGTTGATATCCTTTCTAGAGTGCAGTGCCCAAAACTGGACTCGGTTTTCCAAGTGGGGTCTGGCCAGGATAGAGTCCCTTCCACAGCATGCCATCATAGCTCTGTGTTTTGTTTTGTTTTTTCATTTTCTTTTTCATTTGTAAAGCATCAGGCCAGTGCACACAGTTATATTTACTGAAAAACATGGGTGAGGAGTTGGTAATTTATTCATTTCCTTTTAGAGTGAAACGTGAGCTAAAAAGGCATTTGTTACTCCAGGAACTGTGTAGTTCATGGGATGGGACACTGTCTACGGTTCTCTGCTTTTTCCTGCCAGATAAAAAGAGGGTGAACACCGCCTGGTTAATACTATTCTGGAAGTTGGGAGAAGTGAAGACAATTGTGGGTTGTTTTCAAACTGTTTTTGGAGGTATTAGCCAGTGGAAATCTCTTTGTTCAAAGGCTTCTGACAATCTTGTAAACCTTATCAACTCCCAAAGACAAATGAACAGGGGCCACCTTTGAAGAAGCCATCTTGACCCTTCTTCCTGTTATAGGGCTGACCATTTTGCCTTTAATAAAGATTTCCAGCAGTGAATGCAGATCACCCAGTTATCTAACTAAGTTCTTCAGTCTTCCCTTGATCCATGTTTAATTTTAATTTTTTTAGAAATCATGTTCTCCTGGAGATCTTCCCAGTTTGCTTCTGGGTCTCCAGATCTGGTTTGATTTGATTTGTTTTCTTTTGCTTGGATAACGAGCAATTCCGCATTTGGATTCTTCAAGATCTCTTCCACAGATATTGTCCTGAGCGGCTGCTTTGTTTATTCAACTTGTTAACAAGATGTTGGACTTTATTTTTAATTCCCCTTCTCGGCCTCAATTCTGCACATGTTTTGAAAGTCGCCTGCAGGCACACCCTAGATTTTCTGCTTGCTCCTCGGAAGGGGTTTTTTTCCCTTTTTTTTTTAAATTATTGTTTGCTTGCTTTTCTTTAGCACAATTTGTTCCTCTCGTCCTCATCTGAGCAAGACCCAGTTTCTGAAGAAGGCTTTAGTTTCTATCCTAGTTTCTTTGGTGTGGCTTATTAATCAGGCTAATGAGGTGTTGGCCTTGTTTTAAAAACCAATTCTATTAAGAATTATAAATGAAAAGAATAAAAGCTAATACAAAATACCGAAAATATGAACAGAAAATACAAAAGAAAAAAACAAGGAGGGGTGTGGAAAAGAAAAAAAGAAAGAAAAGGGGGAAAAAAAAGAATAACCTCCCCCTTTATCCCAGCAAGTAATTTTAATAGCCTATCAACATCTCTAAATACGACATGATCTCACTTCTCCCCATAGCTCATCTCTTAAGTAACAAAACAGAATCCAAATGTTTTGTCCATCCTTTGTCAGCAAAAGTCCAACAAGGGCAACCAGATATAACTATTTTCCTCTTTTAGCCCTGATAGAACAAACCAACCTTGTATTCCTTCCCAGAGTTTTTAAAAATATTCTTTAATCCCTTCAAAGAGAGACCCAGAGATCGTTTGCTGGTCGTCTTGGGTTTCAAGGCAAAAATCTTTCAGAGCTCTAACAAGTTTCTTTTGTATATCCGATAAGTAGAATTTATCCTTTTGCTTTTCACTTGTAATAAAGTCCTTCAAAACCTTAACAGAGCTCTTTTGTATATCCAGTAGGAAAAAATTATCCAAACCAATTTCCTGGTTTGATATCTGTACATGTCCTTTAGGGCAGGGTTCCTCAACCTTGGCAACTTTAAGACGGGTGGACTTCAACTCCCAGAATTCCCCAGCCAGCCTTGCTGGCTGGGGAATTCTGGGAGTTGAAGTCCACCCATCTTAAAGTTGCCAAGGTTGAGGAACCCTGCTTTAGGGAATAAGTCATCCATCAGATCCATTTGTGTTACATTTAAGTCCCGCTTCCAAGTAATTTCATAGCCATCCATTGCGATTTGTTCTTGTTCTATACCTTCATTACAACATGCTCTGTCCATCTTATCAAGCAATTTATCCATTCTATTAAGAAGCTTAAAGTTCGCATATGGATTTCTGCTCCATATTCTTTGTCCCCTTGCTTCTTCTAGTGTCCAACCTCCAAGGTCTCCTTAACATAAAAAAAGCCAAAACAGTCACCATTTTCTCCTGAGAAAATATCTTCTAATTCATTCAAAGCTGTAATTCCAAATCCCTCCAGCCCGTTAATCCATGGTTAACTTTCCAGAATTCATATACTAAGCACCCTTTTGCTGCATAATCCAAAAAAATCATAGATTTTCAAAACTTTTAAAATCGAATTTACACCATCGTCCTCTCAGGAGGAAGAAACTCACTTGAAGAATACAGTAAAACCTTGCTGGGTCTGGGGTCTTAATCTCCCCAATAAACAAAAAAAGTTAATATTCCAAAAAAGTGATTAAGAAATGAGGCTTGCGCGAGCTTAATATCCATGAAAGGCTGCTTTGCGAGCGTGAGCTTGATGAAATCCCAACTCCCAGCCGCTCCCCTAGACCAGTTTCTGTGGTCTACTCATGAGTAGCGGCTGTCCAGAGCCATGTGGATAATCTCAATGATTTCTCATTCTTCCAGAGAAATTTTGCCAGTCCATATCCAGCATCCAGCTGTGATTCCCCTCCCAAATGCTGTCCTGCTGATGAGCGGGACATCAGCTCGCCTTGGTGCTCACCGGAAGTGTCAATGACATGCTGGTCTTAACTGAACCTTTCCAATGGTCCATGCCTTCTCTTTCAAGAGTCACCTGCTCCCCACCCAGAGCAACCACAGAGGTCAAAAAAGTCAAGATGGCCACTGCAACCATGGGATCAAGGCTTCACCCCTTTTTAATGTCCTGCCCATACAACACGCCTTAAAAGGGGCAGGGTTTCGATCACACAATCATGGCTGCCATCTTGACTTTTTTGATCCTCCTAAGGCTGCCCCTGTTTTCCCCTGGAGGGACTTGATTTTCTTGATATTCTCTTGAAAGCTATCTCTCATTTTGCAGAAATTTCCTCTTTTCTATGTCTGGACTTCCTTAGGGAATCAGATTACATTTGATTACATTGTCCTCCTTTAGCTCAAGAACACTCAGGCTGCATTCAGACAAGACACTTAACCTTGCTAGCGAAGGAACCCATTTTTCTGGGTTCGCACAATATGCTGAGCCACAATACGCTAAGCCACACACACAAACACGCATGCACAAATTCCAACAAATATAGGATGTCGAGCAAATACATTTGTCATTGACCTGGTTTCATATGTTGTGAGAATAAGCTTTCACCGTGCATCCTAGGTCCGTTGCACTGGATAGGGTTAAATGCCAGGTGATAGGATAGCATGTGGGCACAGCTGATTTCCAGGACAATACCTACCTGCTCTGACATGAGATTCCCATCCAAAGATCAATGGATTGCATGTTTTCTGTATACAAAAATGTGACCTCCGTTCTAAATGGAACATGCATTTATTCAGTCTATTCGAGAACAACTGAAATCCCAGTTACTGTAATGACTTCTCCTTTGGGTCTAGAAAGGATGCACAACACCAGGTTTTAAGCTGCAAAGACCCATAGTCTTAGGTGTGGCCCCAAAGCCCTCCAAAAGATGCCACTGAATTCTAATTCTACCAGATGCAGGCTGCCACACCCCAAATAACCACTGGATGGCAACAGTTAGATTTTTCTATAACTGTTTGTCTCCCTCTAACAGGCCTCTCATTTTTGCAGCCCAGATGCAGTAGTCCTATGTAAGGAGAAATTACTAAATACACAGGGAGTAACTAATTGTATATGGGCGTAATTATATTAATTTTATTAAATTATTTTGGATATAATTAAATCAAATTCAGTTTCTGTTCAGACCTAGCTCCCATCTCTGCCCTGGCCTCACGTATCTTCTGGAAAGAAGTTCACCTCGGGGCATCATTCAATATCCAGTGCAAACTTTGCTCTAAAAAGAGTGCTCCAAATTTCTCTTCTCATTCCTCTGAAGAACAATATGAACCAAACATCTTGGATCTCTCTTTGCACACATTACACACAAAATCCACATGTGTGTTTTTTCCCCCTCTTTATGCTAAATATTTGGAACTGAAAAGGGCTGAACATCAGGGTTGACCGCAAAAGGGGAGATTAAAAAATTAAAATGTTAGCCTTGATTGCATAGTCACAACTGCCATCTGGAGTTTTTATACACACACACAGACCCTGCAGACCCCCTCGATGTTTCCAAATTTGGTATAAAGAAAAACCATGCTCCAAATGTGGGCCTTGTGCATAATATGCAGACACCACTGCTGAATGTGTGAACCTCTTTGGCTTATAAACACAGTCGCATCGTGCTTTGCAGGGAGGCCTGCAGAGTGTGGTCAAAAAAGTCAAGATGGTGGTCACGGTAGTTCAATGGAAGCTCTGTCTGTTTTTTATATGCCACACATGCATATATGTTGTGTTATGTGCAATGCACGTATTGTACATAGAAACAGGTGGGGCTTCCATTGTACTATTGTGACCACCATCTTGACTTTTTTGACCACCCCCTACAGATAATCCTGCTCCTTTCTTTTTATTTTCCTTCAGTCTGTGTTGGTTAATGACCGCAATAAAGTTTTTCATTTTGTTTCCTTCAGTCTGAATTTTCTGTTTAAATACCATAGTTGCTCTGAGGCTGAAGAGGGAGGCAATCAAAGCTTAAAATCCCAGATTTTAACATTGTCAGAAATAAATAAATAAATAAATAAATAAATATATATATATATATTTAAAAAACAAAAGATATACGCCTCTGTGTGTCTACCTTAGATATATCTCTCTGATTGAGTTTGTACGCTACATATACTATCCTGACATAAATGTTACTTCTTTGTGTCAGATTTATTATTTCTTAGAAAATTCATGTCCCGTCATTCTGATTTCTCTGGGCAGATTCCAATATATAGTAAAAACATCCATTCATCAGCATTAAGAATAACAGGCATAAAATACAACAGTTAAAAGAGGAGCATGAAAAAGTCTGGGAGAATAAATACATATTCGGTCCTTCTCAGACTGCAGAAAAGCAGGGGCTGATTGCAACACCAACGGCCTGAATATGGATCCTGCCACAGAGGAAAATGGGTTGCGGATGTGAAACGCAACCATGGCAGAAGTTGTAAAAGGATGACAATGTACAGGAATAGGTGGACTAACAAGCAGTCTGGGCCCAGATGTGTCCAGAGCAAACCCGAACAAGCTAGGGAAGCCCCCTGCCCCCCCCCGAGATGTCACTGCACAAAACCCTCCTTTGCGGCCTGTGTTGTAACACTGCTGCAGGATGGGACATCATTGCACAAAAGCACATCTTATGGCTTGCTTGCCAGAAA
This sequence comes from Python bivittatus, assembly GCF_059951505.1. Taxonomy (NCBI): domain Eukaryota; kingdom Metazoa; phylum Chordata; class Lepidosauria; order Squamata; family Pythonidae; genus Python; species Python bivittatus. Next base: position 98,725,760 of record NW_028277098.1, on the reverse strand, counting down.
AAAAACAGGCCCCCCCAGCCTGTGTTCTGTTGGTCATGCCAGTTCCTAGCCAAGAGGAGAACAGCTGCAGCCTGCTACGTCTCACCTGTTTTGGGGGGGGGGGGTTGGGTTTTTTTTTTTTTGTCAGCAAGGAATAATTATAGTGCCATTTATTTATTATTTAGCTATTTATTGCCACTGTCTCCAAAGATTTCGCCCCCAGATTTTTCAAAGTAGAGATGGAGCTCTGGCAAGAGGTCACTGTTCTGATTGGGAGGCCTCCCCAATGCTTCTTCCTTTTCTGGAAACTGAGCTAAGATGACACCACCAAATAAACCTTTTGCAACTGATGTTGAGTATGGTCAAAGTTCTGCCCTTCAGATGGGCTGGGATTCTTGGGTGTTCTAGTCACAATGTCTCTAAAGGGCACTCTTTAGAAAAAGGTGACCTAGACCTTAATAAGATGTAACTCCTATTAGCACTGTTAGAAGGATCAAAAGGACCTTCTTTTCCCACGGTTTGTGCCAAGCCAGGAATCCAATAAAACACACTAGACAATCAGTGGAGGTCAAAGAAAAAAATGTATTTATTCAAGCCAAGGTTGTCAAGTAACTTTGGGTGGCAGGTACAAAGGACTGCTCCTCCATCTCTCTCTCTCTCTCTCTCTCTCTCTTTCTTTCTTTCTTTCTTTCTTTCTTTCTTTCTTTCTTTCTTTCTTTCTTTCTTTCTATGTATATATATTCTGAGTGAACCTGTATAATATTGCACTGCTAAGGAGACTTTTTCTTAAGCAGCAGGCAAGAATTGGTTAGGCTGTAGTAACATGTAATATATATATTAGTTTAAAGATTTAGCCAATCATTATCAATGGAATGCGTTAGCTTATTACAAACAACTGTTTCCTCATCTAGAGTTAGAACAGATGCTTCCTTATTTATAGTTAAAACAGAGGTCTCCTTATCTTGGAGTTAAACAGATATCTCCTTAAATTGGTATTTTATCTTTCCTACAGATGTTTTTCTATGCATAAGATATATGTCTTCCTTTACATGGGTTTTGCTACATGATGTACTTATTTGTTTATAATGGCAGGAGACAGCCTTTATAAAATGGCATTACTACTGCCTATACAATCATTTTTCATTTCTTAATTTAAATTTATTGTAAACATATAAGGAAAATATTTCAACAGCACCATGTGAGTTACTTCTGAGTGAACATGTATAATATTGCACTGCTCAGGGGACTTTTTTTTAAGCAGCAGGCAAGAATTGGTTAGGCTATAGTAACATGTAATTTAAAGAGCAGAGAGATCATACCTATATACACCCTTCAAGAAGGAAGTCTCTATCTGATTACCTATACCAAGTACAACAGACTGATGTAAAAACCAGCTCTCTGAGACAATTCCAGTGCAAAAGGGGAAGCTGAAAAATATTAGTAGTAATAGTAATACTGTAGTAGTATTAGAGGACACAGTTCTCCAAAGACCATATTGCTGCCAAATGCAAAAGAGCGGGGGGGGGGATTGCTTGCAAGTTTTTCTGAACCAAAGGTTTTCATCACTTGAGAACGTAACATTATGCAGGTGGAGAAAAGAGATGGTAGGCAAGTTTTGCAATTGCCCACAAAGCAGAGAGATTACAATCATGAGAGCAACCAGCAATAGTATAGACATAATTGGTATACTTTGCTTGAGATTCGGATGCATTACCAATTTGACAATCTAGCACAGTGTTTCTCAATCTCAACAACTTTAAGGGATGTGGACTTCAACTCCCAGAACCCCCCAGCCAGCCATGCTGGCTGGGGAATTCTGGGAGTTGAAGTCCACACATCTTAAAGTTGCTGAGAATGAGAAACACTGATCTAGCGTATTAACTGGTGCAGTGGTGGGCTTCTAAGAGCCACTGCTAATGTGCATAAACACGGGATTAAAAATCAGAGCCGGTGGAATTGGTGAAAAGGCAAGAAAGAAGCTCCTGATTGCTATTTCCCAGATGTTGGTAGTGGGTGGAAGGATGATATGAATAGATCCTTCTGTGTTATTTTGCAAGAATGTTTTAAAAGCATTGTAAACGACGCATTATCAAGAGTGGACTTTTCCATGGCCACAAAAAGTGACTTGATAGGCTCTGTAAGCAACAATGTGGAAATGAGTGCTAATTTAGGGCGCAGCCCAAGACGTGGGCAGATTTGGTAATAAACAAACATCCAGCTGAGACGGATGTGGTGGCAAGCCTAAACTTATGAGCTCAGCCCGCAGCAAACTAGTTACACCTGAACGTCGAGTCTTGCTTTTGGAAGTAAGGAGTTCCCAGTGGCCAACAAACACATTCAGGTATCCAAGGACCGGGAAAGCATCTTATTTCACTTCTGCTGGCTCTGGGAGAGAGAAGAAGTGAGGGCAGCATTGACTAACTGATCAAAAAGCAATGAAAAGAGAAGCTATGAAGGTGACCATCCTTTCCTTCTTTACCCCAAGAAGCCTGTTGGAAGACCTAAGCTAAATCCCATTTGAGAAGTTCCAAAAGAAAGGGATGGACCACTTCATCCGCAAACACTTGCGTTTCCTTCATACATTTTGGAACAAGTATCTGCCCAATGGAGGCTCCAATAACCATTCTTTCGAGTTCTGGGAACCAATCCCAGGATCCCTACATCCCACGCTGGATCCTGACCCTGCTGAAGACAAAGCTTCCCTCTGTGGGGTGCTGTACAACTTCACGGCCAGGAATGCAGATGAGCTGAGTGTCAGTAAAGGGGACAAGCTCTATGTCCTCAAAGAAGAGGGGGGATACGTCTTAGCAAGGCGCCTATCTGGAGACAGAGTCATGGGCTACGTTCCAGCTAACTACATCAGCAAGATCAGTGAGGAGCCAGCCAGCCATCAGTCGTAAGTACCTAAATCTTTGAACTGTCAGTTATCATCCCTGTCCTAAAAAGCTTCTAAAATGTAGTGAGAAGTCTGATGTAACATTTAGGAAGGTGGGTTTGGGGAGTAGTGGAAACATTTCAAACAGGCAAAGCTACTTATTACACTGCAACCTTGAGGGTGAAAACATCCAAATGACCACTAGAAGGGTCCAAAGAGTTAGAGTTTTTCGTATTTCTTTGCTGTCATCTAGTGCTTATCCTGAAGCTTGCAGCCCAGATATCGTAGCCTTAGCAATTAGAGAGTCTTACCTGGAATTTGATGAGCCGCAACAAGTGAAAAGAGTGTCACCAATAGGCTACAAAATTGTATAGATAATTAGCAGATGTCCATGTGGGTGTGCTAAATAGCTCCTATTGGGAAAGAGAGAGCGTGTTTTCTCTTTACGATTGTTTGACTGATTTCCTTTGTAAGTGATGCACCCCTGGGTCAATTAAGCAGATTTCTAAATTATTATTCGAGGCAGACAATGCTTGCTAAGCAATGGGCATATCAGGGCAAAGCTGTGTTGATTTTTACTACTTCCTCTATCTGTCCAAATGTTCTCTAGATTCTTTACTTCCCCACACCCTACTAGAGAGGTAATACTTCCTCACTACAAGGCATTTTGATGGCTATTTATGGAAATAGGTCTGAAATGAGGACTAAGATTGGTAAGCGCTGATGAAGATCTGGAAGCCCAGTGCCCTCACATGTATCAGAGGAAGTTAGGGTCATTTTTTTAGGCAGGATAAGTAATAGAGGAAGTTAATCATTTTTCCTAAGGCAGCCTGGAAGCAAATGTGGGAAATCCTGGGGAACATAATTTATGTAAAACAGTCTCCCCACAATTGGCACCTTCCAACTCCCAGAATGTCTATCCAGTATGGACCAAGACCAAGCAGAGAATTCTGGGGCTTGTGGTTTGTAAGATAACAAGAGGCACCACATTGGGGAAAGCATGATGTCAGTTTTAGGTCAGATGGTGAGTTCCTTGAAAAAGCTGAGAGGCCAGGTACAAATTATGCACCATTGCACCGCCTAACCTATGAGAAGGCTCCATCCAGTAGCATCTTTTTCTAAACTAGGAAATATAGTATAAATCATCCCTTATAGATCAAAGTCAGATCTGGTTCTGACACTCGTTCCCATCATGCTTTGCAAGATCTGATGGGTGAAAATAGGAACACTGTGAGATGGGGAGTTGAATCCCAGGTGGTGCAGTCAAGGTATGTACTTTGAGTCATCCATGGACAGGAAAATCTGAGCCTAGCGCTTGAGCATAACCTTGGTGAATAGAAAGTCCAATCAGGAATGGAATGTTTGATTGACTGACTATGTGCTGTCCAGTCGTTTTTGACTCCTAGGGACAAAATAGATAGATTTTCTCCAGGACGATCTATCCCTAACCTGGTTAGGGATTTGTTTATGGAATGTTGATGCCTGGGTTGATCTGATTTGAATCTGGTTCATTGGCCATTTTTAATCATGTAAACATTTTTTTTTTTTTAATGTACAAAAGTAGAAAATGTATTGGAATCCTGCATGAACAGAGGATTGGATTAGATCAGGATTTCTCAACCTTGACAACTTTAAGATGTCTGGCCTTCAACTCCCAGAATTCCCCAGCCAGCTATGAATTCTGGGAGTTGAAGGCCAGACATCTTAAAGTTGCCAAAGTTGAGAAACATTGAACTAGATGATCTCCAAGTTTCCGTCCCACCCTTACCGTCTATGATTCTATGCATCGAATACTCAGAAATACTCTAATACCTGAACATGAACTCTGGACAATAAAGTTTCCCTTTATAGATAATACTGAAACATTTATGACAGAGGTTGATTGAACAGGAAGCAGAAAGTCCTCAAAGCATGTGTTGGTGCCTTGCTTAGAGCAAAGTTCTGCGACTGGGTACCATCTAAATGTATTGGGGCTGCAATTCCCAGGGTTCCTAGCAATGGCTGTGTTCACACAACATGCTCATCAATGGATAATTGAGGCCTAGCGAACTGAATTAACCCAACACTTTGAACTGCAAGTAAGATACATGAGCTGGGTTTGCCCAACGTGCTCAGCTAGATTGGGGTTGGGCGAATCTGTGGCTTAGTGTGTCTTGTGAACTCAGTTGCTGTAGAGGGAGCAAGCCTGCCAACCATAAGCTGGATAAGTAAGGGGAAAAGAAGCCTTCTACATACAAAAGTGGAACTGATGCTGTTACACCTGATCAACTTCCATACCAATAATCAGATTGGCATGGAAGGAAGGAAGGATGGATGGATGGTTCCTTGGTAGGAAATAGCCTGCAGTTGCTACTGCTAGTTTGTATATACTCAACTGCTCCTTCCCTTCCCATCATCATCCTTGGCATGCCCACCACTTCTTGTTTCTATCGGTGCCACCTGAAAGGGCACCCAAGCAAACTAGTGATCCTCAACCTTGGGTAGAACACAACTTAGATGCTGTTCTTTGCATGCTGACATCTCCACATGTGAGTCAATGTTTTGGCATCACGGTGGGTTGCTGCTGTGGGTTGTGGGACTCCTGGTGGACCTCTGAAGTAATCTATCTGGGATGTGGCTTCCTCCCCTCTCCGAGGAGAGGCGTTGCTAAGGACAAAGCCACCACTCTATGCAGAACTGAGAATCTTCTTGGAGCACTTTCTAGAGGCTGGATCTTACCAGCTTTTGAAAAGTTTGAGCCACAATAAAATAACTTTTTGTGCTCATAAGGTCTCTTTCACAATTTGGGTATGTGTTTTGATTTTGGCTTAGGGAACGATTGCTTTAATTGAAAACACTGCTCCACCCCAACGAAACCTCTTTATTTTAAGTTACATCGGTAAAAATGATTGGCAACTGCAAACGTTGCAGTTTGATGTTCCTACAAGAGATGCTAGCTTGTTAATATAGTGCATACAAAAGCTCACATGTATCCTGGTGGGATCCAGGTTTTTTGATAGTGTACAGGTGGGACATAAGTCATAAAAGGTAAAAGGCAGTCATAGGACAGGGGGTGGTAGTTAAAAAAAAAAAAACTCCGTAATTGTGCCATTGAAGACCCGCCTCCTCTTGACATATATCACCCTGATCTAGACGGCTTCCTACTTCTCTTCGATTAGTTCAGTTCAGACATTTTATGACAACCTGAAAGTTTCTATTTACCTGTTGTTTGTGGTGTTTCGTTCAGTGCTGCAGAAACCAGAGAAGTGGCTGTGTTGCCACGACACACTTAACCAGGTTGCTGAATTAACCCCTTTTCTGGCTTTGCACAATAAACTGAATCATGCATTAACCAAATGGGTCAGACTTGCACAACATGTTACACCCCAGACACAGGCATGCACACACGCACAAAACTAGCTAAGGTCAACCCTGACCAAGTTTAGATCTTTTGCAAATGCATCTGCTGTGTCTTCTGTGGCCACTACCAGTCTCCGTGGCCTTCGCCTTCTTTGATCTGCACCTATCCTCCTTCCAACATTTCTCTTCCATACGAAAGTATGCGCTTTCAGAGATCCTATTCTGGAAGCAGGGGGGTCTGCAGGGCATGGTCAAAAAAGTCAAGATGGTGCCCACAAATGTGCAATATGTGAGAAACACACATTTAAAAAGGCAGAGCTTCTATAGTACTGTTGTGGGTGTTACCTTGACTTTTTTGACCATACCTTGTGGACACCCATACCTGTTTGGCTGAGTAATGATATGCTCTGGTTGGAAAGATGCAAGAAAATATTCATCTCCAAACACTCCATTGACAACATTCTCTATCTGAAACCCCCTGGAGGTATCTACTGCCCTTCCTACTGTGTTTTCTTTACGATGGTTTTTATTTTATTTTATTTTATTTTATTTTATTTTATTTTATTTTATTTTATTTTATTTTTGGAAGGGGGTTGAAACAATCCCTCCCATCATGTCCAAGGAAAGGAAATTATTTTCAACTAGTTGTCAAGCTGGTCTAACATTTATCAGCCTTCTCCCAGGACCCATAGGCCTCCTCCCTAAAAATTATAGTTATTTTAAGTGGCTTAAAATAAAACAGTGTGGATAAAATGAAGATGAAAGTAGGGTAAAGTTCATTGGCAGGAACAGCAACTGACTGGTAAAAGCGGCGTGGCCTGCCCCATCGATCTTAAGGCTAGAAAAGCTGGACTAATTCACACATCACAGTTTCACGGATGGCTTTGCACACGCGCGATCGGCTTCTGAGGGGGTCATTCTTGTCAATTACAGACAAAAATATACATCTTCAGATGCAATGCTTGGCAACAGAATAACTTCATAAATTCAAGGACTACTTGTGCAAATAATGATGCATATACTATTAGCGGTGACATCTGCGGAGAAGCCCCAAAAGTGAGCTTCGATCACACAAAACACCCTCTTTACCCCCAAACTCCTGCTAATGCCCCTCGTCTTGTGATTCTTTATTTTAAAGCATTCCTTAGGTTGCAGTTTTATACTAAGATTCCATCGAACATTGTGGAACTAATGTCCAAGGGTTTATGATTCACTGGGTCAAAATATTGTCGTTGGCTTGTTTCAACAGTTTTCAGGCACCCAACCCCAATTAAAGCAAACTAAAATGGCAAACTAAAAAATGCATGAGAAAGGGCAGTGAAAAATCAGCTGAGGAGACCAAAAGTCATATCCAGAGCCTTTTCAGCTGTCTCTCATTCCCAAGAAAGAAGTATAGATGGTGATATTTTTTCTGGTCCAATGATTCAAGGCCCTTTTTTCTGTCTGTGTAAGGAAAGTTCAGGAGCTTTGAGCCCTGCAAAGTGAAGGCCATATCCATTCTCCTGTTGCATAGCTCTGACCCTTTTCCATTTTGGTCCCTTGACTGACTGACTGACTGATTGATTGATTGATTGATTGATTGATTGATTGATTGATTATGTGCCATCAAGTTATTTTTGACTCCTAGCAACCACATAGATAGACTTTCTCCATGACAATCTATCTCTAACTTGATCTTTAGGGCTTCTAATGGTGCCCCCATTGCCACTGTAACTGAGTCCATCCACCTTGGTCATCCTGTTCTTCTCTTTCCTTCCACCTTTCCCAGCATCAGAGCCTTCTCCAGAGAGCAGGGTCTTCACATAATGTGTCCAAAGTAGGATAATTTGAGCCTGGTCATTTGTGCCTCAAGTGAGACCTCTGGGTTGATTTGTTCAATGACCCATTTGTTTGTTTTCTTGGCTGTTCATGGTATTCTTAGGAGTCTTCTCCAACATCAAAGTTCAAAGGCATCAATACTCTTCCTATCCTATTCTTTAAACTCCAACTTTTGCTTCCATAGAGCATCATAGGGAATACCACGGCTTGCACAATTCTGATCCCTTTGGACCCTTATTGTAAGCAAAATGTTGCAGCAGTCATCAATGTTGGAGTTTTCCTCTATTAAAGGAAATGTTTTTTTCCACTGGTTCTGCTAGTTATCTTGCTTCCTGTTGTTTTTCAATCAACCTTTAATCGATGTTAATACTATGGTGTATGGAAGGATTCTCCCCTCCAAAATCAGAGATAGCTCTTATCAGGGACAGGATAAACCTGGCCCAGGAAAACTTTGTTCCTGTGGTTATTTTTCTCTAACTTCAGAAAAGGCCCCTAAAGAGGCATACTGGGATTGTGCATGGATCCACTGGATCCAAAAGGTCCCCTGGCACTTAACATGCCTCCACTCCAGCAGTTAATCCATACCAGTTCTGGAGCTCCTAAAGATTTATTTCCAGCCGTTAATAAGAGAAAACACGTGAGCGGTAAATGGATTTTGTTCATAATGGAAATTTGGAAAGAGAGGTGTACCCCAAACCTGGTGACTTTTTGAAATCTAACAGGAATGTTATTTCCATGTTAAAAAAAAAGAATAAAGAATAAAATTTAATAACAATTTCTTCCCTACGTTTTCTCAGTTCATTCCAGTCTTACCTCGCATTGCTTCACTATCATAATGAAAATTAAGAATACAGGAGTCTGAAGTGGAACAGCTTACTCATCCGCATAGAGACATGTATAAATTGCTTTGAATTGAAAATCTGACATCAACAGCATTTTTTAAAGTCAGAACAAGTAATGCAGAAATTCAGAGGTGCGTTCAGGTCACAGGAATGCGGATGACCAAGTTCCTCCAAACTTAGAATTTATGAGGTGAGAAGTGCTGTCGAAAACATTGTTTTCGGCTCTGAAAAGTTTGCTTGTTAATTCTCTTGCTAATTGTCGCTTGTAATAACAAGGAAGAAGGAAATAAATGCATCGTATGTGCAACAAACAAGACATATATGCTAAACAGTCACATCAAGCCACCTTTCCACCATCAAGCCAAAGGTTCCCTGGGCCATGAGGTCAACAGCTTGGGGATGAAACTTTGACATGCTCATAGGTTAATATTATGCAACCATGACACATCTCATGCGATTTCTCGCTGGATGAGCCACTGATTTGTATAGGAACAGATCAGCAGTGTCTTCTCGATATGAGGTAAAGAAGATCAAAAAGTATGGCTTAATATATTTTTTTTCCCAACCAGAACTTTGCAGATAGGCTCAGATGAGGACAATTTCCATAGAATAATTGTTCCTCAGAAGAATCTGGGCTGTCACTGGTGGGCGTTCTTGCATCATTCCCTATTTTTGGAGCCTGGGATCAAGCAAGATACTACTCCCCACTTCCTCAGAGATCTGTTTTTGAAGATTCTGTCTTCCTAGATACATAGTTTAGAGCAATGTTTCTCAACTCAGCAACTTTAAGATGTTGGACTTCAACTTCCTGAAGTCCACAGCCAGCATGTCTGGACTTCAACTGCCAGAATTCCCCAGCCAGCCATGCTGGCTGGGGAATTCTGGGAATTGAAGTCCGCACATCTTAAAGTTGCTGAGGTTGAGAATCACTGATTTAGAGTTTAGCTTTCCCATCTCACTCAGTTCAGTCACTGTCGCAACACACAACTATGACCAGAGCTCTTGAGAGAAGCATTTGGTTGCCGAATTGCCAGTGTCCTATTATTTCAGCTTCACAACTCAAGGGTTTTTTTAAAAGCTTAAAGAGGAATGGCTGCAAGGGGACAGGGATCCTTAGTGGATTTAAGGCTTTTGTATCCTATACACACCACTGCCCTTCCTTGCAGAGGGCAGCATCTGCCAAGCAGGTCAAAATCTGCCAGATGGCAAGCATGATGTGTCAATCGAAACCCCACATGTACAAAAGAGATGGGTCTTCCATTGCAATTCTTGCAGAACTGGACCTCCCGTGAGGACCCCGCTATTTCTCTGATTTCTCTGCAAACCACCAGACAATGCCCACAAATTGATGTGTAATTTATTTTCTTTCTGTTATGTATGGAATGGTGGTTGAAGAGATCTATCTATCTATCTATCTATCTATCTATCTATCTATCTATCTATCTATCTATCTATCTATCATATTTATATAGCAGTCCATCTCACATCAAAGTGATGGGATTGTGGATGTGCTACAATCGGTGGTAACTCAGGAGAAGGACACTGATTAGATGGTATTTTTCGCATTCTGGTCAGTTGAATCATAGCTGGTGGCAATATCTAGGTCAGCTTGGCTGATCTCAAAAACGCTCAGTAGGATTAGAATGGCATTTGGATGGAAACCACCAGGAAATACCAGGCTGGGGATTTTTTGAAAACATTCCAGAGGAAGTCAGGGGTCAGCCACTTCTCTATGGCCACAAAGAAAAATAATTATCGCTAGCAGTCACGTGCTCCTCCATGGAAACTTTACCTTATGATTTCTGCCTATCTGGGGGTTGGATGCAGTGGGAATGTGGAAGAGGCCTATAAGTGGCCTTGTTGGCTGGCGATTCTGGAGTAGTAGTCCAAAGACATCTGGCAGGCATCAGATTATGGGAAAGTCCGTTTATTACATCAAAGCATGAATGAACAGCACAGGTTGTGCAGCCTGTTCACACATGCAAGGTGTAGGCTTGTGTCCTTATGTGTTGGAAGAGATATTCAGATGTTGTTGTGGTGTGTCTATACCTACAAAGATCAGAATCATGCAAGCCATGGTCTTCCCTGTGTCACTCATGGAAGCAAAAGTAGGACATGAAGAATATTGACACTTTTGAATATTGATATTGGAGAAGACTCCAAAGAATACTGTGGACAGCCAAGAAAACAAACCGATGGATCATTGAACAAATCAATCCAGAGTTCTCACTTGAGGCACAAATGACCAGGCTCAGATTATCTTACTTCAGACACATTATGTGAAGACCTAATTCCCTAGAGAAGTCCATAATGGTGGAAAAGGTGGAAGGAAAGAGAAGAGGATGACCAGCACCAAGGTGGATGGACTCAGTTACAGTGGCTGTTGGAAGACCTGAAGGACCAGATTAGGAACAGATCATTATGGAGAAAATCTGTCTTTGTGGTTGCTAAGAGTTGACAATGATTTAATTTAATCATTGATTAATCAATCAATTAATCAGTTTCAAAAAAGCCAGAATATGGAAGCCAATGAGAAACCATGAGTTAAAGCTGGCTTATGATCCTGGCTTGTTTGCAAAGTTATCACTTGTCTGCTTAAATAAAAGGAGGAGTGTATAAGCTCCATCAACCTGCATGGAGTTCCTTCACACTGCAGATGCCAACCAACTGGCGCAGAGACAGACATATTTGGCCTTAGGCTTAATTCACATCCAGATAGTGAAACTGTGCCAGACATGCTACATATTCAAGCATACAAAACTGCTTTTTGGTCTAGGCACTTTGTCCAGAATTTCCTATTCCAACTAGCTAATAAATCCTTCCCAGATTTGTTACTTACATATATCTAAACAAGTGTTTCCCCATCTAGGTAAATTCCAGGGGTGGGTGTAGACTTCAGCTCCCAGAATTCCTCAGCCAGCATGGCCACTGAGGAGAATCCTGGGAGCTGAAGTTCACCTATCTGGAAGCCACCAGATCAAAAACCACTGATTTCAGTTGGGGACAACAAGATGGACTGTGGAAGGTGTGGCCTCCAAAGCAACAGGAAGAACCAATGTGGTGAAGTGGTGAAGGTCCTGGACTGGCCCCAGGGAGACCCACGTCCTAGTCCCCACTTGGCCATGGAGTTTGAGCCAATCTCTCTGTCTCTCATCAAAACCTACCTCACAGTGTTGTTGTGGGGAACAATAAAAGGAGGGAACGCTGTGTTGAGCCCCTGAATGAAAAGGAAGGATATAAATTAAATCAATAAATAACCGCAACAAATCAAGCTGTTCACTCCATGATAGTTTGTCTTTGACAGTTTTACTGATTTGCTCTTCTGTTCAACTGGCCTAACGGGGTGATTCTTGCAAGGAAAAAAAATCTAAGGAAGGAGCAATACAAAGCCTGCTTGTAACCCATCCAGGGTTATGCTAGACAAGTCGGGGGGGTTGTATACATCTTATAAATCGATTCAAATAAAGCTCTCTGAACCCACATATGCATAGGCAGGAAGGCTAAATTCCTTGGACAAACCATGCACAGGGCTGGTAAAGCTGTCAGACAGCAGAGTGGAGACCATTTCTTATCCCCCTCTGCCACCAAGATTCCTGCCAGACTTGGGCTAATCTCCTTCCTTTTAGCCCCAAAGCCAAGCTGTTTAATGAAGGTGCTGGAAATGAGGAGACTCAGATCCTCATTCACTCAACCCTGTAGCCTGTTGGGTGACTTTGAGCCAATCCCTCTCTCTTGGTCCAGCCTACCTTACAGGGTTCTTGTGGTGGGGAAAAAACAACAACCACAGAGAGCTGTATCTACACCACCTTTTGCTCCTGAATGAAAGGTAGGAGATACGACTCATCAATAAATGCACCATGAGCTATGGCTTCTTCAGCTGATGAGCAAGGTTCAGGTGAATCCAAAGGCTAAAAAGATTCCTTCCGTTGAGAAAATGAGCCATCAGGGAGGATCCTCAACCAGGGGTGGGGTAGCAACCTGAAGTCCCCCAGATGCAACTGGGAGGTGGAGTTCAGCAAGGGGAAGACAGCCACCATACCTGTCAGACAAAGTAGATTGTATCTTGCTATACTAGCATTAAATCGTGCTCATATAAAGCATCTGTCTGCACAGTGTTTCTCAACCTTGGCAACTTGAAGATGTGTGGACTTCATCTCCCAGAATTCTCCAGCCAGCCAGCCAGTCAGGATTCTGGGAGTTGAAGTCCACACATCTTCAAGCTGCCAAGGTTGAGAAACACTGCGCCAGCACATTGGAATACAGTACCAGCCCCTGTGCATTTTTACACTTTCCAAATAAACCACTTGTGAGAACCTCAGTGCAGCCTGCCAAAGGGTTAGGTTTTTCCCATTCAGTTGTCGCCCTCATTTCCAGCCATGCAAGGCTCATCTGGTGAGAAAGCGTACCCGCACTTTGCACTTTCTATCTGGGCAACAGCAAGGTAGAATGCTCTTCTGACTGTCAACAGCAGCTCAGTCTGTAAAAATAACCAGGGAGGGAGGACTTTTCATAACAAAGATAAGCAGGACCATCTCCTAATATCTATAGACCAAGGAGTTATTGATGGCCCAGAAGCAGAGGCTAGAAAAAAAATTGGCAACCTGAACAACTGGCTGATTTAGGCACTCTTGTCATCAGTGTGAGGTCCCAGCATTGGGGAGACCTTCTGGGACCACAAGCAGATCTCTTCAAATGTAAGACAGTTGTCTTTGTTACTCCAACAAATATCTCCCCGCGGACATGGGGAGATTGACTGCTCTTTTCCTGTCTGTGAGAAAGAGGGTTGATCTTGATAACGTTTTCCTTATTTAATTAGACGGATTGACCGCCTGCACTGGAAACCCTAGGTGAACACACTGTAGGAGGAGAACCTACAGAGTTAGTCTATGGACGCAAAAAGTGAGAAAGAGACTACCAACTCCTTCTGATCTTTTCCTAGGTGGACACCTTAAATTGCAATATGGAGGGTGCTGGACACATCTAAAAAGGAAAGCCTTCCAAGATTGCCCCAACAGAGAACGCCTGGCTCAAGCCACTGTAGGCTTCCAAATCATTCCTTGCCAACCCTAGAACCAGGAAAATCTCTGTCCAAGAAATCCAGATGATTTAGCTTGGCTTTACACCAGTGTTTCTCAACCTTAGCAACTTTAAGATGTGTGGACTTCAACCTCCATTCCTGGTTATAAAAATTAAGACTGGAGCTGCCAAATCTGGACAGCAAAAATCCAGACAGTCACTAGATGGCAGAAAAAAGTTGTATTTCTAGCAGTCCTCCAGATGTTTGCAGCTGGGTTTGGAGGCCCTGGAACAGAGCAGGTGGGTTCTAGGTGGGAAATGGATCACGCCCAAATCCAGTCTCCATGTTTGGTCAGCTCTTTGTCTCAGCAAAAATGGTAACCTGCAGCCCATGAGACATATACTTTGTAGGCTTTGCAGCAGTGTTTCTCAGCCTTAGCAACTTTAAGATGTGTGGACTTCAACCCCCAGAATTCTGGGGGTTGAAGTCCACACATCTTAAAGTTGCTAAGGCTGAGAAACACTGCTCTACAGAATGGCCCAATGCGCAGAGGTCTGGTCAAGGGAGGAAGAAGAGAAAGTGCAAAACCACAATTGTGCTCCACCTCCACAAGGATAGGATAACAACAATTTCACTTCCCCTTCATGCTGGCACCTTTGGTCTGGCTTGGCTTGTTCTAGCTAAAGAAAAAGTGTGCAGGCAGAATAGTGCTATATGCAGTTTTATGGGGGTTCTAGAATGAAATCACTCTGCCCCATTCATGGAATGAAGAGTCAGAGGTCTTCAATCACCAGAGTGTCTTCCATTCTCTTTTATATACCACAGGAAAAAAAAAACCTATTGGGACAACAAAGACAAGAGAAGATGTCCATTTCCATATTTTATTGGTGGTACTAAACCCATCCTCCTGGAAGCCCTTCTGGTCATACTCTAATTAAGTCTGTCCTTTCCCAGAACGTTGCTAGCTCCAAGCAGATTCAGATGCACCACCAATTTTACAATCTAGCACAGTGTTTCTCAATCTCAGCAACTCTGAGATGTGTGGACTTCAACTCCCCAAATTCCCCAACCACCATGCTGGCTGGGGAATTCTGGGAGTTGAAGTCCACCCATCTTAAAGTTGCTGAAGTTGAGAAATACTGATTTAGCCTTTTATAGCATCACCCAAGCCCTGCTGTGATACTGTAACAGCAAGAGAAAAACTGAGATTTAATCTTGTACAATTCAATTCTCTCCAAAGCTAGCTTCGTGGCACACACTTGATGGCCAGAAAAGACATTGCAGATAAGAAATTGCTATACATTTTAATTATAGCAGCCAAATTAGTCATTGCTAAACCATGGAAATATCTGGACGAGCTTTCAGTGAGATGGCATGAGAAGAACCGCTTAACTTGAAAATGTCCCTGATAAACAAGCCAAAGTAGTGAATCACTGTTTTACAAGGGATGGTGGAATTCCATTGTTTATATAAGGGATAAGCATGCTGGAAACAACATGTATCAAACATTATACCAGCACTAAGTAAATATTTTGAAATGGAAAAAAAATGAAATTAAAACTCTGGGATAATTGAAAACACTTTCAGGGTGCCCTGATTATTACTTAGGAGTTTGAAATGTCTTTCTCTCCTTGTGACCTGTACTGAAGGCATCTGAGAGGTTGGCTTATATTTTAATCATGTCTCCTTTCTTTTCAGCTGGTACATAAGTGGGATCACGAGAAACAAAGCCAACCATCTGCTTCTCTCCCCCCCAAATCGCCATGGCTCCTTCCTCATCCGGGACAGTGAGAGTAACAAGGGAGAATACTCTCTGTCAGGTAAACTACATCTTAACTCTCCGTGCCACAGGTAGACCTATATCATGGTTGACCACCAAGGTCTATCGGTATTACAATTTTTAGGATTAATTGGGTTTTGTCCTCCAAGTTGAAGATCAAGCTGGATTCCTCTTCCTCTTCTCTTGCCAGTGGAGGTGATCCCAGGGCTAGGGTCAACAAAGTCAAGATGATGGTGATGGTGCAATCAAAGCAGGGCATGCTCCAAAAAGTCAAGATGGTGGCCATGCCAATGCAATCAAAGCTCTTAAATGCACATAAAAACGAGGCAAAGCTTTACACCAGTGTTTCTCAACCTTGGCAACTTTAAGCTCTGTGGACTTCAACTCTCAGAATTCCCCAGCCAGCAAAGCTGGCTGAGGAATTCTGGGAGTTGAAGTCCACAGAGCTTAAAGTCGCCAAGGTTGAGAAACACTGCTTTACACCATTGTGGCCACGATCGTGACTTTTTTTATCCTACCCTGCAGGCACTCCTGGTTGCCAGGCTCTGAAACTGGATCCTGGCTCTAAAACTCAACATCAGGAAGAGAAACTCAGTTACCAAAGAAGCCAAAATGATGATGTAGAGGACATTGGGTGAAGACTGGTGGGACTGAGGATCTAGAGACGATCCTATATTTCTCAATCTTTTATAACCTAGGGAAAAAACCTACTTAGAGAAGCCATTGGGGTCCTCTACATAAGTTTTCCTTCAAGCATTTCTATGAACAGATAAAACCTATCGAGTTTTTTTCAATGAAATATGGGAAATATGTAAGACTGCTCCTTTTGCTAGAGAAGCTTTGGAGTTTCAAGCCACTGTTACACTTGCTCAAAATCTGCATCATGTCAATCAATATAGGTAGACCTCGCTTACTGACTGCCTCATGCAGCAACCATTCCAAGTTATGACAGTGCTGAAACAATAACTTTGTGACCAAGCCACACATTTACACCGTTTGCTATTACAGTCAGTCAGTACACGTCCTGTGCCTGACCCATTTTTTTTCCTTTTTCTCCCCCTCGCAGAGTGGAGATTGCCTAAACAAGCATGCTAGGCAAACAGCTGGCACTAGCGCATTCCTTTCTATGTGTATTCCCCATTGTGTGCCTGCTTACTCTCTTGTAACCCCTTCCTCTCCAATGAATATAAATACAAACATTAATTCCCTTCTTGCTAATTATCCCAGCACTGGGGTGAGCACTCCAAAGGGCAGGGAGCAGGGAAAAAGGAAAGCTGAAGTAAAATCGTAAGCCCAGTCACAGTCACATGATTTTCCACTTAGTGACCAGTTCCAGTTGTGGTCACTAAATGGGGACTGTCTGTATGTCTTGTTTCTACTATTCACTTCGATCATGCTTATCTGGGTCCTCTGTTGCCTCTTGAGGGAATTAAGCAGTGATGCATCTCAAACATTGACCATACAGTACCATATTTAACCATTCAAGGGGGTCAACATCTTATGTCAAAAATTCTTAACTCAGGAGTCAATGCTTTGCATGACATGATGGGGATGGTCCTGAGGATGATGGGGATGACAGCGATGATGGTAGTGTTATTGCCCATCAATGGCCTTTCTTCAATGAGCTGAAGTGCTCTCCATCCATCCTTGGAGAAATGTCCTCCCCCCTTTACCAATGGCTCTCCTGCCTCAGTTGCCTCTCTTTGCAGTCTTTGGCCATCCCTACTTCCCTTCAAGCTAAGAGGTGCAAAGCCAACAGATCTGACCACTTTGGCATTGGAATAAGAGGGCAATGCTACTTTAACACTGATGCAGCTAAGGAGGACTGAAGTTTGTCTCACTGCTGGACTGGGGATGAGATGCAGGCAATATCATGGAGAGACACACACAAAAACAAGGGTTTCTCCCAAGTTAGGGACCAGTAATAAATGCCCGCAGGTGATCTTCTCTAATTTAGATTGCTGATGTGCTGACCCTCTGCACCTGGTGGAGAACAGCCCATTAAACAAGAAGTCAGACATTAAAAACCATTAAGAGCCTATTAAACAAGAAGTCAGACATTGTCCAACAGGTTATCTGTAAGTGGTTTTTATCTGCACCATCTGCAGCTTGTAGAAAGTGTTCCTCCTTTTGCAACCTCGTTGTTATAAGATGAAAAAATTGTAAGTGTCCATTCATCAAGAGCAGTGTTTCTCAACCTTGGTAACTTTAAGATGTATGGATTTCAAGGCTGGCTGGGGAATTCTGGGAGTTGAAGTCCACACGTCTTAAAGTTGTTAAGACTGAGAAACACTGATCAAGAGAATCCAGTAGACGCACACACCCTAAAGGATCCAAAGTCATCACTTCTAGGAGAAGTGTGTTTGTGTGCTCAAGCAAACATGTGTTTGTATAATGCTTTTTTATTGTTTATACACAAGGGAGGAAGAATACTGATTATGCTCCACTACAAAACACAGCATATGCATGCACTGATGGAGTTGATTGTAATCCTGTGCCCACTATGTGAGAGTAAGATCCCTTGAACTTAATAGTGTTATTTTTGCCTGTGTTGATTCAATGACATTTAGCAGAAGTTAGGGCAAAGCCCAGATACAAGCCTCATCCTCGCCCGCCCATATGCAGGGCAATTTATTTTGTATTCAGTGTGCACATCATTGTATGCAAATATACGCTTTCTTGTTCCTGAATTTTTGAATCAAGACAGTGAATGATGCAAGTAATAGCCATTTCATTTCAACTATAGTTAAATGAGTTATATACCTAACAACGAGAAGAGAAGAGAAGAGAAGAGAAGAGAAGAGAAGAGAAGAGAAGAGAAGAGAAGAGAAGAGAAGAGAAGAGAAGAGAAGAGAGGAGGGAGGGAGGGAGGGAGGGAGGGAGGGAGGAAGGAAGGAAGGAAGGAAGGAAGGAAGGAAGGAAGGAAGGAAGGAAGGAAGGAAGGAAGGAAGGAAGGAAGGAGGAGCTTCCCTTCATTATAAAAAATTTGTAAGAAGTGGCCTACAACAAAACATTGCCACAAGGGTAAGGTTCCAGTTGCAATGTGCCAGTCAGTTTCTCCCCATTCCTCTGGTGCCTTTCCCCCAGTATTATGTGCCTGTTATGTCCTGCCTCTCTTTATCAGCCTACCTGGAGAATTCACATCTCCTTTTCCCCTTCTGGTTCACACTTCTGGAAATAGAGGAATTCCCCCCACATCGGCTAGCACCTCCCTTTCCGATTTAGATGGTGCCATTTAAGCTACATGAAGATTGGCATTGGAGAATTGGAGTTCCTTGCCAAGAGGAATTGCCAAAAGAGTTCCTTGTTCACCAGGAGGGTCATGTACAATTTTGAAAACATGGCATGCGCATTCACACACCTGGCTGGCGTAGTGGGCAGGGACAGTCATCAACACCCATTCTTGCGGTTTCCTCTTGCCTCCCCAGGATCTTCCTGCTCCACCTTGAAGTTTATCTCTGTTTTCTTCCTGAGCAGATAGACACACTTGGCCTTCAGCTACACCGGAGTCACTCCCCTTCCATTTTTCTATGCATTCCTATCTGATAGGAGGAAGCGTTCTTGGAAATAAAGGTCACGCTTTGTTTTCTTATTTTTTTAAATTTTTTTTAAATAACACTCTTTAAAAAGCTATTATTGGAGCAAGGGAGGGATCCATTAGGCTTGTGCAGTGTTGCATCAGCAGAAGTGCTGTGTCCAGATAATAGGTCGATAATGGTTTCATTGTATTCTGCAGTGGTTAAACGAGTGTTTCTCAACCTTGGCCACTTTAAGATGAGTGGACTTCAACTCCCAGAATTCCCCAGCCAGCATGGGGAGTTGAAGTCCACTCATCTTAAAGTGGCCAAGGTTGAGAAACATTGGGTTAAACTATACCTGATGTCCTATGTCCAGGTCTGGACACCACACTTTAAAAGACCACATGAAGAAGTTGGAGCAGGTTCAGAGGAACGCTACCAGGATGATCAGGGATCAGAATAAGGAATCTGTGAAAAACAGTTAGTGCTGGACATGTTTCACTTGCAAAGAGGCAAAATGATGGTGGTCTGAAGGTTGGGTTTTTAAAAAATAGAGATTTAAGCTGACTTTTAGGTAGGATTGTCAGACATGAAGGATTATCTGGAGCATTCTGCCTTGAGCAGAAATTGGCTTCCTTATATGCTTCAAATAGAGGCAGGATGGCTACCTTTCAGATCTGGCTGAGGAATTCTGGGAGTTGAAGTCCACCCCTCTTAAGGTTGCCAAGGTTGAAAAACACTGGTTTAGTGGATTCTGCACTGAGCAGGGGAGATTGGACTAGATGGCCCTGTGATCCAGCAACATTTATTTATTTTCTGATCATATGTATATAGCCGCCCATCTCACAAAGGAGTGACTCATACTCAACAACATTCTCCCTATTTGTCAGCGGAATGAAACACAGTAAAGTTAGTTTGTTTTCAGAGACAATCTGACTCTATGGTGCTTGTGGGCAGTCCGGTTCCTCATTCTGCAGGAGTTTCTGCTTCACTATGCCTCCCACTCATCCTTTATAGCAGCAGTAGCAGGTCTTTCAAGAGGAAGGGTGGCATGACGGCCTTGCAGCTCCCCCCTCCTCCTCCATAGGAAGCACTGGGATTTTTTGCAGACAGGCAAATAAACACCAGATAATGTGAGGAGGTGGAGGCGGAGGTGGGAGCAGATGCAAGACATTTATTTTGCTGTCCTTGAATGTGGAGTCTTGCCTTATGTTCGTTAGCTGTTGTTTTGCTGCAAGATCTGGAGCAGCTGCAGGCGGGGCAGTGATTTTCACCGCTCCACATTTCTGATTGGCCAAAGCTAAGTTGACTGTGGATTGCAGCCAAGCAGCTTTTGAGGGATTGGGGAGTGGAAGTGGCAATGTGCGGAAATGAAAAGGAGTTCTTGAAATGCCAACATTTGCTGCATTTTGCACAACTCAGTCCGGAAACCAGCCCAGAATGTGTTTGGATTTCTTTTCTTTTTTCTTTTCGCAGCCAACATGCTTTTATTATTTGAAATAACCTAAGGTTTCTAATACTTGTACAATTGACCAGCTGGAAGGAAGGA
This sequence comes from Python bivittatus, assembly GCF_059951505.1. Classification (NCBI taxonomy): domain Eukaryota; kingdom Metazoa; phylum Chordata; class Lepidosauria; order Squamata; family Pythonidae; genus Python; species Python bivittatus. The sequence continues at coordinate 98,705,043 of NW_028277098.1, read as the reverse complement.
CACGATCGTATCTCTTAGGATTAAAGGGCAACAGGAAACAGGGTCTTAGCTCAGTTAATCACATGTTGATTGTTATCAGAGGACTTGATGATTTCTTTCTGACACTGAGCAGTGAAAAAGGATGTCTTGCTTGCTATGTAAAGAATCCCAAGACATCCTGGAAACAAATCTCTCCCATTTGCAGCATAAAGCCATGGGTGACTCCACCCGAGTCTGTGTGATAAGCACATTCCAGAAAATGTGGATCTAAAGCATGTTAATTACTAATCATACTCCAATTCCCTCTCTTGTGTGTAATTATACTAAATGATGCAATAAACAAAGGGATTCTGCCCACACAAGTCAGATGGAGCAAGGTATGAACTAGCCCCAAGCCACACAGAGCCTTTGCACAATTAGGAGTGACTAACAATGGCTCTAGACCGGCACTGGCATTCTCGTCCTTCCACAGCCTAGCACACGGGTGAGTGCAATTCCCAGAATGCCCCGCCAGGAATTCCAGGAGGTGCCAACCCAACACATCTGGAGGGCATTGGGCTGGGATGGCTGAACTAAACACAGTGAAACATATTGGCTGACAGTTTGGAATTTCCTTCCAGAAATGTATTTATTTATTTTATTTCTCGTATTTATATAGCCGCCCATCTCGCATAAAAGTGACTGTGGGCGGCGTACAGCAATTAAAAAGAATAAATACATAAAAAAACAATTACAAGTAAAAATAACTATAAAAGCACATGAATGAAAAGACTGGGTAGTGTCCTTGTCCCCATCACCACACCCCCATCTGTTCCTGCTTTTCCTAACCTGGGTCACGATCCATCATTAAGGAAACCACATTTTGGTGCATCTTCCAAAAGAGGATAATGTGCAGAGAATATTCCCAGCATACATGCCCCAGAGGCATTTCTATCTTGGTTTATTTCTGGTTCGTCTCCCCAGGGAATCATGGGAAATGTAGTTTCTCATCAAACATGTGGGACATCCTTATTCCTCTCTACTTGGGACTGGTAAGACCACCTTTGGACAATTCTGGGCACATTTCCAGGAGATTGACAGGTTGGAGAGGGTTCAGAGTTAGGTGACAAAGATGATCCAAAGATGACTTGGAGACTTCTTATGAGGACAGGCTGCAGGAACCTGGTATTGTCAGTCGGGAGAAAAGAAGACCAACTAGACATACTATCAGTGTTCAGATACATAGAAAGGCTCCAAAGAGAAGATGGTCAGGAATTATTTTTCATGGTCACTGAAACTAAGACCAGAAATAAGAGATATAAGTTGCAGACACTTAGTTCAAATATAAGCAAAAATTCCAGATGTGAACAAACCTTATCTACATAGTAGGCAGTACCTATAGAGGGGATGGGTTCACCGTCTCTGGAGGTTCTTATGAAGAGCCACCAGTGTGTAGGAAAACCAATTAAATACTGAAATCATAGACAGTTTAACTGGTTTTCTCACACATTGCAAAGGGTTGAACAAGAGGACCTTTTCCATCCATTCCAGCTCCAGAATTCCATGAATCTAGTTAGTGAGCAGAGAACAATGCATTTCTAATGAGAATATCCTCAGTACCGCCAAGCCACAGATCCCAGCATCATTTAGAAAAAGTCACAACAATATACAGCTAACATATTTAAAGTATAGATATGTCCTTCCCCACTATCTCTCCAGGAACACCCCTGATTATCTGGTCCCAGGCCTCCATATTGGCTAGGATTCTTGTTTAACTGCTTGTCTCTGGAATAATTCTCATTTTCTGGTCATGAAGTTAATACTTCTGGAAACATTTTTGCAGTAGCAGCTCCATACAGGAGTTCTAGCATTTGCAAACAGCTTATTGCATTGATCTTGATGCTGTCCCAGATTGGCATATGGCTACAGATATCGGCCTGGAGACATATCTTTATTTATTTCCAAATGCATGGATGTTGTATAGAGGTCTAGCAATCGCTAATAACATGTGGAACTGGAAGTCACAACCACAGGGCCAGATCTGTACAATAAAACTTCATGACTGGGAATTTAGATTTCTTGTTCGAGAAGCCTGGATCATTAGGTATATATAGGAGATGTTCTTCCTCTAAGTTTTTCCTCTGAGTCAATGCCAATGCAAATCCCTTTCAACGTCTGTAAGGGTGTTGGCATCTGAGCGACTGTTGGACCATTGGTCCTTTAGAACATTGATGGATAGATTAATGCAACCACCCCATATCAATTATTCCTTAGTCCATTTCTGAAACAGGTATCATGTGTGAACCATAAAGCAATGCTATCCTAGAAGTGCTGGTGGCTACTAACCTACAGGAAGGGAAAAGGCAAAGTCAGTCCAAGTCCTGTCATTCTCTCTTTTCCTTCAATCTTCAGTTCGGAATCACAGCAAAGTGCGACACTTCCGAATCTTCTCAAATCCTGCAGGAAGTTTTTACCTGGAAAAGGAACATGTCTTCCCGAGTCTGGAAGAACTCCTTGCCTATTACAGAGTCAACTGGAAAATCATTGAATGTCCCTTGTCTCAGCCATGCATGCAAAAGGTGAGTGGAAGAACCTGGCATCACCACATTATTTTCTCCATCCTTGACAGCATTAGAGGGGCTTGATGTGTGGCTTTTATTGGGGGGGGGGGTTGCTTGTTTGTTTTTGCTTCGCATTTGAATTGGCTTCAGGTTTCTGTTTTAGAAAGCTCCTCCCAGTTTTCTTCTCAAGAATTTGTTCAATTATTGATTTCTTATTATTATTAATGATTAACGCATTGCTATTAATGATTAATAATAATAATAAAATTATTACTATTATTAAAGTATTATGGTTGGTCGCACAGTCAGCCAGATGTTTAGACTGGATTTGGCATTTTTATCCACCTATCGAGTCCTTCCCAAGGACCTGGGATAGGCAGATGTTGTTTGATGGTGTTAAAGGCATCGTTGCAGGATGGAAGCTCTTCCAAATAAAGCTGCCTTTTGCAATGGACTGAGGGTGATTTTGTCAATGCCGATGGTGTTCAAGTGGTGTGCCAGATGTTTGTGGATTGCACCCAATAATTGCACCTATTACTATTGCTACTATCTTTGCTTTCTTTGGCCACAGTCATTCTACTTCTATTTGCAGGTCTTTGTATCTTATGATTTTCTCCAGTTCTTTCTCTTCTCTTCTGCTGTCTCCAGGGATTGCAATGTCCACTATCCAGACGTTTTTGTCTTTCTTATCAACAATTGTTTATTATTATTGGATTAAATTCATTTCAACCATCCCCTTCCAAGGTCAAAACTATTCACAGCGCAGCCCTTATGATATTACATGTGATCTTAATCCTTTCAAAATCAAGAGATTCTATCTGATTCTGAACATCTCTGATTACTGATTTTAAGAACCACCACCATCTTTTTGGCACTGGCCATTTCTCTTCACTTACACCTAACTGCAGCCCATACATGTCCAGGCAAAATCTTCTTTCTGTTGCATCGTGTGATATTGCCTTCCTCTCATCCTCACCCCACGAATGAGACTGACTTAACTTGTTCTTAGCTGTACTGGCATTCATAGAATCACAGGGTTGGAAGTATCCTTGAAGGTCTTCTAGTCCAACCCCTGCCCAGGGCAGGAATCCTCAGACTATCCCAGACAAATGGCTGTCCAACCTTTGCTTGAAAACCTCCAGTGATGGAGCCCCCACAACTCCAGGATAGAGGTTGTCCTGCTGCTTAAGAGCTCTCATGCATTAAAATTGGTTTTTCCCTCCATCTAACTCCATCCAAAGACTGCCTCAAAGGTATACAACATTGATTAGTCTTTGTCCCTTGTTTTCTTGGGGGAAAGTCAAGACTGGCAGCGACTGGCGGTGAAGGCAGGAGAGGGAAAAAAATTATTTCATCCTGGCTTAAGGAAGGATGGTTAGTGCTGTAACTCAGTTGTGCAGAGAGGTTAATTTTTGTTGATAAAAACTGAGTTTGGAATGGAACAGATGGTCCATGCATGCAAAACCATATGGGAACAACACCAGCTTTCCCTTGGCTGATGCTCTGCAAATACTAATAGCTGCCTAGGGCTGAGAATTGAACTCCCCAAAAGTCTGAAGGGTTGGTTTTGGGGAGGGACAATCTACAGTCCTAAAGACAGAACTTCAGCCCCTAAAAAACCCTTCACTTCCACCTCCCAAGCTCCATTCTGCCCTTCAAAATTCAAACAGCCATGTTGCATTCTGGTTTTCAGTTTGGTTCTGGTTCTGCATAGTGAGAAAATGAGCATTTCTCTTTTATGTGTATGGGCAACTGTCTTTCAGGGGGACTTTTTGGCTTCCTGCACTAAGTGGCAGCACACATCAATCCTATTTGGGCTCAAAGTGAAGCCCAGGCAGGCTGGATTAGTATTTGGATGGGAGATTGATTGATTGATTGATTGATTGATTAAATGCCATCAAGTCATTGTCACCTCCGAGCAGCCACATAGACAGATTTTCTCCATGATGATCTGTCCCCAACTTGATCCTTCAGCTTTTCCTAATGGTACAGCCATCACCACTGTAACTGAGTCCATCCCCCTTGCTGCTGGTCGTCCTCTTCTTCTCTTTCCTTCCACCTTTCCCAGCATCAGAGCCTTCTCCAGAGAGCTGGATCTTCGCATAATGTGTCCGAAGTAGGATACTTTGAGCCTGGTCCTTAGTGCCTTGAGTGAGAACTCTGGGTTGATTTGTTTGATGATCCATCAATTTGTTTTCTTGGCTGTCCACTGTATTCTCAGGAGTCTTCTCCAACACCAATGTTCAAAAGTGTCAATACTCTTCCTATCCTGCTTCTTCAAGGTCCAACTTTCGCTTCCATAGGGTGTCACAGGGAATACCACGGCTTGCACAATTCTGAGCTTTGTAGATATAGATACACCATGGCATTTGAATATCTTTTCCAAGGCCTTCATGGCTGCCCTACCAAGTGCGGGTCTGCAGTGCATTTCTTGACTTCTTGTTCCTTTACTGTTGATGGTTGATCATAAAAGGCAGACGCTCTCCACCACCACCAGTAGGAAATTCCAGGGTTGTAGACTAGATTGGGAAAAATAAAACAATCCTGGATTGGAGTCACTGACTTTAGTGGTCCTGCAACTCTGATTCTATGGTGACACGCAGACTTCTTTAATCCCTCCATTTATCCAGGCCTGGCCTGTTATCTGGATCATTTGTCTCTCATCTTGCCCCTGTATCTGCCCCTTTTACAGAGGGCTTCTGAGATGGATCAGTGGGAACGTCCCCGGTCTGAGTTCCAGCTCTGGAGGAAGATGGGGGAAGGATGCTTTGGAGAAGTCTGGGAAGGAATGTGGAAGAACACAGTGCCCGTGGCCATCAAAATTATGAAACAAGGTTTGTGGGGTGCAGAACATATCCTCTCTTGTGCAATGTTTCTTGCCTGCCTGTTTCTTAAGAGGTAGATTAATCACTCCTCCTTGACTAGACCAGAGGTTAAAGATGGGGTCCTAGACTGAATCCACCAGCTGAACAAGGAAATGAGAATTACTTCCCCCATCCTGAAATTAGCAGCCGAATAACAGAATTAGATGGAGAAATTGTAACCCATGATGATAGGAGAAAAATGGCCTATGCGCTGGGATGTCACAATGCAAACCCCACCCTTACATCCTTGTGTCCCGGCACCTAGTGTAAGCACATAGTCACAGGGTTTGCATTACAAAATCCTGGAGCATGTTTTGCCCTTTGACTCCCTTGCACCCTCCCCAAGGACACCGCTGTTATCAGAAGTAATGATATATTCCTTGCAATAGATTAACTTCTTAGTCCACGTCAGAGACAAGTCCCAGTTGCTGTTAATAAACAACCTCAGTTGATCCCCTGGGTCATTCCCTCCTCATAAATGAAAAGACTTATGGGAGGGAGCAAAGACTTATGGGAAGGAGCTTAATGCTAAACACATTTTTATTTGGAAAGTCCTATGTTACTCTGATACAGAACTACCCAGCTTGATATGCTCCACCGAGTCAGTTTGCAGGCTTCTGGATTCTGGAACTCATGTTCCAAGTCTAATGTGAACTAATCAGGCTGGACAGAAAGTTCTTCTTCCGGTTTTCATTCAATCCGATAAAATTTCCCTGGAGTTTGGATTTTTTTTTTTCCAAAAGAGAAGCCAAGTCTGGAGAAACTTTTCTAAGCAGAGCATTCTTACTTTTATTTAGAGCTTCTAGTGAGTGTTCTCGTTTCATCGTTAAAACCTTTCTACCGGGCTTCCCAGCCTTCAAGGTTAAATCCCAATGGAAGACATCTGGGGCTTTCTCCAGAGCAGTTTGTAAAATCACCACCCACTGGGAATCCTTTCTTTGAGAAACTGTCAGAGAATCTATTTATTTTTTCCCTTGGAGAAATTAGAACTGACCATCCAGTTTTTCTGCCAGCAAATTTGGCAGAAGGTTCTGCAAGGATATTAGTGATGAATGAACAGCCTCATTATAAATTTACTCTAATCATAGCAGCAATACTAGAAAGTGGTGTTATTCATCTCCACTGTCAGCATAGGAAAGTTTAGCAAAATGGACATGGAGATTAGCAAAACAGGAATCCTTCAAAAGCCTACCTGTACAAGATGTCCTATTGCAAGTGCCCCTCACCCCAAGCTGCAAGATGATGAGACAGAAGCCTTGGCCATATTTGTCCCAAAGCTATCTTATTCAACACTGAGGAACACTTAAGAGAAGACATCTAGGGCTTCTGGGTGTTTTATCTGAGAATGAGGAGAACAAGTCCAGACATTGTCCACGCAAAGCAATCCATCCTGCAATGTCTTGAATTTCCTTCACAGCTGACATGAGAGATGACTTTGCCAAGGAGATTCAGAACCTGAAAAGTCTGAAACACACGAGGCTCATCAAACTTCTGGCCGTCTGTTCTATGGGGGAGCCAGTTTATATCGTCACCGAGTTGATGCGGAAGGGCAACCTGCACAGTTACCTCAACAGTGAGTATTGCTCTCAACGGCCACTTCCATCACCATTCTTCCTACCTGGCTCTGGTTGGCCAGCCAATGTCAAAATGTGGGGCATGACGGATTACTAGCATCCAGCATAGGGTGTGCAGCCTTCAGCTATCCAGCATTCTCCAGAGAGTTGGACTACAATGGCATTCCTTAAGGAAAATGGTAGTCCAAGATGTCTAGTTTGGGGAGAGTGCCGTATGTCTAGAGTCACTTGTACAGTGAGATGGGTGACCTGTATAAATTTGAAAAAAAATAAATAAAAAATATGTTCTTCTCTGAATTAAAGAGGTTCTTTGCCACGTCACATATACAGGCTAATCATGCTTTCCCCAACTCAGGTTTAAAGTGGGGTTTTTAGAACGTTTATACACAGATACCCACAACTCCTGACTAAGGGGAAAAATAAGAACATGAACGCTTCCATTCTTCTTCCACTGCCGATTCTGTTTAAGGAAGGGACGCACATTTTTTTTTCAGGTGAAGGACCACCCTTGGTCTTTCGGTGGCCTCACACCAAAAGCAGACAGGGCCAGGACAACCCCCAAATTTGGTTTAATATAAAGGTGCCTTTAATTAATTCAGTGCAGTAGCAGCTTGACACCGCTTTTGGCTGATCCCCGAAAAGGTAAGCAGGATCCGACCTGGCTGGTACTTGGATGAGAAATCATCATAATTCTTAGCGTTATGGGGCTAGGCTGGGTAGTTTAAAAAAATCCAGAAGAATGCAGTGCCAACCCTCTTCTGACTTTTTACCAAGAAGATGCCATGGACACTTCTCTGAGGTTCCCAGGATTCAAGCTCAGCTCAAAGGGGTCTTTATATTTTTAATAACATCACTCCATGTGGGATTAATTATTCCCCCTCCTATCACATTAAAAATGTATTATCATTTGACTAAGCAGTTCAGCTTTTTACTTGTTTTGGCCAGGGATGGTGTAATTATTTATGACAAAAATGGGTCCCGCCCCATCCAAATTAATATGGACCAAAAAGCTCAAAGAAACTAGGAGGAAGAGGAGGAGGAAGAGGAGGAGGAGGAGGAGGAGGAGGAGGAGGAGGTAGCTCACAAAAAGACTCATGTACCCATCACCGGGCTATAGAACTAGAACACAAATATTATTAAAAGACAGGATGATTCTGGCTGTCCTTTAATTCATGTTGGAGGATTTCCAGTTTTCAGGTGATTATGGAAACCATGATCAGCAAGGAAACCCAGTTGGCTTCTTCTCTGGAGCAGGGTGTCCCCACAGGTGTCACAAAGCCAAGTTGGCAGCCACAACGTGCAACTGAAGCCCTGCCCCATTTTTATGTGCATCACAACTTCCACTGATCATATGGTTCTGGCTGCCAAGTTGACTTTTTTGACCCTACCCCATGGATGCCATTCACACATACACATATACCAGTTTTCTACTTACACACATACAAAGAAAGAAAGAGAGTCAGAGGCCTTCCATGGTTTATTAAGGGCTACACTACCAGCTGGGAAATCACTCAAGAACTGGTTCTTCCTCAAACATAGTTCATAAATTCCCTTGGGAAAGTTGGTCTTTATTACAAGCCTAGCCTTTCCCAAACCTCATTTCCCCTGGACAGTTGGGAAATTTCCTTTCGCTCAGATGACATCAAAGCTCCAAGGATGACAAATTATCAACCCTGTTTCGCCATACCCAAAGTGCAACCATTTTCTGTTGAGATTCTTCTGCCTTCTCTCCCTGGCTGAGAAATCTTTTGTTTAAGGAAGCCAGTTTGACCGCTTCCAAGTCAATCTTTCATGAGAAGTTTCCTCTGGTAAAGAACTTGACCTCCTTTTCAGATCTAGTTTGTTACCTAAGATGGGGCAACTCCCTAGGAGAACAAGTCTGGAGCCAATATTCTTGGCCTACAACTGCCTAAACATATTTGCCTGCTAATAAGTTTCTTTCTTGCGTCATCTGGAGCTGGGCTGCCATGTTAAAATAGCCTTGCACTGTGTGTTGTGTTTACAAAGGGTACAGTAGTCTGATCTACTTTTCCTTCTAAGACACAGCCTTTCCATGGTCATAGATGGAGCACCAAACTAGTTTTCTTCTGAGTGTTGGAAGTGAGAATTACAACTTTGAGGGAACCCATGCCTTTGTGGGACGTGTCAATCAAGCCCAGATGTTAATCCTCTGAGAATGAAGGGTTGGACTTAATAAAGAAAATGCTAAAACATGTAAAAATAAGCTTGAAGGCAGTTAAGGTTTTGCTTTGAGATTAAGCTGCCAGTCAGGAGGTTAGACTCATGGGTTTAAGTTTGCCTCAGAGAATATTTTGTGGGAAAATCAACTGGAAATAACTGGATACTGCCAAGCATGGGTGCCAGAGGAGGTCTCCCCTAAAGTCAGCTAGATATTAGTACAGTGGAAGATCCTCAGAACCCACCAGCAGATGCTCGACTTTTTCTGTCCTTCATCGCATCATCTGACACACCACTGCCCTCTCTTGCACAGAGAAGCATATAGGTATAAGTGAGTCTCAGAAGAGGTTCAAAGGCTAATAGAGATGATTTGCTGATTTTTCAGCTGCTGCAGGGAAGGAACTGACTACACACCACCTCCTCAGCATCTCTTGCCAAGTGGCTGACGGGATGACCTACCTGGAGGAACAACATATCGTACATCGAGACCTGGCTGCTAGAAACATACTGGTGGGAGACGACCTTGCTTGTAAAATAGCTGATTTCGGCCTTGCCAGGCTCCTGAAGGTGTGTTCAAAGAAGCTTTGATACACTCCCTGCAGTCTTTCATTTAGCTCAGTGTTGTCCAAACTTGGCCAGTTTAAAATGAGTGGACTTCAACTCCCAGAATTCCCCAGCCAGCATGGCTGGCTGGGGAATTCTGGGAGTTGAAGTCCACTCATCATAAAGTTGCCAAGTTTGGACAACACTGACTTAGCTGATCTCAGAACCATCTGTCCGCCCAACGTTTACGCTCCTTTCGTTGACTCCAAAACCATGAACATCTGAAAGAGCCCTCTTGCAAACCGTTGTGCCAGCCATCCGGAGCTTAGCATTGTCCAGATGTGCTGGGACTATAAAAACCAGAATTCCCAGCAGGCACAACCGTCCTGTTGGCTGGAGATCCTGGGAATTATTGTTCCAGCCCCAACTGAAGAGAACAAGAGGCTCTTTATTGATTAGGACAAAACTAAATGGAAAAGCAATAAACTGTTTGGGACTGTGGCAGATTATTTATCAGTTTATTAGATTTCTATCCCACCTTTTGTTCAGGAGCTCAAGACAGGACTTCCCTCCTGTTATTTTCCCTCCCCAATAACTGTAGGCTTATTATGTTGCTACCTATCAGTATCTATTTCTCTCACCAAAAACAGGAATGGACAAATGTGCGCGTGTAAGTAATGTCACCACCATCCCCAATTTATATCTCTAGTTAAAATCAGCCTGTTGAAGGTACTTTTTGGGTATCTTCAATCCTGTACAAACTGGAGCACAATGTAAAAGGGGGTCCTTAATACATGTGTATCCGCCTCCCGTGATCTGGAGTCCACTGGGAATACATCTCCCAGAATTCCTAGTATGGATGATAGTGGCCTGGGAATTCTGGGAGCTGTAGACCCAACCTATCTGGAAAGAATCAGAGTAGGGAAGGTGGGTGTAGATCCAACTCTCAGCTTCTCCAGTGTTCAGTGTTCAGCAATCAGACCAAACCCATAAATAGCTTTTGGCATCCTCCAGATGTATTCAGGGAGTTTCCGTGCTCACACATCTGGAGGGCACCAAAGCTGGAGAAGCAGTCATACCGAGGAGCTGAACAAGCCAGTTTTAGCTTCCCTTCCATGAGACTGCAGGTGGAAGCAGCTCCCGAGCCTGGCTGCCTTGGCTGAGAACCTGTTCTTGGTTTCCTTCCAGGATGACATCTACTCCACCAGCAGCAACGCCATGATCCCCGTGAAATGGACAGCCCCCGAAGCTGCCATCTACCAGACGTACTCACCCAAATCGGACGTTTGGTCCTACGGGATCCTGCTCTATGAGGTTTTTAGCTACGGACAGTGCCCCTACGATGGTACTATTTTATTTCAACAGGGCAGATGATAATGACAAGGGAAAGGTCTTGGCGGGTGGGGGCACCCTGTTTCAAAGGTATCCTCCCATCCACCCACCCACAGAGAAGTTGACCAGAGTTTTCCTTTGCTAAAGTCAACCCCAGTTGGGAAAACTGGGAGAAAGTTTCTTTATTCACGCGTCTTCGTTGCAACGAGTGGGGATTTTAGTCCCTTCCACCCCCAAGTTTCCTGGATACCACAAAGCTTCGGTGGGGCTCAAGAGACTGCCCCCTCCCTGTTCTTTATGAAGGATCAGGAACAAGGATTTTGTTGTAGAAGCAAACAAATTGAGCAGACAAGCTTGGCCTGGATTATTTATTAGACTTCGATCCCACCTTTGGTTCCAAAGCTCAGGACGTCGTAAGAGAGTAAAAGGGGTGGGTGACCTTGATGGAGAGGCAAGATCCATGACCAAAGCCCCCAGAATAAAAACATTGCTTGAGTCCAAATGATGGGGAGGGTTATGAAAACATCTCAGACAGCCCCCCACCCAATTCACATGAATATAAAGGAGGGAGGGGGTATAGCACCATCAGACTTGCAAGATGATGTTACTACAGCCAATCTAAGTAAAAGTAGTTTGGTTGGGTCTGCCTCGTAGGGCAGAAAGGAGCGTACCCAGCCTTCCCTTCCTCCATTTTTCCCTACAGCGACCCTGTGAGGTAGGCTGGAATGACTGGGAGCTTCAGGGCTGATGAGGGACTTGAACTTGGGTCTCCCTGCTCCTGATGCAACACCTTAACTCAGTGTTTCTCAACCTTGGCAGCTTGAAGAGGTGTGGACTTTAACTCTCAGAATTCCCCAGCCAGCAAGGCTGGCTGGGGAATTCTGGGAGTTGAAGTCCACACCACTTCAAGCTGCCAAGGTTGAGAAACATGGCCTTAACTGCCATACCAGATTGGTGTTTAAAGGGATTAGCCTTCCAGGGAATACATACAGTATCTCTATATAGATTTATCTCTACTGTACATAGATTTATCTGCCCTTGTTCCTTCCCAACCACAACAACCATGTCAGGCTGAACAGGAGGGACTGGCTCAGAGTCCCCCCTGGAGCCTCCGTGACTGGGGGGGGACTAGAACCTGGGCCTCCCCACTGCCTACACCCCACCCAACCTCTCCAGCTGCAAGGAACACCAAGGAAGATGTTCACCATGCAAGGTGGCTCCTGAGGCCAAAGGGGGGAGTAGCTCTGTGCCCTTTGATTTCACCTGCTATAAACTTTTATTGAAGCTGTTTATGGAGGATTTTATCCTGTTTACAGTTCCTCTATTATGCTGCACGGCTTCTAGCTCTCGTTCTGACATTTTGCCGAAATAACTCCACGGGTGGAAGACGTCCATCTCCAGATCTGCCCCACGGCTGCTCCGGCCCTCTGCTAGGTCCCAGTCTAGACTTCTAGGCTAACCCAGCCCCAGAATTCACACATTCACACACGAGCTTCCCCCAAACTGAGATTGCAGGAGGAGGAGGAAGGGGGATCAAAATTCAGCAAAACCACTTTCCTGAACTGCAAGATTTGAGGATGAGCCGGGAGATTTTAGTCACAGGAGCATCCACACCCAAAACTATATATTAATATTTATCGGGGAGTGCTTTCAAATGTTGCATTGGACGTATTACAGAAATGCCTTGGGATGTCATGGGATGCTCAGGAGCCACGAGTTTTTCCTCCAGTTTCAGTGAACTCCTTCAGTTGCTCTACTGGTTTAGCCTCCTATGAAGGCCTACTAGACCTCCCCTGTCTCGGGATGCTTAGCAGCCATGAAAATCCGAATTCATACATGACAATCACCCACTGCAATTTATTTATTTTATTTAAATACACGGATTCTTCTGCCGCCTACTCGGCTAGGGCAGGTAACAATAGCACATCAACCCATCCTAGAATCCGAGCGTGAAAAGTCTGGTAAAACCTGGAGCTGCCTTCCAAACTCTTCCGAGCCCCCAAAACTCTGTTTTGAGCTGGAGCAATCTGGGCTAAAGGCTCCCTCGATGCACGCACGCTGAATGCAGTTACAAAGAGTTGTTTATTTGTCCTAGCAACAGCCTAAGGAAAGATGTGGTCTCCCCATTCCACTTACTCAAGCTTATCTAAAATAAACTGGAAAAAAAAGACAAAGACATTTGTGTCAAGATCTTGGCTGCATTATAAAAGTGGGTTACTACTGCTTTTTGGGTTGTTTTTTTTTAACTTTTCCTGGAATTCATCATAATCTCCCATCCAAGTCCTAATCCAGTGTCCCTCAACCTTGGGAACTTTAAGACGGGTGGACTTCAACTCCCAGAATTCCCCAGCCAGCCATGCTGGCTGGGGAATTCTGGAAGTTGAAGTCCACCCGTCTTAAAATTCCCAAGGTTGAGGAACACTGTCCTAACCAGTCAAACAATGCCACAGGGTGTTCACAGGGCGGGGTGGGGAAATGACAAAAAACACCATCCCACCATCACAATGCACTTTTGATCCGTGTTTTGTGACATTGCAGAAAAAAAGGGAGAGCTCGCAATGCAATAATGCAATCTTGCTTTCATTAGTTGGACAACAGCTTCTGATTCTGTTGACGGGGTTGCTTGAGGTTCATGGATTGGAGGAGAATCCATACAGGGCTCTTCGTAGCAGGCAGAAGCATCCATGGGGAGGGGTCCAAAAAGTCAAGATGGTGGCCGTAGCCATCAAAGACCCGTCCCATTTTTACACAGGTTGCATAGAATGCCCTGGGAAAAGTTCCTGTGCAGGGAAAGTCCAGGGGAGAGGAAGAATATTTGCCCAAGAAAAAATTGTACACACAGTAGCTGGTCTTGCTTTAGGCAGAACCATCTGTCTGTTCTAAAGCTGGTGTTGGGTGACCTAACATGGCAGCAAAGTATTATTGATTATTATACAATAGCATTTTTACTGTGGGGAAAGAAAGACCCCTTTGTGGGACCCTCTGCCTCAAATGACAAAGTAAGGCATCACACACACACAAACTTTGTAATATGGCCAGTGATACTGGAGATCCTTTGGTCCTCCACCCCAACCAAATGTCCAGGGCCAGCCCTGTCCAGCCTTGCTTTCTTAGAACTCCAAAGCAATTAGGTCCAATTTCAGAAGGTCCGCATGGAATCTGAAGCTGACGCAACAGCTAGAGGATAGAAATTGGAGCCGTGCACAGCTTCGACACTTTTGAGTGATTTTGGATGTAGGAAATTATCTGGAAGGGTTTGATAACCCTCGAAGAGGTGGTTGGAATCCCATCTCTGTGGTATTGTGAGTCTGGCCATTTATCTCTCTTTCTTCTTCTTCTAGGGATGACCAACCAGGAGACCATCCAACAGATTACACGGGGCTACCGCCTCCCTCGTCCGAACAGCTGCTCCCCTGAAATTTACAGCATCATGCTGGAATGCTGGAAGAGTCACCCCGAAGAGCGGCCAAGTTTTCTCAACTTGCGGGATGCGCTCTTCTCTATCTACAAATGGGCCCACCATCCATTCTCTTGAAAGGAAATGCCTCCTGTGGCATTCTGCGTGCACCGTCAGCCCTTCATGCTCAACAGGATGTAGCAGAAGTGCTGGAGAGCCCCAGCTCAAATTTTCTTGGGCCTGGAGGAACAGTTGTGCCTTTGAAGCTGGACTATATGAGAGCTTGAAACTCGGGAGGTGGAGTCACAGGCTCTACCGGTCAGAAAACAGCTCACGATGTAGATACTGTACAGCCAAGAGGTCACATGGAGAGAAACAGAAATGCAGCACTTCCTTTCCCATGCGAGCGATGGACGCTTCTTGCTATAAGCACCAGTTGACTTCCTTTAGTCAATAAACATGTACAAATCAGGGGACCTGATTTCTGACACCTTTTCCACTTCACCTGTTCCTGGTGCATCGATTGGGGGTGATTTCTTCTGCCAAAAAAGGGTTGAAGAGGAATGTTAAGCCTACCTCATGAAAAGCCCATGGGGAAATAGAGTCCTGACCCTCTGTGTGTGTGTGTGTGTGTGTGTGTGTGTGTGTGTGAGAGAGAGAGAGAGAGAGAGAGAGACCTTCTCCCCATTCCTTGTCCTCTTCTTCTGCTTTCTCCCCCACCCCTCTTTTTTTCTTTCCTTTTCCAGTATGTTCTGACTAAAGGTAAAGATAACCTCAAGTAAGCTTTGACCTATGAATTCAAGGTTAGTGTGTGTGTGTGTGTGTGTGTGCACGTGTGTGTTTGAGGAGGGGTGAACTACCAACTCCTTCAAGGCCAGCCCCATCCTTCCATCTACGGAGGATGCATTTACCTCCTCCGGCACCCACGCTGTCAGTCCTGCATGTTTAGGACCAAGCCAGAAAAGGCCTGGGACAAATTCATAGATGGGGAAATCACCCCAACCAGGATCTGATTCACCTGTTCAGACGTCACTGGCTCCAAAAAGCCCCAGGTGACCTCACTACCCTGGTCATTCCCGGATACCGGCCATTCAGTGTCCGGCGTGACGACACTTAGAAGCTCTCTCTTCAAAGATGAGAGCCAGCTCCTCAATGCCAAAGGCAATATAATGTCCAAAGACGCCGTTCGCTAGAGGTGAGGGCAGTCACGCACACCTTCCAAGGAGGAACAGGGGGGAAAGGCAGATAGCTGAGGAATGAGGAAATGGGCATGAATGGCAATAAATAAGTTTTCTTCCTGCCTATCAAATAGCCAACTAGAAAAAGAGCCATTAAAACAAAGCCTCATTGAAGAATTCTGCTTCTGGATGGGATTCCCTCCATTCTCTCAGACTGGTACTTCACCAGGAGAATTGAAAATAAAAGAAAAAGAGAGAGGGAAAGTGAAAGGTGAACAGGGGTGTCCACGGGGGGAGGGGGTGTCAAAAAAGTCAAAATGGCAGCCACAACCGTGGGAGTGAAGCCCCGCCCTTTTTACAGGGGCCATGGTGTGCATTAAAAAGGGTTGGGGCTACAATCGCATGGTTATAGCCGCCTCCTCGACGTTTTTTTTTAACCTCTCTCCCTCCTTGAAGGGGAATATGCGAGCCTGTGGGCATTTAGCATCCCCAAGCCATAAAGCTTTATTGTTGCTAAAATTCAACGTGCTTGCTACTCCTGGCAGCAGCCCCCTAACTGAAATCTGAGAGAGCAAAAAGGAAAAGTTGGAGCTTTGAGTCTTGGGTGCAATTTGTATTCAGTTGTATTTAAATTTGTATTAAAAACGAAACTGCATTGAGTCTTGGGTACAGTTTCTTTTTTAATACCTTCCCCACCTCTTTCCCACCGGTGCGCAGCCATGCGCATTTCCAAGATGAGTGAATGATTTGAATGATTTCCATGGGTGAGTTGTTGATCAAAGCAAGGAGGGAAAGCTTTGAGCAGGTGCTTAGAGGAGAAAGGGACTGCCTGTCAGGGGAGCTCATAACAATAAAAAGAGGCAGATTTAGATTTTAGATTTAGGTTTTCAAAAGGAATATCGCACGACGCCAGCTTGGAGTGAAACCGAGCAAAGACGGGTCCTCAATGTTGCCTGGCATATCAATTTGGGCACTTTGCTGCTTGTACCACCCTGGCACAGGCTCAGATTGGGGCTTATACCCACGTCTCATCGTCTCTGCTTCTCAGCTGGCACCAGCAGCGCCCCAGGAAGAACTTTTTGGCAAAAATGCAGAAATGGTTTTCCATCTTCTTCAGCTTCGGGGCTTTCCAAGCTAGCAGACTCAGCTGCAGTTCCTGGTTCCTCAGTCAAATCTAGCCAGGCCTAACCCTGTGAGTTTCTGAGCCCGGTAAGATCAGCCGGATCCTACACCTAGACCTGAAGCAAACGTTTTGTGATGACACCCACAACCATTTTTTTTTAAAAGGAAAATATGTCTTCAAAAGTTGCTCTGTTATCAGCAATCTCACACAGGTTGCTGATGTCCCCAGTTACAGAAGATGATAATGAAATCCCCAGTTCAGTGTTTCTCAACCTCAGCAACTTGGAGATGGGTAGACTTCAACTCCCAGAATTCCTCAGCCAGCATGGCTGGCTGGGGAATTCTGGGAGTTGAAGTCCACCCATCTCCAAGTTGCCGAGGTTGAGAAACACTGCCCTACTTCAGTAATTTTACTAAATTTTAGTAATACTTTTAGTAATTCCCTGGTTTAGGGACTTTAACCTAACTTAAAGGTTTAACTGAGTAGAGCCTCTGGGAATCAGATGACACATAAATTTAATAAATTAATAGTAGTAGAAGTAGCAATGGAACGCCATTTATGCAATCAGCATTCCCTGGCATTCAAAGTAGATGCAGAATTACACGTCCAGCTGAATGTTAATATTCTCCATTATACTATTGAACAGATGGGATTTTTCTTAGGGAGGTGCTACTACAGTAATACACTTTTCTAGGTGGATTCAGAACCTGGCTTCTAATATTTCAGGAAGAGAAGCAACACATCTTCCCACCTACTTTCCTTGACCTAAAGTGTCTGTGGAGTCAAGCTCCGTTTCTGTAAACTTCACGGACGTGGCTACGTCGCTTTCTTGTAATAATACAGAAGTGGTTTGTTGCTGCATTTTGGGGGGATCTTAATTCTCAGCCTACGGATCTGGGATTTTGCAGGGGTCCTCCATCCAAGTACAAATCAGATCTGGTTTTGCTTAATTTTCTGAGATCAGCCAAGATACCGGATGTTTGCCAATCTTAACGATGTTCCAATTGTATTTGCTCACCGGCATCTTTGTTTCTTCCAAGTTTAACAGCCCTGTCCTACCTCAAAAGGCTCCTGTAACAATAAAATGGGAAGGAGATCAAGACAACTTTTTGCTATTATAATTTCTTGGAGGAAAGCAGAATATAAATAATAAATGACAAGCTTCAGCCAGCTAGCCCATAAACAACTGAGACAAGGAAAACCAGTATAACGAAAATTATTCCTTTTTAGAATATCAAACTATCCTAACTTTGCATGCAGGGAAAAGCAGAAACTTTGGGACGGTTGCAGGGTTCTGCCGTTTTGCCATTTCTAGAGGCTGTTTTTGCTGTTTCTAGAGGCAAAAGAAAAATCTAAACTGTTTCCTCTTTCACCCGCTCTTCTTCCCCCAACTTTCTCGACCCAGCGCTTTGGAAATATATTGGGACTGCCTTTCCCAGAAGTCCCGAGCCCAAAATGAATGGCGTGGAATTCTGGGAGTTGCAGTTCCAAGGCATCTGGAAGCTGCCCAGTGCGAAAGGCTGGGGGGTACCAAGTTAATAATTATTAGAGGGTGCCTGAATCTAAAAAATAAATAAATAGACTTCAAAAGAATCCTCTTTTTCTGCACTAAACCGCAAGCTCCAGATTGGTTCAAATTCAGCAAACGTCCCCGGCGCACGCGCGAACAAGACCGAAGCCGCTCGCTTCCGCCTACCAGTCGCTCTCAGGTTACGAGCGACCGCCCTCAGGCGGGGCGGAGCCTACAGAGGACCCGAGAGAGCTCATTTCCCTTTGCCTGCACCCATGATGCATTGCGCAGCAAGAAGACCCGATTTCTCCGTCATTTCTGTGACTTTTTTCAACGTTTTCCCCATTCTGCTTTATCTTCTTCATTCATGAAATAGCCGGTATGCTTATCATATGGTTATTTGGCTATCGGGTGGGCCGCCATAACATACTTGATAGTCATCGCTGCAGGGATCGGTCTCTGGGAGAAGCAGAAAGTATACTCTGGTTTCTCTTCAGATCGTATAAATCTTTCGCCTTTTACTAAAGATTTCCGTGGAGAGGAACATTTATGAGTTTTCAATTAATTTTTTGAGGCCCTGCTTCGGTAGGGCTACATTTTCATGGTTGAACAATAGAACAACAATCTGGCTGCAGAAACAATCCTTTTGCAACACGTGCTTGAAATGTGTTCGCTGCAAGGGAGGTTGCGTGTCTTCCACGTAGTGTTTTTTCGGGTTCTCTGACGCCGCTTTCGCTGCAGTATTGTCTGTGAATGACACTCTGAGCCTATGCTGATCGGCGATACCTACGTAACTGAGCAAGGGTGGATCTCTTGGACGGGGGACCACCGGGAAATCCCAAGGCTCTACACCGAAACACAGAAGTTCGAAAAACATGCAAGAAGTCAGCAATGGAAAACCATTTTGCTTTGCCCATAAAGCTACATGGAGGTGGCCAGCTCACCCAGGGAATCTCAGCGCTATAAGTTGCACAGAAAAGTAAAAAGAGAAAACACACTCCTGAAGGCAGCAGTGGAAGACCACATCCATTCTGTCGCCAAGAAACAACAATTGTGATCTATAAACCCTTATGCAATATTAAATTTAATAGTTTTAAAGATGTTCTACCACTGTTCTTTCTTGTAATAGAATGACACAGCTACTGTGGTAAAAGAGCAAAATGATCTGCTTTGGTGACAAGTTTCGGGCAATTGCAAGTCATTTTGCTTCAATGACCAATTCGCTTTCTTGTGGTTTAGCGGCTCCTGCCTTGTAGAGCCCTCCATTTTGCTTTCCATCCGGGCATCCTTAAAAAAGAGCAGCAAAGTTTCATTGAAAAGCAGAAGCCGCCCCCGTTCCATTTCTTGCCGAGAAGCCAACCAGCACCACAAGAAGAGGCCAGCAAACCCAGTAAAAACAACTTCACGATATAAACACAGGCCAGCTTTCCATGAGTTTTTCCTTTTTGGATGCTGAATTTCCTCGTGGTCTCCTATCCAAGTACAACTGGAATAATCCTCCAACGCTCTGAAAATTTGCCGCAAAAAAAAAAAATTCGCCCATGAGACCAACCAGTACTGGAATGACAACCATCGAAGGTATGGTGTCTCTAGAAACGCATAGGAATGATATGGTAATAGCGCTGCTCTAACGCAAGAGGACCATTCTCTGGAAAGCCAGGAGGAGTTGAGGTAAAAGACAGAAATTCCGGAGAAATCCTCTCTTTCTGCTGCGCAATGCATCCTGGGTGCCACCGCAGGGAAATTACCAGTTTCGGCTTCTCTCAGTCTCCGCCTCGTTGGCCGAGAGCGGTCGGTGACGTAAAAGTCGCTAGAGGGAGGGGGTGGAGAGGGTTCAATACTGTGCCCTCTATCGGCTATCGCCTGCACTGCAGCTCCGAATCCAGCTATTCGTTTAGAACGCCGGGAACCGAGAAGTCCTTTTAAGCCAACATTTCTTTATTTCTTTCCTTATTACTTTATGCTGCAAATCCAGCACTTGTGGATGTTTAGCCCGGGGTTAGCAACGGTTTATTCTGACCAGCCACCTACCCTTTCATATGGTGGCGATTCCTGCTATTGCTTGTGGGCAAAACAAGGAAGCGGTGGGTGAACTTAGCCTTGCCCCCTCTGCTCTGCAACACTCGGAGTGGCCACCAGGTGGCCGCCAAAAGCCACAGAGAACCCTTTGCTGACCTCTGGCGGTGGTCCGGATTTTCGCAGCCCGACCCTTCTAATTAAGCAATTCCAGTTCCTATCTTGATCTCAGTGTCATGGAAGCGAAGTCCAAACCAACTCTCTTTGGGGTATTGATCTGAAATGGGTGGGAGGAAAACGAGAGAAGCAAAATCAGTAATTTTTTAGGGCAGTGTTTCTCAACCTCAGCGACTCTGAGCTGTGTGGACTTCAACTCCCAGAATTCCCCAGCCAGCATGGCTGGCTGGGGAATTCTGGGAGTTGAAGTCCACACAGCTCAGAGTCGCTGGGTTGAGAAACACTGTTTTAGGGCATTTATATGGCCACCCAAAGTGACTCTGAGCCACCTCCGAAATCCAAGCTAAAATATTTTCCTTCTCACCCATCGGGAACGTGACTCATCCAGATCCAAGTGCCTGGGAAAAGTGATTCATTAAAGCAGCTGCATCTTTGCTAGGCGGTTTCTTTTCCGGGAAACACCAAACCCATACAGGCAGAACGAGCATAACGTAGTTTGCCACGCTATTCTTGTAAAGCGATTCCATCGCCGTTTGGTTTTCGGAGTCCTCCCACCCCAACGGAGGAGGAATTCAAGAAAAGACATAGCCACGAGGTGCAATTCGTTATTTGGCAGAGTGGGGCTGTCCGCCTGAGGTCAAAAAAGTCAAGGGGGAGGACATGAGTGAGGGATCAAAGCCCTGAACCCCCCCCCTTTTTCCCCCAATGCGTGTAAACAAAGGGGAGGATTTTGATCCCTTGGCCATCTTGACTTTTTTGACCTCCCCCCACAGAACCACTGGCATATAAGAGTCTTTTCAGCAGGGAGTGGCTGGGGAGAATGGGGTCAACTGCTCAATCAGGAGGGGAGGAGTTAACCCGGAGTAGAAATTTAACCGAGCTGATTTTTTTTTTAATAAGCGCCAGGTACAAATTTTCAACCCTTGGATCTTTTTTTGTAAGTTCCACTAGACGAAATCCAAGAGAATTTGCTTTCTGAATCTCTTTGAAAGGAGAAGAGGATCTTGCTCAAACCCTACAAGGATAAAGCACAGAATTATTTTTATTTATTCTTTATCTATTATTCAATTTATGTGCCGCCCATCTCCCCAGAGTTATGGAGTTCGAAGGCCCTCATCTAGACCAGCGGTGCTCAAAGTGTGGTCCGGGGGGCCCGCGAAGTCAAATCAATAAATATTTTAAAATTTCCCAGTTTAAATTTCTAATGCAGTAAATATCAATAGAGATAACCCATACAAACCAAAGCTCTTTGAGGTTCTCAGTCATTTTTAAGAAGGTAAAGGGGTCCTGAGAGCAAAATTTTGCGAACAGCTGATGTAGACCAGCGTTTCTCAACCTCAGCAACTTTAAGACACGTGGACTTCAACTCCCAGAATTCCCCAGCCAGCGTGTCTCCGTGTCAGAAAAAGATCTTGGTTGTGTATTTTTTATCTAGCGTTATCTCCTTTCTATTTTTTTTTTAATTTTTTGATGTGTTGATGTTTTGTTCTGATTTTTTATTGTTTCGATTTTTCTCTTTTGATTTTTTTTTTCAGTTTTGTGCTTCGGTCTGTTTCGATGTTTTCTTCTTTAGTGTTCTGAACTTTTTTGTTTTAAATGGATTCATTCATTCATTGGGTACCTTTATAGAGCCGCCCATCTCACGCTGGATGGCGCACCACATTTAAATAGGACCCTACACCAAATAATCCAAAAGGATCACAACCCGAATCATTAAAAACCGCAAAACCGAATGAGTGGAAGAGTGGTCCCTTTCCCTAACAGCATCCCCACCTTACAAATTCCTTTCTCACCTTACTGGAAAAACTTTAAAAAAAAACAACAACTTTAAAAGAAGTCCATTGGAGAAGCAAGAAGGGGCTGGGCTGGAATGCCGGTCGGGCTTTGTTTAGCAGTCGGAAGCAGAAAGGGACTTTCCTCCTTCCTTCTCCCCTCCTTTCCCTCCCTCCTCTCCAGGTTGCACACCTTGCACTTGGCAGCACACACCTGCTTCGGCAAGACGCCTCCGAGCACTTCCGAGAAACTCCTGTGCTGCAATCAAGGAGGGCTGTGAAACAATGCCGACGTGATCCAGATTTGCGGCTGGGAAGACGGACAGGAGGCCGGCTGGCCGTATCTCGAGGACTCCTGCCCGCCGCGCTTCCCGCACTGGCCATGGCCTGCCCGCCCGATCAAGGGCCAGGAGCCCGGCGGGCTCTTTACACCAGCTTGTGGGACTTCCAAGCGCGGACCGAGACGGAGCTCAGCTTTCAAGCCGGGGACTTGTTCCAGGTGATAGAGAAGACCGGGGAATGGTGCTGGGCCAAGCAGGTGGATGCTCTGGGCGCAGGGTGCGAGGAAGGCTACGTGCCCTACAGCTACCTCGCCAAGAAGGAGACGGTGGAGACCGAGCCGTAAGTAGCAGCTGGTTGCAAAGCCTTGGTGAGCTCCGAAAATCATCAGGGGCTTTTAGATATTATTCAATTTATATGCCGCCCACCTCCCCAGAGTTATGGAGTTCGAATCGGCTGTTCTCTGCCAATCAAGGCTCGGTTGGCTGGGGGGGCGGGACTTGAGACCCAGATGTTTGTTACAGGCGGCTTGAGTCATCACTAGGGGAGGCACACCCAGAGAGGCTCAAGCAGGGTTTTTCAGCCTCAGCAACTTGAAGATGTGTGGAGTTCAACTCCCAGAATTCCCCAGCCAGCAAGGCTGGCTGGGGAATTCTGGGAGTTGAAGTCCACACATCTTCAAGTTGCTAAGGCTGAAAAACACTGGGAGGTCAAAGTTTCCCAACCCACACCAGCGTGGGAATCTTTTCTCCAGCTTCTGAGCGTTACCAACATCTTTTCCAGAGCATTTTTTTTTTCATGCAGCTTGTTTTCCAAGAAGTGCTCCCCAAACACTAGTTCCCCCAATTTTTCCTCCCAGCCCCACAACTCCCCTGCTGTAAAATCCACCCTGTGCTACACATGGGGGTGGTTGGCGATTTGATGACGCTTCCCTCATCTTTCAACTCTGTGTGTGTGTGTGTGAAAGATTTTTTATTGTTTTTATCATGTTTTATGCATAAGCTACCTAGAGTCACTTGTATAGGGAGATGGGCGGCGTATACATTGGATAAGTAAATAAATCAATAAATTACTGCCACACGTAGAGACCAGGCTGCAGATAACTCAAGCCAGCCAGCCAAGCTGCATTCCGGTGGAAGCGGCGGGCACAGAGATCTGTCAGAGAAACTGCCTGCTCTGGAGGGGAGGAATACAGGGTTCTCCAGCCCATCAGCCCCTGCTGGGGCTCATCCCCCTTAGCAAAGGGATCCTTAGAATAGGTGGGCGAGGGTCTGACCCATCCTGCCATTTTTTCTTCTTCTTCTGCCGTCCCCATAGATGGTTCTTTGGGCAAATCTCCCGTTCTGAAGCGGTGCTTCGGCTGATGTCCGAAGAGAATAAATCCGGGGCCTTCCTGATCCGTATCAGTGAGAAAAGTGGGGCAGACTATGTGCTTTCTGGTAAGGCTTTGGGCTGCAAGGGGGTATTCTTGAGTTCGTTTCTCAGTTTGTGCCTGGAGATTCAGCTTGGAAATCAGAATAGAAATCGAGATCCGGATCCCCCGCTAAAATGGCTTCTAAGAAGGGACGGAAAACCGAAAGCGAAAGGAAGGAGAAAAACATTTCCTCGGGCCAGAGTTTGCAGAATTTTATGTCCTTTCTTTTTTCCCTGAAAAGAACTGTATTGAGTTTCCACAAAAAATAAAATATAAGAAAGAGGGGGGCGAAAGGGTTGAAAAAGAAAAAGATCAGGAAAAGAACAAAATTTAAAGTGCGGAAAAGAAAAAGTGAAAAAGGAAAAAAAAGAATAATTTCTGACTTTCTTTGGTACAGGTACAAATATATACTATATTCGCCTCTTACTCCAGACTAATGCAAAGTGTTTCTACAACCGTAAAGAATATCAACCATCAAAACCCGAAGTTAAAGTTTCTTTTCTTTCAGTGTCAAGCAAAAAGTACAACAGCGGGTTCCAATTCGAAACAAAGCCAACTTTGCAAAAGTTTTGAGGGGCATTAAGTCCTCATTTGATTATTATTAAGTCATCATTTGATTATTATTAAGTCATCATTTGTTTGATTAAGGCATCAAACAGGTGGGGCTTCTGTTGCATGGTCAATGTTAAACTAAGGCAGTGTTTCTCAACGTCTGCAACGTGAAGATGGGGGGACTTCAACTCCCAGAATTCCCCAGCCAGCATGGCTGGCTGGGGAATTCTGGGAGTTGAAGTCCCCCCATCTTCACGTTGCAGACGTTGAGAAACACTGAACTAAGGACTTCATTAAAATAGATGCCAAAGGTTTTTTTTTTTAAATATAGAGCAATCGCTCCTATTCCCCAAGGGCAATTCAAACTTCGCAAAAATTGGGAAAATTTTCAAAGGCATTTCTGGGTCCCCTTGCAAATTTCCTAAAGGCAAAGAGGCTGGGGACGGCCTTGGGCACACGCCCTTGTTTTCTTGGCAACGGTGCCGGAGAGGTTTGTCATCACTTTCTTCCAAGATAATGTTTTGATTTTGCAGCCCCACCTCCTGGCCTGGAGGATTTCCTTGTGGTCTCCCATCCAAGTACAACCCAGGTCTGATCTTACGGTCGGTCACGGCCGGCTAGATATTGTCTTATGCTCAATTCCTAGACAACCCTCTTCTACCAGGACTCTCTTCACCCCTTACCCGTGGGACCACTCCGTTTTCTTTCCCCCACCCATTGCAAATGGGATGTGTTATCTTCAAAGGCAAAAATAGAAGTTTTCTGCAAAACGCCTCCTTGGCTGTTCTCAGCAGCACGGCCCCCAGCAAGCTGGCCCCTGGCCCCCCATCGCTCCAGCTCTTAGGGGAACAGGAAGAGACCAAAACCTTTAAGGAGAGGGGGTTCCTGTGCCCCCCCTTTGTTTTAAATCTCCTTTCCCTCATTTCACAGTCCGTGATGGCTCCCTGGCCAGGCACTACAAGATCTTGCAGAACGGCGAGGGCGGTTTCTACATGAATGGGACAAGGTCTTTCCCGGACCTGCTGGCCCTGGTTGCCTGCTATAAGGAGAAGGTTCTCACGCGCAGCTTGAGGCTTTTGGCTCCCTGCTACAAGGTGAGAGGGGGCCGGGCACAGAATCCAGCTGCTGAATTTTTTGATCTTCAGCTGGGGACAAGGAGGTGCTGTTTTGTTTTGTTTTTTTAAAAGGTCCGGAGTTTGCGTGGGTCAGCTGCGCGAGGCATGCACCGGTTGCGTGCACCAGCTCCGTGCACCGGTTGCACGTACCAGTTGCATGCACCCATTGCACTTTATCTGCATCGTTCTTAAGTGTGTACTGTACTGTAGGCAGTTGTTAGATTCATTCCTCCTCCTCCTGGGAATTCAAGGTTGTCAGTGTGGCATAACTGTTAAGGTTTCCAGCTGACACAAAGTCTAGCCCCCCACCCCACCCTGTCCACCGAAATTCAGTGGATAACCATCTTCTTGGATTTTTTGTTTCTAGTATTGTTTTAATTGTATATATGGGATGTATTTTATATATATTTATAGTTTTAATCTCTTTGTAACCCACCCAGAGTCCCCTATTGTAGGGGAGATGGGCGGGAGAGAAATCCAATAAATAGATAAACAAACTTTGGGCCAGTCACTTTCTCTAAGCCTGGCCAACTCCACAGGGTTCTTGTTGGGGGAAAGAGGAGGGAGTGCCGTGTAGGCATGCTGGCACGGCAGAGATATAAGTCGAATAAATCACGAGGCAATTGCATGGATGAGATTTTCTCCTCTCACTTCTCCAGGAATCGCCCCCCGTAAAATAGGTGGGCAGACACTGATCCCGGTGGGGCTGTGTTTGTACAAAGGGCTCTGCTTGCTTACTGGTTGGTACAGCAGCGCACACACATGCGGGCACGCACACACCTTAGTTTAAAACTAATTTAGCTTTGTGGATGCACCAGCTCGATTGTTACCTGACCGGTTAAGCAGGGCAAACCCAGCCAGTGAGTTTCCACCCCAGGAATCTGGGTCTCCCCCAGTTTAGCCTGATTTTGTCATTGGCTGGCATGATTTCATTGCAACAGACCTGTAAATTAATGTTTATTAATTGCCAGTACGTTCAGACCTGGGGTTCTCACCTTAGAGAAGTGCTTTTCAGCCTCAGGAACTTTGAGATGGATGGACTTCAACTCCCAGAATTCCCCAGTCAGCCATCCTGGCTGAGGAATTCTGGGAGTTGGAGTCCACACATGCTGATTAGGGAATTCTGGGAGATGAAGTCCACCCATCTTAAAGATGTCAAGTTTGAGAAGCACTGACTTTTTTCGTTTATATTTCACTATTTTAATACTAAAAATACATATGTTCTAAAGAGCCTCCCCAGGGACTCCCTAGAACAGGGGTACAAAAAATACAGCCAGGGGGTGAGTCTCTAGTTTTCCTTCTGTGATCCCTGTAGCTCCTTCGGAATGAGTGGACTGGAATATTTGGAGGCCTTTCTATTTTTTATGTTTACATTTTTAAATATATTTTTGTGCCTGAGGATCTTAAGCAACATTTTTCCCGCAATCCCACCCCCCTCAAACGGGCCCTGCTGTGGTACAGCCCTGGAGTTGAGCTGATCGATGTCTCCACCAGGTGGCGCTCTGCTAACCTTAGCACAGTGTTTCTCAAGCTTGGCCACTTTAAGAAGGGTGGACTTCAACTCCCAGAATTCCCCAGCCAGCCATGCTGGCTGGGGAATTCTGGGAGTTGAAGTCCACCCATCTTAAAGTGGCCAAGCTTGAGAAACACTGCCTTAGCAGCTGCTTTGATGAAGGTAGCAGTCAATCAGGGCTATAACAGGGAAGCTGATCCCTGCTGGCTATCATTAGATGGTTTAGGAATGTAAGGATCTTAAGCAAACCCTTAAACCTGTCTCACAAGCTAACGTTTGGCTAGCTGACATTCCTCAAGGCAAACTTTAAAAATCTTCAAAACGGGGGTACAGCCATGAAAACTACTGTACTGTTTAAAAGAGTGCCGGAAAAGAGGTTTGTCGCTTACCGTTCAACCGTTTCAGCATTAAGCATCCCCCAAATGCATGCAGAAAACAGAGGGGTGCAGCCGTTACTGCTTTTCTTGCAAAAAAGCAGGGGAAGAGGAGGGGCGGTTTCAAGGACAAAAGCTGCAATAAACCCGTGGAGAAAGATAAGCCCGTTTCGACTTCGTTTTGTCCCAAGCCGCAGCCAAACACCATGCCCCACTGGGACGACTGGGAGAGGCCGAAAGAAGAGTTTCGGCTGATCCAGAAGCTGGGTGCGGGCTACTTTGGAGAAGTCTACGAGGGGCTCTGGAAGGACAAAGTGAAGGTCGCTGTCAAGGTGTTGTCGAAAGGTAAGAGCCGAGCTGCAGAGCGGAAAGGGCAGGTGACGTGGTCCTTCTGCTGGGGCGTTTCGTGCAGAGGAAGGGGGTGGCCATGCCAATGAAGCCCCACCCCTTTTCTATAGACATTCTGCATGGGCCATCTTGACTTTTTTGACTCTCCCTGCAGATGCCCCTCCATCCCTCCCCGTCTATTTACTCTGCTTCTCAACAGCTGGTCAGCAGCGCTCTTTCTCCCCCAGCCCCCCCAACTCATCATGAGAGGGAACATTTTTGTATTGGAAAAGCCACCCTTCGGAATCTATTTGCAAATCCTTACAGGTAGTCCTTGCTTAACAACCATTCATTTAGTGACCATTCGAAGTTACAACAGTGCTAAAAAAGTGACTTACGACCAGTGCCCAAAGTTATGACCATCCGACCACCCCTGTGGTCATGTGATCATGATCCAGGCAGTTGGCAACCAGCTTGTACTTATGACGGTTGCAGCATCCCAGGGTCACATGATCGTCATTTGCGATCTTCCCAGCCGGCTTCCGGCAAGCCAAATCAATGGGAACCACATGATTTGCTTAACAACTGCTGCAAAGGAGGGTTTAAAATTGGGTCCAATTTGCTTAACAACTGCCCCCGCTTAACAACCAATTTTCCGGTCCCTATTGTGGTCATTAAGCAAGGACTACCTGTATTTGGTTTCTGCAACCCAAAGCCCTTTTTAAAATGTACATCACCTTGATAGAGCATCTTATATGGACCGCTGCCATAGGTAGAGTCGTATATAATGATAATATAAAACATTGCAATCATCTAGTCCTCATGGAAGATCCAGGAAAAAGATTTTTTTTTGCAGATTTAAAAAAACAGGAAGCAGTACAGACCAAGAAAACGAAAGGTTGTATTTGCAGAATAAGCCAACCAGCTAGCTTCATGTATCAGAAGTAAGGGGGTTTGAGAACTCAGAGGGGTGCGTGGTGGTCCGAGAGGAGCCACCATAACCACACACCCATCGCGATACCCTTGCAGAAGTGATGTGAGTTGGGTAATTATGCCCCGGTGCCCTTTGCTTGCCGATGCCGTGATGGGTGGGACATCATTTGTTTGACGTCTGCAAGCGACGTCGGAACGGAGTTTACCGTTGCTTTTTCTCCCCCCGCAGCTGACCTGACGTGCCAGGACACCCTCAAAAACGAAATCGAGGCCCTGAAGCTGTTGAAGCACAAGAACATCCTCTTCCTCTACGCCATCTGCTCCCTGGGGGATCCCATCTACATCATCACGGAGATCATGAGCAAAGGCAATTTGCTGGCGTTCCTGAGAGGTAAGGCCTTCCCCTCCGGTTTTCCCCTGGCCCCACACCCTCATCTGGGGGTATCTGTCGCAAAGCCAAGATTTTACCCCAATGACATGAAGCGCATCGTGAGAACATCAGCGGAGCCCTGCAGGGTCACCCCGTCTCGTCCAGCCGTCTCTTCTCCCAGCGGCCAGCCAGCTACCCAAGGAAGCCCACCAGCCGATGCCCTTCAGAGGCAGCCGGCGGCCGTCAAAGCTAAGATCCGTGGATCCCCAAGACTTCCAACCCTTTTCAGACACCAGCCAAGCTGGCAGCCAGCGCCCCCTCCCAGGGTAGCAGATTCCAAAGTTGAATTACGTGAGGTATAAAAACATATTTCCTTTTGTCTGTCCTAATTCTTCCAGGGATCAACTTCCTTGGGTGACCTCTGGTTCTAATATTTCAGGGAGGGGGACGATGGCTTCTCCTAGTCCACTCAGAATGCATAATTTTGTACACCTCCATCACGAGGTCTCGCCCTTTCATGTTTTCATGGGCTGCAACAACCCAGGCATGACCTGGATAACGTGGAAAGGGTTGGCATGTCATGATCCATAGTTTTTCATTCCTCCCCCCCCCCCACGTGAGCATGCGCTGTCATGTACACCAGTGGGAAAGTAATTTTTGGGTTCCAGTGAGCACATCTGGAAATTGGATAGCCACCTGGCCGAGCTTTTTCTCTCTCATGTTCTCTCGTCTTCCCAAGACGTTTCCCAACATCTCAGCTTCTCTTTGCCCTTTTTCTGAACACCTTCTCAAATAAAATTTGGGCTGCAGCCCCCATCCTACCCTCCTATCAGCTTTTTTTTTTCTGCCTAAGGACCTTAGCAGACTCAAAAGGCATTTTCAAAAATAAAAATTTTTAAAAATCAGGAGTTTCCTAGGATTCCATGAGAATTGGGTGGGGTTCTGCGCAAGGCCAGTTTGAAATATATATATATAAATAAATAAATAAATAAATAAATAAATAAATAAATACGGATGAGACTTCAGTGGCGCGGCATGGAGTCATCTTCACTTTAAACACACACACACACACACCCTGTAGATACCCCTGCTCTTTTAATTGAAAGGATGTAAAAAAAAACAACAACAGGGGAGGCCGGGCAAAAAGTCTGCTGAGGGTGGTGCCAAGGTGGGCAAAGTGTTTTAGGTCTGAAATCCGTCCAGGTCAGGAGACCCTATTTCAAACACAAAAAAGTTTCTAATTCCCAATGCTTTGAATTCAGGCGGGCTGTGCCAATCGTACGGAAAGTGTCCAGCTCCATTTGATTTCCAGACTGGAAACCTTTGGCGCACGTTGGGTGCTCAAAGCAGTGCGAGTGGCCTGTTGGTGCCCCTGGGCACTGGGTTGCCTCCCCGTGACTCCACAGCCATGAGGAGGTCTCTTGTAGCCTTCCTTGAAAAAGGGGAGTGAAACGTTTCGAAGGCACGTGTGGCCCGAGATGTGCTCATGGAGATGTTGCCGCCTCCTTCTCCCCAGGTTCTGAAGGGAGACAGATGGAAGTGGTGGAGCTGGTCAGCTTGGCTTCCCAAGTGGCCGAGGGGATGAGCTACCTCGAATCCCAAAATTTCATCCATCGAGATCTTGCTGCCAGGAACATCCTGGTGGGAGAAAACAACATCTGCAAAGTGGGAGATTTTGGAATGGCCAGGCTGATCAAGGTACGTTTCCGTCCTTCTGGGCCTGGAAAAGCATCGACAAAGGAAAGCAGGACCCAAAGGCCAAATTGAGGGATGGGTAATGAATAAATCAAGTCAAATCAAACTTTATTTCAGTCAAAGACTACCACAGAATGAAACAAAGAACAAACTGTTTAAAAGTAAAAGAGGAGGACCGACATAAAACAGAAGCTAAAAGAATAAGAATAGTTTTGTCACTGTTGTTACCACTGAACGCTACGTCTCTAGGACCCAAAAAACAGAATATTATTTCTCTAAAACTAAGGCATGAAGCTAAAACAGAAACGGATAGAATAGATAGAAGTAGGTTAAAATAAAATGGAATAAAGTGACATCTATCTATCTATACTTATTTGGAACAAGTTAGGCACAGTTATACTGTATTGAGGGGTGGCGATCGGTCAGCTTGACTTGACCAATAAACAGATTGTTCAAAGATGGCTTCAGCCTCCAGAGATATTGAGGATGTAACAGCTGGAATTGGCAGCCCACATGGCTGACTGTGGAGAATTCGTCCAAGCGTAATTTTTCAACTACAGATCGAGGAAGGAAGGAATAAAAATAGGCACTGGTTAACGTCAAGGAAATCTGTATAGCGTCACCTGTATAGTGAGATGGGCAACATATATAAATTTGATAGATAAATTAATTAATAAAAAAAAATTGCAGGCAGGGCAAAAGGCCAGGGTGCTTCATTTTAAATTATGGAGTTGGGAAGAAGCTTCACATAGACCTCCGTCTTGTCACACTCTCTCTCGGATACAAGCGTGCATACATTTCTTGTACGCAGATAAACTTTAAATCAGTAGGGCAGTGGCGACAGAAGTAGAAGCAACTGCAAGAGAACATCCTCGTGAGGTTTTAGTATTCAAGAGGTTGAGCTATTAGTGGTGATTAGGAGGACGGCTAGACACAAGGATTCACGTTACTTACTGTGATCTAGGCACTTAGCAAAAGCCTTGAAGGGTGTATCAAAGAAGGATTGATGTGGGCTTGTGATCAGGGAAGGACCAACCTTGGTTGAGATCCATCTGAAAGATTTAATCTCTTTGTGTGGGGAGGAAGATCCAGTAATGCTGGGGGTGCTTTGGAAGAACGATGGAAAAGCAGGAGGGAAATTCAAGGGTTGAGGAGCAAGAAGGATAAAAATATGGAGGCAGATCCATCCTTTTCTAAAACCTCATGAAGAAAGCAAGGGACGTGAGGAAAGCCAGGGAAACGAGAGCATAAAAATAACAAATTAAGAGGGAAAGATATAGGATATAACATCTCCGTAACACGCACGTACAGAAGGGGCAGAGTGTGGACCGTGGCACCGCACCTCCTGTCCTGGCAGGCCGTTGTCTCTGCAGACCCTTTTTGGGCAACACGGAATGTCAAGTTTTCCGACGGCCCCGTGCAACCTGGATCACGGCGTGCTTCTCTGTTTGCAGGATGATATTTACCACTCTTACTCACACAAAATTCCTTACAAATGGACAGCCCCAGAAGCCATCTCCCACAGCTGCTTCTCCATCAAGTCTGACGTGTGGTCCTTCGGCATCCTCCTGTATGAAATCATGACTCGGGGCCAGAACCCGTATCCAGGTACTGGGGCAAGAGCAGGGAGTTGGGTGGTAGATTCTCAGGACCAGCTTCTCCCATCCGGATCCCTTTGTGACCTGTGGGATTAGCCTCCTTTAGGTTTCAGGGAGTGCTAACTTCCGACATGCATGTTTTAAAAAAACTTTAAAGCATTTGAAGACTATTTGGGGGGGGACCCCATTTCTGGAAGGGTTCTGTTATCGCCTAGAAGTAAAACCTGCGTTTGAAAAGTCTGGTCAAGGCTGGAACCTGCAGAATGAACGTTCACGCGTTTCATGTCGGTGCCGAATTCAGATTTCTAAAACTCACACGCAATGCATGGAAAAGATGATTTCCCGGGTTGGTGCTTCAAATAAATCAGAATTGGCTTGAAAAGCAGTGTGTTCCCCTCCTTCTAACAAAGCCCAGCTGTCACTTCACGTGGCTTCCCTTGTGTAAAGCCTCCCCTATGTGGAGCATCGCCGTTTTGCACCATTGCACGAAGCAGAAGCGCAGCCTTTTTGCACAAGCCACTCCACTAAATGCGAAGACGGGTATTCATTAAAAGCAATGGTGCAATGAAATTGATGATGTGGTTAAAGCAGAGTTTCTCAACCTTGGCCGCTTGAAGATGTGTGGACTTCAACTCCCAGAATTCCCCAGCCAGCCATGCTGGCTGGGGAATTCTGGGAGTTGAAGTCCACACATCTTCAAGCGGCCAAGGTTGAGAAAGACTGGGTTAAAGGGAAGAGAAACAGGGAAATAAAACTGGGGTAGTCTCTGTGGTGGCAAAAAACCTTGGGCTGGTATGTTCTGTTCCTCTTGTCTCCTCCCCTGTCAAAAATCTAAATGATAAGATTAGCTTTTTGCTCATGTTCGTCTGAAAAGCATGATCCACGTGGATGGAAGGATGTTAGAAATCCAATCACAATGACAGTAATATGAATGGGATTGAATTTTAATTTAACTCATGGGAGACCATGAGTTCTAGTCCTCCTTTAGGTACAAAAGCTGACTGGTGGCTTTGGGCTGGCCCCCCTCTCTCGGACCAACCCACCTTACGGGGGTGTTGTTTTGCAGTGAAATAAGAGGAAGGAGTGTTAGTTATGAGTGCCTCCTTGAGTTGTGCAAAATAAAGGTGGGATATTAATAATAAAATTAATAATAACAATAACTGTCGGGGTGGTACTGTGAATTAAGGTCCATGATTTCTAGAACTGCAATAACACCAAATTACAGCTGGTGGTTACTCCAAGACTAACCAAGCCTGATCCAACTTGTTGTAATCAGCCATGGTTAGCTGAGCACTGCCAACCACAGCTGATTACACCAAGTTGGATCCGTCCTGGTTAGTCTTGGAGCTAACTTAGAACCCCACTTGAGAGAGTTTCTCCATTACTGTATTCAACAGGTAGAAGCACCTACTCAACCTTGGTTCATCCCAGAACGCAAAGTAGAATTGGTTGTCCTGGGATGAGAGACCAAGAGGAGATCCCAGAACTGTAGACCAGACTGGGAAGTAAATTAAAAAATCCCAGAATGCAGCAGTGGGAAACTTTCTATACTTCATGGATGTGCCAGTCATCTCACACTAGGACTCAAGTTAGACTTGAAAACAGTTTACCCAGAGGGTGTGTGTTAAAATTGTCAAGATGGCAGACAGAAGATCGCAATGCAAGGCCCACCTTTTTGCTTAGACACACACTGGAAATTGCTGGTCTTTTCCTTTACCATCTTGTCTGATGGACTAATTTGAAATCGGGGTGTCCACCTCGCACTCACATAAAAACCAAGCAGAGTTTTGATTCCACCATCTCAGCGACCATCTTGATGTTTTTGACCCCTCCCTGGCAACACCCCTGCTGGAAATTTAGTTCCCTTCCTACATGTATTTTTAAATATATTAAAAGCCACTGGGAAAAACAAAACAAAGAAAAAAAGGGGGGGAAGGAATAGCATACATACATAGAATTACATACATGGCAGTATAGCCCCTGATTCATCAATATTGTTGGTTTTTTTTTAATGAATGTTATTACTGTTGCTGCATAAGCTTTACACGAAGGTGGGGGTTGAACCGAGAATTCAAAAGGCGAATTTTAACACAGCAAATTTTTAAAAAAATCAGAAAACTGAAAAGAAAAAAATTCCCTATAAAACAGTCAAGCAGCCCCTTCTACTTTTTTTCTTTTCACCCCTCTTCTCTTCTCTTCTCTTCTCTTCTCTTCTCTTCTCTTCTCTTCTCTTCTCTTCTCTTCTCTTCTCTTCTCTTCTCTTCTCTTCTCCTTCTTTCCCCAATCGCTAACTGCTACTTAACTGTTTTTATTTGATGCTTTAAACGTCTGCAATTATATATTTTCTATGACCCTTAACGCGGCCGTTTCCACCCTGTTCCGCAGGCATGAGCAACTGGGAGGTGCTCACCCACGTTCAAAATGGTTTTCGGATGCCCTGCCCGCCCAAGTGCCCCCCCACCATGTACGCCATCATGGGCAAATGCTGGCAACTCGATCCCAGCCAGAGGCCGAACTTCACGAACATCAGAGAACTCCTCCAGAATTTCACCAGCTACGAGAACTTCGAAGCCCTCTCTTAAAATCGCCTTAAACGCTTGGGGAGAAGTTGAACCTTCCCGCCTACTGACATTCACCTACGTATAAGGGGCAGAGGGGCAGATCGGGGCTACTGAAAAATGATACCACCCTCAGCCCTGTTGGGAAGGAAGGAGAAGGATCCAGGTTTAACCAGAGGGTAAAATAGGGAGTTTGGAAGATCCAATGGGGCGTGACTCAGGTTTGTGGTCTTGGATTGCACTTTGCAACACAACATCTGCACCCGCAACCTCCACGAATCTCTCTGTGGATAGAGAGGCCATTAATTGCAAGACAAAAATCTGTGTCGGATGTTTGCTGTATGGACTGGACCAGAAATAGTGAAGCAGGAACCACGATGGGTCCATGTATTTCCTGAAGTAACTGTCGGTGCCTCTGGGATCTGCAATCTTTGTGATCAATCTTGAACATTTCCAATGTGCCTCAGAGACTGGAGGGCTTGTCCATCCCACACGCATTACACTAGAGTTTGTGGTTCCACCAGTTGTGGGAATCCAGCCACTGTCTTACCGTGTTGGGTGGACGAAGCCTGTGAAGCCATCCAATGGTTTATTTATTTTGGCAGAGCTTGTGACAAGATTGCAGGACGTGTTGCTTGTTAATCTGGGTTTAAGGTGAAGAAGGGTGTGTGAATCTGACCCTGGAAAGGGTCTTTCTGAAGGTTAAGCCCTCCAGACGTGTTGGATTCTGTTCCCGTCTTCCTGTTGGCGGAAGAGTTATAGGTAAAGATATTTGGAGGAAGTAAAATGAATGCTGATGAATTTGGTGCTGAGAGCATTTTGTCAGAGAAACAGAAATATGTACCACTAACCAATCATTTAGATCAGTGTTTCTCAACCTTGGCAACTTTAAGAGGTCTGGACTTCAACTCCCAGAATTCCCCAGCCAGCCATGCTGGCTGGGGAATTCTGGGAGTTGAAGTCCAGACCTCTTAAAGTTGCCAAGGTTGAGAAACACAGCTTTAGAAGTTTATAATAAAATTAAGTGCAATGAAATTCTATCTAGCTTCAAAGATCTGGGGTTACAAGAGGGATGCTTGGTATGATGTCAGTATATCTCCTTGCAAGAACTAGTAAAATAGAAATTGTGAAGGAATTTGGGAATCATGAACCCTCTGCATTAGGGAGATGACTGGAAGGATGTTGAAGCTCTATTCCTTCATGTAGGTAAATATAAAACCACGATTCTCCTCCAGACAGACACTGACCAGGTCCATCAGAGACGCTTGCCCTGAGAACCGGATCAGGTTGGCCTTTACCATCCCCTAATAATTTGCTTTTCTGACAGCAAATATTGCTGAATAATGGAGCTCAGTCGAGAATCCAGATGTCTAACCGGTGTTAGGGTCCACCCACAATCCATTTGTCTCTGGGCAGTGGAACCCGCGTTTTTCGTGCCATCGTGGCTCACCCTGCTTGAAGCAACTGCTTTAAATAGGCAAAGAAATTCAGGCATCTTTTTCTCTTCCCATTAGGCCAACATACATCCATGCATACCCAACAAGTTCTTCCCGTTTGGATTAAGGCATATTATGCCCAGTGCAGAACAAGAGCAAGAAGCATTAGGAAGGAAGGAAGGAAGGAAGGAAGGAAGGAAGGAAGGAAGGAAGGAAGGAAGGAAGGAAGGAAGGAAGGAAGGAAGGAAGGAAGGGTAAGTTAGGAGATAAGAAACAGAAACAAAGCTAAAACTAGTTTACACCAGAAACATCCAGAAAATGGCTTAACTCACTAACCAAGTTCAGTGTCCTGGGAACTGGATCTTGAGAAGCTCATGGAGTGAATGAATTCAGCCAAGGTTGGTGAGACCAAGGTTGTTTCTTGGTCTTTTTCCGCCAGAGGGTGCTAAAAACATGGCAGAGACAATTCTGGAGTTTTCTTCCCCTTCTGATTGCTTTTTCAAAATGTCTAGGGCAGAAGAACTGGCTGGCTGGCCTGTGGGTTCGAGGTCGTCTTTCCCTACCTTTGTCAGAAGCATCTCCTGAAGCAGTTTTGGCCAACAGGTTGCTGGGGGGCGGGGGTTGAATCGTGTCCTTCTTAGGGTGAACGTGGATAGGTTACTGGCTTGGCAGGTTTTAGGTTTCTGCGGTTGGGTGTGTTTTCAAGGAAAGAGATCCGTGATACGCCTACTTGGAAAAAGGGAGCAATGAAATACGCCTGGGTGAGGGAGCATCCTTCAGCCACCCAAGAAAATTGTACAGCTTCATGCTCAAAAATGAGAGTGTGGGGCTGCAGTCAAGATGTTGGCCTTAGATGGTGAGAGTCCATCCAACCAACCTAGTAAGGGAAAAAGGGAGTGCTATGTATGCTCTTTTGTACTCCTGGAGGAAGAGCAACATCTCAGTCTAACTAGCAACTGAGAGTTTGGGCTTTTTTTTATGATGGGCTGTTCCCCAGTGCAACACAGTTCTTATCCTCTCAGCCCCAAAAGCCCAGTCATGGTTCTGGCTGGGAATTCTGAGTGTTGCGCCAAACACATCTGTAAGGAAATGCCATATTCATCATAGCTGGAGACGTGATAGCACAGAATCAATCGATCCATTTCATTTGGGAGAACATGATCTGTTGGATGCTGGGGCCTCAACAGCAGAAGGACTTGAAGTCCTCCAACCACACTTTCCATCTTGGCTCTGGAACAAACGGGAAGCCAGAGAGCAAGGAAGGGGAGGGGGATTAATTCACACTACTGATGGAGGTGTTCAATACTGTAATTCACAAGGCTCCTGCTTTGCAAAAGGGTAGCAAAGCTCCCTGAAGTTGCCTCGGTATCTTAGCTCGATTGTTCCTCCAACCATATGAAAAACTAGAAAAACAGGATTACGAATGTGATTGTATTTATCCAAGGGCAGAAGGCTGTGAATTTAAGATAACCCCTCCCCCAGGAAGAGTAGACAGGAAACAACCTACATAAAAAATGACACAAATCTTATCCAGGATCTACCTTCCCTATCTTGTCAACCTAACATTGCTAGCTTCAGCAGATTCCATCGATCCATTTTCCCAGTTAATGTGTATGCAACTTGCTTATGTGTCTGTGTGCGTGTGTATCCATCTACCTACTATCCATATCTATATCTATCCATCTCTATCTGTCTAGCCTACCTATTTATATTATCTATCTAGCTCTGTCTATCTAATGTAGTGTTTCTCAACCTTGGCAACTTGAAGACGTGTGGACTTCAACTCCTAGAATTCCCCCAGCCAGCAAGCAAGAATTCTGAGAGTTGAAGTCCACACGTCTTCAAGTTGCCAAGGTTGAGAAACACTGATCTTCTCTATCTATTATCTATCTTGCTGTATTAACTGTCCATTCATCCATCCATCTAAAACCAGAGATCGATCGATCTACCTATCTACCTATCTACCTATCTCTCTCTCTCTCTCTCTCTGCATATCTAAATCCATGATACAGAAAGGGGCAAAGCCAGGACAGAAAATATGTTTTAATAATACATGAATAACTAAAACTAAAATTAATTGCTGGCAAATTAAGGTAGCCAATTTATAAAAGCCATTTGCGCTTTCTCACACAGAAACACACAGGTACCTGCAGATATCTAAATTCTCTTCTCTCTTTTCGGAAGAAAAGGCCAGCAAGTAACAAAGAGGTTGGGAGGGGATAAAAGAAGGGGATGGGGGCACCCTAGGAAGTGAAGGGAAAAGAAAGGGGTGATCAAAAGTGGGTGTAATGAGGCAAAGGAGAGGGCAAGGTCATCTGCCAGGAATCAATCAGTCAAATCTTTATTACAATCAGTGAACAGACGTTATTCACAACACCAAAACGAAAGAAGAAAAATGCTGATGGAATAACTTTCAGTTAATAGGAGACAGCTTACTAAGAGGAAAACTGAAAATACTAATCATAAAGCAAAATTAAAACTCTCTGGAGAAATCAGCTGTTGTCATGTCTTCACGGTGGCCCCGGGGCAACACGCCCTGTTATAACTTGATTTAGTGTCTGATCAAAGCAGTTTGGTGCAAAAATCATCTATTTGGGCTGGGCATCATTAAAAAGGGGTGCTAGGTGGCCCTCTTGAGAGTCTCTTGCAGTCCAAATAAAAAAGGGGGAGGTAAAAAAAAGTCAAGATGGCATGCGATTGAAGCCCCTCCCCACTTTTTATATACATTGCATGTGCAATGTGTGTAAAAAAGGGGGGGCAGGGCTTCCATGGCACCACCTTAACCTTTTTGTAACCTTGGGAAAAAAGCCACAAACTTAAATATTCCCCCCTGTCCAAATTCATTCGCTTAAGATGCTTTTACAAAAACATGAATAAATTTAAAACAGAATCCTGGTAGATTCCCTTGGGGGTTTAACTGTTCTTTTCTGTGCTGTTAATACCAAGCCAGGTTTTATTTAACGATGGTTTACTCAATCAACTCCAATCGGATGAGTTCTTACCCCATTGCAAGTCGTGAATTACTGTTTCCCAAGAGCAGATGGGTTCACAAAGCACAGCCAGCCCAAACCAAACCACACTGATTTCAAGGAATGTGTGAATTCGGCCACTGTACTGCACCGGTGTCATAAAAGCGGTAGAAACCGCAAATGCTTAGGCTGTGTCAGCAGAGAAACTGTTTCCAAACCTTCTTCTGTTCTGAATTGGAAAGCAAAATGGAAGACGCTGGAAACATTTAGCTATGAGGAAGAAAAAAAAAAAAGGAATATAATGGCATTTATATTGGGCCCCGACGCTCCCCGTTTTTTGGAGGGGATTGAAGACTTTGCTCTGCCAACTTGCATGGGGGCGAGGAAAGAGACGATGGACCCCGGGGATGGCCGGTGCCTTGACGATGCTCCCTGAGTTTATTAACACCTAATTAACATCTGCTTCTTGGAAGTATCATAAAGGAAGTTTGTTTTTAGCATATTTTAATTGATTAATTAATATTTATCTATTTTAGTGAATGCTTATTCTATTTTTACGGCAATCTGCCCAGAGTCACTCCGCAGTGAGGCGGGCGGTGACGGATGTGAAAAATAAATAAATAAATAAATAAATAAAAAAAAATAAATTTTGTGCCCCCAAAAGGAGAGGCACAAAAAGACAAGGCCTGCTCTCTAGCCTTTCAGAAGGCAGCGTACAGAATAATGGCCTTAACTTTAAAAAGCCAGATGTTTGGGTTGAACGCTATGGAAAAGAGTAACTCATTCTTTGTCCATGGAGGTGGTGGGCTCCTCTTGCCACGATGGGTTCAAACAGAGGCTGGGCAGCTGTGGGGGATATTTTAATTTGGATTCCCGCCCTCGGGGGGGTTGGAATAGATGACCTCACGGACCCCTTTTTGGGCACTAGGATTTTAAGCGCCTGACCCTGGTTGGCTAAGCGGATGCGGTGGCTTGGAAGGGTTTGTTTGTCGCTGTTCACCTCTGCACGAAACTTGCAAGTGTAACTTTGCCATTTGTGAACCTTGCTCTGGGCACCGCTTGCCAAGTCCCTGCTTGTAGGTCTGACCTTGTCCTTCAGCAAAATGGGGAAAATGTCCCTAATCAAAATCTGTCCCATCCCACAAACTCTTATCTTATCAACAGAAATCATGACGGTGAACTGTCAGCCTCAATCAAGCCAGCCCACCCTTTGTAAACGGAGACGCTATACCAAAAATCTCGCCATTTCTCAAGAAGACGGCAAGAAAACACGGGCTACCTTCACACAACTCGCGTGACCTGGCTGGTGCATTAACCCAACAGGGTGGCTTTGTGCAATACCCTCAGTGATAACTAGAGGTGGATTCTCACAACACACTAAGCCACCCGGCCAGAAATCCCAGTCGGGGTTCACCCTAACCTGCACAAATGCAGCCAGGAGATCTTTATGGGTTAAGCACATGGTGCAAATGGGAATCTTGGTGTGCTTTAGCTAATGCTTTGCTTGTCTCTCCTTGTGATATTTCGAATTTGGAGGGGGTTCTTTTCTAGAAAAGAAAATCATCTGCAATAGACGTTCAGCCAAGAGATCGGTCCCATCTAAAGCAGTGTTTCTCAACCTTGGCAACTTTAAGAGGTGTGGACTTCAACTCCCAGGATTCCCCAGCCAGCATGG
The DNA here is from genome assembly GCF_059951505.1 of Python bivittatus. Lineage (NCBI taxonomy): Eukaryota > Metazoa > Chordata > Lepidosauria > Squamata > Pythonidae > Python > Python bivittatus. Next base: position 98,664,052 of record NW_028277098.1, on the reverse strand, counting down.
CTGGCTGGGGAATCCTGGGAGTTGAAGTCCACACCTCTTAAAGTTGCCAAGGTTGAGAAACACTGGCCTAGAGCCTTTTACATACACATTCATTGGGAATCCTGGGAGTTGAAGTCCACACCTCTTAAAGTTGCCAAGGTTGAGAAACACTGGTCTAGCCAATCTTGCTGATTCTTGAAAAGGGGTGGGAAGTGGTTTGTACTTGGAGAGGACCCCCATGCCCCACCCCGCCAGGAATCCTGGGGGTTTAGGCTCGATGGGGGAATTAAGACAAAATCCAAAAAGGAAGCAATGGGAAACTACTTCCATACTCTTGCTGAAGAAATTAAGTGAGCACAGGAGTCGAGACGGAGTCACAAGAGACTTTACTAGACAGAGCAGTGTTTTTCAAACTTGGCAGCTTTGAGATGTGTGGACTTCAACTCCCAGAATTCCCCAGCCAGTGCTTAAAGTTCCCAAAAATACAGAGATAGAGGAAGGGGACAAAGAAATATTTTCTCCTACTGCTAAGACTTGGGGTCATTCCAGAGTGACTGTCTTTGCACAACATGATGAATGAGGTGAGTTGTTTGGACGAGAGGCATCAGTCTGTTTAGCTTTAATTTTTATATATACACACACAGATACACACACATGTATATATAGTGATTTGGTCGTTTATGATTCACTGTATTATGTGAACACAGAAAATGAATTTAGCAGCCAGATTAGGGTGTTGTGCAAACGCAGTCCTGGCCACTGTTTCAGGAACCAAGAATTCCAGAGTGAAATTCAGTGCAGTTCCTCTGCTGATCAAACTGCTTCCCAACCAATATTCAACCGGTGCAGCTTCTCTGGCCCTGGCCCTAGCCTGTAATTTGACCAGAAGCATCCGTCTTGGCAGTCAGAACTTCTCTGGGTAGATTGCTGTGAAAATGCAACTCCTCCTTTTTGCATCGATTTATCCAGGCAGATGGAATTACATCTGTTCTCTTGTCCTGTAATTCTTTTCTTTCTGCTGCTTGCCAAGCCCTGACAAATCATTGCATCTAAAAATAGCCTTGGTTTAAATTCAGGAAGAGGGAGGAATTCCTGGACGGGGAAGCGGGCAGTGGAGAACACCCTGTACAATTGAGCGGAACCATGGGGAGTGATCCATAATTTTGTTTGCTTGGGTTCAAGAATAAATAAAGCAGGGAAAGTAAAGAGATTGGTCATAGGAAACCGCCCTGACTGATTTAGAAAAGATTGCAAAGGAGCAGGATCTTTCAGTGACAATAAAGATTAGAATAGCTAAAGCAGTATTTCTCAACCTTAGCAACTCTAAGATGTGTGGACTTCAACTCCCAGAATTCCCCAGCCAGCCTTGCTGGCTGGGGAATTCTGGGAGTTGAAGTCCACACATCTTAGAGTTGCCACGGTTGAGAAACACTGAGCTAAAGCAACTGTTATTCCAGGGGTAAAATATGGCAGGCAATGGTGTTTGGTGGAGTTGGGGGGGGGTGTCAAAATCTGCAAGAAGATGGGTGCAGCATTGCAATCAAACCTTGCCCCTTCTGTCCATTGCATGCCTCTTCAAGGGGGGGGGGTGCATTGCAATGGTGCACCCTCTCCCCCACACAGAGACAGCTGTGACTGTGGCATCTGAATGCTGAAGATGAGCAAGAGGAAGAACAGAAGACCCTTTCAAAGTTTGGACCTGGATTTAGCAGACCTCTTCTTTAAGACAATGATCAGCAAGCAGAAACCCACATACTTGGGGCTTGCTCTGGGAGAGATGATGAACTGGAAAAAAAGTGTTAGTGCTTGGCAAGATGGAAGGAGGTGGAAAACAAGAAAGAAAGAGGTATGGTGAAGGAAGAGGGTCGAGAGTCTATCGCAGTGTTTCTGCAGCTGGCTGGGGAATTCTGGGAGTTGAAGTCCACAGCTCTTTGAGTTGCCAAGCTTGAGAAACACTGGCCTACTGGAAAGTCCTTGGAATAAGTGGAATTGCTAGAGACAGGTTGAGGTAGAAAGCAGCTGAAATCGACTTGGTGGCATCTGCAGGGTGAATTGGCTTCATTCGCTTCATAAATGGACAGCCACATCTGGCTAGTCTTGTATGGGCTGCAAAACTCAGGCCTGGTTAGGTATTTGGAAGAGAAAGCAATGTTTCTCGACCTTAGCAACTCTAAGATGTGTGGACTTCAACATGCTGGCTGGGGGATTCTGGGAGCTGAAGTCCACACATCTTAAAGTTCCCAAGGTTGAGAAACACTCATGGCTATGTTGTCTTCATCACAAGCCTGAAACCATTCATTTTTATCCCCCTGACCATGATATGTAAGGCTGAAAAGAAGTAACTCTATAACTGAGTGTTAATCAGCCTTATAAACATTATGTTTCCAACCCAGTTGAGTCAATTGTTGGCAAGAAGCTGGGCCTCTATGGCACTCACTGTTTGTCCCCCAAATAGTAGTATTTGGAGATATACTGCCTCTGCACATGGAGGTTTTATTATTGCACAGAGCCAGGAACAGAAGGATCAGAGTTTACACAATGGGACGTTCCTAGATAGATTAAACCAGTTTTGGCTAGATCCTGACTTTGTAATTCACTGCAGTGTAATTATGGTATTTTGCCATTGCTCTCAGGGCTGTTTTTATACTGTTTTTCTTTCTGGTTGCATAACCAATGAACTCAGATTCCAGCAAGAGGCCTCAAATGACTTCATCTAAAACTCAGCGGAGTCAAACAATGCTTCTTTGTTCCACAGTTTCAAGCCATGGGTAGGACCATCCTACACAAATTTCTTTCTAGCCCTCACACTTGATTCAACAGGAGTCGGGTAGCACTTTTCCTAACACATTTTATCCAAAGGCAGAAGAGTTTGGGAGTTGCAGCCCCTTCCTCACACGCGCAGAGTGGCTACAATGATTTAAAATTTCAATTGTGTTTCTGGAGACCTCCTGAGATTGCCTGAAACCTTTCCATACAGGCAAGTTCAACACCTTCTCCCTTGATGGTGCTTTTAGAGTCCTGTTTTTCCAAAACAGCCCCATGGAGGTCTACTATAAGCATCCTGGGAGGTTGAAAGGCTCTGATATCACCCGCTTTGTTTAGAGCCCTGATGACAAACTTCTGCTAATGGTTGTGTGAAAACGTGAGATTGGGCTGAGCGAGAAGGTGAGACTAGACTGAAGTTGGCATAACCTAAAAAAATGGAGCAGGCATGAAGACAGAGAGGACTTTGATATATAAATTTGAGGTAGATGATAGATAGATAGATAGATAGATAGATAGATAGATAGATAGATAGATAGATAGGCCAAGATTCTTGTCTTCCTGGCATGGGTAAGCAGGAACCAAGTTGTTAAGGATCAAAGAAGGTTTGTCACCAGAAGACAGACAAAGGGTTAAGGCTGTTTTCTATTTATTTAGGATTATTTTCTATTGTAATTTTGATTTTAACTGCTTTGCAAACCGCCCAGAGTCGTTTTTTACGACTTTAAAATGAAGATCGGGTCAAGAAAGCATAGAACATACAAATGTAGGTGCACTGAGTTAGCTGTTTCTAGTGTTTTTTCAGCTGGTTCTGTTCTTCTTACAGTTTTTAGTCTGATTTGTAATGGTCTGCTGTGAGCCGGATACTTCAGGAACAGAGCAGCATATAAACCAGAGTAAATAATTAATAAGCAAATGTTCTATTCAGGCTCCAACTGTTACAAATTCAAGGCAGCCGTATTGTTTGGCTGTTTTTTTGCTTTGACTGCAATAAGTTTAGATTTTTGGCTCAGAAATGAACACGGATGCCATTTTTAGATTTCCGTCTGGAATACAAAAGTGCTTTAAGACATCTGAAGCGTATTACGTCTCAGAAGTTGGTTATTATTTTGAGCTTCGTCTTTCCCAAGGTGTCTTGGATCCCACTTTGAGGACCTCACATGGAATTTCCCGTTCCTCTGCAACTTCCAAAGTTGGAAACCACTCCCATCCCATCCCAACCCAGAGGGAAGCATAGCGGGACCGTCATTTCTTGGTGCCAATACACTCTTCTGCATCTCCTCAGGATTCAAGCACATAGAAGGATTCTCCAAACCAGTGCTTTCCAGATGTGTCAAGATTACAGAATCTCAAGACTACAGAGACCCAGCTCTCTGGAGAAGGCTCTAATGTTGGGAAAGGTGGAAGGAAAGAGAAGAAGAGGACAACCGGCAGCAAAACTGGTGGACTCAGTTGCAGTAGCCATGGAGGCACCATTAGAAGATCTGAAAGACCAGGTTAGGGACAGATCATCATGGATAAAATCTATCTATGTGATCACTAGGAGTCAAAAACAACTTGATGGCACATCGTCACCATTAAGACCACAACTACCATAACATGCCAACGGTTTGAGCAATGTGTGTGGATCTGGAGACCGCCCCGTCAAAAGGACATCATGAAGCAGACTGATTAAAAAAAATATCCTAGACTGCAAAAGCCAATTCTTGTTGCCTCCCCATTGATGGTCCTCCAAATGAGACTTCAAGCTGTTTCTGAGTATTGCATCAGTCTCTCCATATTCAAAGCTCAACCCATTTCCTACCAATGAATGAGCACATGTAGTACCAGAAAAACTCAGGGTGGAGCACGTGATAGGAAATGGGTGGGTCAAAGGATGTCTTTTCTTGGTGCCAAGGCCTTGGCTGTGGATAACAAAAGTTGAGTAGTGTGTAGCTGACTGTGTTGATGGGTGGAAGCCCAGGAGTCTGCAAGGCCAGAAACAGAGCAGGAGAAACCGCATAAAGGAATTGTAGTGTCCAGGAAAAAAAAAAGTACATAGAAATCTATTACAGATGATTAGCATATAGCAGTTGAAACATACCAGCAGGCTAAGGGGTTACTACCGTGTGGTTGTGTCCATGTAGCTACTTGGAGCTCAGTTGACTTGAGAGCACATTTAACTTTAAAAGGAGAAGAGAGAATCTGCCCATCAAAGTTGGATGGAACCCAAGTCCACCCCAAAGCTGCCAAGCAGGAGTAATTTTTATTAACTAGAACACTGTTTCTCAGCCTTGGCAGCTTGAAGATGGGTGGATTTCTGGGAGATGAAGTTCACCCATCTTCAAGCTGCCAAGGTTGAGAAACACTGAACTAGAAGATATATTAAATATGCAAGGTATCAGATAGCCTTATAGTTGTAATTATATTTAAGTTTCAGCAGGTGGCACTATGTTGCTGACCTTGTTTGGGCTCAGAAGTTAAGCAGGGTCAGGCCAGTCTGATACTTGGGTGGGAGACTTCCATGGAATCCAAGCCAGTAGACTGGCAAGACAAGAAAACCAGAAGAAAGTAATGGCAAACTGCTTCTGTATTAATGTCACAGATGTACCCGTATAATCACCAGTTGACCTCAATTTGATCACATCTTATTCCTTTATCAAATATATAGGTGGCCCCACTCATAGCAACTCAGGGTGGTGTACTGCTAAAAACAACCCAGACAAGAACCTGGTGACAACCAGGGATTAAACTACAAATACCAGATGGCAGCACACATTTCCCAACCAAGTCCACGGAGAAAAAGCTGGGTCTTCAAGGCCTGTTTAAAGGACAAGAGGATTGGGGCAACTTGAACCTCTGAGAAGATTCTGTTCCAGAGGGTAGGTGCCATGAACAAGAAGACACACTGATAGGTCCCATCAGATGACATCTTTAAAGATGGTACCTGAAGCAAGCCAACTCCATCCATGTATATACGGTGTGCAGAAATGACAGGAGATACATGGTCTACCATGATATCATGGTACCATGCCATAAAGGACTTTGTAGGTGATAACCAGCACCCTGAATTGCACCTAGAAACTATTGGTACGTACTGCAGCTCACAAAACAGAGGTGTTATATAGGCATTGTGTTTGCACTGTTGCATTCAGGACCAGCTGTGGCTTTCGATGGTCCCCGTGTAGAGAGTGTAACAATAGTCCACATGCAAGGGTTGAGGGACTTCCAGTCCAGGAAAACCAGATGAATCTGGACACCATTTGGTTTTGGATAGGAGCTGTAAGCCCAGGAAGACCCCCAAATTGAACACTATTTTTTTCCAGGAAATGCTACTCCATTCAGAACTAAATATGCAAAGTCTGTGGCACTGGGAGAACCCAAAACACAAAGCCACTTGGTCTTGTCAGGGTTGAGTTTGAACCTGTTCCTCCCTATTCAGAACTGAACAGCCTCCAGGCACTCGTACCAGACCTCAACAGCATTACCTGGCAACCAGAGGTCAAAACATACAGCAGAGAATCATCATATTGATGGCACTTGACCCCATGTTGATGGATGACCCTGCCTAACAGGTTCACGTAGAGAGTAAACAAGAGAGATGAGAACGTGAAACCCTGAGGCACCTGCAAACTTCTCCCCACCTGTCAACAGACTGAGCTGGTCATGGAGCATGGAGAACCACCACAACAGTCCGAGTCCCACACCAATCTTCACAGATGATCCAGGATTCGATGATCATTGGTACAGAAAGCCACTGATAGGTCAAGGAGAACTAGGAAGGTCACACCACCATGATCCTCAGTCTCCCATGATTTTATCTTGGGTTCATAAGGATTCACAGCGGACACAAGTGGTTTCAAAGGCTGCTCAGAATTTATTAGTTTCCGTTAAACAAGTACAAAATGAAGGAAAAACGCGTTATCAAGGCGGTGTGGAAAAAAGACGTAGCTGTGTTGACCCCCAAACAAGTAGAAAAGAACAGTGCGTGGATTTTTTTTTTGTTTTTTTTTAGTTGAACTCTTTCTTTTTATAAAAACCTACGTCTAACTAATTGTACTCAGAAGCAGCCTATCTAGTCTACAGGGATGGGGAGGGGAAAATGGGCTATAGCCCCTAGCGGTCAAATCAGAAGCGTCAGCTGGTGAACACCGGCCTCCCTCACGCCGTGGGACCCGCGGTGGACTTGCTGGGTTCGCTGGCATGGCGCTTCCTCATTGCTTCCTGGGCCAGGTCACAGGTGATCATGCCATTGGCTACCTGGAAGGTTCCTGAGCTGTAAGGGAGCCCAGGATGAGAGCGCGTTATTTCTTACTCAGACATAACTCCATTCTCCCACATGCACCAACCCTGTAATGTTACGTGAGAAAGACCCTGAGAAACGGGGTGAAGAGATGTGGCCTAGGGAACGGTCAGATAAGAGATGGTATAACCCACAGCTGCATAATGGGTGGAGAAAGAGGCTCAGAAGGGACTCTCCCTAACTTCTCAGGCTATAAAGGAGACAGGGGGAGAATTGTACTTTCAGACTTGCAAGATTCTGTTAATGTAGCCTTATAATAAAGTAGAATTAGCTCATCTGGTCATGGTTCTTGTCTGGTCTACCTGGGAAGGCTGACATCAATCTTGCAAGTCTGAAAGTACAAATCTCCCGCCGTCTCCCTTACAGCCTGAGACGTTAGGGAGAGTCCCTTCTGAGCCTCTTTCTCCCCCCATTATGCAGCTGCAGACTATGTCCTCTCTTATCTGACCGTTCCCTGGGCTGCATTTCTTTGCCCCGTTTCTCAAGGTCTTTCTCACATACCATTATAAACCCAGACCCTAAGGTCATCCAATAAGATCCTCCTCTAAGCCCCCCACCAGAGATGGTGAGGTGGGTCTTTACAAGGGGAGAGCTTTTTTTATGGTGGCCCCTTCATTTATGCAATCCTCTCCCCAGAGAGGCCCAATTGGTGCCCACATTAGTCTCATTTCAGCGCCAGGAGAAGACCTTCCTATTTCCCAGGCTTTTAAATGGCTTTTAATTGTATCTTATAGTTGGGTTTCCATATTCATGGGATCTATATTTGTGTTTTTGCAGTGGAGAAATTTATCATACTAAATATTTGGCTACGGCTGAGTGTCCCTGAGTGATGATGGGACACCTGTATCTCCAGGGCTTGGATTCACCCAACATACCAAGTCATAAAAATTAAACCAAGATGGAAGCTAATTAATTTTAGCATGATGTGTGAATGTTAAAAGCTCAATCTTTAAACTGATCTGGTTAAGAGCAGTACGCCTGTGTATTGAACATGACAGATAAGATATACAGCACCCTTTAAATTTTTGTGCTATATATCCCATAAGCCCCCAACACTGATCATGCTGGCTGGGGTTTGTGGGATATATAGTATCCCAAATGCTCAGGGCACCACATTTTGGCCATTAAATGGCCAGTAAAGTGAAAACAATGCCTTTTTGTTCCAAAATTTATCTCTTTGTTATATCTGTGAGTCCCCCAGCACTGCTTCCCATTCTAACAGGAGTTGCCCAAAGCTTTCCAAGGTCCTTATTTCATCAGTTAAGTTGAAACATCCCTGAAGATGGATGTTTAATGTCTAATCCCATCTCACTTACTTCTCTGGAGATTCCGATACAGGTGTCATAACTGGGTGGGTGTGCTTTCCGAAGAAAAAACTGGCCCACCAGTGTCCAGGGTCAGACTTGGGAAGACCTACAAAGAAAGGAAGGAAAAAACTAGGATCAGAAGCAGGAAAGCAAAGTTCAGAGACCACTTTGTCTTAGCCAAATATTTTATTTTATTTATAGCCTTCCTTTCCTCTACAACAGTGTTTCTCCACATCATCCTGATAGGTTAGACTGGTCTGAGTTAGTGACTGGTCCAAAATCACTCAGTGTGCTTCCTGGGCTAAGAATGGATTTAAATTGGGTCTTCCTGGTTCTAGAAGATTACTCTCCATTTTGACCAGAGTCAACATGCAGGAGAAAAGAGATGGACTGCAGAATGCAATATTCCTATAGCACGTTGGCCTTCAACCTAATTTAGAGAAGGCTAACCAGCAAAATCTTTCCAAATTAGACTTTTGTTCATGCTAGAACTTTCCCAGATCCTCGCCTCTTCCCTTAGCTAACCCCAAGTAGAAGAACTGAAGGTATTTTGAATTATTTACTCTCCTGCCGATGAGATGTTAATCCCACAAAGACATTTTTATTCCCTTATTTAGCAACAGAAAGATGTAACAGAAGGGACAGCACTATAAAATCGCTGATGGATGTAATGTTTTGGCCAAGGAAGAGACTAAGATCTGCTATAGCAGCCCATCGGCTGCACCCATATGGCAGGAGATCTATTCTCTTCTTCCTTGAACTTTGCCAGAACCTCATTCCTCCTCAGCTGAAAATCAATTAAAGATGTGCAAGGAGAGCAGAAAATGCAGATGATTTTCTCCCACATAAATTCTCCCATTTCTATGGGAATGACATGCTGCCCAACTCAATCGTTTTATTAAAATTGGTCACGGGCCCTGACAACCAACTAAGTTACATTTCAAGCTTTCTTTGCAAAGCCATATTTTTGCATGCAAGCAAAAAAGAGTGCTCTTAGATGTTCATGCGTTTTCATGCACCATGCACAGCAAACATGCATAATAAATAGCTGAGAACACAGCTTAGAGCATTATGTGTATTGAATCAACATGTCCACCTCTGAACTTTAGAGAGAGCAAAAAGTCAACCCTGCCTTGCTTACAATTATAGGAATTGGTTATTCAAAATTCCAGCCACTTTCTTGATGGGTCCCAATACAACCAACTATTGCCTGAGTAATACTCCAGGTCTCAGCTCAACCAAATTCAAAATGGAAAAGAGAATACTACAAGACAAGCAATATCAACGCAATGCTTGGTAGCACAACATGAGCAAGCCAACCCAGTGTGCACTCCAAAGAGCAACCATATTTCCTGGTAATAAATCTTCATAAGGCTCCACAAAAAAGATTTAAAGCTGTTTAATCATATGGTCCTATGAGAAGAACAGGCATGTTGATTCAACGGACTATGGATTTAACAGACAAAATCTAAATTCCAAGCAATGACACTTTTCGCCCCAAGAGACAGACCCAGTTCACTGCATGGTGATTCAATCCAGTCAATGTTCACACGTTTTGCACTTATTATATATTCATGTGAAAGTCCACCCACCATTTAGTGCATATTCAACTCTAATGACAGCCTTCCTCTCATCTTAGTATGTTAAATCAAGGGATAATTGGCCTTGTGTTTGCAAAGGCCTTCAACTAAAAGCAAGGATGAATTTCCACAATCTCTCTAAAATATTGACCTGGATGGTGTGGGATGACTTCTCCAGAGTACTCAGAGCTTCCACAAGAGCTGTTGCTGGAGGTGGAACCCAAACGTCCTGCAGGAGAAGACAAGGCACCAAGTTAGCGAAAACATTTACCGCTTTCCATACTGCACCTTCCTGCTACATCTTGGGAATTGTCAGGGTTAACCCTTTCCAAAACAACACAGGAAGAACCTCCACTTTAGAGAAGCTCAAGAAATTTTAATAAAAAGTTCACTTGAATCAAAACAAAGCCAGAGAAGAGGCAGGGGATTCAATTCTGGGTTGGGAGATGTTTGAAAACCCTTTACTCAGAAATAACCAATGGCTAGAGCAGTGTTTCTCAACCTTGGCGACTTTAAGACGTGTGGACTTCAACTCCCAGGATTCCCCATGGGAATCCTGGGAGTTGAAGTCCACACGTCTTAAAGTCGCCAAGGTTGAGAAACACTGGCCTAGAGTCTTTTACATACACATTCATTGGGGCCACAACAATTTAAAACCATGTACTGTAACTCATTAGTTTTTCACCCTGTGTAATATTTATATGAAATGCAACAGGCATTTTATGAATGTCATCGTTTCAAAAAGTTGCAGTGAAAGGGGTTGGAAGAACTTCCAAAACTAAGAGCCTCTAGCTTCAAAATCCCAACTCAGTGCTTTATTGTTCTTCTCTCATGAATGCTCCAAAGACAAGTGAAGGAACACGATCCTTCCCAAGCAACCCCATGTACCACCCACGTTGCCACGTTTCTGGCTACACTGACTTTGTGGCTCTTCCCACACCTCCAGGGCCCATTGCAACATTGCGGTGAGGGAGAACATAAAAGTTTGCATCAATAACCATGTTGAACTTTGGCCCAGTTCCCTCATGCCCCAAAACTCCACCCAGGGTGGAGAAAGAGAGAAGCAATGAAGGATTGCAAGAACTTGGGCTGAGATACAGACAACTCCCCTTAGATCAGTCTTCAGAGCAGGGAACAGGAGGGGAAGTTTTTCATAAGCCCCAACCGAAAGTGCTGGGTTAATTAATTTGTTTCAGCTGCAGAAACCGAGATCAACCATGCCAAACAGAGTAAACCTTAAAAAACTCATTAGCTTACTTATTACTATGAAATGCATGAGTTCCTTCTTTGTAAACAAGCAAAGGAGAGAAGCCTGTTTTAGAGTTTGTTTTTGGTTTTTTTGGTTGACTCCTGGCGACTGCCTGGATAAGTTTCTGCAGTTTTCTTGGCAAGATTTCAGAAGTGGTTTGCTCTGGCCTATCTATCTTGATTTCCACTCCACGGAGTCCATCTTTTCCTCATTATGGGAACTGAGCAAGATTTCCAAACATGGCAAATTCCAGACCGGTGGACTTCAACTCCCAGCATTCTCATCAGCGGCCTATCCTGGCTGGGAAATTCTGGGAATTCTAGTTTACCCATCTGGAAATTACCCAGGTTGGAAGTCCTGGAATAGAACAGGAAGATGCCAGAGTCTGGTCAGACCGATACCCTGCACTAGCCGTAGTTTGCTGAGTAAGCCACAATTGTTCAAGTTCATATATCATGCCAAGCCATAAACCATGGGTTGGTTTTTCTTTTGGGTTTTTTTTTGGTGGTGTGAGTCAGTGTTAACTCCTGGCAGTTGTCTGGAACAGCCCCAGTAGTTTTTCTTGGCAAGATTTCAGAGGTGGTTTGCCCTGGCCTCCTCCTTCCTAGGGCTGAGAAAGGGTGACAGTCCCAAGGTCACCCAGGTGGCTTCATGCCTAAGGCAGGACAACAACTCAGGGTCTCCCAGTTTCTAGCCTGGTACCTTAATCACTACACCAAACTGGCTCTCAGAAGCCTGTTAATACTTGGGTAGAATTCCCACAGCGTGCCAAATCTCAATTTAGTTAGCTATTGAGAGCAGTACCGAAATCCAGCCATAGTGAGAGGTGGGGGAGGAGGTAACTCATCAACCCTGCCCTATTTTTGCCCCTTCTAGAGCACTGCACCCCAGATGACAGCTCTGAAATTTGGTACCAAAATAGATTTTTCTTAAATCATGGCACCCAAAGACTCCAAATAGGCACTGGAGCCTCTTTATTTTGGCTGAAGATATCCCCTAGAAATGCTCCAGAAAGGGTTGAAATAGTCAATCCTTGCATGGGATTAGCACATCACAGCCACCACCTTGTAATCTTCCAAGGTACAGTACTATGGCTTGTTCAACAAGCCAGACTTCAAATATACTCTCGCTTAATATGATGTGCAGGCCCAACCAGGTTAAGTCCTCAGCCGGTCATTTCCATCTTGGAAATGTAACTTCCCTGAGATCTAAAGCTACTTTTCACAGTCTCAAGTCAAGAAGGGCTGATCCACACCCTGTGCTAACCAGGTTCAAACATTATGCAAAACCATTATTGGTTTACCTTTGTTTTGTTGAACTCACACTTATTCGACTTCCCCATCCCCAACTAACAAACCAGGCCCACACCACAGGAAATTATTTTACAAGCTACAGTGGTTCAGTTCACATAATCCAGTCACCTCTTTTGCCCCTTGAAAGTTCTCCCCACTCCTGTCTTCATCTCAAATGTGACACCCAACTAAGACTGTAACTACATTTACACACATTTAACCTGGTTATCAAACTAATCTATTTTCTGCATCTGCATAATAAGCTGAACCACAAACTCATCGAAAGTGGGAAGTGGGTCCTACAGGACAAACCACCTTCTTCCCACTCCACTTGAGAAGAGTCTCCCATGTAGTCCACACACAGCTGAAGTGACACAGTATGCAAATCTGTACCCTCCTGGGGTCAACAGGATGGGACAGGTTGAGCCTCTCCCATCCTTTACCCTTGGTTGGTAGCGGCTAACAATGCCCCTTCTCCGCTCTTACTCCGGTAGTAGTCATGGGTTGCCACCAGGGAGCCACTCGACGGGATTGCTGCCATCTTTCTTGATCTTCTTTCTTGTGCAAGTTGTAAATCCTGGACACACACAAAAAAAAACATTAAGCCCCTTATCGGAATGCAGGAAACAGCCATGTACCGATTAAGACCACCTCCACCCCTCTCACAGGACCGGGATACGTTTAGAACCTAGTTAAGAAAGATGTGGAAAAGCTTCCATTGGTAGAACATTCTGTTCTTCTCTAGTCCAGGCCAACCTGGCTGTTTGGGGGTGATCCAGCTGTTTGCTGGAAGCCAGTCTTCCAGATCAGAAAGTGACTAGGGGTCACGAGCTTCTGCAGAATCAGAAGCTGACATCAAAATGACAAAAGCAGCATTGCCCTGTAGGGACCACTGTTTTGTACATGTGTCATGATGTACAAAAGGTATGGCCCCTGCATCATGGCAGCACAACCCTATTTAAGTCTCTGACCCTACAGTCATCTCCGTTTGTGGTGTTTGGAAATGGTATTTCAACATTGGGATATATTTTTGGGGTTGGGCTCAGGGAAAGACTGCTTCCTTCATGACAAACACTGAGCCAGCCCCAGTTAGCTCCCATTCATACTTTTACAACTACAGATTGTCCTCGTTTAGTGACCGCCTCCTTTAGTGACCATTTGCAGTTAAGACAGTGATGAAAAAATAACTTTATGACCAATCCTCGCATTTACGACCTTTGCAGGTCTGTAAAACAAAGGAAAGCTGAAGTCAGATCATAAGCACCGTTGTGGTTTCACTTGGCAATCGCTTTGCTTAACAAATGAGCCGGTCCCAATTGTGGTCACTAAATGAGGACTACCTGTATATCAATTAAATTGTCAGTGATATTGCCACTTTTTCTCATTAAAAAGTACTATGTCTGACAAACACAACAGCCAATGTCTGTAAGCGCGCGCACACACACACTTTTTGGAAAAGTCAGACTTCTAATTTCCTTGGTGGGGTCCCCATTCTCAGACAGTGACTGGCAGGACTTAAGACGCAAAAGGCTGTGAACCATACTTGGAACTCACACAGTAGCAGACGATTCCATACCATCACCACTCAAGTTGCTGCCGAGTTGCTAGGATTAATTGCCACGTCAGCCTAAAACTCTGACTAACTCCACTTTATTAGGCAGCAAATCCCCACAGCTCATCGGAACAGCTCCTGTGGAAGCATCAACACATTTTCATATTGTACCAGCACATTTCATGGGAACAGGCACACACCCTTAGAGCTGGGTGCTGCTCTGACTTGGAACAGCAAAGTCTTATCTAGCATTAATTAACTGTGTTCTGAATTAAGCACTGCCAGTCCAACTTCGGGGCGATAGGAAGAGTCTTCCAGTTGGCCTGACTTATAAATCACCATCCAGGTCCACAGTCAACTCTTCCCAAGTCCTTTTGGGTGGACCAAACATTGTAGGCAAGAGCCAGCAAATATATTCCACTAAGTGTTGGAATATTTCAGCTCTATCAAGAACTCAAGGTAATCCTGGGAATCAACGGCTCTTAGCCTTGATGGCCGTTTGACTACCCCTGAAGAGCATCTGCTGGGAGGCTAGTGGGCTTCCTTGGGCAGTTGACTGGCCACTGGTAGAATATAGTGCTGGACTAGATGGGCTTATGTTCTGATCTAGAATGCAAGATGCAATAACTTGAGGACTGATGTCTGGTTTCTTCTGGGCAGCCTCAAATGTTTAGATGTCCTTTCCCTTGGAGTGAATCTGAAAGGTCTACTCTGTTTTTTGGTGCTTTTGAGTAAATCTTGACTCTTGGCAATGGCCTGGACTAGTCCCTGCAGTTTTCCTGGCAGCATTTTTCAGAAGTGGCTGGCCCTGGCCTCCTCCTCCTTCCTGGGGCTGGGAGAGAAGGACTGGCCCAAGGTCACCCCGCTGGCTTCGTGCCCAAGGCAGGACTCGCACTCAGGACCTCCCAGTTTCCAGCCTGGTGCCTTAATCACTACACCAAACCTGCTCTGCAAGATGAAAAGCAATCTGGAGATGCTCAATAGGTTATGAGTAAAGTCCAACTGCAGGGTGATGGCAAGAGAAAACCAGGTCAACTGGATACAAGGAATAAGCAACTCCATGGGTCTGCCACAAAATAAAGCCTCTTTGGAACATCAGAGCTGAATCTCAGACATTTACCAAGTACTTTTGGGGGAGCTGCTAAGCCAATCAAGGAAGCTTGCACATCTGGAAGGGGTCTGCAGTACTCTAGACACAGCTGCTTTAAAGAATTGCAGAGAGATGCTACATTCACACTCTCGATCAGAAGCCGCCTTTGAGTAAAATCAGCTGTTTCCATTCTTTTGAGATTTCTATTCAAGTTTATTTTCCTTTCCAGTCTTTTTTTTTCCCTTCTTGCCCATTTTTTTTTTCACTGTTCAGGACAAAGTGAGCAAAAGCTACTACTGGAATCAATAACTACTTTACATATGGTTTACTTTAAAGGAAAGAGGGCCCTAGAGGAACTTAGAAATCTGGATTTTACTGGTTTGAACACATGCCAGTCAGAACTGGCACAAACACGAACACACACACACAGTCACTTGCTAGGTACACAAAAGGTCTGGGGCTATAATATTAATTCTGAATAAGTCAGAAAACCCTCCCAGAGATTGAGACATGTGCCTCAATTCACCAGCAGAAAAGGATAACTTTTGTCTTAAAAAAAATAATCTTCCATAATTAGACTCCTCTAAGTGAATCTGAGTTAGCAGGGGCCTGAGATATTCATTCTTGCTCATTTCTCTTGTGTGCCTTTTGTTTTACTGAGGAGGAGAAAACTCTGATCTGAAAACCGGAATAAACTGGCTTACTGCCTGTTTACTTTAAGAAACTCGCTTCTTCTTCTTTTTTTTTTTTAACACCTTTGCATTCAGCAAAGCAAGCAAAATGTGTGGGGTTTGTGCACGCTGCAACATCATTCAGGGAGAAGGCTGGAATTTTTTTAAAAAACAGCTATCATGTACAACTCAAAGATCGAGTTCGCTTTTTTTTTTTTTTTTTTTTTGCTCTGGTACTCCTCCGTTTTCACCATTTGGGCCAATATGGCCACCAGACACCACTCAGCCAAGCAAACGCGGCGGCCAGTCACAATCACTAGAAATACTTCTTCCAGCGTAATGAGGATTAACTATTAACATTTCGATAAGGGCGACTAAACACGAAAACGAACAAGACTACCATGCTGGCAACCACCCGTGTCAAGGCGACGAGTTTACGGGGGAGAAAAATAACCTTGACAAATAAACATTCCCTCCCCCCCCCGAAAAAAAACCAGCCGTTTTTGACGGATGGCGAGAAAAGCGGAAACCCGAATGGAACGCTGAGACACTGAATGGAACGCTGAGGGCCAGCATGGAACGTCCGATCAAAGCTTAGAACGTTCGGGCCTCGCGTCCTCCCTTCTGGCACGGCGAGCGCCGCGACAAGAGGAGGAGACGGTTGGACCGCGAAAGCGTGAGAAAAGAGGAAAAGTGACAGGATGGGAACCGGAACCGCTGAGCGAAACCGACACGTTTCTTTTCTTTAGTTTTTAAACAAAACAGCTGGTAGATGATACCGACCCAAGGGCGCCCTCCAGCCCAGACTACGGAGCAATCGCTTTCGCCTTCCACAACTAACGCGCCCCAGCCGTGCTAGAGCCCCGATCCCAAAGGTGTAGCTGGTCAGAGACGAGTCCAACGCCGAGTCCGACGGGACTTCGGCTGGGACCGTCAACGACACCCTTGCAAGGGAGGAAACCGAACTGGACTTCGTAAGGATCTACTCCCGAGTAGTGAGGCGTGAGTCATGCTCATCCCCGATAAGCACGGTCAGTAAGGCCCCAATTCAAGGATTCTCCTGGGCAGAAGGGCTCGAAGTCGCACTCAGACAGGAGCGTTCGGCAAAAGTGCATTTACAGCTAAGGAGCAAAACCGGAAGCGGTCCGAAAACATGGCTGGTGTTTGTGTGCGATAAAGTGGCTGGATTCGCCCGGCGCGCTTCCCTTGCTCTCCCTTTCGGGTTCAGCCCTTGCCCTGAGCCGCCCCTCGACCAACGGGTCTGCGTTCTCCCCACGCGCCCGACCGCGCCAACGTACTCGCCGTGATTAACACGGGTCGAGTCTAGGGCATCGTGTGAACGCAGCCGCTCGCGCTTTCCCTGGCCGGATGAAGCAAGTTGCGTGAATCCGTTATTCGCAAGGGGGCTCCGCGCGTGGGAAACCTCCCGAGGAGGGAGCCGAAGGCATTAAGACAGAAAAGGGCCCCTCTACCTTGGAGTCTTAGGGCTGCGCCCAGCAGAATCCCGACGGCTTGAGACCACAGGTGACCTGGCTCAGGAGGGCAAACGCTAGGCGACGGAGCCCATTTGCGAAGGAGCTGCTGCGAGTCTCCACGTCCACGAAAGACTGCGAGGCGCTGATGGTTTGGAGGCGGAGGGCGCCGCCGGACCGCCTTATATAGGAGCCGGGCGGGTTGCGTCAGCTCAGGCGACGCTCCCTTCGCCCGCGAGGCGGCGGGGAGACCCTGCGGCCGCCCGGCTGCTCCTGGCGGCCGATCCCGGGCCGCTCTCGCCCTCCTGCGGCCAGCCGCGGGGCCCGGCCGCGGCCTGCAGAAGGTAAGAAGCTCGGTGGGGGCGGAGGGAGGGCGCTGGAGGGGAGGAGGAAGAGGCCGGCGCGCGCCTCTCTCGGCAGCCCTCTAGTGGAGGTCCGTGCGTTGACGGACCCGGTCTGCATTTACGAATCGGTTCCTCTGGCGTTGGGCCGCTTGGACGCCTCTTCTGGCGTTTTTGCAACGCGATGATGATGACGATGACGATGATGAAGATGATGGTGGGTAATCTGCAATTAGATTCACCGTCTAAGGCTGGTGAAAGCTTAATAATTCAAGCCCTAACCAAGGACCTAAGAATGATTAAGGTAGGCCGTTCCAAACAAGGTATTTTTTTGTAAATTTGTAAATTTAGGGTGTTCGGGTCTGATCAATTCAAAATTTCTAAATACTTTGGGAGTCCTTTAAGCATTGCTCCAAAGGCTCCAGTCACAATTGAAATAACAGCAGATTTCTTTTTCCACAAGTGTTCAGCTTTAATCTGCAAGTCCTGGTATTTTGTAATTTTTTCCGATTGCTTTTCCTCAATCCTGGCATCACCCGGTATAGCAACATGAACCAGACCTTCTTGTTGTTGTTGTTATTATACCCAGCTTTTTTATATATGTAACTCAAGGCGGTCAGCTGCCTCCTGTTTTCCCATAACAACAACCCTGTGAGAGAGGGTAACTGGCCCAGCCAGGCTTTCATGCCTAAAGCAGGCCTAGAACTCACGGTCTAGCACACTCCCCATTGTGGTAGTGAGTGCAAGTTGCGCAAAAGGAGGCCCTTGTGACTATCCTCACAGAGACATGGTGCAGGCATGCCTCTTAGCAAAGAAAACGGTTGTCTAATGTCAACCATTGCAACGTTGCCTCTATTTGCCCAAAAGCTACAAGACCTGGTATGCAGAAATCTAAACAGTCACTAGATGGTAGCCAAGTGATATGGAAAAATCCATCTGCCTCTCTGTTGCCATCTAGTGGTTCTTTTTGGACCTAGTTCCTGGTTCTGTCTCCCTCAGCATCTGCCCAGCCAGTTCAATCCTGCAGGGTTGGCATGCTCCGGGTTCCCTCAATTAAACAATGCCATCTTTCGGGACCCCAGAAGTGTGCCTTCTCTATAGCAGTGCCTGCCTGCTGGAACAAGGTTTCCCCCGAGATGCAGATGGCCCCCACTCTGCTATTGTTCAGGAGAGCCGTGAAGACGTGGCTCTTCACCGGGGCTTTTGGTGAGGGAGAGGGAGACCCCTCGCTTCATTGCACGTAACGTCTTTTATCATTTTTATCTTTTATTCATTTTATTGTAATTTCTTTATTTGATTGTTGTCTGATTGCCTCTAATAATAACATATTAAACTTGTTATTATTAGAGTTTAAACTTTAATAACATATTAAACTCTAATAATAACAAGTTTAATATGTTATTATTAGTAGTAATAGCGGTAGTAGTAGTTCATGGACATGGTCATGCAACTGTCTTGATAACAGTATGGAAGGGATTTGCCATAACCATTTTGGGTTTTTTATTACTTTCCACTCCAATCTGCAACCTTAGGCATTCTTGGTGGTCTCCCGTCCAAGTACCAAGTAAGTCTGCTTAGTTTTTTCATAGCACCCAAGGTTAGGTAGTGTGGAGAGTAGAACAGAGAGAGGGTCTGTCCAAAGTATGCGTCAAGTTGTGAAATGATCCGAAGGAGAGAGAACTTTTCTAGAACCGTTATAAAATAAAATGGTAAACTGGCAATAAAGGGGGGGAAAACAATAAAATGTAAACCCATATTCTTAATGGGAAGGGATGAGCTTGCTTACTTTAGTAGAATTTCTGAAATCTGGATTTCATTTCATTTTGAAGTCATCCCCTTTCATTTACTGATGGAAGGAAGGGGTGTTCTGTGGCCTTAAATCGGCCTCTCTTAAAGTGCTCTCAAAATGCTGCAGCTTGCAAAATACTGGCAGGTCAGAGCTTTGCATAGGAACCACCTGTTCTTGTCATGATTATTCCTCCACTCAAAGACCGTTGTGATGGGTTAAAAAAGGGGGGGGGATCTTCCAATTTCAATGGTGTTGTTTTGCACCAGATTGGTAAGAATTTCTGAGGAAAACACCCTGGTGACCCCCAGTTTGAGAAATCTCTCTCTCCACACACATGCATACAGTGGGCCTTAGCCAAGGTGGGGGCGGGGGGGAGGTTGCAGAAGGCAAGATGGCAGTTATTGCAATGTGACTGAACCCCTTTTGTGACCCTCCCCCAAGGGTATTGGTCATTCCAGCCCACCCATGTCCTGTACATAGCTGATCTCCAAGTGGTTCTCTTTCCTGCTATCTTAATAAGTTACTACTTTGTGGGTCCCCCATTGATTGGGCCCCACTCAAGGGTGGGCCTTCCGATCCACCCCTAATGATGCCACTTTGGCCCTTCACCTGCCCATACGGTTTAGATCAGCCTGAGAAAGGGGTGGTTGTGGCCCTTCCCAAAGCCATCTAGAGGACACTGTCAAAAGGGAGAGATGCAGAGTTCAAACTTAAACCACGCAACCTCTTGTGATGCCTTCAAGAACCTCTTGTGATACCTTCAAGATGAATAGCATGAATATAAAAGTACAGTTATTAGGGGTTGGATGGGTTCTGTTGCCCTTCTGAAGGCACAGTAGGTGTTCATTGTGTGATGACGTCGTGATAAAGCCAGTGATGTCATCTGCAACCATCTGCAGAGGGTCCGCCTTCAAAGACCATTACACTTATAGAGCGCTGCTTGGAGGGGGAAGATGTAAGGGGTATGTGGTGTGTGGACACTTCATGCTTAATGACTCACAAAATAACAGTTGAATATAGGTTGGGGAATGCAGTGCCGTGCCAAAACTGTAGCGAGTCAGAAGATGACCTTAATGGAAATGCAGGACATGTTCCCTGAAGCATTTTTTAAGTCCAGAACGTCCAGATAACATTTGGAAGCTGGGCAGACAGATGCCTCCCTGATTCACTGAAGTATAAGGAGGAAAAACAGCACAATCCGACTTGCAGGATCCTGCTCTTGTAGCCCATCTCAAGAAAAGTCGTTTCAGCCTTCCTGCGGAGAAGATTTACTGGTGTGGTCTACCTTGTGGGACTGAGAGAAACCCAGGGGAAAGAGTTCCCACCTCTAATTTGGGGTTTGCGCTCTTATGCCCATACGGTACTTGTTGGAAAGTCAAAAGCAGAAGAACTGTCATATATTCAGAAAGTGGAGCGTGTGCTGTTACAGATTCTGGTGCAGAGGGATAACAAAAGCAGGGGATCGCATTTAACCTCCAGGGCTATTTTTTTGCCATTTCCCATAAATTGGCCAAAGAACCAATTGTTCATGGGAACAATCCTTCTTTCAGGGAGACCTCCACCTCTGGTGGAGAAACACAGAGTGCATTCTTCCAGGACAAGGTTTTGGAGAAAAACAAACACCCCTCCCTGTCCCCAAACACTAAATTTCTGTTTAGCAAGTACTTGGCACGGTATTCTCTTTGCAGATGGTAGAATGGAATAGAAATGGTGTGGTGGTGTGCAAACTAGTTGATCACCTACTTTATGTATACATCCACCCAGTAGATGTAATCTAAGACTCCTTTGCTTTGTTCTGGATACCTCTAAGTCACCGTAGACTCACTGACATTTAGGCATTTGACTGGCATGAATGTGAGAATCGAGAATCATTTCAAACCGAGGCGCACAGTGGAGAAAGTTGAATAATTAAATGGGTGAATCAGTGGATTAATAATCCAAGATACTTAGCTCGTTCAAGATGGAATTGTATGGAACATCTTTGGCGTACTTTCTGTAGATTGCAAATGTGCTCGGGCTGGGCTCATTCAGAGCTTTTTTTATGGGGGGGCAGCAAGAGTTGCATCCCATTTGTGGAAGGGGCAAAATATAGGGGTGTAGTTGAAATGGTTCGGTGGATCCATATTTCTTATTTTTGGTAGAAAAGTTAATGCAATCCTAAAGGATATTTCAATATTTGGGGCTCCCCTGCATATGTTTGCTTAGTGCATCATTGATTTCAGTGGACAAAAAATAAAATAATTACACTGACATAGGATGAAGCTGGAAGAATATTGAAGGCTCAGATTAGCATAGTGCCTCCCCCCGACTTTTTGATAAAGACCCTGGTCTCATTCTTTCTTGTTGTTCTTGTCTACTTGCTCACTTTTTGCTTGATTCAGAATTTTCTGGGGTTTGTCCTGCTACACAACTAGTTGCCGCTATGCTCCTGCAACATTATTTCATGTATCTGCTTATTTACTGAACATTTATGGCCGCCTATCTCATGTAATGATTCTAGGCGGTTCACAACAATCAACCAAAACAAAGATAAAACAAAAATACCCTTCCCTAGGTGCCAGACCAAGCATATTAAGCCATCAATCACAGTTTATAAGTTACACGGTCTAGGTTCCTAAGAACACTCACAAAAATGAGCAGACCACATTTCTGTTGAACGTGCTGTATGAATCCAGAGGAGGCAGGAATCACCAAAGGGTGTTACTAATAAATATCTTATGCTTCGTGTTCTTCTGGCATTTTGGCATGTAATGATTCAAAGGTATTCATTTATTTATTAAAGCAATTTATATGGCCACCCAGCTCACTCACAGTGACTCTGGGTGGCTTACAGAAAAAATTGGAGAAGAATACATCTGTGCATGTCATTTAATTATTGCAAGAAGCCAAAATATTCAAAGTGATTTCAAGTGACTAGGTTCATGCAACCCAGAGGATGCCAAATGTGGGCAGCAGAATGCCAGGGGAACACCAGGTGGTAGAAGGAAAAAAAAAACTCTTTGTTGCCATCTAATGGTGGTCTGGATTTTTGCAGCCCAAATATGGTAGCCTGAATGTCACATGAATGCAACCACCTTGCTGAAATACTGAAATCTGGTATTGTACCCAACATCTGATGTCATATAGTGCTGCCTGATCTGGGAGCCCTATAAATAGTGCTCCGCTATTACGTAGTTTATCTGGCTTGCGTTTAGAGTATTACGTAACCCCAGTCCTTGTCATTGGTCAAGCACGGATTATGGTTTCATGCGTTCGGTCTACTGAGCCTGTATCCGAAATACAGTCACGACTTTATTGGGTGGGATTCTCAAGACCTCTCCTGCTGTAGGAGGTGCTAATCTTTTCTTAGACTGACGGAAGGAAGGGGTAGGAATTGCCTACCTGGTAAATTCCTGTTGTTCCTCCATCGAAGGAGTAATCAGTTTGATCCTGTTCTGTCTCCCAGTTTGTCGGATGAGACAAGGAGGGGGAAGGGGAGGAGAAGGAAAGGAAAGGAGAGATGGAAGGAAGGATGGGGGGAAGGAAAAAAGGAAGGAGAAGTAGAGGGAGGGAGGGAGGGAGGGAGGGAAGGAAGGAAGGAAGGAAGGAAGGAAGGAAGGAAGGAAGGAAGGAAGGAAGGAGAGATGGATGGAAGGAAGGAGAGGAAGAGGGAAGGAAGGAAGGAGAGAAAGGAGAGATGGAGGGAGGGAAGGAAAGAAGGACGGAGAGGGAGGGAAGGAAGGAAGGAGAGATGGATGGATGGAAGGAAGGAAGGAAGGAAGGAAGGAGAGGAAGAGGGAGGGAAGGGACAGAGGGAGGGAGAGCAACCTCATGCAGAGCACATAGCAGTAGTTCAGCAAGAGGTGACCAAATGTGAGTGACCATGAGGAGAACCTCCTGATCCAGGAACAGGCTAGTTGGCACACAAGATGGATTTGTAAAACGGCCCTCCAAGCCTACTCTTTAAGCAGGATCAGGGAGTCTAGTAGGAACCCCCCCCCCCTCCAATTGTGCACCACTTTGGTCTGAGGAAGTGCAGCCTCGCCCAGAACTAGTGATGGAAGATCTCCAGAATCAGTCTGTGTCTCCCCATCCAGGCCCCACAGCCTCCAGGCAGTGGGACTTACTTGGGAACCCCCAGAGACCAGGTTGGAGACATGGGGAGGGGATTCTCCTGTAGCAATTGCCCCTATTTTCTTTCTTCAGGTCAACAAGCTGGTAGGGTGGAGGGTGAGTGACAGAATGACCAGTCCAAGGCCAGCCAGTGAATTTCATGCTTATGTAAGGACTTGAATCTTAGCACTAACTTTTTCCTCCAAAAGCCTCCTCAAGTGCCATCTTCTTTTCAGTTACACCCTTGGCACAGCCTTCTGGATCCCGCACCCAGTTACTGGCTCACTGTAATCATTGTACTTTGCTGAGTTCAACTCATGGGCGGCTTCTTCCTTTTCCCTTGTCCTTCCTTCTTCCTTCTTCCTCTCCTACCCCTTCTCCTTCTTCTCTTTCTCCCTCTTCCCCCTCCTCTTCCTCCTCCACTTCCATCTCTTCCCTCAGCAGATAGCAGCACCTAGCCCACTGAGCAGGTCTGAGAAGCTAAGCAGAGTCAGGCCTGATTAATATTTAGGTGGGAGACCAGAAGGGAATATCATACTGTAGACTAGACTAGGAAGTAGAAAAATCTTCCCGGAAGAAGACTAACCATTTTCAGGTAGTCCTCGACAGGACCATTCATTTAGCAACCGTTCGAAGTTACAACAGCACTGAAAAAAAGTGACTTACAACCGGTCCTCACACTTGGTTGCAGCATCCTCGGAGTCACGTGATCGTGATTTGGGTACTTGGCAACCACCACACATTTACGATGGTTGCAGCATCCTACATTCATGTAATAGCCATTTGCGACTTTCCCAGCCAGCTTCCAACAAGCTAAGTCAATGGGGAAGCCAGCAGGGAAGGTCGCAAGTCATGGTCACGTGATGTCTCACTTAATGACAGCAGTGATTTGCTTAATGACCACAGCAAAAAAGCTCGTAAAATGGGGTGCGGTCACATGATGCCTCACTTAACGACTGCACCACTTAGTGATGAATTTTCCAGTCCCTATTATGGTCAGTAGTTGACGACTACCTGTACATACTGTTGCCAAGAAACTTGCATGGTTATGTCCATAAAGTCACTGAGAGGGAAGCATGAGTTAAAAGGTAGTTAAGGCAGGTAGTCCTTGGCTTAATTACCTACTTAATTACCTCGACATAGTTACCTTGAGTTAATTACCTACTTAATGCAGGTAGTCCTCGAATTACGTTGTTCATTCAGTGACTGTTCAAAGTTCCAGCGGCACTGAAAAAACAGACTTACAACCAGTCCTCAAAGTCTTGGCCATTTCAGCACATGTCAGGCCCAGCCCAAGAGCAACGGTGAAACAGTCCAGTTGAGTTCAGTTCCTTTATTTGCTTATACCATATAGACAGAACCTTGCCAGATTAAATCTGTACCACTACAACAAGTGGATATGCCCTGGGAGATTCTGGGGAGTGGCTCTTCTGCTTCCCATGATCCCCCTGCGGACTGTGTCCTTTGTCTCCTTTCCCTTCCTGGAGTGCACCCCCTCCTTCCTGATAGCCTTGCTCTCTGCGTCTGTCCCCTCCCACCCTCCCCTTCATAGATACATTCCATCACAGTGCCCCCACAGTCATGTGATCAAAATTCAGGCCTGCTGCATTTACGGTGGCCCCCCCACTCACCCCCCCAGCTGACCTTTGTGGTCGTCTTTGCCTGCCTCCCCTCTGCTGGGCTTGCAGACGCCAGCCAGCCTCAAACCCCACGGCGTGGGAGCTCTGTCAGCCATGCTGTGTCGGGCACCCCGGCCCCTCACCACTGCCTTCCCCTCCGGCTGCCTTGGCATGCAAGACGCCTTCAGCCAAGTAGCCGCTGGGCACCCAGGCCACGCGCGGGGGAGGCACCACGTAAACGTCCCTGCCTTGCTGCCTGGTGGGATGATCACCCTGGCTCGCAGTGGCACGCAGCACGGCATGGAGGACTCATGGCCCTGGCCCCTTCCTTTCCCAGTGTGGCAGTGGCACCCAGCTGCCCGCCCACGCTCCCTAGCACCTGCCTGCAGCACCTGCCCCCGGCCCATAGCTCTCACCTGCCAGCCTACTTACCTGTCTCTTCCCACGTCGCAGTCACGTGAAGTCCTCACTTAAAGACCCGTGTGGTCCTGAGTTACGATGGCAACCGGGACTGCTGGGATGGCCGTCACTAAGCGATGCAGTCATGTGACATCATGCTTTATGACTGCGTCGCTTAGTGACAAACATTCTGCTCCCAATTGCTGTCATAACTCAAGGACTACCTGTAAATTGAAAGCATGGTGTAAGTCCAAAAGTAGGCCTAGTGGAGCATTAAAAAGCAAAGCAAAGCAAAACAAAACACCTCAGTGCTTGTAGGATAATGAGAATCCCAGAAGCTCCTTCCTAGTTTGCATCATTATCTCCCCCAACCCACTTCTGTGATTCTGGAGCTCCTTTCAAAGGTCAAACGTGGCCCCCCAAAGATACATGAAGCCATCCATTGAGGCTTAGTATTAAATACAAACCAGGCCTCTGTGGCTGTTGAACAAACCATGTTTGGAAAAGCCTGGCTTAGTTCAATGGGTGATCCTAGCCTAACTGTAGACCATTTGGTGCCTCAGATGTGGAGGCTGACCAGTCTTACCTTGACCCTGGGGATGAGCGGACAGCATCCTGCAAACACCAGACTGCCTTAATGTTGGGAAGGAGAGCACAGGGCAGGGGTGTCCGGAGGGGAGTCAAAAAAATCAAGATGGTGGCTGCAATCACCCTCTACCAGACACCCCAGGAGAGCGGTACAGCCCACTGCACGCCATCAGCTTACCACCCGCTAGCATCGACTGCCTGGAACGGCTACCCTTCTCCCCCCAACGGTAGGGCCAGCCCTGGCTTCCTTTGTCCCTCCGAGATGAAGGCTGATGGCTTCATCCGCCTTGGCGTTTTTCCAGCTGGCAAATGATCAGGCAGGCCGAGATCGCACACCGCGCGGGATGGAAGGATCCTGCTTCATTGCTCCCACGATTCTTTCTCGATGGTTGGACTGATTGCACGTTAGAGGATTTAGCAAACGCCCCGAGGCGCGGGAAGCATCTGTTACCATAGTGACAGGATGCAGCTCTTTGCAGTAAACGAAGAACCGAAGGAGAGAAGCTGGGTCTTCCCTGTAGCTCTTGGACGTTTGAGAAGGAGGGAACTGCCTGGGAGTTTAACAATTATTTCAAGAATTAGAGAAATTAAGCCGATTTTGATTGCAGCAGGGCTTTTGGGACAGAGAGAGGAAAAGTGATCTTTCCACGGATCCCTTTCACCTCCTTGTGCATCAGAAAAACAAGGATGCTTCCAAGATAAACAAGGAATCCACAGAATGATCTGCGTTATGACTACTCCCCACACCTGTAGCAATACTCTCGGTCAGGGAAGACAGCTGTATTTTCTAGAATCGGCCCAAAATTATTAGAGGAGCAATCCGAAAAGCAGTACAGCCCAGTCCTATGCATCTTTACTGGCAAATAAATCCTGTTTTGTGCAACAGGGCTTCTTCCCCCCAGAACATGGAAAAGGAAGCTCCGTGGCTTTTATGACAAAAGCAGGTTCAGTGGCCAGTCTCATCTGGGCTCAGAAGCTAAGCAGGGTTGGCCTTGATTAGTTCTTGGATGGGAGACGAGCAGAGAAGACCAGGCAGAATACACACCAGGGACGTGAAAAGCAGAACAGAACTGAGAAGGCCATAGGTCTGGCTGCATTCAGAACCTTGTAGGCCTTTGCTGTGGTACTAATCCAGATGTTTAGGATGATAAAAGTATTCCTGGGCCTATATTCTTCAGTCGGTTGCAGGAAATAAGTTGCAGTACGTATACATTTATTAAAGTAGCAATTATAATATATAGATGTGCACGTTGGTGCCTTCCAAATCCTTTAAAACTTCGCATGTAATCTACCCGAGGCAGAATAACCAACAGCAAAAGATCGTGTCACTCAAAGGGTGGGATCGGAGTCAGTGTTTCTCAAACTTGGCAACTTGCAGGTGTCTGGACGTCAACTCCCAGAATTCCCCAGCCAGCATGCTGGCTAGGGAATTCTGGGAGTTGACGTCCAGACACCTGCAAGTTGCCAAGTTTGAGAAACCTTGTACTCAATTGACCACCTCAGCCTTAAGGTTCACCTTCCAAGGCTGCATCGATGGAGGGAGTGAGACCAGCGTCAACATGGTGGAGGCAGAATTGCCCGCTCATGATGGAGCGGGTGAGAAAAAGCTTACTGCCATGGGTGTCTGTGGGGAAGGGGCAAATGATACCATTGGACATGATGCCCTGATGCGTGTGGCATCGTTCCACCTTTTCCTTGTCACTGATGGCAGATTTGAAGCTTCAGGAGCTGAGAATTTACCAGGCCTATCTGAACTGGATGAATGAAGCATCTGCTGCCATTTAAAACAAGCTTAAAGAGAAATGAGAAGCAGTTTGACTGGTGGGAGGCATCCAGGGTTAAATTTAGCCCCCAGCTGACTTGAGTCTTCTCAAGGTTATTTTTAAGTTCCTGACTCCAGTTGGGCAGTAGCAAAAATTTGGGCTGCTTCATTTCCCCCTTGACAGACACCTGAAAGTTCCTCTAGGTTGGTGGGCTAGCTGTTTTTCCCCTCAAAATTGTTGCTCCGTGGTTCCATGTTAACACAACTTGGCACTCTCCAGCTGTCTTGGACCTCCACTCCCATGCTGGCTAAGGATTCTGGGGGTTGGAGTCTAATCCATCTGTAGGGTGCTCAATGGGATTGAGCGAGGATAGCATTAACATGATTTGCTGCTGTAGGTCTGCACGCCAGGTTGCCATGGGAGAGAAGGAGAAACTTGAAAAAATAATGTGCTTTTTTCAGAGAAGCAAATGATGCTTCCGACCCACGTCTGGAACTGCGAAAGGGAGACGCCATACAAGCTGGTCCAGCTTCTCTTAAGTCTGATAAATGCCTGCACAGCTGTGCACGTTTTGAAAGGAAATGTCCTGCCTTGATTTGCAACCACACAATTTCATGGGTGAGGATTGAAAATTAGGCTAAAAAAAAAAGAGGTCCACCCACCATTCTAAAAGTGAAAGGAGAGGAAAAGAAAGATAAGACTGCCATTCTTTCTCGTTGTATCCCATTTTTCAGCCATCCTCATTTTGTTCCATTTCTTCATGCAATTCTCATCATTTGTGTTCTATTTTTCGTTCAGTACTTTACTCTCTTATTTTTTATTTTTGTTGTTGTTGTTGTTGTTGAATGCCCTGCTATATTAGCTCAGTGGCAGCCTTTACTCAATTCTGGCTGATCTTGAAAGCATTAAGTATGGTTAGATCTAGGTGGGAGACTAGGTGACACTGGGTGATACTAAGACTGTCGGCTGGACCAAGAAGTCAGAACAAATTCTGAAATGGCAAACCCATTTTCCTACTGCTGCCAAGGAAATATGTGGGTATGTAGCCGCCAGGAGTTGAACTTGGCTCAAGGGAACTCTTTTACCAATTCTTTTGCATCCCACTTCTCCAATGTAATCTTTGGAGAGCCCTTCTTAGTTATACCCATGTGGGCAGGGCACTGTACTGCTTGCTCACTGAGGGAGCCACCCACGCAGGCTGAATTTTCCATAATAGGCTCCAAAGGTTGGAGCTATCTCATCTACCTAGGGTTAAGGGCTCTGAGCTGCAAAAGTCCAGATGACCGTGTCTCTTCCCTGCCACCTCGTGGTCAACCTGATTTTGCAGCCCAGAGCTACCAAGCACAGCTTCACAACTTCTGGGGTTGGCACACTGGTGACTCAGTTGGATGGCATGGAGCAAGGCAAAGATCTGGTTGGTTCAAGCATGATTTACCAACTACCATGTATATTTGCTAGAA
Source organism: Python bivittatus (assembly GCF_059951505.1). NCBI lineage: Eukaryota > Metazoa > Chordata > Lepidosauria > Squamata > Pythonidae > Python > Python bivittatus. Next base: position 98,634,764 of record NW_028277098.1, on the reverse strand, counting down.
TGTGCTTTTATTTATTTCTACATTGCCTTGACTCTTTGGACACTGTACAATCTAAAAACATGAAGTCATCAAGCACCCATCTCTTAAAAATCAGTCCCCACCCCATGAAGACCTCTCAACCCCATCATAAAAACCATATCAGAACAATATTAATATTTTCTGAAATATTCATGGATGGCCAGTAGTTACTGTACAGCCTACCCATCACTTCACGTTGTTTTCATGGCCTGGAGAGGAACAGTTGAGATTTGTGGTCATCAACGGAGACCAAGTTTGGAGTTTGCACGTGTCTGGAGAAACGGAGGTTGTAAATCAGTTGGTGACATTTATTTGGAGATGGGTGGGCAAAGCGAAATGCGGGGTGCCTTGATGTGGGAGTGATTCTGAAATATTTGACTGGGAACATTTTTGCTTTAAGTACATCAGAGAAAGGCATATCATGTTGACTAAAATTTCTCCAGATGAATCTGGTTAGAGAAGGCTGTATCTTAATCATGTGCTATGCTATTTATAACAGCATCTAGGCTACTGGGCCGTGTTTCATTGTTAAAATCAGAGGCATGACAGACTGAGCAATTCCATCTTCATCCACGTGTTAACATTATGACTGTAAGTTCTAACCAGCTTCCTTGGGGATGGTGTCAATTCATCTTTAAGCAGCCATCACAAAGAGAGTTGGGTTGGTCTCCAAACCAAAAAAATCCAAACCCATCCTGCCTTATTTATTTTGTTAGATTTGTACATTAGAATAATACTTCATAAGGCCAGGTTATATATGCAAAATAGTTTGAAAAGATGGTGAGTTCTCTGGAATTCTTCAGTGGGCCGTTCTGATGAGACTTTCTGAAGAGCAGAAGAGCTTGTCCAGATACTGGCTGTGATCTGGCATGGGCTTAATAGGTTAATTTTTTATTGCGGATGATTAGAAAATTGACCTGTATGCAAACATATGCAGATACAGCAATAACCTTCATTGCTATGATATGCCTTTAACCAAAATGGCTCTGATTTAAATCTGGCTCAGGAATTCAGCCGTCTAGTAATGTGGAATTGATGTTTTCAGACAGACGGATGGATAGATAGATAAAAGATAACAGAAATACTTAACCTTGAACTTACTGGACTAGCCCTAGTTAAATGCAATAATTTAACTCATTTCCCTCCCAGTCATGATATACCTTTATTTTTTTATTTCATCATATACTCTTTATTTAAGATACAGCTGTTGATGCCATTGCTTTAGAGTTACAGAAACACAATAAAGCTATCAGTGAAAGTCAACAGTACAAATGGTTTGTTAAAACAGAAGCAAAACTGTATTAAGAATTAAACTTTTGAGAAAGGAGGGACTTGACCATCTGTTTTACTGACTTTATTGCAATTTCTTTGAATGTTGTCAGCCACCCAGACTTGTTGAGATCATCGTCACCACCACCACCACTACTATCATCATTGTCATTAATGAAAATGCTCATGAAGGAAATTACAGAGCTTGTCCCAGACTCCAGTAAATTTGGGGGGGGGGGGGGGAGGTTGCCATAGGAAAAAAAAACCCTTTTTCTGGTGTGCAGGTTAGCCTAGCTCTCTCCTTAGAATCTGAGCTCTGAGATGTCGTTCAAAGGCTGGGGTTGCACAGTGCGCTAGTCCGACACGTGGCTTGACCATCTGGGGTCCAGTGGGACATATTCCATGCATTTGGGCTAATTCAGTAAAACTTGTTCAAGGAGGCCATGTGAACATAGCTGGAAGAATTTCTTGGCAGCAAGAGTTGTTCGGTGGTGGGACAGTCTGCCTGGAGTCTCCCTGGACAGATGCTCGCAGAAGACCGAACAGGATCTGCTTCTCAAAAGGCCCCAAGTTTTTTTTTCCTGAAAATACACTAGCAAACTGACTTTCCGCTTAACAGCAACGACGATGTATTAAACTTGTATGCCACTGAACACTCAACAACTCTGGGCAGCTCACAACAATAAAATAAATTACAATAAAATCTATAAAATGTAAAATATCTCTGGGCAGTCATTTGCCTCTCTGCCTCACTCAAGTAATTGATTACTTTCAGTCTTTCATTCTTTCTTTTGCTCCGAGCTGCTGATATTCTCTCTCTTTATTGTAATTCCTTAGTTTGATTGTTGAGCCACTCAGAACTGTTGAGACGTGGGAGGCGTGTAAGTTTAATACATTATTGTATTACTGTTATGGGCAATCTGCAATTAGATTCACAGTCAGACTAGTGAAAACTTAATAATTCAAGTCCTAACCGAGGACCAAAGAATTATTAAGGTAGTGTCTGAGGATATAGACCAGTGTTTCTCAATCTTGGCCACTTTAAGATATGTGGACTCCAACTCCCAGAATTCCCCAGCCAGCCAAGCTGGCTGGGGAATTCTGGGAGTTGGAGTCCACATATCTTAAAGTGGCCAAGGTTGAGAAACACTGATATAGACAGTTCCAAGCAGGGTATTTTTTTGTAAAATTAGGGTGTTCAGGTCTGATAAACTCAAATTTTCCAAATATTGAGGGAGTCCTTTAGGTATTGCTCCAAGGGCTCCAATCACAATTGATATAACAAGTGGATTTCTTTTTCCACAAGTGTTCAGCTTCGATCTGCAAGTCCCAGTATTTCATAATTTTTTTTCGGATTGCTTTTCCTCAATCCTAGCATCACCCAGCATAGCACACGTTATTATTATTATGGTTGGTCACAGAGTCAGCCAGATGTTTAGACTGGATTTGGCATTTTTGTCCACCGATTTGAGTCCTTCCCAAGGACCTGGGATAGGCAGATGTTGTTGTCTGATGGTGTTCAAGGCATCATCGCAGGATAGAAGGCAAGTAAAGCTGCCTTTTGCAATGGACTAATGGTGGTTTTGTCAATGCCGATGGTCTTCAAGTGGTAGTCCAGATGTTTTGGGATGCACCCAAGGCACCTATAACTATTGGGACTACCTTTGCTTTCTTTTGCCACAGTCATTCTATTTCTATTTGCAGGTCTTTGTATCTTGTGATTTTCTCCAGTTCTTTCTCTTCCATTCTGCTGTCTCCAATACCACCACCACCACCACCACCACCATCATTCTTCTTCCTCCCCTTCCTCTTCTTCTACAATTTGGCTATGTAAGATTCTACATTTGGAGAACAGAGCACCACATACACGGCTCTGATTAAACTGTTTTCGAGCAGATGGTGAAAACCAGATACTGTTAATAATTGCAAAGGATCACTATTCTTATAACAGGAATGGAGTAAAAATAATTTGTGGATGATACAATACTCCTTGAGAAAAAAACTGCATTAATCAAAATGTTTTGAGATTGCCTGGCGTCCATTAGCCAGCATTTCTGCTTGAACGTTTTTGAGGAAATTGGAAAGAAAACAGAATAATCTTTAATAATTAATCCTAGTGTAGCTTTGTGATCCATTTTCCCCAGGATGTACAAAATGCGCAACACGGGAAGCTGTGATTTTTTTTTTCTTTAGCTGCCAGATATACTACATCAAAATGATGCTGTGTACAAGACACGTGTAATGCTGTATATAAAATGTTAGTTAGATCAGTGGTATTTTAAAGTGTAGAAAATAGCATTAGCTGGAAATGAAACAAAGATCAGAGTGCCTTGAAATCCTTTAATTGAAGATAGTTTTATTCACATTTGGTTTCCATTTTTTGTTGTATCAAGTTTGAGTAACTTCTAAAGGATTAGCCCTGTCTATTGATTTTTTAAATTCTGTGCCATCAAGTTGGCGTCATCTCTTACCGACCGCATAAATAGATTTCTTCTAGGACACTCTGTCCCCAGCCTGGTTTTTCAGATCTTCCAAGGTGCACCCACCACCACTGTGACTGAGTCCTTCCACCTTGCTGTTGGTCATCCTCTTCTTCTCTTCTCTTCTCTTCTCTTCTCTTCTCTTCTCTTCTCTTCTCTTCTCTTCTCTTCTCTTCTCTTCTCTTCTCTTCTCTCTTCTCCTCTCCTCTCCTCTCCTCTCCTCTTCTCTCCTCTTCTCTTCCACCTTTCCAGAATTATGGACTTTCAAAGACATTGTGTGTCCAAAATATGGTAATTTGAATCTGGTCATTTGTCCCTGGAGCAAGAGCTCCGGATTGATTTGTTTTATAAACCCTTCTATCCAAATCCCATTTTTTAGGGAAAAAAAATGTTCAATACAGGTAGCGCCCAGGTTAAGGACACCCAGTTTATGGACAACCCATAGTTAAGAATGGAGCCTATTGTAGCAAAATTCGAGTTAAATACACAATGATTTGAGTTAAATACACCATGGTTCGAGTTCATTACACAATACAACTTATTCAGTATTACACAATAATGCTGTTCCGGCTTACATACAAATTCGACTGAAGGACAGATCTTGGGAACAGAACTCGTTCTTAAAATGGGGACTACCTGTATGGAGATTTATAGTTTTGTAGCTCTCTAGTCAACTTCATCTGGGCTCGGAAGCTAAACAGGATCAAACCTGGTTAGCACTGGGATGGGAGACTACCAGAAAAATCCCAGGCCACCCAGAATAGAAGGTAATGGCAAACTTTTTCCACATTCTTGCCGAGAAAACTGCATGTATATGTCCCTAAAAATCTTAAAATAAAATGAATCAGGAGATATATATTATGCAGAGTGTTTTTTTTAACCTTTGTGTACTTTCTGTATTCTGATATCTGTTGTTCTTCTGTCGGTACTGTATATCTGTTAAAATAAAGGTGGGCTCTTATTATTTACTTAAAGAGGCCATTAATTTAGGCTTATTCAAAAGCAGAGGGTAAAACGTTTATTGGTATCTGGGCTTGTTCATTCATGCAAAGTCATGGAAGACCTCTAACCCCGTCGCCTTTAAGAGTTGGAGGCTTATGCAAGCCCCATGCTAGGATTTGGGAGAATGTGGGGAACACAAGTGCCAATATTGTTATGGACAAGCCATACAAATTCCTTAAATAAATAAATGCAGAATAAAAACAAGCAGAGAGTAAAGGCAATATGGATAGGACAGAGCCGTTACCGATTCTCGGGGCTGGCTGGACGCTCATTCAGGTTGGGGGCTGGATCCTGTATTGATGGTGGGCCCTAACATAACACCTGGGATCTTTTAGCAACCACAGCTGAGAACCAGGTATGTCCTTTCCTGGAGGAGAGGCTGTTTCCTGTGATTCGGGTTTTAGTAACTTCAAGATTGGATTGCTGCAAAGTGCTTTTCCTTGGACAGCCCTTGAAGACGGTCCTTGAGGTTTGCCTTCCAAGCCCAAGACAATGGTTGCCAATGCCTTACCTAGCATTAGGCCCTATTTTTCTGTAGGGCAGTGTTCTTCAAATTTGGCCACTGTAAGATGTGTGGACTTCAACTCCCAGAATTCCCCTGCCAGCATCTTCAAGCGGCCAAGGTTGAGAAACACTGGTCTGGATGAATGAGGAAACTAAACCCTTTCACAGAGACTCCTAAAATCATCCGTGGGTCACGTTTTGAGGCCCAGGCAGAGCTATCTGGAAGAGAAGACCGCCCCCCCAACAATGAGCCCTGCACATGTAGGAATGCAATTGCCCCAAACATCAACTCCCCTCCTTTTTATGTAGGAGGTTAAGGAGGGGCTTAAAGCATACAGTACTTATTCCCACAGGCCTTTTCCTCTGCTGTCCTTGGTGTTTCCATTTCTTGCTCCTGACGATGCCTTTATGGGTCTTTTCATCGCCCGTTCTACCCTCCCGCGCCCCCGACCCACAGCCTTCCCGGAAGCCCGTCGCGTGGACCACACACAAAGACAGCTGCGCTGCGTTCCCACGACACCCTGAACCCCGGTCACTGAATCCCACCCCCAACTTTCGGAGTTTGCCCAGTGCGCTGAACCCTCGGGGAACCCAACGGGCTGGGTTCCCAGTCCCGCGTCCCCCCGCACCTCCCCAAGACGGTCCACCAGCAATCCCCCAGAAGAAGCAAGCTGGGCACCTTGCGCGCGCGCGCGCGCCTGCCTGCTCGCTCTCCCCCTGACCTGGGCCAAGCGGGTCGTGGGAGCGCGCCCCCTCCTCCCCTCCCCCGGGGCCGGCCGGCCAGCCGGCCGCTCGCCGTTGTACAGGAAGAGCCGCGCGCTGCTGCATCCCCCGCGCGCCCGGGTCTTCTCCACCTGCCGGGGCCGGGTGCCCCCGTGCCCCCAGCAGCGGGCATTTGCATGCCGCCCTCCTCCCTCCCCGCCTCGCCTTCGCTCTCTACCGCAATGCCGTAGTGCGAGGAGGGGAGGGGAGGGAGGGGGAGCGGCGACTGCATTGCGCCGTCGCCGTCAATAGGTGGACTCGCCGCGCGCAATAAAGCGCTCCGAGCCGAGGTCGCCAGCCTCTCGTCTCCAACCGCCGCTGCCGGTAAGAGCTCCGGCGGGGCGCGGCGCGGCGCCTCCAAGGACGGGGCCGGGGCTGGGGCCGCGGGGCCGGGGCCGCGGCGCCCGCCCTGGCCGGGCGGTGGGCTGCCTGGCAAAGGGAGGGGCGCGGCGCGGGCGGGGGCGCAGCCCGGCGGGAGGGGGTTCCACGTTCCATTTCCAACGGGGACGAGCGAGGCGAGGTCGTTGCCAAAGGCTGTCGGAGAAAAGAAGGCGGAGGAGGGGGGCGTGCGGGGGTCTCTGCAAGCAGCTTTCCCGAGCTGTAGGTTATGTCGCGGCCCGCGCCCACCGACCCACCCATTCAACCACCCCCAGGCTGCGCAGGAGATGTTGGAAAGGGGAGCGCGGGGGTCCAGATGGAGAGGAAAGGGGGTCGCTTGGTGGGACGGGCGGGCTGGGTCCCTCCCCTTGAGCGCACCTTCTCTCCGCTTGATCCCCCTGTCCCTTCACGCCCCCGCCATGGCAAGGGTAGTTTTATCCCCCTCCCCGTTTTTATTTTTATTCCTTTTTTTTAAGCGCAGGGCGAGGATGGGAGCCGCGCAGAAACGCTCCTCGCGCCCCCGGCTTGCATTTGACCTTGTGGCCACCCCCTCGCCCCCGGTCTGCGAAAAAGCCGCCTGCTCACCCGAGGCATCGCTCGCATTGGCCCCCCGGGCTCCTTCGGGGTTTCCAAACCGGGGACCCTCGAGGAAAGAAAGGGCTTAAGCAAACAAATAAATACATAAATAAAACTGTTGGGTTCATTTCTCAGTTGGGCCGGGTGGAGCACGCCGTGCCCCCCACCCCAGCCCGGGGTGGGGCTTGGCTTAGAAGGGATCTAAAATAGACCCAGGGTGGGTCATTTGGATTTTAAAAATAACCGTGGCAAAAGGACCCGGGCGGGGGGGGGGGCTGGTGGAGCGAAGCGCGTGCCTTTTCGAACCGATCAGGACCCGGGGCGGGGGGGGGGGGCGATGACGAGATGCTTTCCCTCCCTCCCAAAAGATTTGAACCCTTCCCAGTGGCAAAACGCATTTTGGCCTCTCCGGGAGGCCCCGAACAATGAGAAAAGACGTGTTTTTCTTTTCTTTTCTTTTTTTAAACGCATTCTTTTTTTTTTTTGCACCGATGGCGTCTTCTAGAATGAGATAGGAGGATTTGACGGGGATCCAGGCCTTGCATTTATTTATTTATTTATTTGTTCATTTATTTATTCCCTCCCCTCCTCCTCCCCCCCCCCCGCGTCCTGAAGTCAGGCTGAGAACATGGCATGCCACTTTCCCCGAGGATGCACGTGTTCTCCTGCCCCTTCCCAGGTTGCTAAGCAAGGCGGGGAGGGGGGAGTTTTGCTAAGCTCAACCACCCCCACCCTGTGCAAAAGAAAAAAAAAAGGTCGAATCACCTGCTTTTGCAATTTTGAGAGTCAAAATTAGGTCTTGTGATTGGGGGGAGAAGCTGGTTGCTTTTTGGCAGGACCAGGCCTTAATTTTTACAAAAGAGGGGTGAAGCTGTTCGGATCTGTATCCTGTATTGGCTTATATTCTGCAGCGCTCTAGGGAGAAAATAAAGGCTCTAACACCCTGTTCTCCCCCCCCCCCCGCCTAGGTTTCTTGTTCAGCAGCTCATTCAAAAAAAGCTATTTATGGCTCCCCCCCCCCCATTTGCAACACCATATTGGGCTTTAGGATGACAAATTTATTGAGAAACTCCTTAATTAGATTGGAATATAGGGCAGGGAGGGAACAGGTTGGAAAATGGAGGAGACTTAAATCGTTTGGGGGTGGGTGGAGATTTGGATGTCTTACAAGTAAAGGCCCCATATAATAAAAACAGCCCTTGTCTTTAAGAATGACTTGAGTTCCACCTGCAGAATAAGTCAGCTTTTAAATCTAGCCTTAAAAACATCCCTTTGGGGTCAGAAGGGGCGGGTGCAACTGGATGCAAAAAAAAAGAGAGAGAGAGAGAGAGAAATGCATAATTTCCTCAGCTAAAGTTGCGGAAGCTCCCGTAATCCATTTGGTGGGGGGCTGCCTCGGAGCCCCGCTTTGCAATTCCTTCGAATAGGAAGTGGGCTATTTTTTCCCCTTAAAATAATAAGCCGATTGCAGACTTCTAGGCCGTCATTGCTTAAATCCCGATTGTTTGGCCTAGCTGGAGGTACATTGCATCAATTCAATGCGACTTACTTTGCCTCCTTATTTGTTACTGAGGTCAAAAACGGGGTGAAACCTACAGGAATCTTCCTCCGTATTCAGATAACCAAGCGGCTCCCCTTTCTGTATTCTATGCAGAAAAGAAAGTGCATTAAAAAAAAAAAAAAGAGGGTATGCTGTTGATCATATCAACCCAGCTCCTGGATTTAGGACCCCAAAGAAGCCGGGATCCCCATTTTGTATTGGTTTCAGGGCCAAGTTAAAACATTGAAGAGAGAGTAAATATCTGCCCTGATAACAGATGGAGATTGATTATCCCTCCCCGTTTGGCTGCGGGGTGCTTTGAGCTGAATCGAGAGAGCACTTTTTCCCCCTTTCTTTTAATATTCATAAATAACCATACAGTGGAGACTTTCGTATTTCAGGTTTAGTATTAAGCTCAGAGATTTAAACTTTTCATCTTATAAAATAATGTGGTGCCACTTTTTATCAGTGTCCTATTTAGCGTTAACTGCACAACTTAAGCCCCCTGTCGTTCATTCCCATTTTAGAAATCCTATTTCACACATTTTTTTTTTAATTTCTCAACTCTAAAGGTTTAATTTATCTTAACCAAGGTTAATATTCTCCTGTTCCTATGGTATAAATACCACTCCACTCAGTCATTATCTGTATTCTGTAATGTATTATTTGTGTTTTATAATGCAGTAAAACAATTAACTTGGAATACACACACACACACGTACATATATATATACATGCATACCTACATATACATAGTAAGGAAGAGTCCCTGGGTTTGGTCTACTGTTGAAGGCAGGTAAAGTTTGATAAAGCTCTTAAGAGGAATCGATGCAAGGGAACACAGACTGGAAATCCTCTAGCTGGAATTTAACACATACATTTTTTTTATTGCTCATCTTTAAAGATTTAATTTATCTTAACCAGGGTTAACACACTCCAGTTTCTATTGTATAAGTAGAACTGCACTCCGTTGTTACCCTTATTTTGTGATGTATTACTTGTATTTTATAATGCAATAAAACAACTTGGAACACACACACACACTAAGGGTCCCTGGGTCTGGTCTTTGTTGAAGGCAGGTAAAGTTTGATCAGGCTTTTAAGAGGGATCGATGCAAGGGAGCACAGGCTGGAAATCCTCTGGTTGGCATTCCACAAGCAAAGGATTTAATGGCTAAAGAAGAGGCTTAATGTTATTACAGGAATCACCCCCCCCCTCCCAGTTTTGTTGCCCGTGGAACCCAAGGCTGGGCGGTGTGGTGTTATGTGGCTCTGTGTTGTGTTCTTGTTGCTCCTGGCGACAACGCTTCTGTGACAACCCTTCTCCTCCTCCTCTTCTCTTTGCAACAGCTTCTCTTCGCAGCCGCTGCTCCGGTTTGCATCCTTTTAGCTAGCATCAGCCCCCTCCCCTGCCCACCCCCCACAAGCCCAGGCCTCCGCCAAGAGAGGAAATATGGGGAAGGAGAAGACGCATATCAACATTGTGGTCATTGGACACGTAGACTCCGGCAAGTCCACCACCACCGGCCACCTCATCTACAAATGCGGGGGCATTGACAAGCGGACCATTGAGAAGTTTGAGAAGGAGGCTGCAGAGGTAAGAGACGGGGGCTTCGCTTGGTCTTTACCCCTCCGACCTTCACGTTGGCCCTTTTTGTCCCACCTGGCATAGAAAAAGGAAAAACAATGCAAAACAAAAATCAGTGCCTCCGTTCTCCCGTACGTGGGATATTCAGCTCCGTTCACCCCGTTTTCCCTAAAAGACGCCCTGAACCAATGTCCTTTGGGAGAGGCCTACCGAATGTGGATCTTGCAGAGGTCTGCGTTTCTTCCCAAGAGCGCCTCCCTCTTCGCGCGCTCGGGTGCGTCTTCCTCTTTTGAAAAACATCCTTCTTGGTTTTGTCTTGGTTTGCTTTTTATTGTCTTGGTTTATTTAAAGACGGGTTAGGGCTGCTCAGCTCGAACGTTGCGACCCTCCGGCTGGGTGAGAACGACTCAAAAAACAATCTAAATTAAAAGCGAACAAACATTAGTCCCTTGGTTTTTTGTTCTGAGCTATTGCTGTTATCATTTGTAAGGGCTGTGTGTGGTTTTTTTTAATAATGAAAAAATAAGGCAATATTTGTGGTTTTCCCTTTGTATTTCTTTGCTTTGTTTTGTTCTCCGCTTTGTTTCTGTCTTCCCTTAGCCCTTTCTTTTTTATTTCCTTCCCTGCCTTCATATTTGGGAGACACCAAATAAGGTAGAAACAAGGGTTGGAAGTCCCAGAATAATTCCCCTGTTTGCTTCCTGGCAGAGCAATTTGTTAGTTGCCCCGTTGTGGATCGTACGGTCTTCATGCTGGTAATATTTGTGTTCCTGGTTCCAAGTCTCCTGCTTGTGTACAGATACTCTCTGTGCTGGATGGAGCTAAACCAACCAGCTTCTCCTGTTAGTAAGGTAACTGTGAGGAGTGCCAGTCTTCCTGCCGACTCCACAGATTGAAAACACTTCTTATTTCGTTTTGCGTGCAGACGACATCTCTTGATCTATCCAAAAATGAGGAGGTAGGATTCTTTTAGAGCAGGTGGCTTCACAGCTGCCCCCTGCAATCTGTAATAGCCACATCAGATACTATAAATAAGGAAGGATAAGCCATCTTTGAGACAGGCTCAACTTCTAGCAGAGATTCCTGGGTGTTGTAATGGAAGGAGTTGCCATTTTGGGGCGGGGGTGATGTTTTTCGGACTTTTTCAATCTACTTTTCCACTCTGGGATTTCTGGAGTCTCACATCTGAGGACTAACCAGGGTCAACCTTGTTTAGGTCCCAAGATCAGCCAAGGACAATTTAGTGTTGTGGCTTAATTTGAATTGGGGCATCTCTGTTTTTTAAATTTAAACTAAGCTAGCTCATTCATGGAAGGAGGGATTCAGAAAGCTCTCTTGTCTTCTGTTAAAGATGGTGCAGATGCTACTACATCTAGCTAATTTCTGTAGTTGCTCATTCAGGGAATCTACAGGTAGTCCTCAACTTATGACCACAATAGGGACTGGAAAATTTGTCATTAAGCCGTGCGGTCATTAAGTGAGGCATCACGTGACTGCATCCAATTTTACGACATTTTTTATGGCATTAGTTAAGCTAATCGTGTTGTTCCCCATTGATTTTGATTGTCAGAAGCCAGCTGGGAAGATCGCAGATGGCGATCGCATGACCCCAGGATGCTGCAGTTGTCATAAATACATGCCTGTTGCCAAGCACCCGGATCATGTGAACATGGGGGGACGCTGCAATGGTTGTAAGTGTGAGGACTGGTCGTAAGTCACTTTTTCAGTGCTGTCATAACTTTGAACAGCACTAAATGAATGGTTGTAAGTCAAGGACTACCTATACTAGTGGGGAGCAGGAGAACATGGACTAGTAGAAGATAACAGACATTAATTTACTGAAAGAAAAAAAGCAAAATCAAGATGTTTTGTTTCTTATCTTCAGAAATATACACACAACATATGCACATACTTGTAAACATAGTTCCTCAGAATTAACTCTAATTGTAGTTGACCCAGGTTCCATCTTCCACATCACCAACTGAATTCACACAACACCCTAAACTGTGGTTTTACTAAGTCACAGTTGACTAAATCATGAGCTATGGTCTATAAACCAAGATAGCTTCATTCACTTAACACACCAAGCCAAAACTAAACCAAAGGTTTAATGTGAATGCCCACCTTGCAGCTGTAGATGGCCCATTCTCTGTCATCCACTTTATCAGCTGAGCTCACACATCACCCTTCGCCATGAGTCATGGTTTATAAGCCAAGATACCTGCATTCACTCAATGCACTAAGCCAAAACCAAATCAAAGGTTTAAGTGTGGAGTTTGTGGTGCTTGGTTGTTTGCTGGCAGATGTTTCATCTAGGTAACATCATCAGTTATCCAACTTACCCAACGAGGTGACATGAATAATACTTACACTGATGATGTTACCTAGTTGGGTAGTGAAACGTCTGCAAGCCAACCGCCAAGCTCAGAGAGCCCCAAGGACTCCACAACTGAGCTACAGAGATTCTCTTCCAAAGGTTTAAGGTAGTATTTGCAGCTTTAGTACTAGACCTCCTGGTAGGTGTAATCTTTTTCCTGCTTTGTATGAAGCTTAAATTCAGGAGAGCAAGAAAAATGTTTTGGAGGAGACGTCGTCAAGCGACCTCTTCAGCTTTTGGAAACATCTCTTTCTTGATCCGTATGCTAATGTTTGAGTTCTCTGGTAGATGACGTGAATTCTGCAGTGTTGGGATCCCATTGCACAAGCAGGCAACGTGCTGCGAAATCTGAAATTTTGCAGAGTGGGCTTTCTCTTCTTCTCAGCACTTTTCAAGTTTCTAGTCCTTGAGGTTTACGAAGGGCTTGGGGAAAACAACATGTGGGCAGCAGCAGTAATATGTGGAAATATCACAAGAGACCAGAATAACAAATTAAGATAATTTTAGTGCTCACTGCAAAAGTACTTGTTCTTCTCTAGAAGCTGAATATATTATGCAAAATAGGCCAGCAGTCATTCAAATACTTTTAAACTAACCTAAATTCATCCTTTCTTGGGGCCCAACCTGTACATCTCTGTTTTCATCGAAGAGTTACCGAAAGATGGCGCATAATACTGAAAGGTGTGACAAATCTTATTTCTTTGTCTTGCTTCATAATTGCTAGCATGGCAGTGGGGAAGAGATGTCTTGCAAAGTAAGACGCCATTTCATAACAACGTTTATTAAAACACAGCCGCAGACCCTGGCTTCTTAGGGGAGAACTGATGGGGGGGAACCACGGTGAAATCTTCAATCTCCCAACTTCTCTATCGTTTGCCAAAGGCAGCAGATCCATGATTTCCAAGGATCGATGGTTAATATTTGGGCTGCTTCTCAGTTGCAAGTTGATTTTCATGTGCTGAATGGTTAGATCTGCACCTTCGCTTTAAATGAAAACATATTGAGTGTCGGGGGGGGGGGGGGAATCAGCTTTTCCAGTTCCTTTTTTGGTTTGTTTTCTTGGCAATTTGGCATTCTCAACACCGATTCTTTTCTTTGGAGACAAGTCTGCTTGTAATTAAACCACATCCCCGTTGAACGGTGGAATCATTTCCACTTAGCAAGCTGAGTTTGCATTCTGTACTGGAGTTCTTTTCATCAGATGTAAATTAGAAACCGGTAAAGATGCAGCCTGCTTGCTCACATGCTGTATCCGGGGTTTCCGCAGGTCTAGTTCAGTCATGGTGCTACGCTAGAACACGTCATAATTCTGCCCTATTTAGAACCAGTAAACTAAATTGCATCCATTTGATTTGTCCTGCTCCTGCAAATGGGCAAAGAAACCAGGAAGACACCATTGCTAGCTTAGTGTAATGTCTGAATGGCTTACAATGCTGGCTCACTAAGCCAGGAACAAGCCAAGATAGGGATGTAGTATTACACCCATCATGAAGAGATGCTGTTCTTTTTTGTTCTTTTTTTAAGTCTGTTTATTTATTTTTTAAAATCTTTTTAAGTGTTTTAAAAAAAATTTTTAATCTGTTCCTTCTCATCAGAGGAGCTTAGGGTAAGTGATCTGGCTTAGGGTCTGAAGTAACCAAGATTAGAAAGCAAGGTCTGGAGGAAGAAAGTGGTGCAGGTCATCCTATTGCTTCCGAGTCATCCCATTTGGAATCATTATGATTTATTTGAATTTAAATAAGTAAATAATATTTCAGGATATTTCTTTTACTTCTTAAGAAAATAGAAGTTCATTCGTTGCCAGCTGTTCTATCCAAGATGGTGGTGGTGGTGGCTGTTTTTTTTTAACTGATGCCACCAAACTCTACTCTTTCTGAACAGGGATAGATCCTTGAAAACAGAAAAATCTGACATTCCGAAGAAGGTTAGATGTTATTTCCAAATCTGGCATTTTGAAGGGGTTAGACATTATTTGCTGTTTCATTTTGCTTAGCCAAGTGATCTACCCCTGCATCGGGCCATCTGCGTTTTTCTCCCGTGATCTGCGCCTTTAAATCAAGCAGGCATCTGTTTGCCACCTTCGCTGGCATTGCAGAAGAGATGCAAGCCGGCTATTAATAGCCAAGTGACTGTGCTTTCCGACTCCATTTTCTGATGCAAGGTTGTGGATTCTTTTCCACTTGATTGCATGTATAGGAAATGGAGGCCGGCTTTAATAAGGCTATCAAAGGAACAACTGGGGAAAAAGGGGAGGGGGGGAGTAAAAAAGAAAGAAAGGTACAATGGAAGAAGATGCTTGGCTTTAAAGAGCAGATGGAGCAATCGTTGAGATGTTCTGTCTCCCTCGGTCTTTGAAAGGTCTCAACCAAACGCCTGCTGTTCCTGTGCAGCAAAATGAAGATTTTTCAGTTTGTGGAACAGAGCTGGCACTGTATGAAGCTAGAAAATACAGCCCCCCCCTCCCCATCACTGGGCATAGCCAATTGAAAAGCGGGTAAGGGTGGGTCTAGCCAACAGAGGCTTGTCGTGATGCAGCAAAACCGAGCCTGCTCCATTTTCAGCAAGAAAAGACCCGTTTGTTGCTGTTTTTCTGTTCTGGTACAACTTACCCAAGTTCAGGTAGGGCCCCCGATATATTCTGATGATACGTGGTCATTTACGCTCAGTTAGTTTCGTTTCTGCGGATGGGGAGGCAGTGGGCTTCCTCAGATGAAACTGCTTGTAAATGACAAGATATCCCCCCCTGCCTCCCCACTATGCATATACAATGGACCGGCTGGGATTAAAGAGAAAATTATTTCCAGCGCTCTTATGCGTTCACAGCATTCTTGATTATGGAAGCACATTTAGAGGTAAGGCTGATGTCAGTCTGGCATCGGTAACTGATAGAAGTCATTTGATCCCATCTATCTAGAGAGATTTGGAGAAAACTGTCCTAGGTCATTGAACTTTTTTTCAGGGTTCATTTTTCACATGGGATAAGCTCATTAGTGATTTATGAAATTGCATTTTCCTCCAAATGCTGGCATCAGCATGTGCTTTTACGAGCACCGGAGTCCTTTTTTTTTAAAAAAAAACCAAACCCACAGGTTTCTAGTCCACATGGCTGCCGATCTGGATTATATCAATAGGAGATCTTAAAAGCCAGAAAACTGGAGAGGGCACAGCGTGGAAAACTGGAGATGGCACAGAAAATTTCCTTTTCTCTCGCCACGCCTAGAAAAAGCAGAATAAACTGGGTAAAATATTAAAAGTGCGGAATGCTGATGGAAGTTGAACAAAAGTGAGCATCTCCCCTAATACTGCGTTATTTGTTCATGGCACAAATTATTTGGCCAGCTGGCTGGGAACGTGTGATGACATCGTAACACCAGCATCTTCCAAAAGTTCCTGCAGCTGACCCAAGTTTTACTTTCAGACAGTATTTGGCATTTTAATCAGTCCCATTTCTGTCTTGTCTTGACTATTAGGGCCAATATTGTCTCCAACAACCTTTTGAAGGAGCTGTGCTGAAACCCAGAGACTGCATTCACACAATAGACCAGTGTTTCTCAACCTTGGCAACTTTAAGATGTCTGGACTTCAACTCCCAGAATTCCCCAGCCAGCATGGCTGGCTGGGGAATTCTGGGAGTTGAAGTCCGGACATCTTAAAGTTGCCAAGGTTGAGAAACGTTGTGTAAGACTAAATCTAGATTAACAATGCCCAGTTCCTTGGGGCCCAAACACATATAACATGAGATGCCTGAACACATAAGACATGGTGTTGACACAACATGCTGGATTTCTACAATGCCCTAACCCCAAACTTCTAACCTCATCTTATCCTAGTCTAAGATGTTGGGCAAATCCAACAAGGAGCAGGCTGAATTGTGGCTTTAAAAGCAACTAGGTCTTTGTCTTCTATTGACTAGAGGGCATAATTCTCACGATGTGCTTGAATGGCCTCAAACATTGCATGGGGGCAAATTAGAAATGATTTGAATTCACTAAAAATTATCAGTGTTCCACCTTGGGATTAAGAGAGTCCTTCACCGAGTGGTTTGGGTTCTATTAAATTCTATATTGTTATTCTGTATTGCTACTTTTGGGTTGAGATGTTTCTTTCTGCTCTTCTGCTGCTAAGCCTAAAACTGGGTAGGAATTTAAAAGCGCTCATTGGAATCGTGGATGGGAGCTAAGGATTGTATCAGTGCTTGCAGGCTACGAGAAAACCCTGGGTTTCAGCTTCTGTAGGTCTCTGGTCTCTTTTGGGGGGGCAGTGGGGGAACCCCAGAACTTCCTCAAAGTTTGACCTGGATTCCTTCAGACAGATGGCTGGTAGCAGCTGAAAATCAGGGTACCCTTCACAGCTAATATTCCCTTGCTATGTCGGGCGACTCTGATGGGATTTCACAACTCGGTTCAGCTGCTGAATTGTCCAGTTTCTTGGGTTTTCACAGTACATTTCAGCCCTATACTAAGCAAAGAGGTTCAGCTGGGTTCATAGAACAGGCAAAGCCAGATAAGACCTAAACAGTGTGAAAACTCAGTTGGCTTAGGATGCTGTGAGAATGCATCTGCCAAGTTTGGACTTGACCTTGTGAAGCACGTTGTATGAACTCTAGCTGTTGGTGTCAGCCCCTCAAGGTAGACCAGACCAGACAATCAATGGCATAGGATGGCTAAAGCTACGTTTCTTGAGATTGGCTTTAATAACAGAATCTTGCGAATCTGATTCTCCTCCTCTTCCTCCTCCTCCTCATACTTCAGTGAATTAAGGAGGCATCTGAGCTGCTTCCAAGTATTATTTGGATGTTCTGGACTTAAAAAATGCTTTAGCCCTTGTTGAGTAGGGAATGGTTCCTGCATGTCTCTGTTACGTTAAGAAGAGAGTGATCCTTCTTTCCACCAAGATTGTTACATTTAAGATTTTTCATTTTACAGGAAAGCCTTTCTTTTAAGTCCCATCACCCACAATTCATGGTTCAGAGACTGACACACCCCCTTGTCTGATGCCTCCCAGAATTATGTCGTCTTATCTCTTGCCCATATCCAACCTGGGGTTCTCTTTACTCTTTTTGCTCCCTGCTAGATGGGAAAGGGTTCCTTCAAGTATGCCTGGGTGCTGGACAAACTGAAAGCTGAACGTGAGCGGGGCATCACCATTGACATTTCCCTGTGGAAGTTTGAGACGACCAAGTATTATATCACCATCATTGATGCTCCAGGCCATAGAGACTTCATCAAGAACATGATCACGGGGACTTCACAGGTGAGAAAGGAGGAGACAAGCAGCATGGGGCTTAGCCACCAGGGTTTAGTTCCTGAACTCCACCTTTCCCAGTCTGGCCTTCTCCAATTGGTTGAACCTCTGGCTTCCTAGTTTTGGAAGCTGGAGGGCACTGGATTGGGGAAGGTGGTAACAGGATCCTGTAGTTGAGGGAGTGGACTAATGCTGGACTGCTAATTCAGGAAGCACACACTACTGCTGTCTTCACTGATAATGCTACCTTATAGTCTTGATTGGCAGCTAACCAGAGCCATGGATTTTTAAGCAGCACAAGGCCTTAAAGGACCAATGACACTGACTCTATCTCTAACTTTGATCCTATACTAGGACATAGGCAAAGAGCAGGCCTGGTGAGAGCAAGATGCCAAGGTTTCTGGCAGTGTTTTCTTCCAGTCAGCCCTGCATCAGCTCCTTCCCACTTGCACTGGTCAGATGTCAAGGTTTCTATGCGTTTCACTACAGCATGGAGGGAATCATTCTAGGACCTGCTGCTTGTCCTGGAGGTGTGAAAAAGGACCTTGTCTAAGTTCTCCTTGGTGTGACCCCACTTGTAGAAAAGCCACACTGCAGCTTTCCTGAAGGCCCGATCCTGCCTGCTATTCCTGAGTCATATTGAATGTATGACAACTTGCAAACTTGATTTTCTATATCCAGGAAGACCAAGGAGCCCTGTCTGCTTTCGTAGACGTTCAAATGATAGTGAAATCCTTAAGAATAAATTTGAAGCATGTCGGCTTCCTTCTCTCCCCAAGGAATGCAGAGGATGACTTCTCCAAGAGCTCATCTACTATTTATAGAAGCACACGGGACAGTTGGGTTTTAGGTGTCAATCCAGTATTTTTAGAATTCATTGAGTTACAGGAGAAACACCGCATTGGTTCAGAAGCACCTTGGGTGAACCCATTCAAAGAAAGCTGATCAAAAGGCTGTGCTGTGCACCATTTTCTTCAAGGCATTTTCCCCTATACGTTGGCATCCTGATATGTATATTTTTTCCTATCACTGCTGTAAAAATCATAGATATTATTCATACTATATTTGTATTCCCTCTTGGAGTGGAAATGGACGTAATATTCCCAAGGGTTCCTCATTAATGATGTTAAAAAATATTTAGAATGAATAAAAATGTTCAAGTAGGACATTGATTGCCAAATTTCAAAGCAGTAGATTTTGAAGCTCAAGCGCTGAGTCTTATGGGAAGAGTTGATCGTTTAGAAGAAGTTACGAGTGCAAATTCTGAGACTTTCAAGTAGCTTGTAGAAAGCTTTTCTTTAAACTCTCCTAGACCACTGTTGGTTATAGACAATATTAGTCACCTGACATGCTATAAAATTGTTTATATTTGATTCATGTATTCCTTATATTGGCCAAGAAGTCTGGGAGTTGTAGTTCCAACAGGTTTGTAGGACACTCAGTTGGGAGGACTTCCCTAAAAGGTTGCTGTGCTGTAATGTTTTTAAACCAATGGCCCCCAATTGGCTCTGTTCTCACAACCCTTTTAACTGAGTCAAGGGATAGGTCAGTGGGTTGTGTGAACATCTAGAACCAGTCAACAAGGAGTGTGAAGGAGAATTTTGGCCTCAAATAGTTTGTGATTGTTTGGAGAAAGCTAACTACTTCTTCCGTCATGGGAACAGGCACCAGACGATGGATAACAAGTTAAGCCAGTGTTTTTCAACCTCAGCAACTTTAAGATATGTGGGCTTCAACTCCCAGAATTCCCCAGCCAGCATGGCTGGCTGGGAAATTCTGGGAGTTGAAGCCCACATATCTTAAAGTTGCTGAGGTTGAAAAACACTGAGTTAACCCTTCCATTTACCAGCTGTGGATACAAAGACAGACTCCTAGAACAGCCCCCCAAAACAGGGTTTTCCTAGGTATTCAGTCTCTAATTTTTTATTCCCTCCACTTTGCACCCAGCTGGCCAAGGTGGAAAATGGGAAGGAAAGGAGGACTCTGCAGTGATTAAGTCTCCAACTGGGCCCTTGCAGATTTTTCAATCTATTTTGTGTGGGTCAGAAGTTAGACCCTTGTTTACAGTGGCTGGGAGGACTTTGGAATAGGGTCAGTTGACCAGGTCACCCGTGATGGGGTGCTGTCAAACCCAAGGGCAAGCTGCTTGCATTGGGGGCAAGGCTAACGGGCGACCAGGTCACCTGTCCAAGTCACTGTGGGGAATCCTAGAGCTGTGCATGGATCGTCTTCTGCAAAATTCCCACCACCCCTCGCCCTATCTCCCCTGCAGGCCGATTGTGCCGTCCTGATTGTAGCTGCCGGGGTAGGGGAATTCGAAGCGGGCATCTCCAAAAACGGGCAGACCCGTGAACACGCCCTGCTGGCCTACACTTTGGGAGTCAAGCAGCTCATCGTAGGCATCAACAAGATGGACTCCACCGAACCCCCTTACAGCGAGAAGCGCTACGATGAGATTGTCAAGGAAGTGAGCGCCTACATCAAGAAGATCGGCTACAACCCGGCCACGGTCCCCTTCGTCCCCATCTCTGGCTGGCACGGGGATAACATGCTGGAACCATCTCCCAACGTAAGTCTTGGAAGGGCATCTCTGGGAGGGAGATCCTGTTTCAGGTTGGCCTTTAGGACTTGGCTAGATCTGGCTGGTCTTTTTTTTTAAAAAATTAAATTTTAAAAGACTTTTTAAAGACTTTTTTTTTAATTAAATTTTAAAACTTTTTAAAGACTTTTTTTCAAATTAAAATTTAAAAGACTTTTTTAAGGCTTTAAAGAATTAAAGGTGGCCCTAGAAATATTGCACTCTTAACTTTTCAGAAAGACCCAAAGTCCTGCTCAGTCTCTGAAGCTTTTCCTTGAATGGAGGAATGTGTTATTTGCAGTTAAGGCAGCTTAATAATTCTAGACTAGTGTTTCTCAACCTCAGCAACTTTAAGATATGTGGACTTCAGTTCCTAGAATTCCATGGCTGGCTGGGGAATTCTGGGAGTTGAAGTCCACACTTCTTAAAGTTGCTGAGGTTGAGAAACACCAGTCTAGACCAACCTGAGCAGAAGTATTCTTGACCACCTTGAGTGGAAGAGGGTCTAAATGAGCATTTATGATTTTCTTAAGAGCTTCCAGAAATGGGCCTAAAGGAGAGGTATTCCTTCAATAGGGGATAAAAAATCCCCTCCCTTTTTTTTTTTTTAAGTTGCACCACCTCAGCAGCTTGTAAGACAATGAGCAAAAGAAAAGCTGTGTTTTAGATGTTAAAAAGAGTGATCAAGTGGAAGAGCGACCATCTTGGCCCCACACCATTTACAGCTTTAAAGGCCTGCACCAGTGTTTGGGCATGAAAATACCTAGACAGCCCATTACTAGAGCTTGCAGATCCTTTGCATTTTCAGCTGCCAGAGGTAGAGTTCAAAGGTGTAACTAAATCTTTTGGAATCTGAACGTGGAATCCATGCAGGGACTGCTTTAAGGAGTTGCGGACAGGGCACCCATTCCCTCCAGAGCGCCTTTTGGGGATCAAATCCAAAGCATTGCACATCCAAGCTTTTGGGGTCGCTCTATTTAATAACATTGGGATTAATTTCTGAAGCCCCTAAAAATCTGTTCTTTGGACCTCTTGTCTTCAAAACATTCCAGAACGCTCTCCTCATCTGAAATGGACCTTATGGAAAGGTGGCCAGCCTTGATCTTTGACTTTCCTTAGCCCATAATTATACCATGACATTTTACCAGTTCTGGTGCCAGAAATGAGTAGTATCGTTCTGAGCTGGGAAAGATGGAAGCTGTAGTATACCCCCCCAAATCAGTTAGTTATAGGCTTTAAAAAAAAGAAAACCATTGGCTGAAGCTCATCTTACTAATGTCCTGGTCCTGATCCGGTGTATAAATTGGCTTCATCGGCTGCGGTTCCTGCCCGTCGAAATTGTACCTAGCGGCCCGGATCAGCCAAAAGGAGCAGCTTAACCGATTGTAAATAATTGTGAGTGTTTTAAGAGTGATCCTTAGCCTGATGGCTGCTCCTCTTTGAGCTTGGCTGATCTTGGAAAAAAGTGAAGTAGGGTTAATCCCTGGTTGGGAGGCCACAACTGGGAAGTAAAACAAAAACAAAAAAACCAATCCTGGAGGAAGAAAATGATGAGTCCCTTGAAGTTGGGCAGCTCATACATTTAAATAAATGATAAATGAACAAACCACTTGCATATTGTTGCCAGGAAAATGACGTTCTCGGGAGTGAAGCTCAATTTGAGGGAGTCTTTACCTTTGGGTCTTCTATTTAAAAACTCAACCAATAAAGTGAGTTATTGTAGCCAGGCCCTCCTGCCCCAGGTAGGTCCCCACTGATGGATCAGCTGAAGTTGAGCGTAGGCCCCTCTGGCCACAGCTTCCATCTGCTTTTCCAGAAGGACTCCCAGGTTGTGAAACTCCGGAACTCTGGAGGAGACCAAGAACCTGGATGTCTCCACTGCAGCTGAACCTTACTAGGGTTCAACTCCAGCCTGTTCTCTCCCATCCAGACTTTGATAGCCTCCAGGCACCAAGAAAGGACACTGATAACATTTCCCTCATGGCCCGGGGCAGTGACATACAGTTGGGTATCATCAGCATGCAATACGAAAAGGTGGAGCTTCAATTGCACCGTCACGGTTGCCACCTTGACTTTTTGGACCATGCTTTATGGACATTCCTGGATGCTTAGCTGCCTCTGCGGAATTGGCCTGAGGCTCGCCCTTGTCGCCGCTTGGAGAGAACAAAGTCTTGGCGTGGCTCACAGTTCTGTCCTCATGCAGCTTGCTAAACTTCTCTTTACCCCCCAAATTCTGATTTTCTCAGTGCTTTAGGATACAACTCCAGCTGCAGCCCCCTAAGGAGGTGCAGTGGGTCTCCTGTTTCCTGTTGCTTATGTTTTGCCAGGAGTCCTGAAAGGCAAGGATTCCAGATGTGGGACCAGAGACGTACTTACGGTTTGTGGTCCTGTCCCACGGCTTTGGGACAATTCTTTCTTCCTGGCCTGCTTCAGAGAAATGCTTTTTTGATAGACAGAGAGAGAAGGTGGTCATGTCAGCCTGTAGTAGGAGAAAAGAAGGATACATTTCATGCATAGGATGCCTGGAAGTAATGCTGAGTTTGAAGGGAGGTGGGCTTGACTTGGTGAATCTGTTTCCTTGTCTCTGCTGCTTTGGGCCTTCCTGTCATTCCATGAAAACGAATATTTTCCTCTTTCTGTGTGTGTGTCTGCGGGCATGTGTGGGAGGTTCGGGTTGCACAGTGAGCCCCTCCCTCAAGAAACCCCCCTTTGCCATTTTGTTGCTCAGATGCCTTGGTTCAAAGGATGGAAAGTGGAACGCAAAGAAGGGAACGCCAGCGGAGTCTCTCTCCTGGAGGCCCTGGACACGATCCTGCCTCCCACTCGCCCCACAGATAAACCTCTGCGCCTGCCCCTCCAAGACGTCTACAAAATCGGAGGTGAGGTGAACATCTGCCGGGAAGCCTGTCCTGGTGGTCCTGTGCATTGTCCTGGCTGTAGTTTTAAGTTTCTGCAGGCTGGACCTTATTGCAAAGCCTAGGAACGCCTTGCTGCAGGCAACCTGACAAGACAGCCTCTAAATACTATTTACAGACTCCAACATTAACTCCCCCCCCCCGAAAAAGAATTATGAGATTGCAAAACCCTTTGTTTCTCTTAGACTTCATAAAGAATGTGTGAGGTCTACTGAGATTTCATCCATTACGTTATTTTTTTTAAAAAATAATTGTTTTAATTTGGGTTTTCTGGCACCCATGATGTTGGGCAGAATTTTTGCAAGGTGTTTACCTGACCTGGAAACGTTGCTGATTTCTCCCTTTGTCAATTTGGGAGCAATGTTTTATGTGTGTCGCAAGCCCCAAATATTCCTTTTTGCAAGTAGTGAGTTTATAAAGGAAAGATAAAAGGAATTTTGTACCTCGTCTTCCTGCAGACTTTGAACAATAGAAAGGGCTATTCCATTGTTCTTCAGGTGGGGAAAAGAGACATTAGTTTGTGAATGAGCTTACCTACCTAGTATATATAGAAACTTCTCTGTAAGGCAGAACTTCAAAAGAATGTCTTTATTTAAATGCTTATTCTTCCTAAAGTGCCACAGTTCTCAGGTAAGAATAAATAAAGGAACAGTATAGAGCATTGTTTCTCAATCTTGGCAACTTGAAGCTGTGTGGACTTCATCTCCCAGAATTCCTCAGCTGGCTGAGGAATTCTGGGAGATGAAGTCCACACAGTTTGAGGCTGCCAAGGTTGAGAAACACTAGTATAGAGACTTGCAATTAGAATAAATAATATCAATGATTAATAGAAAGGGAGTGTTAAATGTATGGATTTGATTTCTGAAATGCTTTTTCTCACTTCTACACTTCTCCTTCGCAACTGACAAATAATTTAGCCCTTTTTCTTTGATGTGCCAGCCCAGTTCTGCACAATTATACGAAGGAACTCTGTGAAACAAAGCAGTCTCTTTACGTACAGCATTTTGTTAGAACCAACAACAGAATTTACTGCGTGTAAATAAGTCTGACTTCTAGTCACCTCATTTAAATACCAGTTTTTTTTCTCCACGAAAACCTATTAAAAACCCTTATTCTATGGCAACAGCCACCAAGCTGGGGCCTTCCAGATGTGTGGGTAACTGTCAAGGCCTAGCCCAAGGAACTCCAAGAGACCATGTAAATTCAGTCCAGCTATGTTTATTAGCTACCACCTCTAGCAAGAACCTTCCCAGACTGAAACCCCAGTTCCCAAAGTCAGCCAGTCACAACAGTATGAATTCCTCAGGGAGGTGCCAGTCTCATCCTCTTGTTCTTCCCACGCTGTTCTGGCAAGCTAAGAAAATGTTTATCTCCCTGAGCCTGGCCTTCATAATTCCACTCCATCACATCAATGCTGTAGACTGAGAGAAGAAGGTGGGGATTGAAGACCGGTGTGTCTGGAAGAGAACCCTGCAGTCTTTGGAACTCCATGTTCACTGTTTGGTATTGTGTTGATCAGACGCCTTTGTGGCTGTTCACAGGTATCGGGACCGTCCCCGTGGGCCGTGTGGAGACCGGGATCCTCAGGCCTGGTATGGTGGTAACATTTGCCCCCGTGAACATTACCACCGAGGTGAAGTCGGTTGAGATGCACCACGAGGCCTTGAGCGAAGCTCTTCCAGGAGATAACGTTGGCTTCAACGTCAAGAACGTGTCCGTGAAGGACATCCGCCGTGGCAACGTCTGCGGGGACAGCAAATCTGACCCACCCCAGGAAGCGGCCCAGTTCACTTCTCAGGTGAGCAGAGGGTCAGATGTGGCCATTTTGAAGAGCTGTGTCATCCGATCCTAACATTTGGGGCTAAATCTGTATCTCAGCGGGGGCAAATATTGACCCATTCGTGTGACATGTTTAGCCAGATGCAGACCCATAGGTGCCTGATACAAGCCATGATGACATCACGCGAGTCATGAATCATCAGGGAAATGACACATTATGCAATTAGAGTTTGTTGTGATGACATCATGCAGCCCATAACATTTCTTTACCTGGACGCTCATGGGCAGCCCGTGGTTGGTGTTAATCTTGGATAGATTTTTTCTTAATCTCATACATGGCGCAAATGTTTTAATTTTGTTGTGGAGTTTATTACAAACTTTTATTCCATCTCCCACTCCCTTCACGAGACTTTGGGTGAGACATATGACTATCTATTAAAGCACTGAGATAGCATCGTACATAAAACTGAGCCTACTAGGCGAATTCATAGTTGGCGTGGATCCAGGAAATGGATTAATTTAATAACATGGTTAAATGGATGTCTAAATGCAGCTGTTGAGAAGGCAAGGGAGTCCAGAAAGTCAAGAGGACAGTCATGACTGCAGGATCAAATCCCTGCTTTTTAAAAAATGTGTTGTAAAACATGCGTAGGGGGACGGGGCTTCGATTTCCCAGTAGTGGCCGCCATTTTGACTTTACTGATCACCTCACCCCCATGGCCATCCCTAGCTGAAGGATACATCCTTGATAAGATATTCAAAAAGCCCTGATGGATAATCAAGGAAGCTTGCTACAGCAGGCTCTAGAAGTCAATTCCATAGGTTGGGGGTATCCCCAAGGAGGCGTTCAGAACAGTCCAGAGGGGTGCCACAACCATGTGATCAAAGTTCTGCCCTTTTTAATATGCAATGGACATTAAAAGGGGGCAGGGCTTCAATCTCATGGCTGTGGCCACCATCTTGACTGTTTTGACACTCCCTGTGGATACTCCGGACCTAGGTTGAAATCTCTTTCTCCCATCTCTTTCTCCCATCCTCAGACCAAAAATGGACTGACAAATGTGGTTGCCACACTTCCCTTCCTACTGCAACGGAACTGCCTCATGTAGCACTGGGATTTCTTGGGCGTCTCCCATCCAACTCCTGACCAGGCCTGTCCCTGCTTAGCTTCCAAACCCAAAGAGGTCAGCCAGCTGCTTCCACTCCCATTTGGGCAGGAAAGTAGTGTTCAAAGGCATAGTGGCCAATATGACTTGCCCAAATGCTTATATGGAGCAAAATAGCTCTATTTGGGCAGGTTCGTGTAAGACCCAGGCACAGACTCATCTGTACTTTCTGAAGTTCAAAATGGGAGAATCGGAACAAAGGGGAAACTGACTGAAACTGGAGGAGACGGATTCATTCATATAGGGTAGTGTTCTCAACCTTGGCCACTTTAAGATGGGTGGACTTCAACCCTCAGAATTCCCCAGCTAGCACATCAGAACCCTATTTCCAACAGCATGCTGGCTGGGGAATTCTGGGAGTTGAAGTCCACCCATTTTAAAGTGGCCAGGGTTGAGAAACCCTGATATAGGGACAACTGAAGCTGCAATTTTTGGCCCCCAATGGAGCTTCCCCAAATTGAATCCAGTGAAATTTATTTCCGATCAATTATAAATGAATAAATCAGCGTATGGAGCCAAATTTAGGACTACAGTCCAGGAGCCAAAAAAATCTTTTTGCTTGCAAGTTCAGAATTCCTACCTTCTGCCACGGTGCAAAATAGAGATAGAAGAAATCAAATTTGTAGAAGAACAGCAAGGGAGACAAATATCTTCCTTATTCCCTGTTTAAGCTTAGATGTCAGATTGCACTGAAGCATCTGGGAAAGGGGAGAGAATTTTTTCTTTGAATAAAAATAAAGATGATTATCCAAAAGTGCTCGTAGGTTAAAAACAAAAACCTCTTATAAGGCAAAGAATGGGAAACATACTGGTTTCAAAGTGATAGCTATGTAAATCTTTTCCAGCAAAAACAACCAAGATGTTTATGGCATCTGAAATTTATTGTTGAAGAAACGTTCACGGATCACAGCCCATTTTGACCCAGTTGAGCTACATTTTGTACCGCTCATCTTGAAGCAGGCATTTCTCCATAATTGTCCACAAGAGGGCAACATTGCTCAGCCCCACAAAGCAAGGAGGTTGACCATTCCATCTTCCCATGAAAGCTCCCCCCCCAAACATTGATTGATTGATTGATTGATTGATTGATTGATTGAATAGATTTATATAGCCATCCATCTTACAAAATGCAACTTTGGACAGCGTACAACATATTCACAATTAAAACCATAAAACTAACTCGATAAGGATAAAAACCCAAGAATGCAGGAGAACACAATCATTTAGCATCACATAAGATGTCCTACATAAATTTGATCCAGGCTAATTTGGGGATTGCTATTTTCTGCCAATTAGGTGATCATTTTGAACCACCCTGGCCAGATCAGCGCCGGATATTCCCCCGTCATTGACTGCCACACTGCCCACATTGCTTGCAAATTTGCTGAGCTTAAGGAGAAGATTGACCGACGTTCTGGCAAGAAGCTGGAAGACAATCCCAAATCTTTGAAATCTGGAGACGCTGCGATAGTGGAGATGATTCCGGGCAAGCCTATGTGTGTGGAGAGCTTCTCCCAGTACCCACCCCTAGGTGAGAATGGCTTCTTTTTTACCCTTGTACTGTAGGTGCAGTCATAAGATAGTTGACAGACCAGTTCTACGGAAATCCATAGTATGCCTAGAAACCAAATGGAATGTATCCTGAGATTCATCATCTCCAGTTTGGTGACCCTAGAGATGTGTGGAACTCCATATCCCATTGCTGCCGCCACTAGCTGTGTTGTCTGAAGTTGATTGATTGACCATGTGCTATCAAGTCATTTTTGACCCCTAGTGACCACATAGATAGATTTTCTCCATGACAACCCATCCCTAACCTTTTGATGGTAGCTGAAGTTGATGGTGGCTGGAATATGGAGTGGAACCAGGTTACTGAAGGTTCTTCAGGGCATCTCATCCCTTGTATTCTGTCCCACTCCTTTGGTATCCTTGCTTTGACTACTCCTTCTTTCAGAGGAGGCTGGAAATGGCCTTATCTTTATTTTGGATTGCCTGCTGTAGAGGAGCCAATTCTTGATCATCCTTCTGATGCCATCTTGCATCTAGAGATAGATGTTTTAGGACAGGAGTTGGCAAAGCATGTACCACAGAGTTCGCAATGCCCTTAGTCCATACTTGGCAGACCCTCCCAAATTAAATGACAGAGTTTAAATCTGTTTCTTTTTTGGCGGCCCAAAGGGTTCAAGATCACTAGATCCTAATAGGTTTTGGGATTGGAAGAGATGTTGTGCAAGAAGGCTGAACAAGCATGAGATTTAGCATAAGAACAGGCAAGGTTCTGGGTTCCTGGGGATGTGAAGCACTAGGATCCTTTGAGATTTGACAGCCAGGTCAAATTTGGAGTGGTTTTTATTTTAAAAAATTGAAATGGCAATCCTTGTGTAGGACCTCAACACTGCTTGACAGCCACCTTCGGCATTGGTGCCTCCAAGCCCTAACCCTCACCCCTTCGTGGCTACCTCTTGGGCTCCTACTAGCATCGTAGCTGCAGCCACCAGCTGTGCACCCACAAATGAACCTGCTGGCTTGGCTGCAGAATTTCTCTCCCAAGCTAAGAGCCAAGGGTTGGTGGCATCCTGGCCCATGAAAGCCCACCAATGGGTTAAGTTGCTCACAAGTCAAGACAGCAGAGCGTGTGGCGACAGCAGCAAGTGCGTCAGGAGGAGGCTTCTGGAGGGCAGCCTAAAGGAGCGTAAAGATGACCTTGGGAAGGAATACAGGAGCCATTAAGGGAAAAGAAAGAGCAGATCAGTCCTTGAAAAGAGGAAAGTGTGAGAAAGAAACTCCAAATAACCCCCCTTGATTCTGTTAGGTATAAGAGGGGGCAGAGGGGAACTCTGGTGGACTTTCAAGATTGATGTCAGCCCTTGGAAACAGGCCAGGTCAGGAAACATGCTACAAGGATTCCAGCAATGCTGCTTTATTGTTCTAGGGCAATGTTTCTCCACCATGGTAGCTTGAAGATGGGTGGACTTCAACTCCCAGAATTCCCCAGCCAGCCATGCTGGCTGGGGAATTCTGGGAGTTGAAGTCCACCCATCTTCAAGCTGCCATGGTGGAGAAACACTGTTATAGGGTATAATAGCTGAATCTGGAAAGGCCATCCAAGTTGCTGTCTTCTGCTAAACAAAATCAAGGCAGGTTCATTTGGAGTTTCTTTCTCATACTTCTCCTTTTCTCAAGATGCGTCATCTTTTCTGCAGACCTCCCCTTCACGTCCCGCTCCTTCCTTTCCTGTTCCCAAGGCCAGCTCTGCGTTCCCTTTTCATAGCCACCCGGTCTCTGTTTGAGGTGTGACATGACCTTGTTTCGGGTGGGGGGAGAGAGAGGGGCTGCTTTAACCCACCCGTGCCATTCCAGGGCGCTTCGCCGTGCGCGACATGCGGCAGACCGTGGCGGTGGGCGTCATCAAGAACGTGGAGAAGAAGAGTGGCGGGGCTGGCAAAGTCACCAAGTCAGCACAGAAAGCTCAGAAGGCTGGCAAATGAATCGTAGGCGCCCCGTGCCTCGCCCAGAACCCATCTCCCCGAGCAGGATGCCGTCATCTTCCCCCCGAGGCGCATGTGTACACATCCGCTTGTAAGAGTTTGTACGTGAACGACTGGATGCTCACTATTAAGGTCCAGTGGAAGTTCTTTAAAAGGAAAAGCATGTCCCAGCGTCCGTGAGGCTTTGTGTTCAATTTTACCAATAAAACTGGTACAACATCCATCCTGAAAGCATCTGGAGTCCTCTGTATGTCTGGGGGCGGATGGAGACCATCTACTCCCCACCTCTTCTTTTGCAGCTGGTCTTTCTCCCAGGGGTTGCGTTCACACGACACCCTTAACCTCAGTCCTGGACTTGCACGATGCATTGAAGCCTAAGGTAACCCTGGGTGTAGGTTTGCACATCTAGCTAGAATATAGATATACCAAGAAGATTCATAGTATTCTCAGAAGTGTTGCGCGGGGGTCAAAAAAGTCAAGGTGGTGGCTAAAACCATGTAAGAAAGGGCAGGGCTTCAGTCCTCTGTTGGTGGCCATCATCTTGACTTTTTGGACCCCCCTGCAGGCATCTAAATACAGTGGAACCTCGGGTTACGAACGCTTCTGTTAACGAACTTTTCGGGTTACGACCAGCTCCGGCCGCAAAATTTACCTCGGTTTGCGAACTCCGCCTCGGGGTACGAACAGGATACGCAGCCATTTTCCCTCCCGTGACACGGTCCGCGGCCATTTTTCCGCCCCTGACACGTCTGCGGCCATTTTTCCGCCCCTGACACGTGGTCCACGGCCATTTTTCCGCCCCTGACATGTCCGCGGCCATTTTTCCGCCCCTGACACATCCGCGGCCATTTTTCCGCCCCTGACACGTGGTCCGCGGCCATTTTCCGCCCCTGACACGTGGTCGTAGGGAGGGGGACCCCCCCTCCAAGCAATAGCCGCCTCCCTGTCCTCCACGCCAGAACGGATTAACGGTAATTACATTGAACCTTATGGGGAAATTTGCTTCGGGTTGCGGCCAGAGTCACGGAACGAATTAAGTTAGTAAACTGAGGTTCCACTGTACCCGGCTGATTCATTATTTGTCAGTATCCTTAGCGTTCACATAGAATTTCCTCCATCATGATCTGTCCCTAACTGGTCCTTCAGGTTTTCCAATGGTGCCCCCTTCGCCACTGTAACTGAGTCCATCGACTTGGCTGCTGGTTGTCCTCTTTTTGTCCAAGTACCCTGCTGTGTCCTGTGAACACAGTTGTGGGGCTCTTTAGCTGACCAGATGAAGTATCTTGTGGGAACACAACCAAAGAGTATCAGAAGAGGGTCTGCAGAGAAAGGAGACAAATGAAAGTATCTAGTTGCTGCTTTTTTATGTCCTGATTTTCCATTCCTAGAACCCCAGGCAGGACAAGGGGGAAAGTGATGTCGTGGGCATCATGATCATGACGTCACTGTGCAAATGAGAGGAGTTGCAAATGATGTCACTTTATTAGAACATGGATGGTGATGTTGTGAAGCCAAGAAACAGAACTTCACGGTGGCTTGAAGAAATAGAGAATTAAGATTTTAAAACCAGACAAAATCTATGTTGAAATTGATAATGTAGAAATGCTACCCAAGCCCTCAATGCTTTAAGGCCAGGCAAAAGAGGTCTTGCCACTCCTCTAAAGGTCAAGAGCATAGGAAACTTGAGAATGCATTCCACCATCTGGGCGTAACGCCAGAGAAGATTCTCTTCAGTGTGGCGTCCGGATGGGATCCTCCCCTGAATATCCAAATAGTTAAGCTTGTTCCTAAAGCACAAAGTGTCCCTCAAACAGCTACGCCCTCAGCTTTAAAGGTGTTTGCTAAAAACTGGAAAGGTGACAGCAGAACCTGTACGTGTCTGGACCTTCAAACTTAATGAAATTGAATGGCCAAATCTTTGCAAGATCACGGAACAAAGAGTGCCACCTCACAAGATGGTGCTATTGCGCGTAAAAGAGGCTGCAGTGTTAAAGGCCCAAGAAATATCACTACTTGATTTAGAAACAGCATTTTGGAATGCCCTGAACCTGCCCCAAGCATTGCTCTACACTTAAAAGGGATTGATTGATTGATTTGATTGATTGATTGATGTTGACTCAGTGATCATATAGATTTTCTTTAAAAAAAAAACGTTTCCCATAGAATAAAAAACAGAAAAGAAACAAGAAAGAAATTAAAGTTAAGAAATACATAAATGACTTCTGACTTTTTCAACATTTTCTGGGAGTTGCAATTTTAGTGTTCCTTCTCAGATACTATACAAGTCCCTTCAGCCCCTCATTTAACCCACATCTTTTCAAATCTGTAAATCATGTCATTTCTTTCTTCTTTCAGCAAAAAGTCCATATAAGCAGTGTTTCTCAACTGCTGGCTGGGGAATTCTGGGAGTTGAAGTCCACCCAGCTTAAAGGTGCCAAGGTTGAGAAACACTGATATAAGGCTTCCAGTCTTTCCAAAAAGTTGTTTTTTCTCTCTCACCAAACAGGTCAGTTTTGCCATTTCTGCAAATTCTGACATTTTCACAATCCATTCCTCCACGGTGGGGATTTCATTGCTTTTCCATTGTACATACAATAGTTTTGCTGCAGTTACTATATATACAAAATCATTCTACTGTGAGTCTTTTCTAGTTCATTGTAAGTCCCAATAAAAGGAATTCTGGTTTCTTCGCAGTATTAATCTGCGGGATAAAATGTCCCCTCATGTTTTTCACATTTTCAACACTGGTTTGAAATACTTTTGTACATTTTTGATAATTTCTCTGGTGTCATATACCAATGATACATCATTTTATAAACATTTTCTCTTAAATTATGACACAATGTAAATTTAATACCAGTTACGCCACATTCTCTCCCAAATGTCCATCTCTGTTGTAGCCAAAATGAATAGCCCTCTTTATCATGCAATCTTTAACATGTTCTGTTTCAAATCATAACAGAAGTTTGTACATTTTTGCTGTTACGTGTTCATCATTTGTACCTAATTCAATTTCAAAGTCCGTTTTGTATTTTCCAATTCCAATTGTCTTTTTATCCATATTAAACCTTTCTTCTTTAATTGTGCAAGTGAGAACCACTGAAAAATATGCCCGTTTGCAGTCAATTGTTTCTTGACTTCGTATTAATTTTTCCGTCCGCCTGTGCTATATTAAGATTTTCTCCAAGATGATCTATCTTTGACCTGGTCCTTCAAGTCTCCCAACGGTGCAGACATTCCCAATGCAACTGAGTCCATCCCCCTTGCTGCTGGTCATCCTCTTCTCTTTTCTTCCACCTTTCCCAGCATTAGAGCTTTTTCCAGAGAGCTGGATCTTCGCATAGTATGTCCAAAGTAGGATATTGTGATCCTGGTCATTTCTGCCTTGAGTGAGACCTCTGGGTTGATTTCTTCAATGATCCATCAGCTTGTTTTCCTGGCTGTCCACAGTATTCTCAGGAGTCTTCTCCAACACCAATGTTCAAAGGTGTCAATACTCTTCCTCTCCTGCTTCTTCTAAGTCCAACTTTCCCTTTCATAGAGTGTCACAGGGAATACCACGGCTTGCACGATTCTGATCTTTGTAGGTATAGACACCTCATGGCATCTGGATATCTTCTCAGTATCTACCAAGTCTTTCATGGCTGCTCTACTGAGTGCCCATTTCTTTTTCTGTATTGCCCTGTTGGCACATTAGTGCTGCCCAGCTCTTCACATGACATAAAGCCAGCAAGGTGAGTAACGGAAGCTCTGAGATGGTAGAAGGACCATTTGTCCAGTTCAACACTGGACATCCCACTCGATAATCATTTTACTGCTTCCAGGCAATGCTCCAAGGGAAGCGGGATACTCCACAACAAATTGGCAAGCAACAACTCATCTTGATACTCAAGGTTAACATGACCCAAGCTTAAGAGGTAACGTGGCTATTGGATTTAGTTAACAAAAATATATCCTCTTGGCTTGATGACTCCATGTGTGTGTGTGTGTGTGTGCGTGTAAAATTTAGAATTCGAGGCTTAGGATGGCATACAAACACAACCACTGAGGTTGCAAACCATGATTTATAGCCTAACAATTTGTGTGAACCCGGCAGAGGTGGCTTGTTCACTAAACCATAGTTAAACTAAAACTGGGCCCAAGCAGTAAATTTGCACATCACCCAGGTCATTTAAAACCTCATTCACACAGTATGCTAGTTCTCTTTTTACCGGCTTGGTGTGTTGTGCGAACTCTGCAAACGAGGTTAGCGTGCAGCTTAATGCATTGTGCCAACTCCCCAAAGAGGTGGCTTTAGAAACCAAATTAAGCATGTCATGCAAATCCAATCTAAGTGTGTTTGTGGGGGTGGGGGGAGGAGAGAGCGCGAGCATGCAAAAGCATATGTTTTCTGGCGCATTTTAGCTGTGGATTACAAGAAAACCCAGTGGCACCATCTTGTGGTTATGAAAGGGAATTTGACCTGTTCTAAGCTAGTATCTTCCAGGACTGATGGTCTAGTCCAGTGTTTCTCAACCTTGGCAGCTTGAAGATGTGCGGACTTCAACTCCCAGAATTCCCCAGCCAGCCTTGCTGGCTGGGGAATTCTGGGA
Organism: Python bivittatus; assembly: GCF_059951505.1. Classification (NCBI taxonomy): domain Eukaryota; kingdom Metazoa; phylum Chordata; class Lepidosauria; order Squamata; family Pythonidae; genus Python; species Python bivittatus. The sequence continues at coordinate 98,600,509 of NW_028277098.1, read as the reverse complement.
GTTGAAGTCCACACATCTTCAAGTTGCCAAGGTTGAGAAACAGTGGTCTATTCAATTTAATGTATCAAATCACCATATTAAGAATGTCTGGGTTGATATCTAACATACCTGGCCAGTTATCTAGCAGTTCAGCGTAGTCCACACAAAATCACAAGGGGGCAGTGAGGCCATCCAGTCCAACCCCCCAAATCCTGTCCCGATTCACCGAAACCTGTTTCATGAACGTAAGGCCATACGCATAGGTTCGAAGTCTGATATTTTCAATCAGAATTGGGGAAACCCCTGCCTGAAACCCCAGCGAGCTCCTGGAAACTGTGGTTCACTGGCTTTTAAATTTATTTTTATTTTCTTACTGCAAATTCTCCTCTGCTGCTTCGGGCCAGCCCCTCTCAGGGGGCTGACAGCACATCACCGAATACCAAAAAACATGACAGTAAAAAGAATGATTAAAATTATATCACAAAAATCCTAAATCCTACACACATGCATTCATTATCATCATCATCACCATTGACTTCCATGATTTGCCGGCTATGCCAGAGACTTCAAAACCCATCATCCTTAGCATGGCATCGAAATGATGGGAATTGGAGCCGTCCCTTGGGGTAGGGAGGTGGGAGCTGGCAAAGAACCAAGAGTGAGACTTGATTAAGACAGAAACCCTTTCTTTCCTTTTCTACAGGGAGATCAGCTTGATTTCTCCTTTCTCATCTTTCCGGGCGCAGACAAAGGCCTTTTCATTTTCTCCGACTTTTAAAAACTGATCTTTAATCTTTCATAGCATTAATTTCCTGCTGCTTTTATCTGCCTGTTTCGGCTTCCTTGTGTTATGCTGGTTACTTTCCATGAATCGTTTCAGGGACACAGATCTGCCCATTGTGGGTCCTTTCTGCTGATTTCAGTTTTAGGTTTATAGGGTTGAAAAGCCACTTTGAAAAAATATTTTGAAGGATAAGCCCAAAAGTCTTCACCTGCTAGGGGGAAGAACCTGTGTTCTGGAGCGACCAGAAATTAAGGATGACCTTGAATGTTCTGAACGGTCAGACGAATCATGGAATTGTAGAGGTTTAGAAGAGACCCTTGAGGCTATCCAGCCCACCCCCAGTTCAGCGTAAGTATCCAGATTAAAGCATTTCTGATAGCAAAAGGAAATCCATCATCTTTCCATGGGATCGGTTCTAATTCTGAACTGCTTTTTATAACGAGGGAGTTTTTCCAGACATCCAGCCAGATTCAGGCTCCGCTCTTCTAAATTGCTGCTTGCCTGTGATTACGGTTGGTCGCACTGTCAGCCAGATGTTTAGATGGCATCTGGCATTTTTATCCACCTATCGAGTCCTTCCCAAGGATCTGGGACAGGCAGATGTTGTTACGATTATTTTAAATTTATATGCCACCCGATTCATGATGAATTCATAAATTACCAAGTAGGGATGCGTTTTTCTATATTTCTCATGTCAGTTCATTTTAAAACTGTTTATTGTTTGAAATTAAATTTAAAATTATACGTGCTAAAGGGAAGGGGAAAAAATGCTTCCAAATGGGGAACCGTTTCCCAGAGAAAGGCTGGCTTCTCTTTGTTGGAAGCAGAGGCTGGACGTCCATCTGCCAGGGAAACTTTGTAGTGAGGACAGGGTTGGACTGGATGACCTCAAGAGTCCCCTTCCAACTGTATGGCTGGATTCACACAACAGGCTTACCAGAGCTTGTAAATTTTTTCATTCGAATTTGTACACCGAGGACAGTAGAGTTTACAGCCTTAAGAGACTTTTTCAGCTCAACGATCCTAGGGGTGTTCTTTTTATTAGGGCTAGGTAGGAGTCCTGTTCTTTATATTTATTTATTTATTTATTTATTAGATTTATACACCATACTTTCCTCCAGGAACTCGAGGTGGGGTACATAAGTCCGAGGTGGGGTACATAACTCCGAGGTGAGGTACATAACTCCGAGGTGGGGTACATAACTCCCATTCCTCCCATTCTTTTCTCCACAACAACAACCCTGTGAGGTAGGTTGGACTGAAAGGGAGGGACTAGGCCAAGTTTCCCAGGAAGCTCCCGTGGCTGAGTGGGGACTAGAATCTGGCTCTCCCTGCTCCTAGTCCAACGCCTTTGCCACTAGACCACACTAGTTCTCATGGTGGACACTGCAGCATATTCCTAATGACAGGAAGCTAAAAAGTGTCTAACTTCAGCCTTCTTCCCTCCTGATGTAAAGCAATTATTTAATTGCTGTTGCAGTGGGCAGCTGCATCAGCAATTCAACAGCAAAATGATCAAATGTTGGCAGCATAGTTTCAACCAGGCTTCATTTCATTTCATTTCATTTAAAATTTTATTTTACAGGTAGTCCTTGACTTACAACCATTTGTTTAACGACCATTCAAAGTTACAACAGTGCTGAAAAAAGTGACTTACAACCTGTCCTCACACTTATGACCGTCACAGCGTCCCTGTGGTCACCTGATCAAAATTTGAGTGCTTGGCAACCAGCATGTATTTACCCCCAGGGTCACGTGACCACCATTTGCAACCTTCCCAGAGGGCTTCCAACAAGCAAAGTCAATGGCAGAAGCTGGATTCGCTTAATGACCGCATGATTTGCTTAATTACCGCAGCGAAACATGTCGTAAAATTGGGCACAACTCATTTAACAACCACATCGCTTAGCAATGGAAGTTCTGGTCCCAATTGTGGTCTAAGTCAAGGACTACCTGCATTTCATTTGATTTCATTTGATTTCACTCAATTTCTTTATTTCTTTATTTCTATTATTGTATATAGCCGCCCATCTCACACAAGTGATTGAGTGGCTTACAAAGTTTAAAACACACCAAAAAAACCCCACATATCACTCTTGGTGTCCAAGGATACACAATAACCCCACACACAGAGAAAGAAACACTGATAGCAACAGAGCTCATCCACCCCCTGACCCAAATGCCTGGGGCAACAGCCAGATTTTCAATGCCTTGCAAAAGGCTAACAGGGTTGGAGTCATATGGATCTCCACCAGGAGCTGTGACAGACAAGGCATGACTCCCAGGTCCAACAAAGTGGCATTGTCTGATGAAAGGACCCAGAATGTGCTTTTCCTGCTAAACTTGCTCAGGCAGGCAGAAACGATGGGGGAAAAGTGGTCCTACAAATAGTCTGGCCTGATGCTACTTGACAGCCCTTGACATTGGACTCTTGACAGGTTTTAAGGGCTGGAATGGAAAAGAAATCCTTCTAGAGATCTCCTGCTCTTATTCCCAGCTAGTTTGCCCCATAACTACCCCAAAAGGCCATCAGAGGGCCAGTGGATACCTTCAGTGGCTTCTGGGAAATCAGGAAGCTGAGGTCTGGTCCTGGTCCCTCAAACACTGACATCTCTGATTCAACAGAAGCTTTGTAGCAAGCAATAACTATGCACTCACACAAATCCTGTGGGTGATGCCTTCTACCCTCCACAAATTTGAAAATCCAACATGGTGAATCTTCCCAGGGCAAATTTATATGAATCTATGTATCACTGAAAGATACAGCTAACTTTATGTTACTCTGTTATGCAAAACTCAGGGAAGAAAGGAACTTTTTTGATGATTTTTTAAAAGATGTTGGCTAGTACAGATAGTTTATTGTTTAAATTGCCCTGTGATGCAGCAACAAAAGCAGTAATCTAAAACAGAGACATTTGGGGGGACACAGAAATCAAAGGGAAATGTTGAGGGTGAAGATTAACCTGGGATGTCCACAGGGTGTGATCCAAAAGGTCAAGCGGGTGGCCACAACAGTGCATTCAAAGTTCTGCTCATTTTTTATCTGCGTTGCATAGAAATGCATGGAGCTTTGATTGCACCGATGTGGCCACCATTTTGACAGTTTTGACCATACCTTGTGGACACCCCTGAGATTAACCAAGTGGGCCTTGATTTTTCTCTGACTGGCCTGCAGGGCCCACAAGGATTTCCTGCCTGTGAAAATCACAACTTCTGGCTTTTACACAAAAACTTCTTGCGAGAAGCGCAAGCTGAACTGAACAAAAACAACAGTTATGCCAGCCTGATTTTGGTTGGTAAGCATCCTTGTGAAACATTCACCCCTAATTCTCCAGCTTCTTTCTTCTCATAGGTTGGGCATTAAAAAGAGCAAAAAACATGGTCCTCATATCTCCATCCTCTTTGAATTCAGCAACTAAGAAGGTAGGTTGCCACGGAGTAATTAACCTTGGATCTGATGGCAGGAACTTGCAACTGAGAGACCAGTGTTTACATAGTGCTATTTGATCCAGGCCATTCTACAGCTTCAGCTTCAGCTTCAGCATCAACAACCGCAACACTTCAACAGCTTACATGGAAGACGTCCAACTTCCTCTACTATTTGCTGATGTCAGCTTGATTGCAATTCTTTTGTGTCTGAGACTAGAACAGCCCTGAATACTGAACCTGAACTGGAATTTGAGGGTTATGCAAATCACAGAAGGAAGTTGGAAGGTCCCACAAGGATCATCTAGCCCAGATCTGTGCAGTGTGTAAGAAACCCAATTAAACGATCCACGAGAGGTGGCTGTCCAGCTTCTTCTTAAGAGATTAAGAGAACCCACCACTTCCATAGGTAGGTTGTTCCACTGTTGGACAGATCTTTTCTCACTGTTGGAAGTTTTTCTTTATATATAAGCTAAATCTAAGAGGCTGCATTGTATCCATTATTTCGGGTCCTAATTTCTGTGGCCATGGAAAATAGTTCCTTATGGTACCCCTCCACGTACCTGATATCATGTCTCCACTTGTTCTTCTTTTCTCCAGAAGGACCATCCAAAGTTCCTTCAGCCTGTCATCATAAGAGGCCCTCAAGTCCCTGTATCCTTGTTGTCCTCCTCTGAACCTTCTCCAGCCTTTTGTGGTAGAAATGGAGTGCCTAGACTCATACAAAAGACTCTAGGTGTTGCCTCACCAGTGCAGAACAGAGGGGAATAAGGACCCCATGTGGCTCTGATACATTGCTTCTTGTAAGGCAGCCCCAACCTGTGTTAGTCCTCCTAGCAGCTGCCTCACACAGCTGGCTCATATTCAGCTTCTTGTTAATGATGCACCCAAGTCCTTAGACGTAGTATTTCCAAGCCACAAATCCCCCATCTCGTATGTGTGTCCTACATTTTCCTCCCTAAATGTAATACCTGACAAAATGTTTAACACGATCCAAGATGCATCTGTTTAACAAGACCCAAGTCAAGGAGCATCTAATAGCTTAATTTTAGAAAAGAACTCTTTTCTCTTTCCTCAACCTGCTGTCACCCCAATTGCAACTGCCCTGAACTGGCTCACCTTAGTCCATTTTAATATGCCAATTTTGAATTACACTGAACTTCCCGCAAGTCCCATCTCCAAATCTATTAAAATGGACCAAAATAAGCCCCATCCATTCCTGTGACATCATTATATTGGTGGCCGCACTTCCTGCAGCCCCTCTGAAAGTGAAAATGAAGATACAATTCCCAGCTCCAAAAGGATTATCTGTTCTTGTTTCAGTTGATTTAGAACTCAATTTACAGTTATGGCCCCAATATTCTTCTCTACTCTGATTAGACCCCATTTGGAGTCCTGGGTCCAGTTCTGGGCATGACAGTTGAAAAGGACAGAGGCAAATTGGTGTAAGTTGGAAGAAGAGCTACCTATATGATGAGAGATCTGGAAACCAAGCCTGTTGAGCAATTTAAAGAACTGATATATTTAGCCTAGAGCAGTGTTGTCCAAACTTGGCCACTTTAAGATGAGTGGACTTCAACTCCCAGAATTCCCCAGCCAGCATGGCAATTCTGGGAGTTGAAGTCCACTCATCTTAAAGTGGCCAAGTTTGGACAACACTGGCCTAGAGAGAGGACTGAGGGGTGACAGAGGAGCCTTGAAGGGCCTGAAGAGTTTCACATACAAGAAGGAGTGGACTCAGTCGCACCAGATGGTAGGATCAGAATAAGTCGGTTAAAACTGCAAAGAAAGAGATTTAGGCTAGACGTCAGGAGAAACTTTCTGACTGTAGTGGTATGTGGGAATGGCCTTGGAAGATAGGAGGAAGAGCCATAGACTGGATGACGATCATGTAAAAGACATCTCAGTCCACAGAAGGAGAGGAGGCATGGGAAGTGTTTCAGAAGGGACCCTCCCTAGTTTTCTGGAGAGTAAAAGGAGAGGAGGGAAGAAATACTTTCAGACTTGCAAGATTGATGTCAACCCTTTGAGACAGTCCAGACAAGAAGCACAACAATGAATACTTGCTCTATCCTTATTGTAAGATTACATTCACAGAGCTGTGATGTGTCTATACCTACAAAGATCAGAATCGTGCAAGCCATGGTATACCCTGTGACACTCCATGGAAGTGAAAGCTGGACTTTGAAGAAGCAGGATAGAAAAGAATATTGGCGCTTTTGAATGTTGGTGTTGGAGGAGACTCCTGAGTATACTGTGGACCGCCAAGAAAACAAGCTGATCGATCCTAGAACAAATCAACCCAGAGCTCTCACGCGAGGCACAAATGTCCAGGCTCAAATGATCCTACTTCAGACACAGTATGTGAAGACCCAGCTCTCTGGAGAAATCCATAATGCTGGGAAAGGTGGAAGGAGAGAGAAGAAGAGGACGACCAGCAGCCGAACTGTTGGACTCAGTCACTGTGGCAATGGGGGCACGGTTGGAAGACCTAAAGGACCAGGTTAGGGACAGATCGTCAAGGAGAAGGTCTGTCTATGTGGTTGCTAGGAGTCAAAAACAGCTTGATGGCACATAATCAATTAAGCAAGCAACCAAACACATTAACAGAATCTTGCAAGTCTGGAAGGCTCTTCCTCCTGTCTCCCAAGGTCATTCCCACATGCCATTACACTAACTGGATGAGCTGTCACCATGGAACAGTGGAAATGATAAATTCTCCGTCTGTGGAGGTCTTTAAATCGAGCCTGGAGGGACATCTGTTACAGATGTTCTAATAGAGCCTGCATTGAGTAGGGGGTTGGGCTGAATGACCTCTAGGGTTCACCTCCATGATTCTCCAGACCTTTGGTGCAGATGATTGATGCCCCTTTTCTTCCTTTCCCTTGGTCCCATCCAGGTTTGTTTTCTCTGCCATCTCGGTTCCTCTTTTTGTCTGTGTGTTCTTTTTGTGTTCTTTCTTGTTTTTAAACGTTTTTAACAATTTGTAAACCACCCAGAATTGCAGGGAGTTGGGCAGCATATACATTTAAATTATCATTGTCATTGTCATTGTCATTGTCATTGTCATTGTCATCGTCACTGTCATTGTCATTGTCATTATCATTATCATTATTTTTCTTCAATGTTCCATTTTACTCCCCAAAATCAGAAATTGGCAAAAAATATGCACTTCCCTGGAGGTGGCAAAGAGTCCAACTGTATGTCTTTTCTGCTCTGGAAGATTTCCTCCCTGACACCCAAAAATTGCTCCTATCCCAGGCCATGTTACACCTTTTGATTCAGAGGGACCAGTATCTCCACCTCTCTTTCCCCATCTCCCATCTCACTGGAAGATGCGTTTCACTCCTGGTCTGTTCCTGATTGGCAGGAACTTGGGCCTTCTTCTAAAATATTCATCAGGGCCTCGAGAAATGGAAGCTATTTGTACCCATGCTGAGTCGGGACAATTTGATCCTCCCGCTGTCCTTCTACTGGGAAGGCAGATCATGCTGACAAGGTGAAGAAGAAGAAAAAAATGGTTCTCCAAGAGGAGTGATTTTAGCAAGGAGGCCTGTTCTGCCAAGAGAAGCTCGGTGGCTTTTCCATGATGTTACCTGACTGTGATTTCAAGGGGAATCCATTTGAGAGTCAGGAATGCTTTGATAAAAAGATATATGGTTTTGAACAAAACAAAGCTGTTTTTGAAACTGAATTGTGTACCAATGATGAACACCTTATTGTGAAAATGTATAAGCTTTCATTGAGATTTGAAACAGAAGATGAACAAGTTAAAGACTATGATAAAATGGGCTAAAACTTTTGGACATAATATACAAATGGAACAATGGGAAAATATATGGATGAAAGAGTTAAAATTTACACGGTGTTATAACCTGAAGGAGAATTACTATAAAATGATGAATAGATGGTATTTGTCACCAGGAAGACTATCCACAATGTAAAAGGGGTTTCAAATATATGTTGGAAATGTGAACAACATGAAGGGACTTTTTATTATCTTTGGTGGACATGTAATAAAGCTGAAAAAATTTGGACCCAAATTCATATATTAATTGAGAAAATCTTGAAGGTTAATATATAGTCAAAACCAGAGACTTTCCTTTTGGGACTGATGGATAAACAATGGGAAAAAGCTCACGGACCTTTGTTTTTATATATGATAGCTGCAGCTAGACTTTTATATGCTCAGAGGTGGAAAGACTCAATGCTATCTGCAAAGGAAGAATGATGGAGTTGATGAATGATGGAATAGTGAAGATGATGGAGTTTGCTGAGATGGCAAAACTGACCGTTTTGCTTAGAGAAAAACTATTGACTAACTTTAATGCCAATTGGAAGCCCCTTTTGGACTTTTTGCAAGAGACAGAAAAAAATGAAATTATGATATACAGATTTGATGATTAGTTAAAGTAACAGGTTACACAAAATATGTACATTCAAAGGTAGTTTTAGAGTTAGAGGTGATTATATGATTTATCTATATCTGCCGTATAAGAAGTCAGAAGTCATTCTTTTTGTAAATTTTCCTTTCTTTTCTTTCCTTCTCATCACTTTTGTATTCTTTCTTTATTTCTAATTCTTTTGTTCTCTGTTTCTCTCTTTGATTACTAGTTCTTGTTTGCTGTTATCTTTATGCTTTTTATAACTTAATAAAGTTCTTATTAAAAAAAAAGAGAATCAAGAATGGTCAGAAATGAAGGAAATCTTTTTGTCCCTTGTTCTTTCCACTGAAATGCATGACTGGGATCCTACTTTTGCAGGTACTAAATTTGTAGCTTGGAGGCCTTTCTACTTTTCGAAACGCTCCCCCACCCCAAATCTGGCCTACCACTAAAAAACCAAATGCATCCTGTTATCCTGCTCTGGGATGGGGCAGAGATATGAAAACGTTATTTTTTTCTTTTCCAAAGTATGACTGGGTGGCCAACTTTGATGCAGGGGGTATATGAAGGGGCTGAACCCCAAAAGCACAGTGATGACCCCCCTCCCCAATAGAGTAGCTGCAGCTGATTCAGCTCAATTGCACCCAAAATCCATAATCCCCAGCAAGAAATCACAGAGTCATCAATTGCTGGAAGTCTGATGTCCAAATCTCTTGGGCTCCTAAATGGTCAACGGACTTTGGGTTTGGGTATATAAAATGCAACAGCGGGCAGAGATTTGCATCAAACTGATGTATATGCACAGATATCGAAATAATGACCATAATATATAATGGAAACTAGATCAAAATCCCCTCCAAATAGCCACCTGGATCCTCAGAGGTGTGTGGATACCAACTCCCAGAATTCCCTAGCCAGCCAGGCACCGCAGAGAATTCTGGGAAATGGTCCACACATCTGAAGTGCACTTTGGCAGGGGAAAAGCAGCAGAATAAATCTCACCATAGAATGGGGCTGACTCTAACTAGGGTGAATGGTTAAACATCTGGATATTTTTGTCGGTTTCATGAAAAAGGACGATAGGCAAAATGCTTTCAGTTCTCTGTCAGCTCTATGATAATTTTATTTATTTATTTTTTTTGGCAAAGCATCTTGGATAGCATGTTGACCCATTCAGAACTGGGAAGAAACCCAAGAGCAGCACCAAGTTGGTGAATATCATTTCCTTTTTATGAAATGGAGGGGGAGATCTATCGACTTGTTGAAATATCAGACAGTTGGATTAATTAGAGAAACACAGCCTCCTTTCTGTGAAAGGGGCAGAAATTTTGTCCCACTATTGAACCACAATAACCAAACTGCAACGACACTAAATTGCTGCACGTCACAAAACGGAGTTTTTAAAATTCCATCCAACGGCCCATTTGATCTGAAAGTTACCATGCATTTTAGCTTCGTGCGTTTTTTAGAATGCTTTTTTTGGGGCCAACTTTGAAAAACAGCTACTTAAAGTACATACACAATGGGATAGAAATGAGAAAATTCAGGCTGACGTCTAATAGTTGGAATGGTGTAATTTTGTTAAAGACGCCAGTGGAATTTCTCAGCACGTTCACTGGCCCGTCACAGATATTGAGATCAGCAATTAGCTGAGTAGCTAAAGAAAGTGGCAGAAAATTTAATAACCACCATCTGCAAAGGAATGCAATAGAAAAAGATTCCCCTGAGACCAGATAGCCATATGGTAATACAGAGCAGAGTGGAAAACTCCTATGATTAATGGGCGCCAGGCAGAGACATCAGTGTTATATACAATACCTATTATATTCCCTCCCTACAGAAGATCAGCATCATTGTGTTGATTTCATTGGCGTGCTGGATTTCTCTTGCAGGGATAAGAAAGGTCCACCACAGGCTTAACCTTCTCTGCCAATGCACACACAGTTGACTGGTAACCAAATTCCTCCACCTTGTAGTATGGAAGCCTGGGAGGGCCAGAGGCCAAATTCTGAGCAAACCAACTCTGTCTCCATTTTGAGTCTAAATAGCCAGGGAGGAGTTTGCTTAAGCTCTTTGTTCTTTGAATCTTTCTGGAGAAACAGCAGCATGGCTGCGGGGAAGGAAAGAAGGAACCTAAAACCACTCCAGGTGAATAAAGTCTTCCAGGATTTAATAAGGAAGCAAAAGGCAGTGCGCTGGACCAATAATCAGATAGTGCTTTAAAGATCTGATTTGATTTTGGATGTGCTCAAAGCATAGCCCATTCCCTTACAGTGGAATTTTCTGAGACTCCATTTCTATCCCAGTGTTTCTTGACTTCGGCAATTTTAAGATATGGGGACTTCAACTCCCAGAATTCCCCAGCCAGCATGGCTGGCTGGGGAAGTCTGGGAGTTGAAGTCCCCATATCTTAAAGTTGCCGAGGTTGAGAAACACTGGCCTACCCATTGACCCATGCTCCTTGACTCCCATACTACTCTATTCCTCTAAGCCCAGCATCCATATATATTCCTTCTTGCTTTTGAAGGTCCTAATAAACCAAATACTATTGAAAACAGAACATTTGGGTGCCAACGTAGGTCTGCAGGTTTGCTGAAACCGCTCAGGGGCAGGTGGGTGTGTTTGCATTAGGAAAAAGGGAAAGGCATTTCTTTTTCATGAAGGGTGGCCATATACATTTGATGGATGAATGAATGAATGAATGAATGAATGAATGAATGAATGAATGAATATCTTCCTTTTAGCCTTGTCCCTACAACTCTGGTTCAGGAGGGAAAAAAGGCGCAGTGCATTCCCGTTAAAGGCAAAAACTGCTGCTTCACTGTGCCCGCTCCTGGCTGGCCTTTTTACTTGCCCATTTGGCATCAGAGAAGGTTTCATGGCGCCTCTTCTTTCCTATCAATTCCCAGTGCTCCGTCTGGGGCATTGGTAAGCATAACTTCCATCCGCTCTGCTGTACATTGCTCTTCTGGGATGTTCAAAGTGGTTTTCCCTCCCACATTGGACAACCACAAAGAACAATCTCCTAAATATTTTTTCTATGCATCAGGGAGGCTGGAGAGAAGGTGTTTTTTCCATGGACAAAAATGTTTTTTTCATGCATCGGACAAATGCTGGAAAGGGTCGCCGTGCTCGGCTGTTGCACGCTGGAGCAGTGGGGTGGCTTAACAGAAGGGCTAATCCCACACACCGGCCTCTGCCCCTTCCCCTGGAAGCTGGATCTGGCCTTCACTTCTACCTCCCACTTTTGATCTGTTGAAATGCTATTCCTCCTCCTCCTCCTCCTCCTCCTCCTCCTCCTCCTCCTCCTCCTCCTCCTCCTCCTCCTCCTCCTCCTCCTCCTCCTCCTCCTCCTCTTCTTCTTCTTCTTCTTCTTCTTCTTCTTCTTCTTCTTCTTCTTCTTCTTCTTCTTCTTCTTCTTCTTCTTCTTCTTCTTCTTCTTCTTCTTCTTCTTCTTCTTCTTCTTCTTCTCAACAATGTGAAATTGCAGCTGCCAGTTCTTTAGCTGGTGTTGGCTTCATTTGCATTGAGTTCTTCTCAAGAACATAGGATGTCATAATGTATCGGCGTAGTCTATGTGCAGATCCAAGCAGGGCGGCCTTTTGTAACTGACCGATGGAAATTTAGTCAATGCGCAGATTTTCTAAGTGCCGTCCAAGGCTTTTTGGTATGGCACCCCGTGTGCCGATAACCACTGGGACCACCACAGCCGGTTTATGCCGTTATCTTTCAACTTCGATTTTCTTGATACTTTATGATCTTCTCCAGTTCTTTGTCTTCTATTCTACTATCCCCTGGTATTGCCACATCAGTTATCCACTCTTTCTTCTTTCCAACCACAGTTAAATCAGGTGTGTCATGCGCCAAGACTTTATCAGTTTGTATTTGGAAATCCCACAATATTTTAACCTGCTCATTTTTGAGTACTTTTTCAACTGTATGTTCCCACCAATTTTGCATTACTGGCAAATGATAATTTTTACAGATGTTCCAGTGAATCGTTTTGGTGACTGTGTTATGTCGTTCTTTATAGTCAGTTTGTGCGATCTTCTTGCACAAGCTGAGTATATGAGCTACTGTTTCGTTTGCTGCTGCTCTGATTATACCCCACCTTTATTTCATACAATTCCAAGGGGCTATATAATGCTCCCACCTCATATTTTCCCCACAACAGCAACCCTGTGAGGAGGTTGGGCTGAGGGAGAGTAACTAGCCCTAAGTCACCCAGTTGGCTTCTGGGCCTAAGGGCCGAACTCACCATCTCCCAGTTTCTAGTTCAGCACCTGAACCACTACAGCAGACTGGGATGTGGGGAACTGGAGGTATGATTGAAAAAGCAAGACAAATAAATTAGTGTGCATGCTTAACTACATTTTAATGCCTTTGTAGTACATAGGAGGTAAGCAAAATTGTGACAGCGATGAGTAGGAAAGGGATCAGCAGCAGAGGTTATGAAAAGTTGTGCAATCTGTTGGGTGCAGACACTGAGGCTGGCTTAAGCGCCTTGAACATTTGGAATTGTCCCATCCCAACCATGGATCCACACTTCTGCTGTTACAGGCTGATTGGGAGATTTATACAAAACCATACATGTGAAAAGAAGGGGGAGGGCTTGAAAACCTCCCTTGTTTCCTTTCAACATCTCCCATTTATGGTGCTGATGTCCTTTCTCCAAGCACAAAGCAGAATTTTTGTGGAATCATCACATCAATTACTTTATCTTCTCCAGCTTGGTCCCTCCCCCAGTCCCCAAAGTTTTGAACCACTTCATCTGAGCATTGAATTCCAGGTCACCTGAACACCACCAAGTTGGGGAAGGATAATGTGGAATATTCATGAATATTCCATGGCAGCTAAATTTAATGTTAGGGAGAACTTGCAGCCTGCAGATCAGTTTTTACCTGGATTTTCCCCCCTTTAAGGTATAGGCATGCTATTATCAGTGCCAAATTATGTCTTCTGTGCTATAACTGACATGTTACTCATGCTTTCAGAATCTCATTTGATGCTCCTGGCAAGTTTGTACATAAAACCTGGAAATGATTTTTTTTAAAATATGGCATTAATATATGATATGAACCTGACGAAATGAAATACTTCTCAGAGCTACAGAGGACACAGTTCTTAAGAAAAATTATGTTGACTGGACTGCCTTAGTTTTATTTCAAGACAATGAAGAGTATCAAGACATCCAACGAGGGGAAATCTCGAGATGAAGATGAAAGCATTGAAAAAGATTTTTAAGCTCTGTTCTTTCAGAGTCTTGAAGCTCCAATTCCCATGGTGATTTTAAAAGTCTACAAGCTTTGGCATGAAGATTTAGCTTAGGGATATTAGACTAGCCCTGACGGATCCAGCCAAGATCTATCTAAGTCCCGCATTCTATTCCTCCCATCTTGTGGCAAGGTGTTCCACAGTTCATTATGTGCCATGTGAAGAAATCCTTTCTTTTGTCAGTTCCAGACCTGGCTGTTGCAATGCACCCAACAGACTAGGATGCTTTTTGACTAACCTCAAGGAGCCCATCCTTGGGAAAGGCAGAACAGTGACTAGTTTCTCTATGAAACAAATAGAGTTGGAATTTATTATTTATTTTATTTATTTATTCAATTTCTATGGCCGTCCATCTCAAACAAACACCTTTGGGCGGTGAACAGTCATAAAATCCGTTAAAACCAAGTATAAACACAATACAAAAAATAAATATATATAGCAGCCGAGAAAAATTATAACCATAGGTGTTAATATAACCAGGAAATGGTTTCAGTTGTAGATATGAAGAGGATCAATTATTCTAAAGTAATCAATAAGGAACTTTTTTCTTTGTCACAAAGCAGTCAACCAGCACCATTTTAGAAGATGCATTCTTTCTGAGGGACAGAAGAAAAAGAAGAAAAAGAAGAAAAAGAAATTCTTCTAAATAGCTGTCTGCTCCAGAGTATATTTCATTCATTCATTCATTCATTCATTCATTCATTCATTCATTCATTCATTCAATTTCTACGGCCACCCATCTCAAACAAGTGGCTCTGGGTGGCGAACAATCATAAACTCAATTAAGACCAAGTACAAACACAATACAAAAAATGAATCTATATAGCAGCCGAGAAAAATTATAACCATAGGTGTTAATATAACCAGGAAATGGGGCTCTTAACACACTTGGGGGCCCAGGCCTGGGCACACAATCAGGTCTTCAAGGCCTGACAAAAGGCCAACAGGCTCGGGACCATCCTAATCTCTGGAGGGAGGATGTTGTGTAGGGCGGGCACTACGGCAGAGAAGGAACGTCTCTTGGTCCCCGCCAGCTGACATTCCTTGGCTGATGGGACCCCGAGCATGCCCATCCTGCTGGTTCAAATTGGACAGGTAGACACAACTGGGAGCAGATGGTCCCTCAGGTGACCCGCTCCCAAGCCATGAAGGGCTTGCAAGGTGACAACCAGCACCTTGAATTGCACCGGAAACACACCGGCAACGAATGCAGCTCACAAAGCAGTGGTGTTACATGTGCCAAATAGCCAACACCATTTACTACCCGTGCCACTGCATTCTGCACCAGTTGAAGCTTCCGAATGCTCTTCAAGGGCAGCCCCATGTAGAGCGTGTTGCAGTAATCCAGACGGGAGGTCACGAGGCATGAGCGACTGTGAGCAAAGCCTCCTGGTCCAGGAATGGGCGCAACTGGAGCACACGAAGGTTTATTAGGAGGTTCAAATGGATTGTTTTCTTATCACCCTATAGCTCTCTTCATACAACAGACATATCCAGGTCAGTTAAAGATTCATGATCACATTCACATAATATGCTCAAGTTGGATATTTTATTTTATTTTATTTTATTTTATTTTATTTTTTATTTTTTTAGTGGGTCATTGTGTTATGCAGACAGAGACAATAGATAGGTTTGTCTGGGGTTCAGTGTACTGTCTGCAAACCCAAACAATGGGTAAGTTAATTAACCAGATTAAGCGCGTTGTACGCATGCAGACTCCATGGGCTAATTCATGCACTAACCCAGGAAGGTTTGTGTCCTGCTCAGCAACTGTTGTGTGAATTGTCACTTTCTGTGAATTATCCCTTTCTGATCAAGTCAGTTCCCTCTGACTTCAGCTTTTACCAGTTGTCTTCCCACTCTGAGTCTTGGTTATATTACATTTTCCTTTAGGATATATTCCATGGACCGGTTGAGGTGAATTCATCCTCGGCAAACTAATACCATAACTCAGTGTTGTCCAAACTTGGCCACTCTAAGATGAGTGGACTTCAACTCCCAGAATTCCCCAGCCAGCATGGCTGGCTGAGGAATTCTGGGAGTTGAAGTCCACTCATCTTAGAGTGGCCAAGTTTGGACAACACTGCCATAACTATTCCGTTAACCTGAAGCATTCCCCAAGACTCTTCAGCATTTATATAGCGAGGACTGCTCCACTGGGGAAGCCTATGAAATTTAAGCCAGGAATTGACTTATTCCTCATGCTATTCTAGCATGATTATCTATGGCTAGAACTGGAAATGTAACAATAAATTTCAAATAAATAGACTCCTTAAAAACAATATAATACATTTAACTATGCTTGCCAATGACGCTCTCAAATATAGGTTTTTTTTTGTTTTTTTGTTTTTGGCAAAGTGCCCCATCATTCCATTTTTCAGGAATAGGCCATATTATTGTGGGTGAAAACCGTATCCAGTAGTAATGTGTGGCTGTGAGAGCTGGACCATAAAGAAGGATGAGCGCCGAAGAATTGATGCCTTTGAACTGTGGTGCTGGAGAAGACTCTTGAGAGTCCCCTGGACTGCTAGGAGGTCAAACCAGTCAATCTTAAAGGAAATCAACCCTGATTGCTCATTGGAAGGACTGATAATGAAGCTCAAGCTCAGATACTTTGGCCACCTAATGAGAAGAGAGGAATCTTTGGAAAATACCCTGATGCTGGGAAAGATGGAAGGCCAAAGGAGAAGAGGACGGCAGAGGATGAGATGGTTAGATAGCATCACTGAAGCAATGAGCATGAAACTGAGCGAACTCAGGGAGGCAGTGAAGGACAGGAAGGCCTGGCCTGATATGGTTCATGGGGTCATGAAGAGTCGGACACGACTTAACGACTGAACAACAACAACAACATATGAAAGGTTAAGAGCCATGTAGCGCATTGCCTAAGTTATGTAGAAAATAATGTGAAAATATGGCAGACTTGGATTTCAGAGAATCAGATCAGCACAAAGAAGATTGAAGATCGAAGAAACTTTGGCCAGACTGTCAGCAGTCAAGAGTGATTAAGACAGCTAAATTTAAATAGTTGGAAGAAAGGGAAATCGAACAGTGTAGACACGATCTAAAGATAACTTCAAGGTAGCCATAAAAATGGAGGGAGGGAATTGCAAATGGTTCAGAGGAAGTCAACTGAAGATACAACTGCAGAAAGTTAAAGAAGGAAAAGTTTTCATTGAAGATAAAAGGGAGAGAGACATTGCAGTGGGTCTTTTTTTCCTGATTAATTTTATAGAGAGGAATATTCAAAAGCCTTCGACAATACATATTCAAAAGTTGTTTGATAAGACACAATTGGGAAAAGTGGAAGGACTCCCAGGTTATATTTATTTCTTTTTCTTCTTTAAAGGGCACAGCATCTGTCCCAAGGAAAACATTCCATTATTTAAAAGAAAAGTTTCAGTCTAGGGCAGCATATAACATTTTTATTAAGAATTTTGACTATAATAGTAAAATTGAATACAAATTAAGCTTCAAGAAAAGAAGAGAGTAGAAAGGAGTAAAAAGTGCAAGAAAAAAGAAAAAGAAAAAAGAGAGAAAAAGAGGAGAAAGAGAAAAGTAGGAATATAATAAGGAAGGAGAAAAGAAATATACAGAGAAGTGACTTCCAACCTTCATCACAAGTATAAACAAATTTAGTGCCTCTTCACTCCCTCTAAGGTTACCAACATTTATCTCTTCATCCCATATCCCATCTCTTATCTATAAACAAATCTATAAAACATCATCTTTTCAGTCCTGGTGTCAGCAGAAAGTCCATAAAGGGTTGCCAGAAGTAACAAAGTATCTTATTTTAACCTTGATCAAATAAACCAACTTTATATTAACAGTCTTAATCTTTAGTTCATTTAAATATATCATAGGATTAGATTTCTCTTCATTTCTTCTTTGTCCCATTGCACAGAGTTCTTCAAGACTTTAACAAGCCTCTTTTGTAGATCCAATAGGAAAGAATTATCCAGGTCACTCTCTTGATTTGTCATTTGTATTTCCTTTTTAAATCTTAAAACCTCAGCCAGTTTCTTTTGTAGATCCAGTGAAACATCCTTTTCTAAGTCATTCTCTAGGCCTGTCAGTGGTAAACCCACCTTCTCTATCTTGCTGGATAAAATTTGTTCTACATCTGTCATTTCTTCAATAACATCTTTTGGACATAATCTATCCATAGAAGCAGACATCATTACTGACAGTGTTGATATTGTGGGTACTATTTTCTGATTCCATTTTTTAAAAATCTCCTTCTTCAAAAGCCTCAGAAGTATTTTTATTGTCATAACAGGTCTGTGTATCTTTCCTCTACCTCAAATCTTTAGTCCCCTCTAGTGTCCAGTTTTTGAAATCATAAAATTGCTTATCTCTGTTTTGTTTTGTAAAAACCAAAACAGAATCTATTTCCTACAAGAAACTGTTTGCTCTTTATAATTAATTCCAGAATCTTATTGTTAAAGTTTCGATATTCCAATTTTATCTGGTCCCTTAGTCTGTTTATAACTTTCTAAGATCAAACTCTTATTTAGCTTTTTGCTGTTTGTTTCAGATTCTTTAAATTCTTAAGCTTATGATTAAATTTTTTTTCACTCAGGACTGAAGGCGAACTCAGCAGGCATTTTCAGACTTGTGGGTCCGAAAGTCTCTAATAGCTTAGAAGTAATTAATGAGGAATTTCTGAAAATGATTAGAAAGTGAGTTTGTGAACTTAATGTCCTTTAAAAGTTTCTGCCATGGTTGTGAGCAGCATTTATTTATTTATTTAAAACATTTATATAGCTGGCTATCTTATATCGAACTCTGGGTGGCTCCCAACCAACAGTTAAAACAACATCAATAATAAAACAACATAATACATACACATATCTATTAAAAACCACACACATTAAAAACCTGGCACCAAAGTTAAGCTTCCACATGCAGTGCATCACTAAATCCTCTCGTCCACCTCACTGTATCCCAGCACTTGGGGGAAATGCCAGGTCTTAAGTGCTTTTTAGAAGGTTAGGAGGGGCTACCACAGAAAAAGCACGCTTCTTAGATCCCACAAGATGGCAATATTTAAGGGAAGGGACTAGGAGTGTGTCCACCCTATCTGATCTGCTAGGATGGGTAGATATCCTTAGGAAGAGGCAGCCCCACAGATAAACTGGCCCTGTGCCATAGAGGGCTTTAAAGGTAATAACCAGCTCCTTGAATTGCTCATGCAACAGAAGTGTTGTATGGGTAAACCTAAGGGCACCCATCACTGCATTTGCCACCGCATTCTGGCTAATCCCGTCATCTCCCGGTGCGCAAACTCTGGAAAACTGCTGTTCAGACGTCTCCTTGTGAGGAGCAGCTGTTGGGAGCACATGTGGGCAATCTCTTGTCCTCTCCTTTCCAGAGAGGTTCTGAAGAACCGGTCTATCGCCGGTCTTTGCCACGGTCATCGGCTCTGCTGTCGCAAAGCCATCTTCAGTTCGCCATACCTCCCCGGAAGTCCCAGACGCAGATAATATTTCAAAGGCATTGGTTGTTGTTGTTTTAATTGCAAACCTCCAATCTGCCCACGCAGGCTGCCATTAGGACCTCATTTTTATTCTTTCAATAGAATGTTGGAAAGAAATTATGCCGGGATTCTGCCCGTCCAGCTGTCCATCAGCAGGATAACTTTCCCAAAAGTGAAAAGAAAGGGATCAGAGTTGGTGCAGGGAGAAAAGCCACTAAAAGGACACAAAAAGTCGAGTTTGAAAATGGGCCTGATTTAGCAGAGGCTGCAGAGGAAAAACATCCATGGAAAAAAAAATCTCCCACTGCATCCCTATGGGAGAGACAGGCGGGCAGTGGCTTCAAACGCTACTGACTGCTTCATTCTAAGGCTCCTCCTATCTCTCTATCTACAGTATCCATCTATCCGTCCATCCATAGTATCTCTCTCTCTCTCTCTCTCTCCATCCATCCATCCATCCATCGTATCTCTCTCTCTCTCTCTCTCTCTCTCTCTCCGTCCATCCATCCATCCATCCATCCATCCATCCATCCATCCATCCATCCATCCATCGTATCTATCTATCTATCTATCTGTCTGTCCGTCCGTCCGTCTGTCCGTCCATCCATCCATCTCTGTAACACAATCCCAAATGCTGTTACTATTAAAGGTTGGAAAGGATTCTGCAGCTTTTTCTTCCTTGTTAAAGCTTTCATTCTTCTCATTCTTTTTCTCTGTTTTGCACAAACTTTAAAAATGAATCTGATCAAGTGTTTCCATGTTCGTTTTTCCTAGGGCATAAATTCTTCTGTGTATTTTTCTTAATAAGTCTTTTGCTTGGCAAGCAATTTCCCCAGGTACAAAGTATTTTTGTATTATTACTCCTACTATGCTCATTTCAGCATGTGCCTGTGGAACGATGCAGCATTGCAAAAGCTGGAAAAGGTTGACTACCGTGGCAACATCTAACTTTTCCTGGTTCATTTTGGGAACTGAGCAGTGTTTATGGATTGAGAAGATTTATGTAGCTGTCTAACTCATATAATCACGATTCTGGACAACATACTGTACATTAATAAATCCCAAGGAAAACTCAAAGTATAATTAAAACCATGATTATCAACAAGAACAAGGCAAAAATCCATACAGCAACAGCGTACAGTCAGGATCCATCAAACACACATTTCATTCGTATCCTGGCCCGAACATCGTGGGAAAAAACCCCAAGCTTTTAAAGCCCTCCTAAAAGCTGATACATCAAGACCAACTGAATTTTGGGAGATTGTTGCAAAGGGCAGGCACGGAAAAGGTGTGTCCCTTAGGTCCTATCAGACAACCTTGCCTCATGGCGGGGACCTGGACCTCGCCATCCTGTGAGAGTGTGCAGGACAGACAGAAATAATTGGAGACTGGCAGTCCCACAAACAATCTATTCCTTTGCTGTCTCAGGCTTTGTAGCCTCAAGTTGCACCTGGAAGCCTATTGGGAGCCACACAACTTGCGAAGTAGTGGTGTTATATGGGCATATTGTGCTGCACCAAATAATCTGCATTGCTGCATTCTGGACCAATCACAGCTTCTGGATGGCCTTCAAGGGCAGGCCCATGCAAAACATGTTGCAGTAGTCCAAAGGGGAGATGACTCAGGCACGAGTGATTGCCAGCAGGGCCTCCTGATCCAAGAACAGGTGCAACCAGTGGGTGAGAAGGAGTGGTGCAAAGGCCCTCCTGGCCACAGCTGCGAGTCCAGGAGGACCCTAAATTGTGCACTGGTTCCGAGCGTGGGAGTACAATCCCCTCCAGAACCAGCAATGCAATACTTCCAGGTCCAGGATCAAAACCACAGCCACAGAGTTTGGCTAAGATTAAGTCAAAGCCCGTTCTCCCACTCCAGGCCCTCTCAGCCTCCAGATGCCGGAAAGGACCTTGTGAACATCACTAGGGCCATACTGTATAACTGAGTGTCATCAGCATATTGATGCAACTCCAATCCGGGTTAGCACATGATCTACTCCAAAGCTTAATGAAGATGTTAAACAAAGCAGGGAGGGAGCAGAGCCCTGTGCAAAACAGAGATCTATGGTTAGACCTTTCTCCTTCCCCCAACACCAGCTGGAACCAGCCCCAGAGGAAGGAGGTGAGAGGGAAGGAGGAATCCAAAAGTTATTGTTGGCAGTTAAAAATGATTTGAAGTTGCCCCACTCTGCTCTTAGGCATAACTTCCCTTTTCTGACCATAGCTCCTGAGCATACCTAGCTGTCTATGCTCTTGTTTCTGAAACTACCTCAGACTGGTGAGAGAGAAGGAGGCATCGCCATGGTTACCAAGGGGGTCCAAGGAGCCGGAAAAGGGGAGGGGGAGATGTCTCTGGTGTGAGATAAAACCAGTTTGGAGTGGTTTGACCTGTCCAAGGTGATACTTAGTAGAGATCTTTTAGGAATGCATGAACTCTTCCCCCCCCCAACCCTTATTAGCCTAATAAAAACCACACCCCGCATAGCTAATCACCTATTTACCATGAACATGTGATGTATGTAGTATGTATAGTATGTAGTGGTCTGTAGAAGGGAGGGTAACAGGAAGTAGGCGGACTGAAAGAGTGTCACCTCAAAAGTACCTCAGCCAATGGGGAAATGGGGAGAAATGAGCGTTGGGATAGGATTGTATAAAATGTGCTGAAATCTGTAAGAAGGGGAGGGGGTTCTTATTTGCAACGAAGCCCACCAGCCTTTGCAAACACTTCCAATAAAACTTTACTTCTGACTAACCCAGAGAGAGACTCGTGTGCTTCTCACAGAGGGGCAACACAACCGCCCACCCCACCCAGCTGGCCCAGAAGGATACCATGGTTGATGGTATTGAAGATTGCTAAGCTATCAAGGTCAACCCTGACTGCTCATTGGAAGGATCGATAATGAAGCTCAAGCTCAGATACTTTGGTCACCTAATGCGAAGAGAGGACTCTTTGGAGAAGACCCTGATGCTGGGAAAGATTGAAGGCAAAAGGAGAAGAGGACGGCAGAGGATGAGATGGTTAGATAGCATCACTGAAGCAATGAGCATGAAACTGAGCAAACTCAGGGAGGCAGTGAAGGACAGGAAGGCCTGGCACAATGTGGCTCATGGAAGAGTCGGACACGACTTAACAACTAAACAACAACAACAAGCTATCAAGGAGGGCAAAGAGAGATGCATTCTTGCAACCCAGGGATGGTCCTTGTGAAGACTTGGAGAAAGCACCACTAGGAAATCTGTAAGCTTGACTGGGATATGAGAACCCCGCCCCCCTCCTAAAACCTTTAGTCTGCCTGAGTGTAACAGAGCTGATCATCAGCTTGGACTCCATGGTTTGCAAACAAATTCAGGGGGGTCTGCAGGATGTCATTCTGTCATGATTGCCATCTTAATTTTTTTGACCACACCCTGTGGACATCCTTGCTTCCTGCATTAGTGATACAGTTTCACGTGATTAAACTCCAGTTTTGCTCATAGAAAAATGCAAGGAACCCTAAAAATTGAGACAATTAAGCAGGAACTTGATCTAATTTATGTCTTTTCTGACACCAGCCCTGGAACAGAAAAAATGAGGCTTCAGGGGAGGACAAGATGGATTGATCAGATCAAACAGATCATTGGAATGTCCTTGGAAGCGCTGAGAATTGCTCTAAGGCAGTGTTTTTCAGAACTTGGCAATTTAAGATGTGTGGACTTCAACTCCCAGAAGCTGGCTGGGGAATTCTGGGTGTTGAAGTCCACACATCTTAAAGTTGCTGAGGTTGAGAAACACTGCTCTAAGGTGAGGTTACATTCCCCCATGCAACCAACCTGGAACTGGACTGATCTTGATGTCACCTAACACACTCCAGTCTTCAACAAGTCTATGCAAACTTCATGTCATCAAATCAATGTCTTTTTGCCCCTTCTCTGCCTTTTTCCCCTTTGGAGTCCTTGGGCTTTTCTGAGCCTGGTTGTTTTTTTGCAAATGTTTCCTTACCCAGCTAGGTAACATCTTCAGTGCTAGAATGGAATTTGGTTTGCTCTCTGTTTATATACTGTGGCCTGCCCTGCCAGTGTTGGTGGGGTAGGGGTTTCGTTTTGTTCTATCCACCCCCCCCCCCCAGTTCCTTGATTAGGTTATTGTTTACTACTTGATTGTATGTCTGGTGATAATCTTGGTGTTAATCTCTGCTTATCTGGGTGATGATTGCTGGTGAGGAGATGTTCTGATCTTTTTTATGGTCCCTTTGGAATAGTGTGTAGATGTTGTTTATCTCTATGTGCCTGTTGATGGCTGCCTTGTCTGAGTGCCAAGCTTCCAGGAATTCCCTCGCATTTTTGGATTTAGCTTGGTCTAAGATACTGACAGTCTCCCAGTTGAAACTGTGGTTGAGTCTGTCCATGTGTTGTGAGATAAAGGAGTTTTCATCATGTCTTCTGACTGCTAGTTGGTGCTCGTGGACGCGCTCTGCTAGCCTTCTGCCTGCCTGTCCTACGTAGTGGCTGTTACAGTCCTTACACTGTATGCTGTAGATGGCTCCTGTTTTTTCTTCTTGGGCTACTGGGTCTTTTGGTTTGCTTTTGGTAAGATGTTTTGGAGGGCTTTAGTTGGTTTGTGTGCTACAGAGGTGCCATGTGGTTGTAATAGTCTGTTGGTAGTTTCTGAGACATTTCTGACGTATGGCAGTGTTATCCTTTTCATAGCTTGTGTTGGTTGTGTTGTAGTGTGTTGAGTGGCCAGGCACCTTTGGATAAAGTTGTGTGGATATCCATTTTGTTGGAAGATGTTGAATAGGTGGTCTTTTTCCTTCTTCTGCTGTTCTGGGTTACTGCAGTGCGTTTGTGCTTGTCTGAATAATATTTTTACGCAGCTCCTCTTGTGGGAGGTTGGGTTGTTACTTTGGTCATGGAGCACTTGGTTAGCGTGGGTTGTCTTCCAATAAACTTGAGTTTCTAATCTGCTATTGTTTCCTCTGCTGATGAGGATATCCAGGAAGGGTAGTGTGTTGTTTTTATTCCTTTGAAGATGTTGATGGTTTCATGCATCTTCTCTAGTTGTTCCTTTTTTATTATGACAAAGGTGTCATCTACATACCGGATCCATACTTTGGGTTGTATGTGTGGAAATGCTATAGTTTCTAGGCGTTGCATTACAGTCTCTGCTATGAGTCCTGACAGTGGTGATCCCATGGGTGTGCCTCTGATTTGTTGGTATATTTGTCCATCAGACTGAAAATAGGTAGCGAGGCAGAGGTTGATGAGGTCCATGATTCTGGATATTTCGATCTGGGTGTATTTGGTTCGGTTGGGTGTGTTGTGTAGTATTGCTGACATGGATTCTTTCACTAGTTCTGGGTTTAAGGATATTTTTCCCCTTCCATCCAGTTCCTTCCCTGCTTCCCAGAGTCATATCTTGCCTGCTAAAGAAATCTGGAAATCTTGTAAGTACAGTTTACGCATTGGGGGCGTTTGTCCTATGAAACCAACCCCAAGTCTTGGCATAAAATTCTAATTTAGGAACCCCGAGGACCACAACTTCCCCAACTGTTTCCCTTGAAACCTCTGCTTCATCTTGCTTTTTGCCTTCCGAGGCAGGAAGTGCTCTAACCATGATTGCTTGGCTGGGTTTCCATTGGGTAACGTTTCCCCAGTTCCAGGTGGGCGGACTTCCACTCCCAGAATTCTCATCAATGAGGCTGCTGGCTGTGGAATTCTGGGATTTGAAGTCCGCCCACCTGAAAATGGTCAAGTTCGGGAAACACTTGCAAGTCAGACACCAACATTTATGCAGTGGGCAAATTCTCTAAGGGGCCGGCCGGTTACATCCTCCTGCTTATGCGATGCGCGTGTGGTTGTAAGAATCTCTTCTTCGTCTCCCTTCTTCTGATTCGTTGGGATCCTGATTCTGCCATCCCCTCCCCTTCATTCCGTGGCTTCTATTAAGCTTTCCATTGGCAGACGATTTGCAACCCAACCGCACCTTTGCTTTGGAGACCGGGGATGAGGGCTGGGGGGGGGAATCACGCGTCACCTAGTTACCGAATTAACCCTTGTTTTGGATTCACACATTGCATTAGACCGCCCCCCCCCCCAATTAACCAGGCAGGTTGGGTTCGCAGCACACACTAAACCACTCGAAAATCCAAACGGGGATTTACATGAACCAGATTTAGGTTTTTTCGAAAGATCGATATCTGCCCTGGTGTATTAATGTATGCCTCTGTGCATCTCCGGCGAGCATTTGAGCTCGACTGCCGTCTTAAAGACGCAGAAGACTGGATTTTGGCTTCTGCGGAGAAGGCGGCTCCTTTCTCGCGCGAAAGCCGGGCGCTCTGCACGTGCCCAGAGACGTCGAGTTCAATTAAAAAAAAACATCCAAGGCGTTGCCAATTAGTAATAGCTCGCGCGTGCCTACGTCCGGCAGTGGGGGCCGCCTGCAGCCCCGGGGGGGGGGGACGTGGGGCTCTCGGGGGTTGCGCGTCCTCCCTCCGATCACACGTCGCCCGCACCCGCCGCCACACCTTCAAGGAGCGGCGCGGGAAGAGTTAACGGCGGGCGCGGGCGCGGGGGGCCCGGGAGGAGCTGCGCAAAGCAGGCGGAGGGGAGGCCGGGCAGATTGCGGGCGCCGCTCGGCGCTTCCTCCGCGCTGCTCCGCCCGGGCCACAGCGAACGAGCCGCCGCCGCAGTCCCGCCGGGCGCTGCCGCTGCCGCTGCCATGCCGCTGCCCCGCTCCGGCCCAGGGCAGCGCCTCTGCCCGGCGCGGCTGCCCCGCTCGCGCCCGCTCTGAGCCCGGGATCGGCCTCCGCGCCGCCGCCGCCGCCGCTGCTGCAGGATGGTGCAGAAGTCGCGCAACGGGGGCGTGTATCCGGGCGCGTCGGGCGAGAAGAAGGTGGGCTTCGTCGGGCTGGACCCCGGCGCCCCGGAGTCCTCCCGCGACGGGGCCCTGCTGATCGCCGGCTCCGAGGGCGGCGGCGGCGGCGGCAAGCGCGGCTCCATCCTCAGCAAGCCCCGCTCGGCCGTCAGCGGCAAGCCGCCCAAGAGGAACGCTTTCTACCGCAAGCTCCAGAATTTCCTCTACAACGTGCTGGAAAGGCCCCGCGGCTGGGCGTTCATCTACCACGCTTACGTGTGAGTAAAGGCAGCGGCCCCGGGCGGACCGGGAGCTGCGGCGCGCCTGCTCCCGCCGCACCGGCACCGGCACCGGCACCGGCACCAGCCCTGGCCGGCCACCCACCGCAGCCTGCCCGGCTGGGCTCGCGGCTCTGGGCGCGCCGGTGGCCGCGATCGACCGAGCCCTGTGTCCGCCGCCGCCGCCGTTTCGGATTCGGAATCTGCGTCCTGCTTCTTTTCCAGCGGACCCCCCGCCCTCCCGCTGCCATCCCTCCTTCCCTGGAAACTCCCCGTGCGTGGCCCCCTTTTGCAGGGCTCCATCCTGGCTCCATCCTGGCCTGTTCCTGCTCTGGGTTCCGGCCCTTCTCCCCGTCTCCCCATCCTTCCTGGCCTCTTTATCTCCATCCCTCTACCGAGAGCTGTCCCCGGAGACTTCCCTTTCTTATAAACATCCCTGTTTCCACTCTGCCTCTTCTTCTACTCCGCCAGGAACCTGCGGCTTCCCCGTGACTCCATGTTCGCCCTATTTCAGTCCCTTCCTCCCGTGAGAGGTGTGCTTTAGGAGCCAAATGAGAAACGCTCCCCTCTTGGATCGGTGCCCCCCACTTTTCTTCTCCCCACCCATGTGCAAATAGCGGGGCCGTTCAGCAGTTAGCTATATGTTCAGACTGGGGAGGAGGGAACCATCATGTCATCCTGGTTCTAGGGTACCTTGCCTGACACAGAGGGTGCAGGTTTGCGAACCCTTGATTAGTTCTTGATCCCTAGTTGAGGGAATGCCAGAAAGGGGAGAGATGAAGTGCAAGGGAGGAGGAGAAGAGTAAAAAAAAAAAAAAAAAGGATTCCCCATCCTAACATTAAAAAACCACCCTGGGAATGATCCTTTAAAATGATAAACAAGCAGTGGCCTTCCAGAAAGGATTACGCAATTTCTGCAAGCCTTAATTGGAACTCCTTGCCTGTGGAACTCACTGCCTCAGTATATTTCTGGCCATAGGCCAAGCTGGTGTAAGTAGTTTCAGGAAATCTGCTTTAGTCCTTGACCCTATGTGGTTTTAAGTAGAACCAGTGGACAGACGCAAGGAAGGTGAGATTGCCTGCTGGAGCATTGGGCCTCGTCCACATTTAGCATGTGCAGGAAATGCTAACGCTTCAGAGTGTGTGGTGGGTTGGCAACAACTTGCGTGGTTACACTTTGGGGTGGGTCCAGCTTGCAGATGTGCTGGGACAATGCTGCTGGGTGTTTTGCTATGTATCTCCATAGCAGTCTTCCCAGCTGAACAGCCAGGAGACCTACATGGTTCCCTAAGTCAGTGTTTTCCAACCTCAGCAACTGTAAGATGGGTGGACTTCAACTCCCAGAATTCCCCAGCCAGCATGCTGGCTGGGGAATTCTGGGAGTTGAAGTCCACCCATCTTATAGTTGCTGAGGTTGAGAAGCCCTGCTCTAGCTGCATTTCTTCTTCATTTCCTCTCTGTTGTGTGCTTTAAGTTTGCAGCTTTCCCCCACCACTACTTCCTTGTGATGCACAGAGCCCCTTTTCCATCCAAGCCATCTTTGTCATCTGCGGCCCTTCCCTTGGATGGCAAATGCAGAGGGGGATGGCCCTAAGAAGACAGCCAAGCTAGAAGCTTTTCCTGTAGGATCAGGGAGAAGAAAAGCACAAACGGTGGGGGCTGCCATTCCCCTCTTTTTTGGGGGAAGGAGGGGAGCTGTGGCCCTGCCGCCGAAATATTAAACAAAAGACAAGGGTGGCAAGTAAAATCATAATATTAATCAATCATTGAGTTGTGTTGATCGAATACATTTAAATCACTGGTTTTCAAAGTGTCGTCTGGGGATTCCTGGAGTGGGGTCAGGGGGTCCGCAAAGTCAAACAAATAAATACTTTAAAACGTTTCGGTTTGAATTTCCAATACAGTAAATTTTGATAGAGATAACCCGCATAAACCAATGTTCCTTGCGTCCTCAATCATTTTTAAGAACGTAAGGGGGTCCTGAGACCCAAATGTTTGAGAACTGCTGATTGAGATAGACTTCCTCATGTGGAGTTCAGCTCCCAGTGACTAGGCAGACATGTCTGGGTATTTTTCTAGACAACAGTATGGAAGTGGTTTATATGTATTTTTTACTTCTGAGTCTAGCCTACAGCCCTGGGATCTCCTGATGGTGTCCCATCCAAATACAGAGGAGATCTGGCCTTGACCCTCTTTAAGTGGTTTAGAGGTCTGCCATGGAGCGAATGAATAGCTACTGTACTTCCTAACACAGTCATTCCACTCATACCTATAAATTCTTGCACTTAGCCAGAATGAATTAAAGTGTACATGCATGAATTTTTGCTTGATGAAGTAACAAATCATAAGTAGACCACTCCTTGCCCAGTTTATTAAAAAGCAAGCTCTTTGTGGTTCTGCTTACTCCCATGGAAATGTGCATGAAACTGGGATCTAAGTGCTTACTAGGCATTGGAAATAATAGCTATGAATGGAAAATATCTTTTCCCTGGGATTCCCAGGACCCCATCAGTTAGTTTTCCGGATTCTTACTCAAATCACAGTTTCTCATTCAAACCGAACATCACAGAACAGATCATTTAGTCGACGTTCCCATGCCTGCCTTCCTTCTGTTTAATTTTAAAAACAACCTTAAAAAAATATGCTGATCCAGGTGTCCTCTGTGTTCATACCAAATTTGTGGTCTTGTCTTGGCACTGACATCCAGATCCATTTGGGGCTGTTACGTTCTGGAGCTCAGCCAGTTTGCAAATGAGAGTGTTCCAGAGAAATGATTTATTAACTAATCCCAAAGAAGTTGTTATTCCTGAAGAAACGGAGGTCGGAAAAACTGAACGCAGGCTGGATTCTGCATTCAGCAGAGTGATTCAACGGCAAAGCTTTTAAAGTATTTTCCGCTGAAATTCTTTGATCTGGGGACAGAACGATGGCCCGTTATCTGCATGCCAGTTGCTTTGCATTGCGCTGCAATAGCGTAACTTCATGCTTCAGAGATGGGGGGGGGTTGGAAATGATGAGATGGGGGAATGCATAAGAGCCAAAGATCTGCTGTTGTATATATTTTTGCATTTGGATAAAACAATCATGTATGAGTAGCAATATCAGGTGGAAATATTTGTTTCCCTTGGGTGTGAAGGAACAGGCTTGGTTTTGCAAAATGGACCAGTGGGTAGAATCCAATTTTCAGAGTTATTGTTGAAAACAAACACACAAATAAAACGTTACAATCCTAAGAACATCAGAAGACTCCTGCTGGGTTAGGACAAAACTCACCTTGGCCTGGCATTTTGTTTCTCACGATGGCCAACTAGAAACAATCAGCAGATGAAGACATTCACGCGGCTGGTATTTAGAGACATGTTGCCCCTAAATCAGAAGTCACAGTGAGTCTTCAAGACACATGAGCCTTGTGAAGGTTGTCATCCCTGAAAATCCCCCTTTTCAGGTCATCTGTCTTAGTAGCCATCATCAGATCATGTGGCAATGAATTCCACAGGTGAATTAGGCCATCTATCACAGTATCTGTTCTAAATCTTCTTCCTTCTAAATCCTGGTCCCAATGTTTTGAGAGAAGGATAAGGACTTCTCTCTGCCATCTTCTCTATGTCATGCATGCTTTCATTCACCTTAATCATGTTCCCCCTGAATTGTCTTTTGGCTAAACGAAGAATCTGCATAGTTCAGAAAGTTGCAATGCAGGGGTGAAGAAAGGAAGCTCGGATAGATGCTGATAGATCTTAAGCCATTTGTAGTTGGGTTAAGGAGAAAGCTCCTGACAATTGCTGTGTAAGTTGGGTTGCTGAAATAAATGAAGTCAGAGATCGGTTGTGTGAGAAGACCATGAGGAAGGTTTAGTTCTGATATTTGGGGAAAAGATCCTAGGTTCAGAGCATATTCTTTAATTCTGCCGTTGTCTTAAAACAGCACGTGCAACTAGGTCACTCACAAACCTGGTGGCTGCATTCAAACATTCTAAGTTTGTTAGTCATTTTGTGATTTAGCCCAGTGTTTCTCAACCTTGGCTGCTTGAAGATGGGTGGACTTCAACTCCCAGTATTCCCCTGGCTGGGGAATTCTGGGAGTTCAAGTCCACCCATCTTCAAGCTGCCAAGGTTGAGGAACACTGGATTTGACCAACATGAAATCTTGGTCTTCTATCTTTAGTTGCCCTTGGTACAACTAAATCTGTGCAGTGATTAATGCCCATATCCTGAAAACTGGCTATATTTAATCAATCCATTAAATGTCTCGAAATGGCTTGGAATCAGTGGGGTTAAGAGGGTTTTTTTAAAAAAATCCATATCGTCTGGGAGGTCCTATTGGAGAAGAATCTGTGAAAGGGAACTTCTGAATGTATTTTTATCCTCTTTACGGCTTCTGTTTTCCTTTCCTTTCCGCCTTGTTCTTCACTCCAGTCTCAAAAACTGATGATGGCTTCGCGCTTGCTAAATTGCAGCTGCTGGACTTGAAACGCTTGCTATGCTCAGGAGCCCTATGCTAAAAAAATCTTAATATTCACATTCCTTAAATTCTTCCACAGTCCCTTGGTCAAGATGGCTGTCCTACAGAAAGCCATCCCAGATGTTAGGTTCTAAACTGGGGCCTGCCTTTGGTTCGCCTTCCACAAAGGCTTAATGATCTGGGCTTTTTTGCAGTGATTCTGGTTTTGGGATACTCTATCTAAGAAGGAACATATTCTTTCTGGTGCTTTTCCTACCTTCCTCCTCTTGCCCACTGACCCACTTTGAATTTCCTCATTGAGGTAAAGGCTCAGTAGAGCAAATTTCAGGTTAAAATTTCAAAAGATGGAAAGTTATTATTTTTCCTTCTGAAATTCTGACTCACAAGAAGGCGTGGTTGAGGTCCAAACAGTAATGCTGTCCTGCTGAGACCACTGAAAAGGGTGACCTTCTTCCCTGTCCCCAGATGTATTTCTCTTTCCTAGTTTTATCACATAAGAATAGAATTAGGTTTGTTCTGAGCTGTGGGGTATGAATTTGTCTGAAACATAAAATGCTTGCTTGAGTCAATCTCAGCCCCTAACAACTTCATGAACATATTTTCTGTCCTTAGTTCACAAGGAGCAGGTGGCCTCTGTGGCCAGAAGGGCTTCTACATAAATCCATCTTGTGTGTCACTTGTGCCCATTCTTGGACTGGGAGGTCCTGCTAATGGTCACTCATCCCTTGGTCACCTCTCGTTTGGATTACTGTTCCGTGTGGGGCTGCCCTTGACGATTATCTGGAAACTACTCTTGGGCCAGAATGCAGCAACAAGAGCAGTTATGGGTGCACCTTGGTATACTCACTGAACGCTCTTGTGTGAGCTATGTTGGTTATTGGTGGGCTTCTGGCTGCATTTCAGGGTCCTGGTTGTCACCTACAATGGCTTTCTTGGTGCATGGCCAGGATATTTGATTCATTGATTGATTGGTAGATAGATTTGTAGATAGATGCCTTCAAGTTGATGTCAGCCATAAATGATCACCTAGATAGATTTTCTCCATGACAATCTGTCCCTGACCTGATCTTTCAGTTTTCCAGTGGTGCTTCCATCGCCATTATAACTGAGTCTATCCACCTTGCTGCTGGCTATCCTCTTCTCTTTCCTTCCACATTTCCCAGCATTATGGACTTCTCAAGGGAGCCAGGTCTTTGTGTAATGTGTCCAAAGTAAAATAATTTGAGCCTGGTCATTTGTGCCTTGGCTGAAAACTCTGGGTTGATTTGTTTGAGGATCCATTTGTCCACAGTAAAAATGGTTGGTTGTCCGCAGTATTCTCAGGAGTCTTCTCCAACACCAGAGTTCAAAAGAATCAATACTCTTTCAACTGTCCTTCAAAGTCCAACTTTTGCTTCCATAGTGTGTCACTGGGCAGGATATTTGAGGGACTGTCTATCTCCAGTTGTCTCTGCTCATCCAACAACATGGGCAGAGGTGGGCTGGCATACTCTGGGTCCCCTCTACTAGTCAATGCTATTTGGGGAAACTCAGGAAGCACGCCTCGTCTATCAGCGCACCTACCCTGTCATCATTCCTCCCCTCTACTCTGATCCAGATGACCCTGGCCCTGCGATGTTGGGCCAAGATGCTGGGTAAACCATCAGTATTAACAGTATGTTAATATGCATGAAGTAGATTGTTGACCCTGGCACCATGTGATTTTCTTGTATTATTTGCTTTTCTTCTGGAAATGTTTATTATTTGTATGGTTTGGCTATTTGAGGGGTGTTTGTAGGGAGGGCATCAAGGAAGTTAAGATGGTGGGCACAATCATGCAATCAAAGCTCTGCCCCTTTTTATATGTGTAAAATGGAGTGGGGCTTTGATCACATGGTTGTGCCCACCATCTTGACTTTTTTGACCCCCTGCGAACTCCCTTTTTTTTGTTGTTCAAAAAATATCAGCTACCCAGAATTGCTTAGAGAGTGGATGGCCATTTAAATTGAAAATATACATTGACTACATTGCCTTCTTCCATTTTTTAAAAAATTCTTAGTTTATCTTACACTTCTCAGATCTCCTGATGGTCTCCCATCCGAGAATAAATCAGGTGCTGCTTTGCTTGGTGTGACTGTATACTACCTGTTTACAGGGTAGGGCTACACACTGCTTCAGATTGGAAGGGAAAAAGTTGCTTCTGGATCCGAAGGGCTTGTGTTGTGTGTCGGCAGCTCGTTAAAGCAATTGTGTGGGTCTTTTCTGGGGATTGGAAGGCAGCTGTATCAGCCTGGGAAAAGACAGAGCTGCTTGAAAGAGTTGCAGATAGGTGCTACATCAGAAATCCCATGTGTGTCAAAGTCCTAATACTTAATTAGCCACCTTTGCAATGACAGCAGGGTTGGATCAAAAAAAGTTAAAATGGTGGTTGCAGCAGCATGATCAACCCAAACTTTGGACCTGCGTGCACACCCATGTGCAAAGGGACAGGGCTTTGATCACACTGTTTTGACCACTATCTTGACTTTTTTGACCTCCCCTGCTGACATTCTGTTTCTTTCCTGCTTCTAAGATATTTGGCTTTGCTCACAGTCGCTCATGCCTCGTGACCTCCCGTCTGGATTACTGCAACACGCTCTACATGGGGCTGCCCTTGAAGAGCATTCAGAAGCTTCAACTGGTGCAGAATGCAGTGGCACGGGTAGTAAATGGTGTCGGCTATTTGGCACATGTAACACCACTGCTTCGTGAGCTGCATTTGTTGCCGGTGTGTTTCCGGTGCAATTCAAGGTGCTGGTTGTCACCTTGCAAGCCCTTCATGGCTTGGGACCGGGTCACCCGAGGGACCGTCTGCTCCCAGTTGTGTCTACCTGCCCAATTTGAACCAGCAGGATGGGCACGCTCGGGGTCCCATCAGCCAAGAAATGTCAGCTGGCGGGGACCAAGAGACGTGCCTTCTCTGCCGTAGTGCCCGCCCTACGCAACATCCTCCCTTCAGAGATTAGGATGGCCCCGAGCCTGTTGGCCTTTCGTCAGGCCTTGAAGACCTGATTGTGTGCCCAGGCCTGGGCCCCCGAGTGTGTTAACAGCCCCATTTCCTGGTTATATTAACACCTATGGTTATAATTTTTCTCGGCTGCTATATAGATTCATTTTTTGTATTGTGTTTGTACTTGGTCTTAATTGAGTTTATGATTGTTCGCCACCCAGAGCCACTTGATTGAGATGGGTGGCCGTAGAAATTGAATGAATGTATGAATGAATGAATAAATAAATAAGTAAGTAATATATACTCTGGGGCAGACAGCTATTTAGAAGAATTTCTTTTTCTTCTTTTTCTTCTTTTTCTTCTGTCCCTCAGAAAGAATGCATCTTCTAAAATGGTGCTGGTTGAATGCTTTGTGACAGAGAAAAAAGTTCCTTATTGATTGCTTTAGAATAATTGATCCTCTTCATATCTACAATTGAAACCACTGAGTACTGGAATAATCCATCAAGACATATTCTTAGTGGTGGAATTTAATCAAGGGCGGCCCTAATGTTTGCATTCATAGTATTGGATTATGCTGCGTCCGTATTTTATGCATTTGAAACTGAATTTTGAGACTGGCTTGTGATTTGAGTCAAGGCTGGCAGCACTAAAATCAGAACAGCTTTCTATCATGCGAGCCCTTTTCCACGAATGAGTCACATTAAGAATAGCGAGGGATGTCAATTTGGAAAACAATTTATTTGTTTGTTTGTTTTTTAAAACAATTTCTATAACTGCCTGTGTGACTTTAGGAGTCTTGCCAAAACTTAAAACCAAAAGAACAAAACAAAATTAAAAAATACACAGAAAAACGACAGCAACCACCCAATCCAGCCACCATAATATATTGCATGCCTGGATTTGGAAAAAAAAAAATGGTTCTGCTTCATTCATTGAAACAGCAGCTAAGGACCAGCCAACAGGTCTCACTCGCTCTTCTCACCCAGATGCCTGTGGGAACCTCCAGGTCTTTTAACACCTTGTGAAAGGCCAACAGGTTCAGGGCCAAATGATTTGGGGGGTATGGTGTTCGACAGAGAAGGCTTGCTTCCTGGGTCCTGCCAAGTGGCACTGCTTAATAGACGGGGCCTGGAAAATGCCCACCCTGCTGGAGTTGGACCAGGCAGAAAGAATTGGAGGC
Organism: Python bivittatus; assembly: GCF_059951505.1. Classification (NCBI taxonomy): domain Eukaryota; kingdom Metazoa; phylum Chordata; class Lepidosauria; order Squamata; family Pythonidae; genus Python; species Python bivittatus. Next base: position 98,565,467 of record NW_028277098.1, on the reverse strand, counting down.
AGGTGGTCCTCCCAATAATCTGGCACCATGCTCAGTGGGGGTAACTAGCACTTGGAAGCCCACCGGGAGCCAGTGCAACACATGGAGCAGAGTTGTCACAAGGGCCTGTTATGAATCATAGTTATGCAGTTAGGTGGATCTCAGTTGATAAACCACAGAGAGATACGTACTAGGAGTTGCTAAGATGGACTAAACCAGTGTTTGTCAACCTCAGCAACTTTAAGATGGGTGGACTTCAGTGCCCAAAATTGCTCAGCCAGAATATCTTAAAGTAGCTGAGGTTGAGAAACATTGGACTAAATGATGGCAGCTTACCTTGTCTGAAACTCAGCTTCAGTTAGAAAAACCCTGTTTATGATTTTGGTTCAGTTCTTCAGCTTATCTTGGCCCAGTGTGGCCCAACAGTCTTGTGTCTCTCTTGGTCTGCATTCTGTTTATTTTGCCCCCTCCCCCAAAACATCCAGTGATGGTTTCCTGAGGAAGGTGTGGACCAGCGCCTCCTTAAGGAGCAGAGGAACAACCCCCTCACTCAAAGAAGGTGAATACTACTAGAGCCCACCCATGCAACTCCCCCGCTGGCAGCTTTAGTTAGCCAAGAGGGATGTGGATCTAAAGAACAGGTGGCCAAGGCTCACAATCATAATGACCCTGTCCACTTCATCAGGCCCAACAGGTTCAAACGAAGAGTCCTGGCAGAACCTCTACTCAGAGGAACATCACTGGTGTTCATGGATGGTGTTCATGAACCTCTGCTGTTGATCCTGGGTTTGTGATCTCCAGTGGTCCTGTCCATCCTGGGAAGAGGACTTCTTCTGGATAGGGATGACCCAAAGAGGACAAAAATTGCTCCCAGTGTATTAAAATGACAGCTTGGTTATTTTAAGTAAGCTTTAACATTATGATGTATTAGTACTATCAGATACTGTCACAGATGAGAAGCAGATGACAAATGTTCACTCTAGAAAGTAGGACAAAGGCCCTGAACCTTTCTGATACCATAATTAAATCAAGAAAAAAGGATTTGGATGGGGTTTGGACTTAGTCAAACAAACAACCAACAGCAGCCAATTCATAGCTTGTGATAAGATAAAGATGTTGAAGGTCACCTTTCATTTTTAGAGAAGCTTCATCATCTAGAAATAATGTGTCTCTTGGTATCTGCATGAAGACCATTTTAAAAGCTTCGTTATAGACATCTTTGTTGCATCTCCAGCGGCTCCTGGGAAGATTCAGTTATTTTCTGCAAAAAACATGAGCTGTGTTGGCCATGCTGGAATAGAGACAAATAAGGCTGAGCTAGAAAAATAATTTTCCTCCCTCCTCTTCCTCATTCTTCATTTTTGCTTGTCTAGTATGAACCCTATCCAATTATGGAAGTAGTCTCCATTCTAAATCTGTCTTGTTTTCCTTAGTGATGTCACAGCATAGTCAAGCCTGATTGGCTAGAAAGTGTTTGATGTCATCAAATTCACTAGGTGATCCCTGGTTGGCTGGGATCCCTTTTGGAAGAAGCCTTTATTGAAACTGGTGGAAAATGGCCACAACTGATTTGGAAAACAAGAGATAAACATGGGGATTTGGCAGATATTTGGGGAGGTCCTCCAAAGCTGTAATGGTATGTGAGAAAGACCTTGAAAGAGAGGGCGAAGAGATGCTGCCTAGGAATGGTCAGATAAGAGAGGGCATAGCCTGCAGCTGTATAATGGGAAGAGAAAGAGGATTAGAAGGGACCCTTCCTAACTTCTCAGACTGTAAAGGAGACAGCAGGAGAACTGTATTCAGACTTGCAAGTTTCTGTTAATGTAGCCTTACAATAAAGTAGAATGAGCTCATCTGGTCATGTTTGCTGTCTGGTCTACCTGGGAAGGCTGACAAAAGCATCACATAACATATGACTAAATGTATGACACCCCCGTCCCCCAAGATACGGCTGAATCCACAAGTATAGAAGTAATAGCTTTAATATTTATTGCAAAAGATATGAAGTGATGAAATGTGTATCTGTGCTATGAAGAATCACAGTTTGACATTTGATGAGCAGGGGATTTTGATAATGCATTGTTAGATATCCACAGGTATCTTGCAGGTTGATCGTTTCTAGTATCCACAGGAAGGATTGGTTTAAGTCTGTTATGCTCAAATAGACCTTTGACCAGAGACATTTGAAGTGGGGCTGAATGATGAAGCTCTACTATACCATCACAATGCAGGCTCTGCCCTGTGATAATCCCAGCGTTATAGCACGGTTCTGTGCATGACCATTCAGAGCAGCACTTCTCTGACTTTGAGATGAGAGAGAGGATTGCAGTGTGGTGATGGTATGGAATTGCATTGTCCCATGTATCTTTGTGACAGCAGCTATTTGTCTTCAGAAGCCTGTTTTGGCCAGTTATTTTGAACAGTCTATAATGGGGTTCTTTGTCAGGCCCAGCCCAAGAACGATGAAACAGTCCAGTCCAGTCCAGTCCCTTTATTAGCTTACACCTTCTAGACAGAATCTTGCCAAACTAAATCTATACTACAACAACTAGTGGATGTACCCTGGGAGATTCTAGGGAGTGGCTATCCTGAGCCTCTTCCTCTTCTCACGCTCCTGCTCCGGACTGTGTTGTCTCTTGTCTCCTTTCCCCTCCTGGAATGCACCCCCTCCTTCCTGATAGCTTTGATCTTCCACATCACTCTCCTCCTCGTAGATACATTCCATCACATTCTCAGAGCTTGGGAAGGAGGTTACTAATTTGTAAAACAATATAAACGCAGAGCACCTGCACCTTTGTCCTTTATCAGGAAAATGGGAAGCCACCTCCCCAGTGCATCAATGGGTGGTTAGCAAGAGGATCAAGAAAGCTATGCCCTATCAATCTGGGTGCCAAAAGAAATGCGTCCCATTGCCAAGATTTCTGTAACCTAAATCCTTTTTTCTTTTCAATAAATCTGGTTAAAGAAGACTCTGAGAATCTTGATTCTTGGCTGCAAGTGTCTAATCAGGGCTCAGCCGGGTCTTTCCTTGTCAGATGTGCCTTGCAAAAAGCATACATTTTTTTCTACCTCTGTGGCTTCTGTAGGGCTTTTGCTTATCTGCCTCTTTGTCCTCACCCCTGTTTTTTAAATCCATCCCTTTTTCACAAATTCATTCCCTCCTGATCATCCTATAGCATATAAATCTTGGATACAGAGTATGTGAAAAGCGATCATATCAAGTATGACTGTCCAACTATGGAGGGCCTGGTAAGCATCCTGTCCACAGGAGAGGATAAAGTGGTGAGGACCAGGAGAAGGCCTTCTCTGTGGTGGCCCCTGAGAGCAGTAATAAGACCTTGTGGTCAGAAGATGAGATTTGTAAGTGTGAATCATGTAAAAACTGCAGGTGGCTTGGCATAAAAGAGGAATGTTAGAGATAAGGGGAGTGTTAGGGAGGCAGAAAATTGGAGGCTTGACTGAGAGACAACCTTCACTTAATTGGCAGAGCTAGAGGCTTGACCGAGAGGCAACTTTTGCTTAATTAGCATAGCAAAACACATGCCCCAAAGGTGGGAATTTTAGAAAACATAGAACATGCTAAGCTTATTATGGGATGTTCATATGTAACATGGAATCAGGTGCGTCTGCGGAACCTTGTAACCAATTATACCTATTTTCTTATCTCAAGGTAACCAATTATGTTTAATTCCTTTTTTTTCAACAAGTATAAAAATAGATGTAAAAGTTTGCTCTCCCTTTAGCGAGACGGAGTCCTTTTTCCTGAAGCGCTTCAATAAAAGGAGGAACAGCCAATTCTCGCCTTTGGGGTCTTATTGGGCAGAACCCGGGGGAAAGGGGTTCCTCACTTTGCGGCAGACACCCCCACTTTATGGAATATGTTGCTGCCAGGGGCATGCTTGGTCCCTACATGTCTGGTGTTCTGCAAAGCAGTGAAAAACATACTTATGGAGGTCTAGCAGGTGACCTTTAACAATACATGTATGATTTCTGATTTCATTGGTTTCTATGGTGAACAGACAGATGGATTTTAACTCGTTGGTCAGTGTTTGGTAACATTACTAGCAAAACCTCAATTAGTCTTTCGTTATATCTGATAGAGTTATCCTAAAATGTGGAGGAATAGATTGATGGAGGTCCAAGCCCCAGTGGGCTCGTTTCAGATGACACAGGATGTGTCTACAGGACTTTTGTTGGTCCCCACTGTGTTTCATATTTTTGAAACTCAGTTTCAGTGAAAGGGAAATTAGGCAGCTTTAGGAGCCTCTTCGGAGCAACCTCCCCCTCAGGCGAAAAGTTTTTCAAGCATATAAGGGACATTCGGTGGACCTGCTGCCCAACTGCAAAGTTGCTGTCTGCTTTTCAGATCAAGCCTTAGAAGCGTTTGCTTGAGAAGTTATGTCTCAAGAGCTGTATGGAAAGGGTGAATAATATTTTCTTCTTGTCCTTGTCTTCCTTCTTAATTGCCAGTATTTATAGGCTACTTCATAAGTGAATCATGCCTGTTATGGATGTTGCCGTTGTAATTAGGGATCAGAGACAGAAAAACAAATCCAAACAAATTTCAAACTCTGCGAATTTGGCAAGTCGATGCGTTGTTTCCTCGAAAAGCCACCAGACTTCAGAGATACAAACGTGGATGACTTTTGAATTGATCTGGAAGTGCATGGATGTTTGTGAATAAGTGTACCACGTTTCTGATTTGCTTTTGGGAATCTCGGTGAGTTTGGGACAAAACTCAGCACCCAAGAAGTCAAATGCGCCTTTGCCATCATACTTTTGAAACATCCAGAGTTTATGGATATTACATAATAACCCAGTGAGAATAAAAATATGCTTCTGGTTAATCGTCCATATTGAAAAGAGGGGTTTTTTGGTTATGCATTAAAAATTCATCTCCATTTTCAATTCTTAATGACCTTGGATGGCTTGCAACCCCAGCTGTTCGGGCCTATCCTGTCATAACATTTGCAAAATTACTTTGACGGTGGTGGAAAGCAGGAGACATAAGTATTGGCTCCTTTAAAATGCTTTCAATGTTTTGATTTTATAATTTCAGTTTGGAGCAACCTGAACTGGGGCTGGTGTCTGACGCCTGTTGACTTAACCCAGTTGGAGGTGGTGCCAGAAACAGGTCGCTAGTCCTGATGAAGTTTTTTCCCCTCCTTTTTAAGTCTCTCTGCCTCCATTAACATTTTTAACAGAAAAATGGGGGGTTCAGGTTTTTTGGTAGCAAGGGGTACTAATCATTGCAACCCTTCAGAATTTTGAGTAGTAATTTTTCTAGTTAGATGTGTTTGATGCAGCCTTGTGGTGGACACCCTAAAAAGGAAAAAAATCCGATTAAGTTGAATATATTGATGTCTCAAGGAGTGATGAAGAACCTGGGTGCCTATTTTTCTCATTAAGGGGGAGTTACACAGTTTGGGAATATACCCAGTCTGGTACTGCTCCTTTTCTTTGCTTTAAGTGCAGTTGCTTTTTCTCTGCTGGGAACAAAGGGCCACACAGCACTTCTGTTTCGCCAGGTCATTCTGTGACTGGACTACTGCAAAGTATTCACTGTGGGGTTGCCCTTGAAGATTGTTTGGGGACTTCGCTTGCTTATTTCAGTCTGTTGTGTTGTTGAGTGAAACTGGACACAAAAACAAGGCAGGTCTGTATTTTTTTCAGATAAAGAGACAGTAAGTACCATCACAGGAAAAAGAGGAATGCCTTCTCTTAAGATGAGGCCAATGGTGTTATGAGTGCACGTTCCCTTTTCACAACTGTGGCTCTTGCTTGCACGCAGGTTTAATTACCAAATTAAGCTATTTCAGCTTAGGCAGTCCATGGATTCAAGGATTTTGCCTATTCCTTTCTGAGATCTTTTGCCTTCCACTTTCCCCAGCTAGGCAGCTCTGTTCCCTTTTCCTAGATGAGAAAAATAATTGGGTTACTCATCACGTGCTCAGAGGTCTACTGTTTATTTTCTACTGGCTGGATTCAAGGACAGCTTTTCTAGCGCTGAAAAGCACAGGATGTGCCTTGCTCTAACCTTTGGAGAAAGCAGAGGACTGTTTATGAACTAGGCGGGGCTGGGGCAGAAGAAACGCGAGGGTGAGAGCAAGGCAATAGCAAAGAGGAAAGCAGCTGTCTGAACGGAGTGGGAGCAGGAACTGAACATGGGCCAATAACCAAAGGGAGAGAAGGAGGTAGAAAAGAGGAGGAGGACATGGCTTAAAAATGCACTTTAGTTAATGGAGACTGTTTTCTGCAGAAGATCTACCTGCTGTATCCAGTTGGGATCCTGATGGAAAAAAGGCAGCTTCAGTTCTGGGTGTGTCTGTATGGGGGTCTGTTTAGGTGAGGTGGTAGAGAGGAAATAAGCTAACAAAACTTTCAAAAGCTAGTTGAGTTGGGTCTGGTTAGGACTTGGAGAGGAGGCCACCAGGAGATCTCAGAACTATAGGCTAGATTGAGACATCGAAAAAGAACTTTGGGAGAAAAGGCAGCGGTCAGCCACTTTTGCATCGTGTTGAAAAAGCTTCGTGTATTTCTCCATATACTCACCAGGAATCGAACTTGGCTTTAAGATTTTACTTTACTTTAGCTGGTGGGTCCAGTGCTGGGCTCTCTCCAAGGGTGTTATTGTAAAGAAAACATTCTAGAGGTTCTGTTTTGTGGGATATCATCACCATCACCATCACCATTACCACCACCACCACCACCACACCTTCCTCTTCTTTCTTCCTTCTCCTTCTCCTTCTCCTTCTTCTCCTTCTTCTCCTTCTCCTTCTTCTCCTTCTCCTTCTCCTTCTCCTTCTCCTTCTCCTTCTCCTTCTCCTTCTCCTTCTCCTTCTCCTTCTCCTTCTCCTTCTCCTTCTCCTTCTCCTTCTCCTCCTCCTTCTCCTCCTCATCCCTCCTCCTTCCTCCTTCCCCCTCCTTTCCTTCTTCTCCTTCTCCTTCTCCTTCTCCTTCTCCTCCTCCTCCTCCTCCTTCTTCTCCTTCCTCCTTTCCCCTCGTTTCCTCCTTCTCCTTCTCCTTCTCCTTCTCCTTCTCCTTCTCCTTCTCCTTCTCCTTCTCCTTCTCCTTCTCCTTCTCCTTCTCCTTCTCCTTCTCCTCCTTCCTCCTTTCCCCTCCTTTCCTCCTTCTCCTTCTCCTTCTCCTTCTCCTCCTTCTTCTCCTTCCTCCTTTCCCCTCGTTTCCTCCTTCTCCTTCTCCTTCTCCTTCTCCTTCTCCTTCTTCTTCTCCTTCTCCTTCTCCTTCTCCTTCTCCTTCTCCTTCTCCTCCTTCCTCCTTTCCCCTCCTTTCCTCCTTCTCCTTCTCCTTCATCTCCTTCTTTCCCCATCTTTCCTCCTCCCTCCCTCCCTCCCTCCAGGCTTCCAGGCTAGGAATTCTGGGAGTTGAAGTCTATCCCACCTGGAGGATGCTGCTTTTATATCTCCTGATCTGATGAAACATTTTAGAGAACTAAAAAATCTCAGGATACTTTGTTACTCCAAGAATTTCCCAGTTCTGGATCTGGGAGAGCTTTCTCTCCGTGGATAATTATGGTTCCCTTCCTTTTATCTTCCACATAGAAGATGGTTTGAATTAGCCATTTTTCTGAAACATTTTTCCTGACATAATATCTTAAATTGTACTTCTTACCGGCCTTTAAAAAATTGCTGACTTTAGCATTATTGCTTTGTCTACAGCTATCCAGTGACAGAAGCCTGAACAACCTCCCCATAAACAGCTGAGACAATTTTTACACTTCAGCTACAAAAAATCATTGTTGAGGGAGTAAGTCTAAGGGGAAAAAAGCCATGCTGAAATTAAATTATCCTTTCTTCTTTGCAGCCCTATCATGTAAGGAAACTGACTCAAATTTGGAGACAGAACGTATAGAAACTCCTCCCACTACTGCTCATTGGCATAGATGTGGTTGGAGACAAACTATGTAAAAACAGGCCAGATATAGTTGCTAACCATGACATTGAAATTTGGCCCAATTGGCTGGGACTGGGGTAGCACAGCTTTGCAACTTTGTTGGTACTATCTTCAGACCAGTGCCTCAGGTTTTTATATTATGGTTTGTGGAGGCCTTAGGAAAGACGAGAGGCCCCTCATTAAGACAGTTAATAGCAGTTGACGGAAATAAATGCCCTTCTTAATTTTAATAACACTTCTTCCAAAGAGGCCAGGATAAAATGGCTGAGTTTGCCCACTGGGTTCATTTATTTTCCTCTTTGCTTAGTTTGTGGCATACTCTTAGGCTCAGAGCATACTCTTTAATTCTGCCATTGTCTTAAAACACCATGCCACTCACAAACCTAGTGGCTGCATTCAGACATTCTAAGTTTGTTAGTCATTTTGTGATTTAGCCCAGTGTTTCTCAACCGTGGCAGCTTGAAGATGGGTGGACTTCAACTCCCAGAATTCCCCAGCCAGCATGTCTCTCTCAATCAGCAGTTCTCAAACATTTGGGTCTCAGGACCCCCTTACGTTCTTAAAAATGATTGAGGACGCAAGGAACATTGGTTTATGCGGGTTATCTCTATCGAAATTTACTGTATTGGAAATTCAAACCGAAACGTTTTAAAGTATTTATTTGTTTGACTTTGCGGACCCCCTGACCCCACTCCAGGAATCCCCAGACCACACTTTGAAAACCAGTGATTTAAATGTATTCGATCAACACAACTCAATGATTGATTAATATTATGATTTTACTTGCCACCCTTGTCTTTTGTTTAATATTTCGGCGGCAGGGCCGCAGCTCCCCTCCTTCCCCCAAAAAAGAGGGGAATGGCAGCCCCCACCATTTGTGCTTTTCTTCTCCCTGATCCTACAGGAGAAGCTTCTAGCTTGGCTGTCTTCTTAGGGCCATCCCCCTCTGCATTTGCCGTCCAAGGGAAGGGCCGCAGATGACAAAGATGGCTTGGATGGAAAAGGGGCTCTGTGCATCACAAGGAAGTAGTGGTGGGGGAAAGCTGCAAACTTAAAGCACACAACAGAGAGGAAATGAAGAAGAAATGCAGCTAGAGCAGGGCTTCTCAACCTCAGCAACTATAAGATGGGTGGACTTCAACTCCCAGAATTCCCCAGCCAGCATGCTGGCTGGGGAATTCTGGGAGTTGAAGTCCACCCATCTTACAGTTGCTGAGGTTGGAAAACACTGACTTAGGGAACCATGTAGGTCTCCTGGCTGTTCAGCTGGGAAGACTGCTATGGAGATACATAGCAAAACACCCAGCAGCATTGTCCTAGCACATCTGCAAGCTGGACCCACCCCAAAGTGTAACCACGCAAGTTGTTGCCAACCCACCACACACTCTGAAGGGTTAGCATTTCCTGCACATGCTAAATGTGGACGAGGCCCAATGCTCCAGCAGGCATAACAGGGAAGGAAAAAGAGGGTCTCTCTCTCTCTCTGCAGCCCAGGCCCCACAGATCTCCGCTTTCCCCATCTGTACAATGGGGCTAAGGGCGGCTGATGGGAAGCGTGAGAACTTTGAGAGAGACGCAAGTGGGTGGTCAACATGAGCATCAGCGGGGAAGGGGGATTCTGGAGTGGCAAGGAAGCCCCGGCTGGTGGGATCAGTCCTTGTGAGACGGTATTTCCACCTTATTCATCCCCAAGCAATGGATGGGAAAGATGACACTCCACCAAGCTAACTTTTCCTGGCTGTGTTATGGGGGCCAAGCAGGGCTGTGCGGGGGGGACATGCCTCAGCTCTGATCCCTGTAAAGCCCCCATGAACAGACCCAAACCCCTTGCAATCTCACCTTCCTTGCGTCTGTCCACTGGTTCTACTTAAAACCACAAAGGGTCAAGGACTAAACCAGATTTCCTGAAACTACTTACACCAGCTTGGCCTATAGCCAGAAATATACTGAGGCAGTGAGTTCCACAGGCAAGGAGTTTCAATTAAGGCTTGCAGAAATTGCGTAATCCTTTCTGGAAGGCCACTGCTTGTTTATCATTTTAAAGGATCATTCCCAGGGTGGTTTTTTTAATGTTAGGATGGGGAATCCTTTTTTTTTTTTTTTTTTTTTTTACTCTTCTCCTCCTCCCTTGCACTTCATCTCTCCCCTTTCTGGCATTCCCTCAACTAAGGATCAAGAACTAAGCATATTTCCATCTGGTGTGCTGTACAAACCATGATTGATGGTTTGTGCACCAACAGTGTGGTTAATGTGCTTCATGAACCCAGCCAGAGGAGGCTTATTCAAACTATGGTATAATATGACATGTGAAAATAGTATATGTAGGTTTCTTTCCCCTTAAATCTTAATTGTTTGTTTACTTGTGAGATTACTGTCTCATCTTCAGGAGCACAAGGCGGCTTACACAGGTCTGGACCTTATTTTCTACGACACACCTTATTTTCTCTTTCTTCCTGTTTGTCCTCCTCACCACAATCCTGTGAGGTAAGCTGGGCCGAAAAACAGAGTTTTTGTGGCTCAGGAGGGACCAGAGCCTGGGTCTCCCCAGTCCAAATCCAGCATCTAATACTGACGGAGAGCAGAGCTGGGAATTACTGTAGTTGTTGTTAGTGGAGGAGATGGCTAGGAGTGCAATTTTGGAAGGATTTTATTCTTGTTTTATTTGCTAACTCCCCAATAAAATCTTCCTCCCCCCTCCCCCATGTAGGAGGGAGACCCACTTCCTAGTTCGGGAGCCAGGAAAGAGACACAGACCTACCTGCTTTTGCAACTTATGGAGCTTCTCTTATTTTAAGATTCTGCCTCTTGTGTGTCAAGAAAGGAACATTTATTTAACTGTTGTCCTGCCTGGCTCCAACATGTGCAACACTCAGCAAAGTACCAAGTCTCATTATAGTTCCCACTTCTCTAACCTTGTTTGGAGAATGTTCCCCAGGAAGATTCAAAAGGCGCATCTTCTAAGGATGTGATTGGCAGTCCTTCCAAGCTGGCTGTCTGCTGCCTGATTTCTGCCCCTTGTTTAAAAGTACCTTTCTCTCTCTGTTTAAATCACTCCTTTGTGTCTGGGCACGAGAGATGAAATCAGTGCACTTTGCACTAGCGCGTGTGTCTGAGAATCTGTGTCTCTCTCGAGTCCCAAACTGTCTCAGAAACAGTCTGTCCTAATTGAGAGGACAAATGTAGAGATCTAGGACGAGAATATAGCTCTGTGTTTCACACGCACCACAATATGTGTGAAAAGGAATTCGAAACGGCAGTCAGCACTGTCACACATCTGCTAAACAGGCCAGTGCAGTTTTAGGCTGCATCAACAGAAGTATCTTTTCCAAATCACTGGAAGTAATCTTTTTTTTTTTTTTTTGCATTGTCCGAATGCTTCATCAAGTATTGTGTTTAGTTCCAAAACCACATCTTAAGAGACATTCAGAGAAACTGGAACTGGTACAGAGAAGAGCAGTGAGGAGGATGAAGGGACTGGAAATGTCCTCTGAAGAGAGAGGGAAAAATTGGGTATGTTTCACCTTGAGAAGACTGAGGGGGGCTTAAAAGCATTTTGCAAGTCCCTGAAGGTGGGTCATAGAACATAAGGTCCAGATCTGTTCATAGGTGCCTGATAGAAGCCACAGTGATGTCAAAATGATGTCACATGGATCATGACACCATTGCGCAAATGGCATGTGATGACATCATGACCCCCATGGACCTGTTCTCTACACTTCTAGATCATAGAACATCAGCCATGCCCTGCTGGATTGGCCCCCTGGCCCATCTAGTTCAGACGTCTATTCTCCCAGTGGCCAACCAGCTGCCCAAGGAAGCCCACTGGTCTCCCAGCAGATGGCCTTCAGAGGCAGTCCCACGGCCATCAAGGCTAATAGCCTTGGATCCCTAGGACTTCCATGAGTGGCTCCAACCCTTTTTGGAAGCTAGCCAAGGTGGTAGCCAACACCACATGTTGGGGTAGCAAATTCCAAAATTGAATTATGTGTTGTGTAAAAAGAAAAAATATTAGGTAGGATGTAGAATGATGATCTTCAGTACCAGGGAGGCAGATTATGGTTCAGTGTTAAAAGCCCTAACAGTAATGTAATGTGACGGTGGAACCAGTGACCCAGATGTGTTTACAAAGAGCATGGTCCACCATTTGCCGGGGATGCTTAAATATGCTGGGTTGTAGGAATGGATAGGGTTTGGTTTTTCATTTGCTGATATCATCACCAGCCTAGGCAAGATCTTCAGTGCTATAATCTTGGACAAGCGAGGTTTGTTACTTAGTGGTGGAATATGTAGTATCTGGACCAGCGTATCTCAGCTTTGACAACTTTAAGATGGGTGGACTCCAACTCCCAGATGGGTTTTATAGGGGTGTGGATTTTCTGAAAAGAATCTGAGCAAAGATACCGCGAAGAGTTGCATCCACTTTAATGAGTGGACATCTTAAAGCTGATGCTTCTTTTCAGGCTTGGACAAAAAAAAAACAGGAAAAAAATCAGGCTGTATTAATGGATAGAAGAGAGATACTGTGCTTACATGAGTCGAAGGCACTTCTTCCAAGTCACTTTTAAAGAAGCGATTCTAAGTCACGTTTGAACTCCACACAGCTCTACTTCATAGCATCTCAGCCCCCTCTTTTATTTGTACAACAAGCCTGTGAAGTCAGTTGGGCTGGGTTATCCAGGGAGCTTCTACATTAAGGAAGTTTCCACATGGCCAACCTCATCCCCACCTTTCACAAACAGTCCTCAAATCTTCAAAGCCATCAGTTGTACCCATCCTGGTTGTTGCAGGAAAAGCCAGAACTGGTCTACACTCCCTTCAGCCAACCGATGAGGGAGCACAGAAATTGGTTGTGGGTGGTGTTCCTCTTCTCTTTTGGCCTTGAGACAAAAAACCAAACACTACAACACAACAACAACAAATGAGGCTGCAAAAATCTCAGGACACAACGGTGATCCAGAGACATCCTGTACTTCTGGAAGGGGACATGCCCCTGAGTAAGGAGATGGGTACTCAAATGGAAGATACCAGCCTGGAAACCAAGGGTCAGAGTGGTGCTCCAGGAGTGTTAGTGAAATCCCATGTGGAAGCACCTTTAGGCTTCCTCCTTCCTTCCCAGAATGGCCAACAAGGTCATCAGCGACGCTGAGAATCTTTTGAAGAAGCCATTAGATCTCCATGCAAGCAGAACTGGGCTGCTTACCAGGGGAACAGTGTAATATATGGTTGGGGTGGTTAATGACCTTCTCTTCTATCTCAGATCTGCTTAAAAAAAAACATGGCTGGTAGCTATCGTTGCTCACTAACCATGACGGTAACATCCAGGAAAAAGCACATGGCTTGATTCCACGTGCCAACATCATGGGGCATGGATATAGAGTCTGCTTCTGTATTATCTTGGATCTATCCTGCAAGGTTATTCAATGCTACCCAGTCATGCTACTACAGTATGTCCTGCTCTTCATCTCAGACCTGGTTTCTGTGAAGGCAAAAGTAGTGAAAAGCGATGCCGTAAGAAGCCCATTGGGGCTGGTTCCTCCGTGCATGTGCGTCCCTTGTCGATGCTCCCAGGGTTAGCTGTTATGTGGTTTGCTTAGGTATGGCTTAAGTGTTTTAGGAGCCCAGTTACTGCGATATAGAAGTCATGGTTTATTGCATCTTACGCAAAGGCGGCTGGTTTTGAAATGCTACCTAATTAATTATATCCTGGAATTGGTCTGTATGGATAGGTAGGATGAATCCCTTTTTCCTTCTAAACTGGACTATTGCAACTTGATTTCAAGCTTGCTTTTTTTTAATGTTCTCACAACAGATGAAGCCATAGTGTATTTGACTGTGGGTTATTGAACAAACCACCATTGCTGTTTAGGTTTGCGCCACACATTAAGGGATAAATCATAGTTTCCCAAACACATTGCCTGAATTTGCAGAAAATAAAAGCAAATTTTAGTTTAGTATGCTGTGGAAACCAGGCTTGAAAACGTTACTTTGGGATGGCAGCATGTGTGAGAATAATTGTCTACTGCATTTATGCTATTATATTGTATTTATGGCTCCCACTCGGGGAAGAAATGATCCCCAAGCTACAGGCTGAGGTTTGCTACCAATCTCGGTATCTATAGGTGGGAATTAAACTTTAATCTTTGTTGGAGATGTTGGCCTGGGAACTGCAGAAACACAACCCCTGTATGAGCCAACCTCAATCTTTCCAACAGAACCCGAATGCCAGTGAAGACTCCTTGTTGAACTGAGTTCATTGCCAATTAAGCATTACGATTCTGCGCCTGGAGGAAAGCAGTCCCATTACATCTTAAGAGTGAATTGTGATTATGCACAATAAGAGCCTAAAGGGACGAGGGTTGTCTGATGTTTGCTGGGGAACATATGCGCTGAATGTGAACGTACGGCTCTGAATTAAACGTAGCTCTTTAAATTCGAGCCTTCACAGTCAACGATTCGAAATAGTGGCTGGAAATCTTTTTATAGCCATCTGGCTAGTTCAGGTATGTTATGTTAGCCCAATTAATTTCAGAGCACTTGTAAAGGTTCATTGGCTGCTTTTGTATAGGGTGCTAGACTAGGCAAAAAAGGGGTGGGCTAGTTTGTTGTTTGGCGAATGAGGGTACAACCTTTGTCTTAGTGTGCTGTGGGAACTGACCATCTTCTTCATCCATGTTATGGTTTCTGTGAGCATCAAGTTATGGTTTATGAAACCAGGTGTAGGGTTTAGCATATTTATGAATCCAACTTGGGACGGTGATACTTACTATAAAGAGGTCTCAGATGAGATATATCTTATAAATAGAGGCTGAATTGTATTTGCACATTGGTTGGAAGTTCGCCTATAAGTAGCTGAAGGAGAAGGAGTGGCGTTTTTTGGTCAATCCACCTCTGCAAACTCTTTTGCTAATCTAGAAATGAGGTTGTGCTAACCATCTGGGGGTAGAAGTGCAGAAAAGTCAGATTCCCACTTAATGGTTGTCCGAAGCAGTCAACAAGAGTTGAGTTTGGTGGTCCCTCCTAAATAACAAAATCCATTAAACGGAGGTTTTACTGATGTTTCTGAGAAGATCAGAGGTGTGGATTAGCCGTTGGGAAGATGGGCAGCAGTGGTGGGAAGGGTGAGTGAGTGAGCTAGGAGATGTCTCACACTCTGACGTAGGCAGTGGGGGGTTTGTTGAAAAGTAAAAGTGACACGTTGAGAAGGAAAACGGACCTTGCAGCCACTGGGCTCTGGTGTGAGTTTCAGAGGTGGCAAAGAAGGTAGATTCTTTAGCTGCAAGGAAGTGTTATTCCAGGAACATAATGTTCTTGCAGGAATGGGGAGGGATATTAATTGTGCAAGAGGGCAAGGACAGTGCTGAGACTTTCTGGCTTGAAAGAACCAGTTCAGTGTATACCTTTCCATATGGGCATCATTTTATTTATTTATTTATTTATCAAATGGATATAGCTGCACATCTCACGAATGTGACTCTGGGTGGTGTACAATATAACAGAAACAATGAAAAATAAAACTTAAAAAAAAAAGCAATGAAAACATAAATATAAGTAAAACCACAGGCAGTGCCTTCAAGATCTTACACACAATAAAGCTATTTCATGGGTTCCCCACTTCCATGGGATCCCCAAGTGTGCTACCAGATCTTACATACAATAAAGCTATTTCACAGGTTCCCCACCTCCATGGGGTTCCCAAGCGTGCTGCCAGAAGTCTTGAGGGATTTCCAGAACACCAGCAAGGTCGGAGCCAATCTCACCTTGGAGGAGATGATGTTCCACTGGGCAGGTGCCACGGCAGAGAAGGCTCATCTCCTGGGTTTCATCAGAAGGAACTCTTTAGCAGATGGGACCCACAATATGCCCCTCCTGGATAGACTTTTTAGGCATGTGCGAAAATACCTTTTGGATTTAATGGACATTTGGGATGAACGGACACCCTTTCCCTTAAGTGGTCCATTAAACTGAGGTTTTACTAAAGATCCCTTAGATACTGGGGAAGTCCTTTCTTGCTTTAGGAACATAAAGCTGTCCTTGTACTAAGCCAGAATGTTTGTCTGTTTCACACAGAGGCTGTTGGACCATCGTTGGAATTTGTTCATGGTTTGTCAAAGTTCAATACTTCGGTTTCACATGTTGCATGTATTCAGTCCTTGTGATTTTTGAGACTTGGTTTAAGACTTAGCAATAGGTGTGAACATAGCCAGGGTTGTGGACTCAACCTTTCCAGGTATGATGGAATGGCAGATTTCTAGCATGTTTTAAAGTGATCAGATTGGGTGCCTTTTATGTTTAATTTTTTTCTTTTCCATTGTATTATTTTTGATGATAGAATTGCACCATAGTAGCCACACAGCTCCTTCCAGTTATATATTTTATATTGGTAAGAAAAGCTCCAAACCAAACATATATCTATATTTTCAAATATTTGTCCCATTAATTTCTATCTCCCTTCCTCCTCCCTCTCCCCCTAACAAGATAGTGCTTTTGAGCCCACGAGTGTTTTATACGCCAGGCAGATACCTTTTGGAATCATTTGGGAGTTTCAGAGAACATGAGATTCCATCTTGCTAAATGCTGAAAGTAAAATACGTGTCGCTGAAAAAATTCCACTGTAAGACATTTTTTTTAAAGGATGTTTGCTCATAATTACCCACTGCTCTAGACGCAGGGACAAATGTTCTTTTTACTTTGAACAGGAAACAGAGAGAGATAAAAGATGGGTGGGAGTAGAGGGGATGCTAATTTCAAAAGGGTGAGCTTGCAAATGTTTGGAAGGTCTGGAATTCCAACTAAATGGTGTTTTAGAAAGGGTCCACCCAGAAAGGCTGAATGCTAAGGTTTGCTCACCCTACTAGTGTGCTGGGGAAGAGTGCACCAGGGTGGAAAGGGGCTGGCAGGCATTGGTGCAGATGTCCCACTCAGTCTCTGCACCCTTTGAATATCTTTGAGCATCTGTGAAACCTCTGCCTGTCTGGAGAACTGGGGTTCCAGTTCCATCCTAGCTCTTCCTTTGCTACATGGGTTATACTTATGAAGATAAAATACAAATACAGTTGAAATAAAAGATGGGCTGATGACTACAGGATGGTGAGACAGTCTGGATCAGTGTTTCTCAATCTTGGCAACTTGAAGATGTGTGGACTTCAATTCCCAGAATTCCCCAGCCAGCATGGCTGGCTGGGGAATTCTGGGAGTTGAAGTCCACACATCTTCAAGTTGCCAAGATTGAGAAATATTGGTCTAGGTGTTTGGCAATTATTGTAATGAACTACTGCCAGTATGCATTAAAAGGTCCATTTCCACCTCTGAATTTTAGCCCCTTGTTCTCCTCGCTGGGCATACTGTTTCTCTGAAATCTTTGATCAAACTCAACCAAGGTTTATTTAAAAAACGGAACTCTGAAAATGATAGTTACGATAGCAACTTCCTCTGGGGTTGCTCTCCCTGCATTTGGGTTTTTTCCCCCCCTTTCTTTTTCCTTTCTGCGTCTTCTGACAAGCAGAAGGAGTTGATTCATCCTCGGTTTATAAAGCAAAGAGACAAGGAAAAAGAAAAATTAGTGCTTCGGGCTGGCAGATGGCAGTTTTCCATTGCTCAGAGGCAGGGAGCGAAACCAACATGCTGTGAGAAATCTGTGTCCTCTCTCCAAGAAAACTCTTGTGACCCTTCAGTGTATCTCTCAGAGGAGGCTGTCTGTGGTATCTCAGTAGGATTACCTGTTCTGGTGGAAAAATCAGTGGATATGATTAGCATAGCGAACTACGCCCAAGAGAGAAATACAGAGATTGCAGTCTCTCTGGATGAGCCTCTGTTCTGTGCTTACTGGTTTCCACTAGAACAAATATTCACCTTGGTAATTCATGCAGAAATGCATGGGGCCAAAATCTCAAGGAGAGACAGGTTGGTGTAATAGTTAAAGGCAGTGGGTTAGAAAGTGGGAGACTGTGAGTTCAAATTCTGCCTTAGGCACAAAGCTAACTGGTGACTTTGGGCCAGTCACTCTCTGTCTTAGCCATAGAAAGAAGGAAACAGCAAACTACTGTCGAAAAAGTTGTCTGGAAATTGCATGGATTGTCCAAGTCTGCATTTTTCAACCTTGGCAACTTTAAGATGTGTGGACTTCCACTCCCAGAATTCCCCAGCCAGCATGGTTGGCTGGGGAGTTCTGGGAGTTGAAGTCCACACATCTTAAAGTCGCCAAGGTTGAAAAACATGGGTCCAGGTAGTCACCAGGAGTCAACACTAATTTGAAGACACACACACAAACACCCCTCAAACAATGGCCATGTTTGTTTGTTTGGGTTAAGAATTCACAATTGTGTTTGCCAACATACAAGGCCAGTATTAACCAAGCCATGATTTATCGAACTGATGTAGCTACCTAAGTTTGGAAGACTCACTGGACCAACCCAAGCTAACTGCATTTTGGTGTTGCACAAATCCACATGGAGTGAATCAGCAGATCAAGGATGTAGTGATCTTCCCCAACCTGTGTTGCTCCAAATGTGTGAAACTCTATCTGTGCTAATTCTTTCCCCCAGTGCAGGCTTAACTGAAACAGGCTGAGGTTCTAATGGCCAAGCTGAGCAAATGAAGTTATTCCAGGACCTAAAAAGTATTTAAACAACTTCACTAGTTCTGCCACAATTGTTTGGGACTACGTAGCATCTTTAATATGGTCAGTCCTAGCATTACAAGGTAGTTGCTAAATCCTGGTGTGTGCATCACGTTTTTATTTTACCCTAGAAGCAGGGACAGATAGGACTTAAAATCAGTCACATCTTTTCTTTCCCTTTTCTTCCTCTTATTTTTTTTTCTCCTTTCCTTAATCATATCATGCTCTTTAAACTTGAAAGCTTGCAACAATTCTGCACAACTTCCATTGGCGTATTCCAGGCTTTCTTTCCCTGTCGTTTTTTTTCATAGGTGCCTTTTACATTTTATTTATTTATTTATTTGAGCCTAAAGCAGTGATTCTCAACCTTTTTGAAGCTGCCGCCCCCCTAAGGAGCGGAAAATTTTTCAATGCCCCCCCCTTTGTGAAAATCCTGTAATTTAGGGTATGGGGAGGGGGGGGAGTTACTGAATTATAAAAGGCAAAAATTTTAAGTAATTTTTTTCAGTAGACTTACACACCAAATTTGTTCGATTTAACTTGATACTTTTGCCCTGGAAGGTAATTGCATTCCTTTTATTAAAATGACTAATGCAAAAAAAATGCTTAAATGCTCTTTTATGTAAATACGTTTATTTCAAAATGCTGTAAATACAGTTATTTACAAAGAACTAATAAAGAACTAATAAGCGCACTTACCTAGCCGACTGGCCAAATAAACAATGAAAGTAAATCGAAACTGAGGAGAAAAAACAGAAATGAAGCGAACGAAAAGCAACTCAAGAAACACGGGTCAAATCAAACATTCATATTGAAAGTAAACATCTCGTCATGACATCTCTATTTATTGCTTTTATATTTCCATCTTATTTTAATCTGCTGTTGTAGCTTCTTAGCTGAACTGCAAATGCAGTACAGGGAGTCCCTGGGTTAAGAACACCTGGTTTAAGGATGACCCATAGTTAAGAATGGAGCCTATTGTAGCAAAATTCAAGTTAAATACACAATGATTCGAGTTAAATACACCATGGTTCGAGTTCGTTACACAATACTCCTTTTACAGTATTATACAGTAATGCTGTTCCAGCTTACGTACAACTTTGACTTAAGGACAAACCTTGGGAATGGAACCCGTTCTTAAAATGGGGACTACCTGTAATTGATTATGTAGAGTTTTATTGTAATGGTTTCTTGGGAAAATTAAAACTTTCATGAACTCAGCACCTTGGGGGCCATTTCCTATATGATAACCTTGTATTCCTGAAGTTTGCAGAATCAAAGGAATTTGCCAGTATGATTTTTTTTTTCAATGGATTCCACTTCTTTCACAATTTTCCACTTTTGTGACCTGTTTCACCAGTACTTGTAAGTCAGCAGAAGCCACGCATGGTCAGAGATGCCATCAACCAAGTTCAGTGGGGCTGATTCTTCCTTCCCCAACAGTCTCGCCACAAATTCAGAGTTTAACTGAAGCAGCATTTCTCTTATTGCTTTTTCTGTAGGGAGAAGGATTAACTTAATTCTGTTCTGAGAAACAAACTGTCTGATTAGTGCTTGAGACACGAATTTGTGACTTGAGGGAGAGTTTATGAATCTCTACTGGGAATCAAGCAGTGCCCAAAATAATGTGAGGCTGAATGAATTTTGGAGCAATTGCTCAGATCAAAATTTGGGAAACGAATGAAATGTGTCAGTTGGCATTCACTTTTCACCTCTTCGTGCTGGGATGCCCCTTAAACCATGAGATCACAAATGGTGTGCCAAGATAAATTGTGTTATATATCCTCTTCCCTCCTTAGAGATCAGATTCCCACCTTTTTATCTTTACAACAACCCTGCGAGGCAGATTGGGATACAAGTTGCCCACCCTTCCTTAAGCACTAGCATTCTGTTCTTGTAAAGTTATTGTTTAAGTTTTAATCCCTTCCTGGGCCTCTGTTAATTAGACACTTTATAAAGCTATCAATTAAAGTGCAGCACACATTTGCCCTGTTTGCATTGTGCTGCTCAACCTGGATCTGTTTTAACTCACTTTTGGACTCACATAAGACACTGAACCATAATTTACCTGATGGACTGGTGTGCATGTTGGGTTAAGCCACAAAAATAACCAAGATTCATGCTAAGCAAGCATTGCATGACTTGTGAAATGGAAGCTGCTCTGGTTCAATGTGTATTGTGTGAAAACAGCCAGCCTCTTTTCTTTCTATACATCTTTCAGGAGGTGGGACTGTTGTCCTCTTGGAAGATCTGCCGTCTTCGGATGGTGCGGAAACGTGGGTAGAAAAAGATTTGCCTTAATGTGAAAATAAGGGAGAAGTAAAATTATGGACCAAGTGAATAGGAGAGTAAATCTTGTTTTACTGCTGCCTGCCCAGTTAAAATATTTACAGCCATTTGAAAAAAAAAAAAAATCGTGCAATCAGGAAACATTGGTGGCATTTTAAAATTCATTTATGACCTCTGCTGTTCATAAATATCTCAGGTTTTTCTTACTACCCCAAGATGAAAGTGCCGCATTAATGTATTCTCATCTTTTCTCCCGTCGCATGGAAGCGGCAGACCTGTGGAGTGGAAAGTTTCCATGGCAACCAGGATGCATAGGGAACATTGCTGTTGTCGGATTATCACAATTTGACTGAGCGTAGTTGGATTATGGGAGCGCTCAGAGGCTGGATTTTGAATGCTCAGATGCTCCCTTGCCCCAAACCCAGAAAAGATTACAAGGGGGAAGGAACACCTTCCTTCAGAAAATAGATCGGCATCTTCTTTTACCGGACCAGTTTTTAGGGCTAAATTAGAATCTGGGATTCAAGGCTGAGTGGTGTTTTGTCTGTCCCGCTGTACTAACTGGGGTTACCTTCGAAGGGGGCATCAGGGTCTTAATTAAAAAATAAAATAATGCAAATTTCTGGATGCTGAAAGGTCTCCCCCCTCCCTCCGGTTCTTAATTCAACAGAAAGATGTAAAGGTGAATCTGGGTGAAAGGGGGGGGGGGACATAAAAACATTCTTCTTTTCCCTCTGAGATTTTTTGGGGAGTGCCAAGAACAGTGTTTCTCAACCTTGGCAGCTTCCAGATGTGTGGACTTGAACTCCCAGAATTCTGGGAGTTGAAGTCCACACATCTGGAAGCTGCCAAGGTTGAGAAACACTGGCCCGAGGGGGGTAGAAAAAAACAGGCTTTTCCTTCAGACCCACCCCCACTTTTCCTCCCAAATGTTCACATTTCTAGAAAAGGCTGGCTCTACCATTACGTGAGTTAAGACAACCCGCCCAATCTGAATATGCAACGAAAACTAATTGATGCTTTGATTGATTGATTTCCATTCCACCTGACTGAGGACGGATAATGGGCAGAGGGCCGTTTGGAAAAATCCTGGGCTGCTTCAGAATGCATTTTCCATGTTACCTGGTGTGTGGGGGAACCCACAGAAATGATGTACCGAGTTCCCTCTGGGGGTAAAGAGCATTATGGCAAATGCAGCGATAGTGGGTAAAAGAAAGTCAAGGAGAAAGAGGGAAATTAAATTAATCTAGTTGATATGAACACCATTCACTATCCTTCTCCAGATCTTTCTATCCTTGCTTGACTTCTCCCACATTCATACACAACCTCATATTGTACATTGTATTTTGTTCTTTAGACTCTGACCTTCTCTCTTTTCAGAAACTTAGTCAAGTCCATCCAACCATGACTTTCTCTGTCTTCCGCTTCCTCTTGACCCATTCACTCCTCCTTCATGTTTGCTCTGGGATACGACCTTCATTCATTCACTCTATATGACCAAGCCATCTCAACCTATTTTTTGGTACTTGGCACTCACTTTTATATTAATCCATGTTTTTCAGCATCCATTCATTCTTGATCCCATCTCTTCTTGTTTTACAAGGGCCCTATTCCCACTACATTCAGCTTTTTTGTTTTTTTTGGTTTCTCCTGACATACCCAACCTTCACTAACCATGTGGGTGGAGATATGCTCCCACAGACATTTTTGCTTCCTTTGGTAGACATTCATTTTTTTGCAGCAGACCTTGTACAACCCACTACTTTTCTATCAGCAGTTACAAGACTTAACATTTCTCCATCCATTCTCCCATCTTTGCTAAACAGAAACTCCATATATCTGGAAATTGCCCAGGTTGGGAACATGACTTTAACAAAAGCATGTTCAGGCTTATCCAGATCAAAACATGATCCCCACATAGTATCTCAGGCTGATTTCTCTCTATTTCACCCAAACAGGTACTGAAGGAATCGCTTGGAAAACCCTGAACCAGATCTTCCAAGCTATTTTGTTGAGTGTTGCCTGGAGCCAACAAAGTATAGCTTGCTTTACAAGCCAAGTTTCAGACAGTCCCTGGCATAGTATGAAGTGTGAACCCCCTCAACTTGCACCAAAAGAACTCTGAAACAGGATCTTAACCTAGCACGGTCATTTGTCACTTGGATTATAACCCAGCATGGCCAACTAGATGACCTCAAGATGCTAGTTGGGAATGATCTCCATGCATCTGGAAGGTGCAGAATTGAGAAAGACAGCTTTGTGCCCTATTGCAGAAGGCTATTGAGCAACATACGGCTACAGTTGTGGTAACTGAACCTACAAACTGGAGGTGTACATTATGGTTAAGGCCTTTGCTATATTGTAATCACAATTCAAGCTATGGTTGAATTGTGATTACAATTCAAGCTGCAATCTAAGTATTTTGTGGTTCAACGCAGGGATGGGAACTGGTTGTCTAGATGTCTCTTAAGATCTCTTTTTTTAAGAGCCTTAGAATCTCATACAGCATCTACTGCTGAAAATTGTAAACACAGCTTCCCACCATTCTGAGGGAGGAAAGACATGAAAACGGGAATGTAACCTCTAAAGTGGACTTCTTATAGCTTCAGAACAAAGACAATCTCCAAAAGGCCCCTTTCAACTGGAATTTAACCCTGATTTCTCCCGTTTGCATCACTGATCAGCCCGCTGTGGCCCACAGCTTCCATAAAAAAAAAAAACTCCTGGACATCCAAAAGTTATTTAGCCCTGGTTTGGGGGAGACAAGATTCCTAGCCCTTTTTCTTATGCAAGCCCATTTTCACGTGGGGTGGGTGGGTCTAGCAAATATATTGTGAATTGAGAATGCTGCGAAGATAAAATGCCGACAAAGATGCAATGAGAGGGGAGCAAATATAATTAAACAGAAGCAGGCCCTACTGAATCTGCAATACATTAGAGGTTTGAAAACATATTTTACTTTCTCTCGAATTAAATAAATTGGCTGATGAGCCAGCGTGATTAATTGCGGCTTTCAACAATTCTAGCGTCTGAGTTTCTCCTCTGTTCCTGTTGCCTTGCAGTTTTGTAGTGGTTTGACTAATCAGTGGCATCATTTTATTATAGCCTATTGCAGTTTGGGCAAAAGGAAAATATCTCTTTTCCCACCTCTACTGCAAAATGCATTAATTCCAAGTGTTTGACAGAGAAGTTAACACATCTCTGCCAGATGGCTGTCTGGTCTCTGCTTGAACTCATCCAATGAAGGGGAACTACCAAGAGTCTCCCCCAGGGAGGGGGAGTGGCGTCACATGCATCATGATTTCCTCTTGCAGATGATGTGCATGGCATGGTCACTGTCCATCACTTGTGTCATTTTCTCATTATTTTCATGAAGATATCTCAATATGAATGATATCCTTGAGGCTTGTACTGTATACCCATACTGTATGTCCAGAGTAGGATAATTTGAGCCTGGTCATTTGTGCCTCAAGTGAGAACTCTGGGTTGATTTGTTCGATGATCCATCAGTTTGTTTTCTTGGCTGTCCACAGAATTCTCAGGAGTCTTCTCCAACACCAAAGTTCAAAAGCCTCAACACTCTTCCTCTCCTGCTTCTTCAAAGTCCAACTTTCGCTTCCATAGAGTGTCACAGGGAAGACCATGGCTTGCATGATTCTGATCTTTGTAGGTATAGACACATCATGACATTTGAATATCTTTTCCAGGGCCTTCATGGCTGCCCTGCCAAGTGCTAGTCTGTGGTGTATTTCTTGACTCCTTGTTCCTGTACTGTTGATGGTTGATTCTAAAAGGCAGAAGTTCTCTACCGCTTCAGTATCTTCATTGTCAATTTTAAACAGTGATTCTGCACCATATAAAATCTGGCTGTTGTGATAAAATTATTTGCATCTGGACCTGGATTTGATTTTGGAAGGCCCATGGGAGAGATGATCCTTTTCCGACTTGTTGAAATGCAATGCGTTTTCCGAAGTTCTCAGCTGCCATGGGTTATGTTGACTGGGAATTGTAGGAACTACAAACCCAACCATCCTCAGGGCATCAGCTGGGTTGCAATTTCCACAATTCCTAGTTGGGGAAAGCTGATGTCAGCAATTTTAGTTCACAGAGGGAGCCCTTAGCTGTTTTCTCATCCACTCGGAGGCCTGCATAGCCAGCTGCTGGTGATAGATTCATTTTGGAAAGAGATGAGTATCAAATGGATTGTGGGGGTGGAAGATGCTTTGCAGACCTAGCCATTTGTCTTCATTTTCCTCCTCTCCAGTTGGTAAACAAGTTTGAAATTCCCAAGTGAGATCTCCAGTATGAATAATCTCTACAGTCAAAATCTTTCATAACCATCTGGTGGGGTTTTCCTTTCCCATCGCAATGATCCCTTGGGGGAGAGAAGACACACTTTAGCATTCTTTCTCTTCCTGAATTCCATAAGGCTTACCTTTGCACACTGCTGTTGAATAAACAATTTGCACCGGGCCGTTGGAGAGGATCAGATGGTGGAACTGGGCATTTGATGGGAAAAGAAAAGGTTAGGTCCATTCATAGATCAAAGTTGGAATCTCCAACATTTTGCAGTTGGTGGACATCTCTGGGATGTGGAGAACATGTGGGTCCTCTCACAAAATGGCTGATGGGGAATCTGATCATTTCTGAAGTATGGATTGACCAGAATTCTTTTTGCTTCCTTCTCTATTCAGCCATTCCTCTAACATCTGCTTACCTTTGTCCCTTTTTTCTGATCAGATGGGCATAGGCCCACTTTTCCTATTTATTTGTGTTTTCTAAGAGAGCTTCTGGGGTCTATTGGAGGCCCAGATGACTCCTTGGAAATAAAATCAATCTCGGAGGCTGGCACTAGCTTTGCAGCATTCCACTTTCTCATTTTGTAATTATTTACTGATAAGGTTGTATAGTTGGGGGCATCCATCGGCATCAGAAGAGTCAAGATGGAGGCTGTGACTTTGTAGTTGAAGCCCCATACCTTTTTTAGGTGTGGCAATGGATGTAAAAAGGGATAGGCCTTGGATTGCACGGTTATGACCACCAACCTGACTTTTTTGACTCCATCCTGTAGATGTCCCTGTGTGCAAAAAATCAAAAAAGTTTGGGGAACACTGATCTATAGATTGATTGATTGATTATGTGCCATCAACTTGTTTTCAACTCCTAGTGACCACATAGATAGATTTTCTCCAAGATGATCTATCCCTAACCTGGCCTTTCAGGTCTCTCCATGGTCTGATCTATAGAACCAGGCTAAATTGTTAAAGGTTTCTAGGAACTCTTCTGGATATATTTTGCTAGATAATTAGATGCTGCTGTCTGTTGATTGTCTCATAACACTCTGGTTATTTTCACAAAAGATCTTAATGGTTGACTGAGTATTGTTAGCGTGGAAGTTCTAATCCAATGTAAACTGATTTAATTAGTATCCCCCCAGAGACCCATATGGCTCTCATCCTAATGATGTTCTGAGTCTTTGAAAATGTGGCTGTTGCCTTGGCTTTGGGGTAGGGTGGCTGCTGAGACTCTGTTGGTTGTTTTTTGTAATTATGTTTGCTTTTTGTCTTCTGGATATCTGCAATCTATTTCATAATTTTTTTAAAGTAAAGTAAAATGTAAACTGCCCAGAGTCCTTTGGAACAGGGTGGCCTTTAAATTAATGAATTATTTTTAAATCAATGACTGTGGAGGTAGTGTTGTGTTGGGGTTATTGCAAACTGCTGTAGTTTTTGTGAAATTTGGCACTATGTAAGGCTGATTAATAATCAATCAGTTGGTTAATTGCGCAATATCTTACGCAGATGTGTGATACTAAGTGGCTGCATTCTCACATTAGGTTCAACTTGGTTAGTGCATTTTCTGGGTTTGCATTTTATATTTTATATTAAAGTATAAATGAGCCAAACCAGCTGAGTTCACACCACACACTAAGCTATGAAAAAGCACACCGAGGTTGATACTAAAAGTTGTACAAATGCAAATGTTAAGTCGTTTTCCAGGTTAAACATCATGTGTGAACTTTGCTTGACTGTCTGTTGGCAGCTACCATTGCAAGCTTTTATTTCCCTTTGTCCTTCAACCTGGTGACTTGAGTCTTAGCTAAAATACTCTGTAGATCTGCATTTACTTTTGGGGATCCCAAAAACAGTGCGTGTGCTGCTTCAAAGTGCAGTGTTTGAAGCTGAACCCAGATGTCGTCACTTCTTGCCAACTTCTGTTTCTCACTTCTTAAGATGATCTAATTCTTAACACATTTTCTGTGATGTTTTGAAGCGGAATAATAACTTCATTAAAACTTGTGTTCCAACTTCTGGGATATTAAAAAACTACAAAGAATGTTGTAGTGGCTTAAGGGTAGATTGCTGTCCAGTTTTCCAGATGCAGAGAGTGCAGTTCTGAGAATGGAGTGTGATATTCGCAAACAGCCGTTGCTGCAAAAAGCTAAACATAACTCTGAAGTGTGTCCTTGATTAATAATTTTTAGATTTTTAATATCTGAAATTAGTGCATGCTTTTTGTGTCGTCATTCTGTGCAAAAATAAATAATGTTGAAAGGTATTTTGTAACTCAGCCTTTCCCAACTTTTCCACCCCTCCAGACGGGTTAGATGATAATTCTTTAACTGCCCAAATTGGGGAAAGAATTGTGTATAAAGTTAAGGCACAGTCTGTTT
Source organism: Python bivittatus (assembly GCF_059951505.1). Lineage (NCBI taxonomy): Eukaryota > Metazoa > Chordata > Lepidosauria > Squamata > Pythonidae > Python > Python bivittatus. The sequence continues at coordinate 98,537,997 of NW_028277098.1, read as the reverse complement.
AACTGATGGTGTGCCCTGTATTGGACTTTGAAGAGGCAGAATAGGAAGAGTATCCCTGCTTTTGAACATTGGTGTTGGAGAAGACTCCTGAGAACACCGTGGACAGCTAAGAAAACAAATCAATACATCATCAAACAAATCAACCCAGAGTTCTTACTTGAGGTACAAATAACCAGGTTCAGATTATCCTACTTTGGACACATTATGCAAAGACTAGCTCCCTAGAGAAGTCCATAATGGTGGAAATGGTGGAAAGAGAAGAGGATGACCAGCAGCAAGGTGGATGGACTCAGTTACTCTGGTGATGGGGGCACCATTTGAAGACCTGAAGGACCAGGTTGAGGAAAGATTGTCATGGAGAAAATCTATCTATGTGATCGCTAAGAGTCGACACTGACTTGATGGCCCAAATGCCCTGTATACAGGCCAGAGTGATGGGGCAATGGGGGATGACAGACCAGGAACTAAATTTATTGCAAGATAATGCCTACCTCAGAAGAGGCCTCCCCTTGGAGAATGGAGATCATACAGCTTGAGCTAGGTGCTAAGCTAAGCAGGGTTGGATGTGGTTAGTACTTCATAAGGGGAACCATTAAGATATTTCAAGGTTGAAGATTAGGATCTTGGTGGCTTCTAACATTTAGATACCTCAAGCAGGCCTAAGTTATGTAGGACTGTAGCTTGCACTTCTGCTGTGTCTCCCCTCTCTTCTTCCCAACCACCAGTAGAGTTTCCTTGTTCTGCTTGGCTTACTCAGTGACCTAAACGAAAAAGAACGTGGCTACAACTGTTAAATGTAACATCAGTTTTGTGTGATGTGTGAGCCCAGCTTTGCAGGTTGCTTAAATCATTGTTGAGGGCATTATGTAATATGCGAGGCAGGCCAGCATAGCTTAAAACATATCTCAGCAAGATGTACAAACCCAGCAGTGTATAAAGTTAAAATAAGCCTTAACCTTCCTATTCAAGTTCTCACAACTGAAAGTCTGATTCTGAAACTGACACTTTCTTTGTGTAAAACTTGCCCTCTGACACTGAGACTTAGTTCCTTTTCTTGCTCCAAGGCACGTACACAAATGGTTGTAAATAACTAACACTTATCTAATACATTGTTAATAATTACAGTTGTAGGTTTGAATTGTCCTGGAATTCTACAGCCAGCAATTCCATTCATGAGCATTTTGAGACTGAGTCACAGAATCATAAATATAAGGATGAGAAGGGAAGTAATACAGCCCTGTCCAATGCAGGAATTCACAACTTCATCAGCCCAGCATTTGGCCATCCAACCTTTGCTTAACATCTCCAGTGAAGTGAGTCCATCATCTCGCAAGACAGTCTGTTCCAATGTTGAAAGTTTTTGCTATTAAGAAATTTGTCCTGGTGTCCAGCTGAAATCTACTTCCTTTCCTTGTAATTTAAATCCATTGTTTCTGCTCCTGCCTTCTGGAACAGCTCTGAACAATACTGTCCTACCTTCTACATGACTGCCCTTCAGTTACTTAAAGACAGCTGTGAGGTCTCCCTGCCATCTTCTCTTCCTACTTCCTATCTCCTATCCAACAGTTCCTACTATTCTTCATTAGTTTTCCCTTCCAGGCCCTTTACTATCATGGCTACTCTTCTCTGGATTCACTCCAATTTCTCTGTTCTTAAAATTTGGTGCTAAAAATGGATGCAGTGTTCTAGGTGCAGATAAAAGCAGACTAGAGAGAAATGTTGATTTTTCTTGATTGTGACCCACAGAGGTGGAGTATATCCATATGGGGAGAAATGTTCTCACAGAGACTTCATAGGTTATGTGTCTGTAGGATTTGTGAAGGGCAGAAAAGACTCTTCTGCCATGGAACAGGTAGGGAAGGAATTCAGAGCCAAATCTGGCAAGTGTTTAGAAAGTCAGTGCCATCAAAACATATCTGAAACAGAACTAAACAGTTCCCTTAATTTAGTACAAACACAGACTTTTCAGAAAACTGCTTAAGGTTTATGGAGTCTCCATAAATTTCTGTGGTTGTCTCCAAGAACTTTAATTCTAAAGTTGTTTTGTTGTTGGTCACTGTTAACACCCATGAAGGAACATAAGAGAAGCCAATTTATAGCCAGGTCTTTTTGGCAATTTCAGGTCTGATTGATCACTGTAATGATTTTGTGAAAGGCAGAATGAATTCTCAGTTTGGGGCTGGGTCTTCCACAAAGAAATAAAAGACTAAATAAAATGCATCCTATTATAGTTTCCATGTAAAGGATGTTTAATGAATTATTGATATTCTGTTGTGTCTGGAATACTACTAATGAGGCATTCGGGAGACCTAAGCAGGTTTTTTCCAAGTGTGCTATAAATGACAGTTTCGCTTGTTTTATTGCCTTGAAGAGCATTTTCTGAGCCAAAGATTTCTGCTGAACTTCTGCAGGAGATAAGTTGTCAGCATTCCAGTTGATGCTGTATCACAGTCATCACGTATTAGATGGTGGAGCTGTTTTGGATGGGATGGCAGTAAATCTTGGGATCCTTTCATGTTCTGATATTTCTGCTGTGGAATTACTGCATCTTTTTCTCCTGATTCATATGATCTTCAGACACTTTAATTGCCTCCAAGGAGTGTTCTGTTCTTCAGACAGGGATGTGGTAGCCAGAAATCTTTTTCTGCCGATCAAACAATGCTTTTACTCATGGGCAAACGTCCCACAAAAAAAGGAGTTTGGGAAGCTTGGACAGCAAACTGATTAATGGTATGGAAGCCATATGTAAAATAATGGTTTAAATCCTTTGTAACTGCTTCAGAATTAGGCATTGGAATGGAAGAAAGGCCCTACTGAGGTAGGCCAAAGATCAGTCTAGTCCACCATTCTGGGTCCAATGGTGGTCACCCCAGTGCATTTAGAAAGCTCTCTCTCAGGGTCTTTGCCATGTTCGTGAAACCCAAAATGATTCTTTCTAAGCGCAATTCTCATTAAGAGGAATTGTGCTACGGCTGAGAGAAAAGGAGGAACATCGCTAGATATGTCAGTCAGCAGATGAAAGAAGTCATTACTGACTTATCAAATAGTCTTAGTTGGTTCTGGAAATAGCCTGGCAAAGAGAAGTTCAAAAGCTTCAAAGAGACCCTGCCTTCAGCAACTCAGGAGGGCTTCAGTATTCTCTGTGTGAACTCTGCTTCCTTGATTGCGCTTTGCAGTGAAGAGGATTGACACACTGAATTCTCTTTAGCAAGATTTGTTGAGATGGGATTACAAGAATTCCAACAACTGACCTACTTCCCATCTAGGATCAGTGTATCCCATAGTAGTAAGGCAGGGGGCTTATTAAGTCTCTTTTTAACTGCATTCCAGTGAACTGGTGAAGTGGCTGTTCACACTGATAATGAAGGAGCTTGTGGCTGGTTACTTACAAAAATGGTCTTCCGAATCCTTCTCAGTCTGGGCACTAACTGGTATTTATTTTATTTATTTATTGGATTTCTCCCCCGCCCATCTCCCCCACAATAGGGGACTCTGGGCGGCTTACAAAAACATTAAAACTATACTCACAAACGTAGTTGAGAGGGCGATGGCCCTCTTCTGCTGTTGCTCCAGATCACCTAGAAATTAAAGGATGCTACCTCTGATTCAGGAGGTAGTGACCTCTCTTGTCTAGTTGTAGCAGCCATGCATATAATCTGTCTGTCTATCTGTCTTTTTATCTGCCGGTCTGTCTATCATTCAGTATACTGCCTCCATCCTGGAGTAACTCTACACAGCCAAGTTTCTGTTGTTTTCCTGGCAACTATATAGACGTGGTTTGCCATTCCCATTTTCTGTAGAAATGATTTCCTCCCAAAGTTGCAACAGAGGCAGTTTGCAGTCATCCTTCTACTTCTGATTTTTGCTAATATTTAAAGGGAGCTGAAACTAGGAAGATACTTAAAAGAGACCTGTAGATTTCACATGCATTTTCTCATATCCCTCTGCACACACAATTTCCCCCTTCTGGGTTGTCATATCTGGAATTCATTGAACCATAAGCCAAGCATATCTGTGCAACATGCTAAGTCGTTAAAAAAACGATTAACCAAACCGAGCCCACTGCGTGGATACAACTACTAGGTTTGTAACTGACCTGATGAAGAATGTTATGTGAACTCAGCCATTCTGAATGGTTGTTACTCTATAGTACTGAATGAGCCTTTGGCCTGAGCTCAACAGAGAACTGTCTGTTGCAACTTTGGAAGGAAATTGTAGAACTTACTAGACTGCTGAGCATTGTGGAAAAAAAGCTCTTTTTCATTCTGGTTTACAAAAACTTCCCTAAGTAGTCACCTGGGGAAGGTTTTGAATCGCCGTAGGTGAGCAGCAAAGCTGTACACCTGCTCTGGCATAGAGTCCAGACCCATTATGACTATTTCAGCTGAAAGCTCATTTAATACCTTCCTCCCCCAGTGAATGCTACCAAATACAATCTCTTCCTTCAGTAATTACTGTCTTTTTTGTGTTAATGCCAGAAGTTTCAGTTTCTATTTCTTTGGGTAATTATGCTTTTTTCCCCCCTACAGAAATAACTGGAACCGATTCCTTTAGTGATACTGTTTTTCAAGGATGGTAGGACACATCAGATGTACTTACTGTCAAATAACATAGCCCAGAGTGCTTTACGCTAACACAAGGCGCCTGATTTAGCAATATCAACAGAAGCAATCCATTTCTTTATTTATTGTCTTCACCTCTTCTGGTCTGTGTTCTATCCTGGGCTGTTGATTATCCCTTTCCTGTCATTTCAAGAACAGCTAGGAAGGCTTGTAGGGTATGGGAAGAACATTGCCATAAGGTCTTTCTGGGATTTTTAGTGATTTCAGTTCTCGCTGGAAAGGCTTGGCATGTGAATCGCTAAAGAATTGTGGGATTGTCGGACATCAGATGCATGTTTGGGGACCTTTTCCAACAGTTATCCAACCACATTCTTACTGTTGTCTCAAGAGGAACTTATGCATTATGGGTTTACTGCTATAAGCAGTGGCAACATATTTCGTGGGATAATTCCAGGAAATGCAGTTGGTTATGTACCCTGACTCTTACCCCAGATCTCATTAAAAATGAACAAAATTCTGTTTTTATTTTATTGATAGGTTCATTTACTTATGTCCATATCAGTTGCTTTTCTGGCAAGAAATAACTCTCGGCTGTATACACAAAGACAAAAATAGCAATTCCAGTGCAACTCTGTAAATCATCAACGGAAACCTTTTTCTAGCTTGAATAAATTATGCTTGATCCATTAAATCACACTTGGAAGACCATGGAGGTTGCCCAGGTGCTCCACGGCAGCCTCCCCGCATTCACCATTCACGAGAACAGATCAGTGGCTGAAGTTGGTTTATTGACATATACAATGATAATACAAATATAAGATGAAAACTAACATTCAGAAAACTGAGTTGTGAACTGGAGTCCAGTGAGTGAAATCAACTTCAGATTGTTAGGGCCCCACCAAACACATGTTGAGAATCTCACAAATATTCCAAGTTGAATTAGCAGCAAGGGCTGGTCAAAACCAGAGGGAGTAATGCTTTAATGCTGTTTGCAGAAGTTGAGGCCTTCATGTTTTCTGAACAGAAGGTGTGCTGCCTTGTGGCTGTTCTGCTTGGTTTCTTGACTCATTCTGCTTGTTGTTGATGTCACTTTTGGAAAGGCAGGGATGGCTTCATTCTCAGCCAAGCAACTAGTTGCTGGAAATGTTGTGGTGTCAGAAGATACAGTACGTCTCTTCCATTTTTGCTGTGCCAAAGTCACAAAGAGTTTTTCCAATGCTGTTCCGAGCCATGCAAGAGCTACTTATGGGCTGATATCACCCAGAGCTAGCATGACCAAGTCTTACTGAAGATGATGGGAACTGTAGTGAACACAACTGTCTTGGAAAGGCTGCTTAGGAGATGAGTAGCATCAACCAGTGAGCCATTTTTGGGGAATAGATAGCCGGTCAGGCTTTCAAGGTTGGTGTCTAGGGGTCTGCAAAATCTGTGAGATTCAGAATGTTTTGAGCTCAAAATGCTCCACTTCAGGTTCTGATTGCTTTGTTCTGACTTCAGAAGAGTTCTTTTGACCTTCCTGGGAGTATTTTAAGCTCCAAACAACTATTTCCTGAGATGGAACTTTGAATGTTTCAAGCTCAGATGTTTAGAAATTGGAATACAGTGGTACCTTGGGTTACGAACATGCCTCTACTTACGAACCGGATCCGCGGTCATTTTCCCTGCTGCCACGCAGTCGCGGCTTCCTGTGGGCGAGGTCGCGGTAGCAAGGAGACGTTCGGTGAGGCTTGTGGTGTGTTTTGCGGTGTTTTGCGAAGGTTTTTGGTGTGCATGTTAGCATGGCTCCAAAGAAAATGCAGAGCGGGCTTGGCCGGGAGTCAGGTTCTGAAGAGAAAATTGCCTCGGGTTGCGACCAAATTCGGGTGGAGGGGGGAATGGATTAACTGGATTTACATTGAACCCTATGGGGAAATTTGCCTTGGGTTGCGACCAAATTCAGAGGGCGGAACAGATTAACTGGATTTACATTGAACCCTATGGGAAACTTTACCTCGACTTGACACCAACTCGAGTTACAACCAGAGTCACGGAATGGATTAAGTTTGTATCCCGAGGTACCACTGTACTTTGCACACCTCTAGCTGTATCTTTGTGTGTGCATGCATGCATTAACTTAACACCTCCCTTGTCATAGGTAGGACACTTGCCCCTCCTACATTTATATTTATATGTTGCCTTCTTGAGTGCATATGAATATATGCATATATATTCATGCATGTATGTCTCCTACCTAGGCATAAAAATGCAGGACGTGTTAATCCTTTATGTGTAATCTGGATCCTGAATTAACCCATTGTCTGGGTTCTCGCAGTCCTGTAAACTAAAGAAATGGGTTGGGTTTGCACCATTTGGCACCCCCTCCCCCAGCTAAGCAAGGTTTGTGCAAATAAACCTGTTAGGATCTTATCTGGTCCCAGATAGTCCCTCTCTCAGGCGTATGCAAAAATTCACACCCCTCTTCTCCCCATAACATGAACCCCCAACTCTCTTTTCACAAGCTCAAGCTTCATCTCCCTTCACAGGAAGGAAATGATAAGCTGTCCATGGCTGAGTTGTGCACTTGAGGACATAACTCAAGGACAGTCCCTTAGAAAGTGCCTGGGGGTTTGCAAAAAGATGCCATGGATGAAGAATCTTGCCATCTTTCCATCCTTCTCCCCAAATGTTCCCTCCTCCCACCCCAAGCAATTTGACTAACTGCACTTTTCCGAGAAAGACATTTCCAGATGTTTGAGGAATGTAAAAAACAAACAAACCAGGATTAATATATTTGAGCAGGAAAGGAGAAATGGGGTGAGGTATAAACCGTGGCTTTCTTCTCCTTCAGGCTGGACAGTTTTCTGTTTAGAGGCATCCTTGACTTGATTACTGGTCCAGTCCAAGTTGGCTTAGAAAATGAATTCTCTTTTTCCTTTTTTTAGTGAAGCATAACAAACAATTAAAAAATACATCAATGTTAGTACAATAAAAACTACATTTTTAGTTTTTAATATCATTAAAAATCATTCTGCCCAAGCCACGGTTCAAATGGATATTGGGTTTGCCCACTTCCTCTCTTAACTACTTTAGGAAATTGCTTGTTACTGATCTTTTGGATGTTTAGAACCTTCTGAAGGGCAAGGTTCGTTATGCTGGGAGAACTTCCTTCTATCCTGGATGAAAGAAGTTTCATGTAAGTTTAAGGATTGAAAAGAAAAAAAAAATCTTTTTGGAAAACAGCGAAAGAGGGACTAGAAGGTTGACTTTAGAAAGTTAAGGGGCCAGACAGACTTGAAAGAATATTTCCTGTGGGTTGTTTAAAATTGTATCAAAGTACAGTGGTACCTCGGGATACGAACTTAATCCGTTCGTTGTTGTCCATCCACAACATGAAAACTTTTTTTTTTTGGTAATATTTTTATGAAAGTTTACAAATACAAAGATAAAAAACTAATACAAATGGAGGGAAATATAAAAAGTGAAGTAAAGGAAAAAAAGTACAAAGAGAGTCTGGGCGTATCCCGAGTTGGTCGTAACCCGAAGGAAATTTCCCCATAGGGTTCAATGTAAATCCGGTTTATCCGTTCCGCCCTCCGAATTTGGTCGCACCCCGAAGCAAATTTTCCCATAAGGTTCAATGTAATTACCGTTAATCCATTCTGGCGTCCGCAGACCACGCGGGAAAACGGCCGGGTGCAGCGCGAAAATGGCCGTGCGCGGCGCGAAAACGGCCATGTGCGGCGTGGCGCGGCGCGGCGTGAAAATGGCCGGGCGCCGTGCGGCGCGGCGGAAAAATGGCCATGGACCACGTGTCAGGGGTGGAAAAATGGCCATATCCCGAGGCGGAGTTCGCACATCGAGGTAAATTTTTGCGGCTGGAGCTGGTCGTAACCCAAAAAGTTCGTTAGTAGAGGCGTTCGTATCCCAAGGTACCACTGTATATATGAAGGTTTTGAAATTAACTGTAAGAAATCCTCCAGTGGGAAAGTTTTGCTGATTGGAAAATAAACATATGATAAGAGGGGATTTTGAAGGTTGACTAGAGGGAACCAGAGAGAACTAAGGATTACAATTAAAGGAGGAGAGACCTATTAACACAATGGAGCAATATTGTCTGATTATAGAAGAAATTAAGACTGTCTGGGAACAATATACTCAGAAATTACTTCCAAGTTTGTCTGCCACTATAGAAATGGATGTAACAGAGGCTACAGAAGAGGAACAGATTTCATTGGACAAAATAGAGACTGAGGCTGACTTGGATGTGGATTTGAAAATTGATTTTTAAAAAATGCCAGACTTCAAGAGTGATATAGAAAAATATGTGGATTTGAAAATGGATTTAAAAATGACAGATTAAAAGAGAGTGATATGGAAAGAGATGCCATAATGGATTTACAAATGGAACTGGCTGATGTTTTAATAATTAAAGGGGATATACAAATAATAAATCAGAAGAGTGACTTGGATAGCCTTCTTATCTTGGATTTACAAAAGGGGTGTGTTAAACTATTGAAGCTGTTCCTGAGAGGAGACAAGGAGAAAATGATAAGAAATCCACTTGTGGGATATTACTTGAAGGGATTAAAGACCAAGATTTTAAAGAGTAAATGGAAGGACTATAAGGTGAATTTATGTGATCAGGGTTAAAATAGATATGTTGTGGGTTTTGGTAGCTATTAATGGAATTTCTTCTTGACCAGGACTGAATGACGAGGCTTTGAAGATTTGTTTATAAATGGGGAAAGAGTTCTTTTGCTTTATTCTTCAGAGAAAGTGATAAGTTGGGATACAAAATGGATTTATTTGATTAAGGTTATTAATATATGTTTACATATATTACATAATATATGTAAAATAATATATGTTATTATTTCTGGTAACTCTTAATGGACTTTTGCTGAATAAGACTGAATGATGACTTTTTACAATTTGTTTATTGATAAGAGATGAGATATGGGAAGAAGACTTTTTTTTAGTTATTGAAATACTAGAGGAGGTGTTAAGTTATTGAAGTTGTTTATTCTTGTCTGGAGAGATGGGGGAGTCTTTTTTTATATATTTCTCCTTTTCTTATTTTTTTTCCTTTTTCCTTTTTTCTCTCTCTTTGTACTTTTTTTCCTTTACTTCACTTTTTATATTTCCCTCCGTTTGTATTAGTTTTTTATCTTTGTATTTGTAAACTTTCATAAAAATATTACCAAAAAAAAAAGTTTTCATGTTGTGGATGGACAACATCCAGTGGGCACACAGAACCAGCAACCTTTGAGGTCACCTAGTTGCAGACACCATCATGATATTGCACAGTTTTGTTTTTCTCTATAAATTATAGCACTTCTTTCTAAATGTCCTTCTATATTTGTATCAGCCACTTTGTAGGTTGATATGTGTTTTGTTCGGCTACTACTTAGGTAGAAGAAAATGAAACACTCCTCACTCGTGCATGTATAACAAAATGTTTATATTTGATGATCTCAGGGCATTAGAAAGAGTGAAGGTTGATGTGCTTCTGAGAAGGTCTGTGAGAATGCAAAGGTTCTGCAGCTTCCAAGAGTTGTGTTTGTGAGAAATGGGAACTAGAATCAATCTTGTTTAGAGGGGAATACAATAGATGGTTTTGAATCTGCTTATATTATTGAGAATTTGCTATGGTCAGGTCATTAGTCTTGATTCATCACTCATCTGCTTGCAGATGGTCTTTAACTGTGCCTTATGATTCCTTGAGAAGGCACTATCAGCTGATCGGTTGACCTGGTGAGCCTCACAAGAATATATAAATGCTTAATGTTTACAACTGTTAAACACAGAATGGATGCCATGTTTGGTCTCGTCTCTCTGTTGATGTTTTTTGGAATTGCTTTCTTTTCCTTCCATCCATCCATCCATCCATCCATCCATCCATCCATCCATCCATCCATGGAAATCATTTTGGTTCCTCCTAATATTAGAGCGGAATATGTTTACTGGGTATTGTGGAGAAGAAAGGAAGGAGGACCAAACATGGCAGAAAGAAAACCAGAGACAGGGAGAAGGAATAGTTGGAGGAGGAATGGATTTGAAAGAAGGAAAAAATGGAGCTATAGAAAGAGTTCATGTAGGCCTAATGGTGCCATCTTTGGTTTTCCAAAAGGGCTCTTAGGTTTTTATAGAGTAATAATTTGTCAGCCTGGAGTTACTGAAACTATTTCTGCCCTTCCTGGCTTATAAAAGTAAGCTGAAGCTCAGTTATTAGGGCTCTGCAGTAGTTCACATTCAGTGGAGAAGAGGTGCTTCAGAATATGCAGAAATGCAAGCCCACCCATCTACAACTCAATGAAGCAGCCATATTGGTTTCAAGGATTGTGCAGCTACAGCAGAGGACTCCTTGCAGCAGCTGCCCTATCCTGAAAAAAGACAGAATTGTTTTAAGGAGTCATGGATTCTTTAGAATGCAAAGCATGGCATAACCCCAAACCCCCACCCCCCACCAAAATACAGAGCTTGTTTCATTATAGTAGCTCTACTTCTAGATCTTGACTGCATGTCATATTTAATCTGGAGCTAAAATTTGGACATGAAATGGCTGGGATCGTGTAGAATACCTAACCAGGTCAGCTAAAGTCCTAAAATGTAATGGACAGAAGGAATAACCTTGAGGAACAGGAGGAAGAGCTGCAACCAAGACAATGGTCAGATAAAAGAAACCTGAGTCTGAGGTAGAAATGTAATCGGAGAAAGCGTCCCAGATGTGAGCCTCGCTAGTTCTCATGAAGATAAAGGGAGGGGGGGGGAAGCGCATTCAGGCTTGCAAGATCTGTTACTCTAACCTTATAATAAAAGTAGTATTAGCATGCATCACTTTGGTTTCCTAGTTTGGTGTACCTTGAAGGGCTGACATAAAAACTCAATTTGTACCAGATGGTAAGGTTGGTTAGTGTCCACCTTGGTTAGTTTTCTGTGGCTTAGTCCAATTTGCCAACCAAGAGTTTTGATTTTCAGTATTTTGTGTGAATTTAGAAGGTGCGTTAACTCTTTAATTGAGTTAAGCAGGTTGTATGGCCTGGAAGAAAAATAGAACATAAAAAATCCGTCGATTGCAGCATTAATGTTTTCTTCTCTTTCTGTTTTGTTTCTGTGCCATCCAGGTTTCTGCTGGTTTTCTCCTGCTTAGTCCTCTCTGTTTTTTCAACCATTGATGATTATGAGGAGAGTTCTGAATGGGCCCTCTACAGTCTGGTAAGTGTGATGCTAAATGTAGAAATTTGGATAGGACTGAAATCCAGGGAGGAAAGCAATGCATTTAGCTAATATTCCCCTCTTTTATTAAGCAGTTGGGCTGTGTGGAACTTCAGACCTGAATGTAAGAAGGTGTTTCAGAAAATGCGAAGGCAGGCAGGCATCAGTTGTCTATACAGCTCAGGAAAAGATGCAGCTGTTTTAAAGAGCTGCAGGAAGGCACAGCTCTTGAACCTGCCAGGCACCTTTTTGCCTCTGAAGTGCAACCCAGCCCTACTAATCAATTGATTTTTGAACATTCATTTTGCTATGGCTGACAATCCTTTGGAGAGAAAATGGGTCTCTTGTATTGGATATTTGCACAGTAGTGACAGACCTCCATTGTGGGTCTGTTCGCTGTCCCTATCAAGTTTGTTTTTGATTTCCAAATAGTCTTCCTTGTAACTGTGTAAATCAGATTGGACTCTGACACCATTCTTGAGAGCAAATGAAGCTAGTTCATGACCACTGTTGAGGCTGTACCTTCTCTCAGAACTGGCTTTGTTTGCCTTCATTTGATGTCACCACATAGCCAAATCTGATTGGGGCAGGATGAAGCTGTGATTAATAGGAAGAAGAGGGAATTAAAAAAAAAATACAGGAAGCTAAGTAGAGCCGGGCCCAGGTAGTGCTTCAAGGGAGATTTGCCGGTAATTCGAAGGCTATAGGCTAGACTGGGAAGTCAAACAAGTATCCACAGAGAAGACACTGGCAACCCAGTTCTGTATTATTGCTAAGAAAACGACACAGATATGAACTATGTGAAGTCACCCAGAGTTAATCTTTTGAGGTAGACTTCAGCTTTTCCTAGTGATCAACAATTAGGAATTGTCTGGCTTAATTATTGGTGTGCAGCTCCCAAAGCAAAGAAACTGAGGCAGGACTGTCTTCCTCCATCCTTTGCACTTCAGATGGTGGAAGTTGAAGTTTTTAAGGGCTTGGAGTTCCTTTCCTCTGTAACATGGAACTTCCTGCTGATGTAGTCAATTTACAGGCCTTCAGGATGCCTTATGCCTCCCTGATAATCCCATTTTTAACATGAAGATTGAGCAAAATCTCAGAAAGAAGACCTCCTTCTTAGAGGTATTTCAGAGAGAGAGAGAAAAAAGGGGGGATTCAAAAAAGAGAATGACTTGCTTCTGTTAAGCATCTTTATGGACAGAAGGATAAAGGAATCAAGACAGCTCCATAACAATTGTGACTGGTTTTGGAAAGGCTTGATAGAAGTTGCCAACATTTAGCAGAGTCCTGTGGTCAGTTTCTAGGTTTTTGGAGATCCAGAAGCCATACCGTTTCTTTCTGATTATATGTGTAGCTGGACAACGTAAATAACCCACTGAAAAGATTTCCTTTGGAACTTTATAAAGCCAAGAAGGAAGAGATTGAATTAGTTTGCAAAGAAGAGAAAAAATTGAACTGGATTTTGTAAAGCCTTGGGATTATTCTGAAAGCACCTTTGCGTTGATCAATTTCAGATGCAGCAGGGGTTTCTTAGAAACCAAATACGAACAGAGAATTGAGTCGTCAGGATTGTCTTATGTTGTTATCCTGCTGAAATACAGGTTCTGTCTCTGCTGCAGGAAATTGTCACCATTGTGGTCTTCGGAGTAGAGTACTTTGTAAGAATCTGGGCTGCTGGCTGCTGCTGTCGATACCGAGGTTGGAGAGGAAGATTAAAATTCGCCCGCAAGCCCTTTTGTGTAATCGGTAGGAACTGTTTTGTGGCTAGGTTGGTTGATGCTCCCCTCAGTCTCCCTTCAGGAGAGGATCAGAGCCTGGCCAGATACGTTATGACTGCATTTCCCATAATTTGCAACCAGTATGGAGTTGTTGACTAAACACAACTGGAGCACACCAGTTTGGGGAATGCTGGTCTTCTGGACAAAGCTTGCATGGAGGTGGAAGCATAAAAAATGTTGGGGTTAAGTGACCATTATGTGTCCCATGATGGAAAAATGGAGAAATGGAGGAGCAAATGTTTCTTTGATATAGTTCTTTTCCTTCTATGCAGACATCATGGTGTTAATTGCCTCCATTGCTGTGCTGGCCGCTGGATCCCAAGGGAATGTTTTCGCCACCTCGGCCCTCAGAAGCTTGCGCTTCCTGCAGATCCTGCGCATGATCCGAATGGACCGCAGAGGAGGCACCTGGAAGCTTCTGGGATCGGTGGTTTACGCCCACAGCAAGGTGAGCATCTGAGACCTTGGGAAGCTGTCAGTTGTGGAAGGTGTGAGTGGGCTAGGGTCAATCTGAGCAACCAGAGCGGTTGGAGTTTTTGGAGACAGGTTGGACTTCAATTCCCAGAATCCCTAGACAGCATAAGAGGTTTTGGGAATTGAAAGCTAGCACATCTGGAAGGCTGTTTTATGGAACAGCCAGATTAAGTGCAGAGAAGCTTGAACTGTGAAGGAGCTTAGTGAAGGCAAAGTTCTAAGTTTATGAACACAAGTAGATCCTGTAACAAAAATATTATTTTTCATTATTATAATCTGCCTTGAGTGTGGGTAAAGAAAAAGCCAAGGTATAAATTTAATAATATATATATATATATATATATATATATATATATATATATATACAGTGGTACCTCTACTTACAAACGCCCCTACTTACGAATTTTTCAAGATACGACCAGCTCCGGCCCCAAAAATTTACCTCTACTTACGAACTCGCCTCGACTTACGAACCGGATCCGCGGCCATTTTCCACCCGTTCCACGTGGTCCGCAGCCATTTTCCACCCGTTCCACATGGTCCGCGGCCATTTTCCGCCTCTGACACGTGGTCGTAGGGAGGGGGACTCTCCCTCCAAGCAATAGCCACCTCCCTGTCCTCCACGCCAGAACGGATTAACGGCAATTACATTGAACCTTATGGGGAAATTTCCTTTGGGTTGTGACCAATTCAGGGTGCGACCAGAGTCACGGAACGAATTAAGTTCGTAAACTGAGGTTCCACTGTATTTTTAAATGACACCATGGACAATTCCAGGCAATTAGTTATGCCTTCTTTCAGAGTACCCCATTTGGCAACAGATAGGATTTTGGATGTGTTTAACCTCACTGTGTTAATAAAGAAAAGGTGTAAGTAAATCACTGTGTGGTTGGAGTTAAGTGAGAATAACGTTTGATTCCCCCTTCATGGATCACTGCCTTGTCGTGGCGAAGGGGCTTGCGTAACTCAGTGAAGCCATGAGCTATACCGTGCAGGGCCACCCAAGACGGACAGGTCATGACAGAGAGTTCTGACAAAATGTGGTCCACTGGAGAAGGAAATGGCAACCCACTCCAGTATCCTTGCCAAGAAAACCCCATGGACAATGTTAAAAGGCTAAAAGATATGACGCCGGAAGATGAGCCCCTCAGGTCGGAAGGTGTCCAATATGCTACTGGGGAAGAGCGGAGGGCAATTCCAAGTAGCTCCAGAAAGAGTGAAGCGGCTGGGCCAAAGCCGAAAGGACGTTCAGCTGTGGATGTATCTGGAAGCGAAAAGAAGGTCCGATGCTGCAAAGAACAATATTGTATAGGTACCTGGAATGTAAGATCTATGAACCAAGGCAAGCTGGATGTGGTCAAGCATGAGATGACAAGACTGAACATCGACATCTTGGGAATCAGCGAACTGAAATGGACGGGAATGGGTGAATTTAATTCGGGTGACCATTATATCTACTACTGTGGGCAAGAAACCCTTAGAAGAAATGGAGTTGCAATCATAGTCAATAAGAGAGTCGGAAAGGCAGTAATGGGGTACAACCTCAAAAACGACAGAATGATCTCAGTGCGTATCCAAGGCAAACCATTCAATATCACAGTCATCCAAGTCTATGCCCCAACCACTGATGCTGAAGAAGCTGAGGTTGACCGCTTCTATGAAGACCTACAACATCTTCTAGAACTAGCACCAAAAAGATGTCCTTTTCATCATAGGGGATTGGAATGCTAAAGTAGGAAGTCAAGGAGTAATCGGAATAACAGGCAAGTTTGGCCTTGGAGTACAAAATGAAGCAGGGCAAAGGCTAATAGAGTTCTGTCAAGAGAACAAGCTAGTCATAGCAAACACTCTTTTCCAACAACACAAGAGACGACTCTACACATGGACATCACCAGATGGTCAATACCGAAACCAGATTGATTACATACTTTGCAGCCAAAGATGGAGAAGCTCTATACAGACAGCAAAAACAAGACCAGGAGCTGACTGTGGCTCAGATCATGAGCTTCTTACTGCAAAATTTAGGCTTAAATTGAAGAATGTAGGGAAAACCACTAGACCACTCAGGTATGACTTAGATCATATTCCTTGTGAGTACACAGTGAAGGTGATGAATAGATTTAGAGGATTAGATTTGGTAGACAGAGTGCCTGAAGAACTATGGACGGAGGTCCGTAACATTGTACAGGAGGCAGCAACTAAAACCATCCCAAAGAAAAAGAAATGCAAGAAAGCAAAATGGCTGTCTGATGAGGCTTTACAAATAGCTGTGGAAAGAAGGAATGCGAAAAGCAAGGGTGAAAGGGAAAGATATAAGCAACTGAATGCAGATTTCCAGAGAATAGCAAGGAGAGATAAGAAGGCCTTCTTAAATGAACAATGCAAAGAAATTGAGGAAAACAATAGAATGGGGAAGACTAGAGATCTCTTCAAGAAAATTGGAGATATGAAAGGAACGTTTAGTGCAAAGATGGGCATGATAAAGGACAAAAAAGGCAGGGAGCTAACAGAAGCAGAAGAGATTAAGAAGAGGTGGCAAGAATACACAGAAGAACTATACAAGAAAGATCTTAATGTCCCTGATGTCCACGCTGGTGTGATCGCTGACCTTGAGCCAGACATCCTAGAGAGTGAAGTCAAGTGGGCCTTAGGAAGCATTGCTAACAACAAAGCTAGTGGAGATGACAGTATTCCAGCTGAGTTATTTAAAATACTAAAAGACGATGGTGTTAAAGTGCTGCACTCAATATGCCAGCAAGTTTGGAAAACGCAACAGTGGCCACGGGATTGGAAAAGGTCAGTTTATGTTCCAATTCCAAAGAAGGGCAATGCCAAAGAATGCTCAAACTATCGCACAATTGCACTCATTTCACATGCTAGCAAGGTTATGCTCAAAATCCTACAAGCTAGGCTTCAGCAATACATGAACCAAGAACTACCGGATGTACAAGCTGGGTTTCGAAGAGGCAGAGGAACTAGAGATCAAATCGCCAACATTCGCTGGATCATGGAGAAAGCACGAGAGTTCCAGAAAAATATCTACTTCTGCTTCATTGACTATGCAAAAGCCTTTGATTGTGTGGATCACAACAAACTGTGGCAAATTCTTAAAGAGATGGGAGTACCAGACCACCTTACCTGTCTCCTGAGAAATCTGTATGCAGGCCAAGAAGCAACAGTTAGAACCAGTCACGGAACAACCGATTGGTTCAAAATAGGGAAAGGTGTACGACAAGGCTGTATACTGTCACCCTGCTTATTTAACCTATATGCAGAGTACATCATGAGAAATGCCAGGCTGGAAGAATCACAAGCCGGAATTAAGATTGCAGGGAGAATCATCAACAACCTCAGATATGCAGACGATACCACCCTAATGGCAGAAAGTGAAGAAGAACTAAAGAGCCTCTTGATGAGGGTGAAAGAGGAGAGTGCGAAAGCTGGTTTGAAACTCAACATTAAAAAAACTAAGATCATGGCATCTGGACCCATCAATTCCTGGCAAATAGAAGGGGTAGAAATGGAAGCAGTAACAGACTTCATTTATTTGGGCTCCAAGATCACCGCAGATGGAGACTGCAGCCATGAAATTAAAAGACGCTTGCTCCTTGGGAGGAAAGCTATGGCAAGCCTAGATAGCATATTAAAAAGCAGAGACGTCACCTTGCCGACAAAGATCCGCATAGTCAAAGCTATGGTTTTTCCAGTAGTAATGTATGGCTGTGAGAGCTGGACCATAAAGAAGGCGGAGCGCCGAAGAATTGATGCCTTTGAACTGTGGTGCTGGAGAAGACTCTTGAGAGTCCCCTGGACTGCTAGGAGGTCAAACCAGTCAATCTTAAAGGAAATCAACCCTGATTGCTCATTGGAAGGATCGATAATGAAGCTCAAGCTCAGATACTTTGGTCACCTAATGCGAAGAGAGGACTCTTTGGAAAAGACCCTGATGCTGGGAAAGATTGAAGGCAAAAGGAGAAGAGGACGGCAGAGGATGAGATGGTTAGATAGCATCACTGAAGCAATGAGCATGAAACTGAGCAAACTCAGGGAGGCAGTGAAGGACCGGAAGGCCTGGCGCAGTATGGTTCATGGGGTCACGGAGAGTCGGATACGACTTAACGACTAAACAACAACGTTTGATTCAAATATATGGTATTCCGATGTTCTAAAGTTATTATTTATTTATTTATTATTCCAATTTGTACAGCTGCCCTTCTCATAAGGTGACTCTGGGCGGCTTACAAACAGTTAAAACCAACATAAAACAACAACAACACAACAATTTAAAAACAAGGAAAAACAATATAAAAGCATCTAAAACGTATTACGTTCTGGGAAGAAGTAATTATGTATTTGAACTTGTGACAAGATGTTCATATTCTTTTGAACTATGTATCTGTTACATAGAAATCAATGACCGGGTAGCGGCTTCGTTGTGCCCTGCTTATTGCTAAGAAATGAATTCTTCAACTTTGGAAGGACAGATCTATGCCATATTTAATGGATTAAAGCCCTGATATTATGTACAGCTGCTTACAGATGTAGATTATGTATGGGTGATTAAAATGAAATAGACTCATACTTTATTAAAACTGTTGTACACAGTTTTGCGTGTGCATGAGAAGCCCTTAGATTCTTCTTGCTGCTGTTTTTCTCCCTTCCTTTTGATTCTTTCCTTTCTTTTTTTGTGGCTGTTTTATTTTTTCCCTCCCCTGTCAATGATCAGTATTCCATTGAATGCCTTTTGGTTTTCTGCCAATTACATTTCCCCCCTTAAATATCTTTTATGTACATCACTCACCATATGTGTACATTTGTGTGTGTATGTATGTATGTATGTATGTATGTATGTATGTATGTATGTATTTGTGTATACACACACACACAAAAGTAAATGTATGCACACATACAGTTATACATGGATATGTGTGTGTGTGTGTGTGTGTGTGTGTGTGTGTAGATAGATAGACAGACAGACAGACACACAGATGAGACCAGTGTGGTTCATTGATGAAGATGCTGGACTAGGGGTAGGGAGACCTAGGTTCTAGCCCCCTCCAGCCATAGAAGCTCCTTGGGGTTTGAGGGGCCAGCCCCTCCACCTCAGCCCAAGAGCTGGGTGGTGTAGTGGGGGAGATGCTGGACTAGGGGTGGGAAGACCCAAGTTCCAGACCCCCTCAGCCATAGAAGCTCCTTGGGAGCCAGTCCCTCCCTCTCAACCCTAGACCAGAAAGTCAAAGAACATCTACCTACCAACCTGCACTGGACCAGCATAATAAATTATGGTCCATAACCTTCAGTGAAAAGGCCTTCATGCTGCAGTGGATTGATTGGGGCTGATATACCCCACATACATCCATGCACATTTACATATACCCTTTGGAGAATTTTAAATTCCGTGGTTGATTATATGATGCTTTAGTGAGGAGTTGGTAGTGTATGCCATTTTTCTTGCAGGATTGCTTTGTGTTCTGAAAAATTGAATGTTTCTCTCCTCTCCTCTCCTCTCCTCTCCTCTCCTCTCCTCTCCTCTCCTCTCCTCTCCTCTCCTCTCCTCTCCTCTCCTCTCCTCTCCTCTCCTCTCCTCTCCTCTCCTCTCCTCTCCTCTCCTCTTCAGGAGAGTTAAAGTGTGCACATTTGGGGTGAAAAAGATGTGCACATTTGGGCATGATAAACAGACGTTGGAGGGAGAAAGCAGGATGTGTAATGATTGCCTTTGTCTTCCTGTCTACTGAAGCATGGCGCCACATGCACAGAGATCCGTTTCTCCCCAATTAAGCTTTCTGCTCTCTGTCTATTGTCACAACTGTTCTCTAACTGGCATCCAGTCCCTGCAATGCCCTGGTCACTCAACCGGCTGAATTGCCATTAACTCTCCTTTAATCATGTCATCTATTTTTAGGTCATTTGACTGTCATTTATTGCTGGAGACCTGTTTACGTGCTAAGCCCATTTTCATGTTATTTGCTTGTAATCTGTGCCTGCATTCACTCATCATAATGCACTTTGTTTCATTCTGGTTGTGTTGGGTGAGCTTAGCAATTATGACTTGCTAAGCCCTGGTGCGGTGGGCGAAGCTAATCTTTCTTCTTTTACTTGCTCATTTGAATCTGTCCTGATGCCTCTGAAATCTGCTTAGAATCCAGTACATTCATACGTGTCCCTCCCTTCTATCTCACGGCATCACTATCGCTGTAATACTTTTTCCTCCACTGAAGTCAATGGCCAAATAAAGAGAAATGTGTAGCGAAACATTCCAGAGCTATCAATTCTACATTTTCCACTTTCACTGCCTTGCAGGAGCTCATCACTGCCTGGTATATTGGATTCCTGTGCCTAATTTTAGCCTCCTTCCTGGTATACCTGGCGGAGAAAGGAGAAAATGATCACTTTGACACCTATGCAGATGCCCTGTGGTGGGGCCTGGTGAGTATCTTCTCTTGCCAGTTTTAGGCTATGAATTTCTGGCTATCAATGTAGCATCAGAAATATAGGGAGCTTGAGGAAGCTGCTGGTAAAAATTCATTTCCTGTGCAATTCAGATTGCCTGATGGATCCAAATTCACCTTGCCTGGGGATCTTGGAAACTGATTTCATCTTGCCTGTGCTTTGTAGCTCTTGGAAACTGATCCTGCTGCCCTTAGTTCTACAACTTGCCTTTCTCTTTCTCCCTCTGGCAATCAGCTAATGGGTTGGGTGTGTGCATTTATATATATATATATATATATATATATATATATATATATACGCACACACACACACACACATACACATACATACATACATATACACACACACATACATACATACACACACACACATACACACACATACATACACACATACATACACACACACACATACATACACACATACATACACACACATACATACACACATACATACACACACATACATACACATACACATACACACTTACATACACACACATACGTGTATATTTATATAATGCATGCACATTCACATGCCTTTGACTCTCTGATTGTAAGTGTTCAATAAATAGCTGTGGCATTGCTTAATTTAGCTTAATTTAGCTTTGTGGATTAAGCTTTGGTGATAAGAAGGCCCTAGTACAGAAATGTTTGTCTTCCGTTGTTCTTCTGGGTGCAAATGATCTGATTAGGAAACAAACAGAAGAAGAGTTAATGAAGCTATCCATCCAAGTTAGTTGTCCCTTTGTCGTTTTTCTACTCCAATTTTCTGTCTTGATCCTTCAGGTAACTAGTTTTAGCCTTAATTGCAAGGCTATCGGTAGAGATGAATTGAAAACAAACAGTTCCCAGGTTTGAAAGGAAAAAACAGTGTTCAGTTACGTAGCAAGCTATGCATTAAAGGGTGAGGTGACCCAGATGGATCTCAGGCAAATGAAATGTGGATTGAAAGGCAACAGTTCCAGTATGAAACTGCTCAGGCTCAAGATAGTTAAAAGTAATTGAAGAATTTTACAAAAGGCAGATTATTATGGAATGTGATTTCTCTTATTCAGAGACAGGTGCTGGACATGGCCAGCGGTGGGCAATTCAGTGAATTGTTTTTGCTACTCCCCCAATCCCTGAAGATCACGCTGATGAAATTCAGTGGCAAATTGCCATATTTTGGCAGTGCGTTTCCCCCCTCTTCTTTTAAAGTACGAAATAGTCCTCTTAATGCACTTATTTTGCTTAACAGCCTTGCAAGGTAGTTCAGACAGGAAGCACGCCCAGATGAACTAATTCTACTTTATTGTAAGGTTATGTTAACAGAATCTTGCAAGTCTGAAAATACATTTCTCCCTCCTCACCTTGACAGCCCGAGAAACTAGAGAGGGTCCCTTCTGAGCCTCTTGCCCTATCCACATTCCTGCTGTGGGCTGAGCTGCCTCTTACCCAACTGTTCCCCTGGCTCCAGCTCTTCCCCTGCCTCCCACAGTCATTCCCACATACCATTATTTAACCTCAAATGCTTGTTTTTAATGCCTAGGCTGACATACGTGCAGCAGATTCTTTTGGCTCCACTCCTGCACCCATGTTAACTTTGAAGATTCCATAAAATGATCTTTGGTTTCCTTCAGATTACTCTGACCACCATTGGCTACGGGGACAAGTATCCACAAACCTGGAATGGGCGTCTCCTGGCAGCAACCTTCACCTTGATTGGGGTTTCCTTTTTTGCCCTCCCAGCAGTAAGTAGGATCCTCTGCAGCCCCCTTTGCTTGGAAAGAAACCCAAACCATATCCAGTTCTGTATCTCACTTAGGATGAAAACCATCTGGATTGTCTCTGGTCTGCAGAAGAAGGGCCTGCAGGATGGTTTGCAAGTCTAAAACACCCCATTTTCCTTGGAAGTAGGAGCTGTGCCTTGCTCAGTGATGAAGCTGAATCTATCTATGTACTCTCTCTCCCTCCCTCCCTCTCTCTCTCTGTTTCTATAATATTTGCCAGTGGTGAACATGTTTTCAATGCTGTATAATTTCATTCAGATTTCCAAAGAGCTCTGAAGGTATTTTAAACCCTAAGCATGCATTCAAGAAAAAGCTGAGGACAATATATATAAATAGAGATCTGTATAACAGCATGAAACAAGTTAAAAAATTCATGAAAACCTTAAAAGAATAAAATCTGCTGACCTAAAAACAATCAACAATGTCGCTAAGTGAAATTTCCTTTAAAAAAAACAGAAGAAACTTTTTATTTTAGTTTAAGAATGTTTCTATATTTTCTTTCTGTAGAAAGAAAGTTTTCTTATTGAAAGTTTCTATACTTCCTTTCCAAGCAAAAGTTTTCCCAAGATGGCTTACAATCTCCTGGCAAGAAGACACAAGATAGAACTTCTCTTAGGCAGGCTTGTGAGAAGTCAGTTGGTCCAAGCTATCTAACTGGGTTGTTACAGTGGTGATAACACTTACAAAGTAATGTTTCAATCACTCATCCAAGTATTGCCTAATCTGATTCTTGGTATAGATGGAAGACTTGCATTCCTATATATATTTTTTTTACTGTGGGCTTTAACTGATTGACTGTGATGCAGAGAGGTAAGATCCATTGCCCCTAATTTTCTAGGAGATCTTTTCTTCAGCTCTTGAGGAACACTTGTAGACACATGGAGTTTCCTTGCATGCTTGTAATTCTCCAAGGAATACAGCCTGTTATCTTCAGGAGCAAGGGGTAGAAGAGAAAAATAGTTGACCAACTTAATGGGAAATAATATTGTGCTTAATTTTCAGGGAATTCTAGGTTCTGGATTTGCACTGAAGGTTCAAGAGCAGCATCGTCAAAAGCACTTTGAAAAAAGGAGAAATCCTGCAGCTGGCCTGATTCAGGTGAGCAGGGAGAATGGGTGGGGGCTCAGGAAAGGCTGGATCTGTGATGAGAGAGAAGTGGATCCCAAGCAGGTGCTGAAGGAGAATCTATTAATGCTATGGAACTGCCCAGAGGATTGCAACAGACAGATCAGTGGGACATTCTCCTATATCAAAATGTACTGAATTATCAGTAGAGCAGTAGAAAAGGAAGGTTATCAGTTGCATGCTTAATAACAAGATGTTGCGTGGAGCTGGGGGGTCTGTTGTTGAAAAGATGGTGGGAGAATCTACTTGATTGGCCCTCTAGGCTGCCTGTAGTCTAGCATTGCAGTATTTTCTACCCTGGTTATTTATTTGTGTGTTTGTTTGTCAAATTTATATCACCGCCCAACTCCCCCACAAGGAGGGACTCTGGATGGTTCATAACTGCTTTGTCTACACCAGTGCTTCTCAACCTTGGGGAATTCTGGGAGTTGAAGTCCACACATCGTACAGTTACCAGAACATTCAAAACAAAAGGCACATTTTTGTCCTGAGTTCAACAACTGGGGCCACACAGTTTGTAAAACATGGTTTAAGGCTTGTATGAATTCAGCAGATTGTGGTTTATTCAATAAATTGTGAATAAAGAAACCATGGCTTAGCCTAAGTTCAAACTGAGCCAGTCTACAATATTAGTAGCTGGAAGGTTTTTCATAACAAGATTCTCCATATTTTGTAGTCCCCCTCCCCCCAGGCCTGGAAATGTTGGGGATCAAATCTCTCTTTCGCAGAGCAGGAAGTTTATTCTCAGGGCTATACATGGCTTCCCTCTTCAGTTGACATCGAAATATCCAATGGAATGAGCCTCTAATCCAGTGTTTCTCAACCTTGGCCATTTTAGGATGTGTGGACTTCAACTCCCAGAATTCCTCAGCCAACATTAAGAATTCTAGGAGTTGAAGTCCACCCATCTCCAAGTTGCCCAGGTTGGGAAACACTGCTTTAATCCGTTATACTGTCCAAAGCTGTACCCCATTTGTGGTCCTAAATATGACAATCAAACTTATATTTAACCCAATGGAAATATTGTGAAGTTGAATCGGTCTTTTTGTTTTGTTCTGATTCTTCAGTTTTGACCCTTTGTTGACTCTTTTTTTGACTCTTCAGTTTTGACTCTGCTTTGCATGTTCAGTTTTGTAAGTAAATCAAGAGGTCCCGACGATGCAGTTTCTCCTCTGCAAAATCTAAGGGGACTTCATTGCTTGTTTAGTTTTTTGAAATTACATCCGCATCTCCTTCCTGTCCCCTATCAGGCTGCCTGGAGGTTCTACGCCACTAACCTCACTCGAACTGATTTGCACTCTACTTGGAATTACTACGAGCGAACAGTCACTGTTCCCATGTACAGGTAGGTATTTACTCTGTGTCCATTATCCCTCTAATTCTACCCAACTTGCTTATTTTTTGTTACATTCAAGCAAGAATTCTGTTTTCATCATGGTTTTTTTTTTTTTAAACTCACTGGGAAATTCTGTTTTTGGAAGTCACTTTTTTTTTTCAAATGCTGTAGATTTATTTCTCCATTGTTTTCAGTGCCTTTTATATTAATTTATTTTTCTTTTCTTGTGCATTTATGTTTCTCCGTCTTGCGTTGGCCACCATCTTTATTTTTCTGCACCTGTTCTCGGTGGGTATTGTTTTCTGACAATTGCCATGTCAGAAACCTGAAGACGATCTGAAGGGCTGTCCTTGAAAAGTAGGTAAAAAAATAACCCCTTTTTCAAGTTCTTCCCCTTGACTTTTCTCTTCCTATAACGTTTAGCATTTTGACCTATGCTGTTTGTGTCCATGATGTGGGAAATGAATAGTGGAACATCCTTTCTGTGAATGCAGACTTCTTCCAAGAACAGCCTAGAGTAACTAAATAGTAGTTGCTCCAGTTTCCAACAAGAAATTAAGGGGGGAGCAGGATATATGGAGAACATAGATTCCAATTCTTTTTGAAAATAATCCAGTTCTTCTTGAAAATAATCTCCAGCCAGAATGGTGGTCATAGCATAGCATAAGACAGCCTTCTCCAGTATGGGTCCTTCAGGTATGTTGGAACTGCAATTCCCAGAATTCCCTTGGATTGTACTGATTGGGAATTCTGGGAATAGAAGTCCCACCTCATTGGAAGAGAACAAGATTGGGGAAAGCAGCCATAGAAAAATTAGATTGAGTGACTCAACTGCATTAAGAGAACTGGATGACTGTAAAAATGGATGTAGCTGACTGAGCCGGTGATACTGAACGTTTATATATTCCTTTTTTCCTGTTGACTGAGCAAGGGGCAGAATCTGGCTGACCTTGTTTGGGTTTGGAAGCTAAGCAGTTTCAGCCCTGATTAGTGCTCGGATGAGAGATCAGACGAGGAAGTATAAAAAATTCCCAAGAGGTGGCAATGAAAGGCTATTTCACGTTCTGCAGAAAATGCACATCATAACATAACATCAGACAGAGTCAAGCATGACTTGAAGTGGCTACCTTTTTTCCTTTCAGCTGGAAATACTCAATATATCTGGGGTGTTCAGCAGGCAGGAAAGTCCTTTCTTCAGAATTTCTGAATTCTGTTTGTTTCACACCAGGCTCTTTGGACGATCAAGAGGCTCTTTTGAGACCAAGAACTGTCTAGCCCTGGCTAAAGGGAGACATGACCCTTCAGGACAGGGGAACACAAGGGCCACCTTCCAAAATGGGGGTGCACCTCCAACCCCCCCCCCGGAAAGTGATCACCTAACTGCAGTTGAACGCGGAGGAGGATGGAAGACATGGGAAAAGTGTCGTAGGAGTGTGCATGCTTCATAGACGATTCAAAAGTGCTTTTGAAGCAGATGCAACTCTTTTGTCAGGCTTGTGTGGAAGCCTCACAAAAGGTTGAGGAGGAGGAGGGGTGCTTTAATGAATAGCAAGGAGGCATAGAATTGGGGTTTGCATGGATCAGAACACTTCTTCCAAACCATTTTTAAGCCTGCATGGCCCTAGTGTGAGGTCCATTTTATTATGTCTGTGGCAGACTACCCCTGGCCTGCCCCTCCCATGGTGAAGGATGCCCTTTGACCTCCCCACCTGTGCTTTAGGGGCTCCCAATAATGACTTGATGCAATTTAACGGACATGGGGATCAAAAGTAGACTCTTTTTGGATTGTGTCCTGATTAAGACTGGCAGGAAAATGAATTTCTCCTTTCACTGGAAGAAGCTAGGGGCTGGCTGTATTTGAAATCTGGGTTGAGTAGGTTGTTCAAGTTGTTTGCAAATGCCCTTTAACTGACAATGGTTTCACCCTTTTTTAATTCTCATCGGAGAGAACCAGTTTGACTTAGCGGTAAATGTGTTGGACTAGGGGTGTGGAGACCCAGTTTCAAGTCCACCATTAGGTAGGAAAAACCAGATGAATAGATACAGAATAGGTGGTACCTGGTTAAGCAGTCATACTTAGGGAAAGGATTTGGCTGCCCTGCTAGACCACAGATCAGTGTTTCTCAATTTGGCAGCTTTACGATGTGTGGACTTCAACTCCCAGAATTCCCCAGCCAGTATACTGGCTGGGGAATTCTGGGAGTTGAAGTCCATACATCTTCAAGTTGTCAAGGTTGAGAAACACTGCTACAGATTAAATGGAAACCAGCAGTGCACTCCAGCTGCCATAGGATCCAATGCCATCTTGAGCTGCTTCAGGAGAAGTACAGCATCAAGTGATAGTTCCACTCTATCCTGCACTGGTCAGACAACCCCTGAAATACTGTACCTGGTTCTGGTCCCCACAATACAAGAAATATGCTGAGGAAATAAGAGTGATGAAGATGGTGAGGGACTTGGAGGCCAAATACTGCAGAGAATAGTTAAACAAATTGAGCATGTTTAGCCTGAAAAGAGAAAGCTGAAGGGAGATATGAGCGGTCTTCTAATATGTGAAAGGTGGTCACAGGGAAGAAGAGGTGGGTTTGTTCTCCTTAGTGTCCAAGGGTAGGGCAAGAACCAGCAGGTGGAAGCTTTACAGAGGGAGATCCAAATTTGAAATAATATAGAATTTCTTGACAGTGAGAACTATGAAGCAGTGGGAAAGCCCATCTCCTGGAGTCATGGAGGCACCATCACTGGAGGGTTTCAAGTAGATGGGACAACCATTTGTCTGGGATGGTCTGAGGATTCTTGCCCTGGGCAGGGGGGTGGACTAGAAGTTCTCGAAGCTCTGTTCCAACCCTAAGCTTCTATGGAAGCTCCCTGGCAAATCAATCCATTTCAGTCTAACCCTGATAACAGGTTTGTTGTTATGGGGATAAATTTGGAGGCTGCCTTGGATCCTGGAGGAAAGACAGGATATACATCTAATAAATAAGACAAAACAAGTAAATGAAAGCTTTTCCACATTCCAAGTTAAAAAAAAAAATACAATGTATTGTCCAGTGTCTTCTTTTCACTTATACTTGAGATGTTGAATGCAGCACTGAAAAGATTTTGTTGAGTTTGAAAGGCAGCTGTATTCACTCTGAGCAAGAGACATCTGCTAGGAATCAAAACTAATCTGCCTTCGGTTCCTGGTAAGTGGCACATCCAAGCAGACAATCAAGAAGTATGTCTGAAAGTTCACGTTGGTAAGGAATGGAGATTCCACTGGATTACAGATTGTCAGGACTGACTTCTTCACATGGCCAGTGGTTTTGAGATAACAGCCCTAGGTTCTAGTTTGATTTAGGGAGACAGTTTTCATATGTCTGTATGAAGTCCCTTTGGTGTGTTGAATTATAACAGCTAACAAGGAGGACATCAGATGGAGTAAGCTGGTCTAGGTGGTGGGTATGTCCATCAAAATCAGATGGGCATGCATTTATAAATACACTGATATCATTTATTTGCAGGGTTTCAAGCCAATAAACAGAAAGAGTTTATTAACAGCTAAATGTTCACTGTTCCCAGTTCATCAAGCTTACCTCATTCCTCAGCTTAAATCAGTTTTATTTTCATCTTCCAAACTGGGGCAGCGGCTGCATTTTTATAAACTCAACATCTTTATTTTGTGTTTTAGATATTTGTTGCTTTCTGTATTTTGGGTTGTAGATTAGACTACTCACTGCCGTAGGAACCATTATTGTATACCAAAATGCTGCACACATATAACTGGATTCTTATAAAACTTTGAACAATAATTTATGTGCCTGCAATAAATGCAGTCTTATACTTTGAACAATAACCTTTCTTCCTCCTACGTGTTATTTCATGAGCCCTTTACCAGATAGGATTTAGAACTCAGAATTGCAATCCAAACTAGCAAGCAAAAGGCATATAATATCAAGCTTTTTTAATTAGAAAGAATAGCTCTTATTCCGTTTGCTAAAATGAATCTTGGTACCTCTGGCTACTTATATGAGAATTTTATTCGGGGTGTGTGTGTGTGAGGGAAGGGTTATTCAGATCTGTTGGTTTCCTAAATAATAACATAGTCTTTTCATGTTTCTTGGTTAGCAGGATCTGGTTGTCCAGGGATCACAGAGACAAATCATGGGAAATCCCTTCCAGTAGACCCGCCTGGGAAGGAAAGTCCTCCCTTGGTTCCAACATGGAGATTTTCCAGAATCCTTCCTTGCTAAGAAACAGGCTGTGCAATTTGTTGGCAGATGACTCAATATGGAATCCGAAGCCTAGGACATTTGGGGTGTTTTCATGGATGCTCAGTAAAACCAGATATGTCAGGTTTTCATATCTCTGGTTTTCTTAATGTGGAACCATTCCTGGAATAGCAGTCTGTAGGCTTGCATGTTTCAATCTGAAAATAGCATAAGGGGCCCCTAAGGAAAACTAGATGAGCAAACCAGGTCTTGGGGATGCTCTGTAGTGCTGAGCAGAGATATTGTCTTGTGGTGTTCTCTGACAGTTCTCATTAATAAAAGTGCTTTAGAAGTTTGTTTCAGAGGACATGAGAAAGACCAGCATTAAGATATTATAAATACATCCACAGAACAGGGTTGGTGTTGCTATGCCTTTTACGGAGGTTCTTTTTGGGATTCTCTGTTTTATATGCACCTCTTTCTGCAGGGGTGGTCAAAATGTGCCAGATGTTGGGTACACTCTTGTGATCAGAGCTAGCATGGCTGACGAAAGAGATCTTGAATCAGTGAAGTTCAATGAAGGTGTCAGCACAACATGCATCTCCTGTAAAGAAGTCCAACAGCATGCTAGGGATAATAAAAAACAGTATTGAAAATAGAGATGCCAATATCATAATGCACTTATATAAACCAGTGGTGTGACCACATCTGGAATATTGTGTGCTGTTCTGGTTGCCCCACCTCAAAAGGGGTACAGTGGAAGTAGAGAAGATTCAAAGGAGAGCAACTAAATGGTCAAGGGGCTGGAGCAGCCAGGAAAAGTTGTGACATGTGGGGCTTTTTAGTCTGGAAAGGATGCAAATGAGAGGGGACATGATAGAGGTAGACAAAATTTTGCAGGGTGTGGATCAAGTGGACCAGGACAAGCTGTTTTCCCCTCCCCAAAATTCTAGAACCAGATCAAGTTGGATCCTGGAAGAACCAGGACAGAGAAAAAGAAATATTTTTTATACAACATGTAATTTAACTTTGGAATCCACCACTTTGAGATGTGGTACTCTGAGATGTAGAGCTTGGCTAGCTTCAAAAAAGGATTGGAGCTATTCTTGGAAGTCCTAGGAATCCATGGCTCTTAGCCTTGATTTCAGTGGGACTGCCTCTGAAGGCCATTTGCTGGGAGACCAGTGGGCTTCCTTGGGCAGATGGCTGGGATAATGATATGTGGGAATGACCTTGAGAGACGGAGGGAAGAGATGCTGCCTAGGGAAGGATCAGATAAGAGAGGGCATAGCCCACAGCTGCATAATGGGCAGAGACAAAGATTCAGAAAGGAATCTCCCTAACTTCTCAGGCGGTAAAAGAGACGGCGAGATTGATATCAGTCTTCCCAGGTAGAAAACACGACCAGAAAAGCTAATTCTACTTTGTTGTAAGGCTACATAAATAGAATCTTGCAAATCTGAAAGTACAGATCTTCCTCCCCAGATCTCCTTTTACTCCCTGAGAAGTTAGGGAGGTTTTTTGCTAAGTCTCTTTCTCTGCCTGCTATCCAACTGCAGGTTATGCCCTCTCTTATCAGATCATTCCCTAGGCAACATCTCTTTGCCCCATCTTCTAAGATCATTCCCACATACCATTACAGTTGGCCACTGGAAGAACCAGCAGATGGATTAGATAGGCCAGGGTTCTGGTACAGAGGAGCACGGCTTCTGTTCTTATGCTCAAAGCCTTTTATGTACAAATCACAGTGCAGTGCAGATTTTAACTCTTCCTGCAGAGACCTGTCGTAGCCTTTTTCTGCTCTTTTAAATCAGGAACGTCCCAGGAGAACTTAGTTTCTTTGGTTGTACATGACTTTAGAAAGCTTGTTTTATTGTATAGTAAACTGGTTTGCACCTTAAGCAGCATGGAATTATTTAAAGTAATCTTGTCTCCTTTTGGAAAACAAAACCAGATCAGGGATCCTGAGTGGAGGCCCAAATTATCCCTGTTCTTCTGGATGGATGTATACAAGAGGATGCAGTTCAGTAGGGACCAGTCAGGTGTGATGGATTTTCAGCACAGGGAAACTTGGTTCACTTACAGCAGTGTTTTTCAACCTTGGCAGCTTGAAGATGTGTGGACTTCAACTCCCAGAATTCCCCAGCCAGCAAGGCTGGCTGGGGAATTCTGGGAGTTGAAGTCCATACATCTTCAAGTTGCCAAGGTTGAGAAACACTGACTTAGAGTTTGTCAGTTGATCATGGGCCACTGCCTTTCCCCTAGCTTATTTTTATCTTTTCTGCTTGCACAGGCATCCTGGCTATGCCAACTGTATTTGGAAGCATGGATATAATCACTTTGCGCGTGATTAGCAGGAAACAACCCCTTGATGTATTTTTACAGGCCTTCTCGGGCATCTCAGCTCAGCTCAGCTCTGTCCTTTGAATAATTGATGGGAGTGGTGAATTTTTAATCTCCTTCTGAGGTCCTCAGTAACGTTGTTGTGATCAAGTTCACTTCCAGACAAAGATGCTGCCTTTCCACAGGTGCTCTGTCTCTGTCATTTGTCTTTCTGATTGTGGTAGTGGAGGAAACTGGATAGGCACATCCTTGCCAACAGTTAGATGTGACTGCGTAGAAATCGTTTGTGTTTAAAAGGTTTGAGCAATATTCGGAGTGTGAGAGTGTTTTCGAATTCTGGAATATGGGTCAATTCAGTAATTGTCCTGGTCAATGTTTCAGTGGGAGACCACCAGATGATATACCAGGCCAATTGGCTGGACCAGGCAACCCTAGCATGTATGACTTGAAGGTCATCAGGTCCATCCCCTGCTCAGTGCAAGAATCCCATAAATCACCCTTGACAGGTAGTCCTCAAACTCCGACTCTTTTAGGTGGCTTGTTCCACCGCTGGGCAGCTCACACCACCAGGATATTCCTCCTAATATTCATCAGGACTCTCCTTTCTCAATTTCAAAAAACATCCTGAAATGGCCATAATATTCCAGCCAAGAAAACTGGAATATGAGAGTATTCATGGTGTCTCCAGGAATCAGGGAGATGTTACCATAAATGTGTTATGTGAACACAACTATGTCATCTTTCCTTCTTTGGGGGTAAGAAAAAGGTGAAAAAAACTATGAGAAGACAAAAGGCGGTCAGAGATGGAAGGCAGGATCACCTGGATTCTCCCCTCCCCAGGTATGAAATAAGTCAGGGAGATGCTACAGTAGACGTTTTGTCTAGAAACACCCCAATTGTGCAATCACACCATTATTTCAACAACAGCCAGATTTTATGGGCAACCCTGGGCTTCATTTTCCTCCTTGTAATTAGATTTAATAAAGCTTACCGTGAGAATGGAGAGGATTAATTAATGCTTGTCAGCCCCTGGAGAGCGTTTTGTTGCAGGCAGCCTTTCCACCATTACAAAGCTTTGGATGTACTCTAAGCACTTTTGCAGCATCTTTTAATAAGTCACCATGGAAGCGTAAAGGAGATGCCCGATTAAGGTAAACAAAATACCCGTAATATATGCAGTTATAATCTGTGTCTGTTCTCTAACCAAGGTAGCCGGGAATCTTTTTAAAGTTTCTAGCCCTCGTATTTGCCGAGAGCAAGGCTGCCTTTGTAGAATGGCTCTCAGGCTAATTATCTTTAATCAGTCAAGAAGAAACCCTCTTTTTTTTAAAAAAAAGGAGTTCATCCTGATGAAATCGTACATTAGGTGATTGCAGGAGCTAGTGAAATTTTTGGAGAAGGGACTTCCCAATTAAAAATAAAAAGATTGGGTAGATTCAGAATTAGAATCCTAGAGTTGGAGCCATTGACCTAATTACTGGTAGTAATTACCAATTATTAGTAATTGATAGAGTAATTTTGTGACTACCCCAACCACCCTAGTTTCCAGTTGATCCTTAACCTGTATAGTTGCTTTGACTAGTGGTGCAGGTCTAGTATAACCATAAACACTTGCTAAGTGTTCTTCACCCACTCTTGGTGCTCCCTTGATAAATAAGGGCGAACTAAAGTCCGCTGTACCTCTCCTGACCCTTCTTGGCCTGGATCATCTTCTCAGCTCAGCTTGGCAAAAATCTCACAGATGCAGCTGTGAAGTGATGCAGAACAATCGATTACCTTCTGCCAGTGAGAAAGTGCAAATGGCTTTTGTATCTGCAATGACTTAAACTCATTCTCCTGTTCTTCTGGTGAATTAATGGGCTCTTAGCCTTGAAGTTGAGCAGTTGACTGAGGAAGAGAGAACTGCTGGCTTCCAGCTGAACCCTCATGTTACACTTGAGCAAATCTGGTGAAGGGGTGCCCTTCACCTCTCTGGGTCATTCTGTAGGAACCCACTGGGAGAGATCACCCACTGGTCAGAGGCAGGAATCATTGATGCTCTGATAGTATCTTCCTTCACTCCAGTCTGAGTGGGAGATGTGGCAGAGGTCCTGCCCCAGCATCTGGAAACTCTGAAGGTCTGGAATGGGAGAAAGTCTCAGACCCCAACCAATGTTCCCTCTAGTCCAGGGAAGCTGATGCGGAAGTCATGAAGTCTTCTGAACCTTTTCTTTACTGCTGCTGCTCCATCCGTCCTTCAGCCTGGAGCTTGGCAGAAGGTCTGTGGGCTTCAGCCCAGCTCCAGAACAGGAAGCTGTCTTCTCACTCCCTCCCTTTGTAAAAACACACTTTTTTAATACATCATCTTTGATAGTAAGTAGGAGATTGTCATTGTGTGGCCACACATCTACACAGTTTAGAGGGAGCATTGGACCCAACCCATCTGAGATGGGGAGGTTACTTATTCAGAAGATTTCTGATTTGAGGATTACACCAACTTCAGCTCTTAATGGGGTGGTGCTTTCCTATGGAGAACAAGCCCATAGTTTGAGGATCTTTCTGGACTCATGGCTCCTGCTGGAGAAGCAGGTGGAGCTCATGACAAGGAGGGGTGTTTCCTAGCTCTGACCGGAATGACAGGTATGGTTTTATGTAGAACAGGAAGCATTGAAGATTGGCACTCATGCCTTTATCCCATCCTGTCTGGATTGCTGTTATTTGCTTTCCATGGGGCTTCCCTTGAAGACCACCCAGAAACTTCAGCTGGTGCAAATGCAGTGGCTGACACGCTCACCATGCAGCCTCATTGCACCAATGTAACACCAATGCTGCAAAAGTGCTGTTGGCTTTCAGGATGTTTCCAAGTGCCATTCAAAGTGATGGTTATCAGTTGCAGAGCCCTACATGGTTCAAAGCCTGGATATCTAGGAGACCATCTGTTCCCGACTGATTGTGCCTGCCTAGTCTGAGCCTAACGTAGTTCCTCATCTATTGAGAGGTGTGATGGGAGGGGCTCCAAAATCTGGCATTCTCTGGGGACTCCCCCCAATGCAAGGCTATAACTCCCCAAAAGCTTGTAAAACTGGTGTAGAAGGCCTTTAAGAACTTGATTGGTGCACCATTTGTGATTGTTATAATAATAAATACTATATATTTTAAAAAGCAATTTACAAATCTTATAAATAAATAAGTACACATGATCCAAAAAATGAATTTAAAACTCCATCGTGCCCTGATTGGAGTTGAGCTAGAGGAAGCTTAAAACTATTTCCTTTGTATTCCCATTTCAGTCTCTGTGTGTTTAAGGCTGGAAAACAGATTTAATTATAGATTGAGTATCTTATCCAGGTATGGGTATTATATGGAACCACAGTCCTGGTAAGCAGACTTAGAGCAAATTATGGATTAAGCACTTTGTATTTGAACCCACAATCTGGGTTTTACAGTAGATCAAACTATATTAGGATGTAGGGTCAAAACTGGTGAGGGAGTATTGAACAGCTGAACATGTTTTCAGTAAGTTGTTTCCACTTCTTTTGTCGCTTCTAAAATGATTACTATTGTTAGATTTCTATTCCGCCTTTCCTCCAGAAGTGCAAGGCACTGTATAGAGTGCTCTCTCCTCCATTTTTCCTCACAACAACCCTGTGGTTAGGAGTATATGTGGCCCAGAATCACCCAGCAAGCTTCCATGGCTAAGGGTAGATTTTAACCTATTTATCATTGCTTCTTGTTGGGGTTTCAACTTTTGAAGGTTGATGAACAGGATTTGTGTTTTCTAAACGAAGAGAAGGTAGGAATGTCAGTGTTGCAAGCTGGTACAAAGATGTGTATAATAAATAGAAGTAGCTTGCTATAAAAATTAATGCAAGGCAGTTTGATTTAATTTGGTTATGTCCCATCAAGTTGGTGTTGACCCTTAGCAACTAGATAGATAGACCTTCTCCAGGATGATCTATCCTCAGTCTGACCCTTCAGGTCTTCCAAAAGTGTGCCCATCACCACTGTAAACAACTCAAGCCACCTTACTGCTGGCTGTTGTCTTCTCTTTTCTTCCACCTTTCCCAGCATTATGGGCTTGTAAGGGGAGCCAGATCTTCACATAAAGTGTCCAAAATAGGATAACTTGAGCCTGATCATTAGAGTGACTTGTTCTATGACAAAGCAGTTCGCTAATTTAATTGATGTGGGTTTGCTATGATTTGCCAACTGGAAGTAAGTCAGATCACAGTTCTGAGAAAAAGGTTTGGAAGCATAAAGTTTTGAATCTTTTGGGACTTCATTGTCTCAGTCTTGTAGAGGACATGTTAAGCCAATACGTGTAGGTTTAAATGCTTAGCCACAAAGATTTGGATAATTTTGAGTCAGTTTTTTTTAATGCATCTGCTGTTGCACGCATCATTTCTATTTGTTAATTTAATAAATTAACATTTTTTAAAAAAATTAACGATTCATTTAGTTTCTGCAGTTTGCCTTCCATTTTGGACATCTTTTTTTAACCTGCAATTATTAGAAGTCCCATGATACAGTTTCTGGCTAAAGTTCTCATCTTTCATTGGAATACAACACTCCTACTGCTCTATTATATCTTTTTTCCTTTAGGCAATGGTACATTAAGGTTTTCCTTTTAACGTTTGTGCCTAGAATGTTGCAAATGGATATTGGAAAAGATGAAATGTTCTGGTAGGGCTAAATAGGTATTTTCAAATACATCTGTTGTGGCTAGATTACGTATGAAATTTTGGTTGGCATGAAGAAGTGAACCCTGAAATGAATTTCAGACTTGCTGCAAAGAATCGAGTGATCATCTCCTAATTCAGAGCTGGATTTTCCCAGTCTACTGGGTCATACGATAAAGCATCAGCTGGCATCAAAGATACTTTCTGGGCCAAAGTTACCATTATTATGCTGGTTTTGTTCATTGTCAGTGTTTTTATTCATAATCATATGAAAGGCTTTCGATGGCAGGGAGTCCTTTATTCTGTCTTGGTATTTGGTTCACTTTCAGGGTTGGTAGAGTTCTACATAAACCAATTTCTTTCTTTTTCGCAGAAATGTGTAGTATCAATGACTACGGTTGATAAATTGGCCAGCTCATGCAGATTACTAAGCCATAATGTGATTTGTTTAGTTTCGGCTTAACATATGGAACAAACCCAGCCATGATGGTTTCTAAACTGTGGGTCACTGGTTTAGCTTGTGTGGTTTATCAAACAAAACATTGGTAAGGAATGTTTTGCTTAGGAGGTGTGTGATCTCTTTAATTATGTGGATGGATTTCTACCTTGAATAATTGAAGACCTTGTTATTTTGCTCAGCTTGTATTTTTACAGTCGTGTTGTCAGAAGTTTCTAAAATTGGATATGAATATAGAGATTTGCTGACAATCCAGCAGTCCTGGATGAATTTTGTGACTGATTTGAGGTAAGAGATGTCAGGACCCAGATAGAGGCTGAAAGAGTTCAGCCTAACTTGGTGGACCTACCTGAATAAAAGAGCAGGAATGCTGAGAATGTAAACATCCATCTGCCATCAACATACAGCTTGCGGGTAGAGATAAGAAGAACTCCTGTCTTCTCCTCTGAGAGGGCAGTGCTCTAAGGCAGTGTGATGTATTTGAAAGTAACGAGTATAAATTCTGTATACCATTCCCTCTCAGTCAGTAACTATCATCTATTTTACATGACTACTATTCCTGGAATAAAATAACTAGCTATGTTTAGCCCTGTCTCACTAAGAGCCTGACAGATAGGAAGAGAGCAGGAGAAGATACTGAAAAGCATTTTTGTGGAAAAGGCTGAATAGGACAGGGAGGGTTGGGGGATTCCCCAATAAATAGGTGTTGGAAAACTTACCTCTTGTCCTCCATACTTTACTTTTTGAAACTCATTTTTATCAGTGATATTTTTCTTTTGGGAGATTCTTTCATCTTGCTATAGGGGGGAAGAGACTTTAGCTCCCCTCTCTCTTCTCTGCAAAGCTGCATGTAATCCCCCTTGCCCCAGTTTAGCACACCTCCAGTCTAACTGTGCTGATATCTAATTGCAAAGTTCATATGCTGAATTTAAGGGCAGGGGAAGGGATTGCAACGAGCTGAATTTCGTATTTTGATTCATCCCAATTAAATTTTGGCTTTACGTTTTTGGATGACTCTTGTTCAACTAAATCAGCTTACTCTTCAGTTTGGCCCTTTTTTCTTTTCTTACAGGTTACTTATGTGTGCAAATACTTATAGACATGGTTTTACTAGAAAAAGTACCAGCTCTGAAATAAATGTTAGAAATTCTGAAAATTAAAGCCAAAGGTAACTAGAATAAACCAAAACGAACCCGTGAAATATTAGAAGAATGGATCAATGGCCATCTATTGACCCCTATTAGAAATGGGCCAGTGGATCATCATGTTGGTTGGCTAAATATTTCTGGAGAAAAAAATCCCCAGGAAATGTTCAGCCCTCCTTATTTTCCAGCTGGCCTGCTATGTTCAAAATCTCCATTGCTAACCTGAAATGTTGACTATCCAGTAATACATTTAATACTCTTCGATTTGGGTTCTTAATGATGACTCTGAATTACTGATCCTCTGTGATTTAGTTTTGGGAGCAAAAACTTGTATTTCTCATGGCTGATCATTTATGTGAAATATTTGTATCCTGCCTGCCAAATTGTGATTCTAAGGCAGTGTTGTCCAAACTTGGCCACTTTAAGATGAGTGGAATTCAACTCCCAGAATTCCCCAGCCAGCCATGCTGGCTGGGGAATTCTGGGAGTTGAAGTCCACTCATCTTAAAGTGGCCAAGTTTGGACAACACTGCTCTAAGGGATATTTGATGGTAGCACCTGGTTCTTGTTCAGAGTTTGCCCATTCAATGGGATCTACTTGGCCTATATGCTAATTTCTTTGTTCTGTTTCTTTTCTCCTACTTCCCTTTCAAAACACTGTTTACCCCTTTTCCTTCTCCCATCTTTCCCTCTCCTTTTTGAAAATACTCCAAAGCTCACAAACGCAAACCTATGGTGCCTCCAGGTATGCAGCGCATGTAACAGATGTTTGTGTGTTGTGTTGCACCTCATTTTTGTTAGTTTGTTTTGGAATGAAACTCACTCGACTTTACTGTATGTTGTGTAAAACAAAGCCCCCAAATGAAAGACCCTCTCTACAAAATAAGGCAAAAATCACCTAGCGTAGACCATCAAACCAAGGATGAGGTGCCCTTTACAAGCATATCAAATTGTGCTGGGCATTGAAGAGTGACAAAGGTGTCTGTAGGGTATGGTAAAAAAAACACCAAACCAAGATGGAGGCTTCAATCACACCACTGTGGATGTCATCTTGACTTTTTTTGACCTTACCCTGTTGACATTCCTGGTGACAAACAGATTAAGAGAAGATCCTTCCAAGTTAGAAGAAAGCAGGTGAGTACAGTGGTGGAATTCACTTGGCTTTCCCCGGCAAATATTTTAATCATCTTGAATTCATAGAGCTATTCGTGGCCACTGGCTTTTCCTAAATTAGAAGAATGCTTGGGCTCAACCATTAGCCTGGCTTGGGACTACATCAATACAGTTATTGCTCCATCAGCAACCAAATTACTTTCACTCTGGACAACTGTGCTTCCTACAGTCCTCCTCATTGTGTTTCATCTTTTCTCAGCTGATGGCTTTGTCTGCTGATTCCTCTACCCCCCCCCGTGCATTTCCTTTTTCTCCCCAGTACCATCCGTAACCTTGACGTCTTGTTTCCTTCCCCTGTGTATTCACTATGGCTATATTAACATGCTTAACTAGATGTTAAGTGGCTACAGTCCTAAGTTTAGTTATTTTTAACCTCTGTTAATTTTTTTGTGGCATAGCCTGATATGTGAACCAAGGGGTTTGGCTGAATGAACAGTTTAAATGTATTTAGAACACTTAGAAAATCAGTTAATTCAGTAACCAGGTTAAATGTGTGTGGGAATGCAGTCTTAGCAGTCTTAGCATATTAAACTACATTGTACTGAATTGGTCAGCCTTGTGAGGTAGTCCAGAGAAGAAGCACATCCAGAAGTACTAGCTCTACTTTATTGTAAGGTTATGTTAACAGAACGTTGCAAGTCTGAAAGTACATCTCTCCCCCCTTGCCTTTTCAGCCCAAGAAACTAGGGAGGGTCCCTTCTGAGACGTTTACCATTCCCCATTCCTTCTGTAGGCTCAGCTGCCTCTTATCCAACTGTTGCCTAGTCTACAGCTCTTCCTCCTGTCTCCCAAGGTCATTCCCACATACCATTACAGCTGGACTGTTGCTCCATCCAGCCCAGTTATGCCTACTCTGTGCTATGCATCTTTCCTGCTTATTTTTTTTAATTGAGAGGAAAGGAATATTTTCCCATCCCACCTGGGGGATGGGATACTGGAGAATGAAACTGGGATCTTCAGCACACGAAGATTGTAATGATCCCCTTGCAATTATTGTAAGGGCTCAGAGAGTGCAGTATTTGTGAGTGGAAACTGGAGACCTTTTCATTGTATATTGTCAGGGCCACCCCAAGAACGATGACAAGGCAGTCCTGTATAGTTCCTTTGTTAGCTTACGCCCTAAAGACAGAATCTCGCCAGACTAAAGCTATGCTAAAGCAACTAGTGGATATACCCCGTGAGACTCCAGGGAGGGGCCAGTCTCAGCTTCTTCACCTTCTCATGGTCCTGCTGCAGGCTGAGGAAGCGCTTCCTCAGGAATGCTCTCCCTCCCTCCTGATAACCTTGATCTTCCATTCCCATATCTGCCTTGCACATGCCTTCCATTACATATATAGGGTAGAAATTGATGTAGACTTCCTCTGATATCCCATATAAAAATAGCCCTGCAAATGATGTGGTATTGCTACTCTAAACCAAATGGAGCTGAATAGCTTTTGAACATTCTCCCTGCCCCACCACACTCTACATTTTTTAAATAAAAAACTCATCAAACTATACTTTCTTATACATTGGATTTGTATCAATGCTAAGCTGGGCTGGAGCCAAGTTTTGACAGCTAAATCCAGCAATCTAGAGCAGCGTTTCTCAACTTCAGCAGCTTTAAGATGGGTGGACTTCAACTTCCAGAATTCCCCAGCCAGCATGCTCATACAACAATAAATCAGAAAACAATACCCTAATCAAGCAGTAAACAATACTCTACCAATTCAGCAAACAGTCAACCAATAAACAACAGCCTAATCAAGGAGAAAACAACACCCCCATCAACACTGCCAGGGCAAGCTACTGCATATAAACAGAGAGCAAACCCCACACTCTTCGAGCACTGAAGATGTTACCTAGTCAGGTAATGAAACGTCTGCAAGAAAACAACCAAGCTCAGAGAACCCCAAGGACTCCACATTTCAACCCTGAGTTACAGATATTCTCTTCTATTAATACACTAGAATTTAGAGCCTGGCCTCTAAAAACATTAGCATATTATCTCAACCAGTCATATTGTATTTGGAGGTAGCAAGGAATGCTGGCTGGGGAATTCTGGGAGTTGAAGTCCACCCATCTTAAAGTTGCCATGTTTAAAAAGCACTTGCAACAGGTCTGGCTTACTGTATTTGGAAGTAAGTGAACCCATGACCCATTGCCATCTAAAAATTGGACTGCCTTTCCAGCAAGGCCATTAAGCCCAGCCTAAAACAGTAATTGCACTGAAATTCTTCTCACGGAGTCTCTTATGGTTCTTTTATACTGAAAGAATAATTAACGCTTTGCAAAAAGACAAGAAGTCATTCCCCACTTGTGCCAAAATAATAGTAATGAAGACAGCAATCGCTGGTTGATGCCTGGGTCGCTCGTGGAGAAATGGCCAAAGGGTCAACTAAAAGTGGTCTCCACCAGTCCTTGATAGGAAAACTATACTGACATAAAATTAGTTGTCCCCCTGGCCACTCTATCTGGTCCCATGGTGCTGTTCACATTTACCCATACAGTACATGTTCAGGAGAGGAGTTAGTAGATGGTTCCAGCTTTGTTTCCTTCTTTCCCCACCAAACATCACATCTAGCAGAATAGTATTCATCCGTCACTGTGTAACGTTGCACGGAGATGACACTGGGGAGGAGCTGAGTTTTGAGAGAAGTCTTTGTTTAGCAATCTGCCAAGACTTGCTCTGGTTTTGTCCAAGTGCGTTCAGATTTTTGAGCCAACATTCAGGAATGGGAGGGAAGAGAACATCCCCACCCCTGCCTAGGGGCCAATGGGTGCCATGTTATCCCACGCATAGGGGTCACCTGATTCGGTCACAACAGAATGGTCAGTGAAGTGCATAAGAGGGAATCCCTGTGTGGGGTTAAGGGAGAAAAGACTTATTTTAACACTGTTACAGTTCAGGATGACTTGGGACTGCTTCAAGTCTGGGCTAAGGATCTGGCAAAGGCTGTGAGGACATGGCAGATGAAAGAGGTTAGCAGGGCATGTTTGGGCCACAGTCATATGCAAGTGAAGAAGGGCTCAACTTTACTTGGTTGACTCTCCCATTTCTCTCCTTCCTTACCTCTCTTGCAAAGCCTGTGGGTATGCCGATTTAAGCTTTCGGCCCTTCTGTTGGCGCAAGCATCAGAACACAGTTAAAGGTTGACTCTCTTGGCTAGAAGGAATTGCGGTGGTGGAGTCTGAGCCTGCAGTTTTTTGGCCTACCCACAAATACTTGCTGCTCAACTCTGGGAAACAGAAATGCAAAGCAAGTTGTGCTTCCGAAGATACTAAGAATGCTTCCAATTTTCTTTCCTCCTCAAGTGAAAAAGGACCAGTGCAATCATTCTGATTGAGATTACAGTTCTTTCAAAAGATTATGAAATCACTGTGCATCCAATAAACTAAAAGATACACTAGGCCTTATTCACAGAATCCATGTTCTCCAGGACCCCTAATTTTAGATATATGGAGATTGGGTACAATGATTTAGCAGTGAAGAAGAAAAACACTGTAGATATGAGCAAAGTATTCCTTAGTATGGCTGTAGAGCACTTTGGATTTTATCTCCAAAGGCAATATTGGAAGTAGCACTGTTGGTAGCTCTTTCAAGCAGCTGTATCGTTTTCTCACATGATCCTGGGAAACAATACAGCTGCTTTAAAGAGTTGCAGGAAGATGCTACTTTCATGCTTTGGAACACCTTTTTGGAATCAAATGCAAAGGACTCTGCAGCCCTTATTTAAAAGCCTTGAAAACAGATTGTATTCTAGCACAGTCTCCCTGTCAAATTACAGCTATAGCAGGAGATACATCATAATGGTGGAAAGGTGTTAGCTTATCCTTTTACAGGTAGTCCTCGCTTACTGACTGCCTTGTTTAGCAACTGTTCGAATTTACAACTTTGTGACCAGTCCTTGCATTTATGACTGTTGCAACGTCCCTCGGTCACATGATTGCCATTTTGTGCTTCCCAACCAGTTTGCAGCAAGCAGAGTTAATGGAGAAAGTGGAAGTAAAATTGTAAGTTGTACTCATGTGATGTTTCGCTTAATGACCGTGGTGACTTGCTTTACAGTCAGATGGGAAGTGACGTCATAAGTCCATCGTGGTCATGTGATTTTCCACTGAGCGACCACAGCGCTTAGTGATGGAGTTCTTGGTCCCAATTATGGTCACTAAGCGAGGACTCCTGTAATAGATAGGCTAAATTTTCCTAGAAGCATCTGTAAACTTTAGTGCAGTGTTTCTCAATCTTGGCAACTTGAACATGTGTGGAGTTCAGCTTCCAGAATTCCCCAGCCAGCTGGGGAATTCTAGAAGTTGAGCTCCACACGTCTTCAAGTTGCCAAGGTTGAGAAACACTGCTTTAGTAGTTCACAGACTTGTTTAGGTTACTTAAACATGGGAAATACATAATATGAAAAGATATTTTGTCAAGAGTTCTTTGAGAAGTAAAATTACATAACCCACAGCAACCTAATTGAATAATTTCCCTTTCTCACTGTGGGGAAGCCTTGCAAGAGAGGACAATATTTTTATTGGTATTTTTTTTTTTTTTGAAATTACTGAAATTATTTTTCTTCTTGCTGTTCACCTCCTTGCTTTTCACTCTCAATCTCTTTGCTCGCTTTTTCCACTCCTTTTGGTTGCAGACAAGTGTAAGCTCTGTAAGATGCAAGGCAGGGTGAGCCCTTCCTATGCCGCGTCAGTCCGGCTCTGCAAAGACTCACACTGCAGCGAGCTGAAAGTTATACCAGGTCTCTTGAGGGGGGCACAGATCAGCTTGATTTTTCTTTTTTAAGTAGCATATGTGCAAAACCTGTCCTTCACCTGGTCACCTTGTCGCTATTTCATTTTTAATTTGGATAAAGTAGGATAGAGAACATGAATGTTACCGCTGTTTTGGCTCATTCTACCCAGCGATCAGCGTAGGTCAACATCTGCAGGATGGAATAGATGGACTCGTGAGCAAAGCGCCATCTCTTTGGTACGTGGGTTGCAATGTAGAAATGGGATGCAACGCTGCAATGCGAATACAGAAAGGGCGGGGCTTGGACTGCAATGCCACGCCCACCATCATGCAGATTTTGACTCCCCTTTGGACGCCGGTGATTCTCCCTTTAATTCCTGAAGATGTTAGTGTTTCTGCCCTGCATCTCTATTAGGTAAAGTCCCAATGAGATATAGATAGATAGATTGATCAATCGATCGATCAATCAATCAATGGTTCTATCTATCACAGGGTGTTCCAAAAAGTCAAAATGGCAGCCACAATGATGTAACCGCCTATCTGTGGACACCTCTGCATTTATCTGCTTTTCTTCTGCTCTCTGTTCAAATGTTTACATCTCAAATTGTTTCTACCCTTTTAATGAAGAATTTTGAACAAGCTAAATGAAATTCTCACTCATCTATCCCAATGCCATTCACTAGTAGCTGTTTCCAGTATAAAGAGGACCAGCTTTAGAGTCCTTGCCAGTAGCTGTCAAAAATGAGGGATCCGTGAGAAAAAAGACAGGCGGCCTGTATTCGGCATTGCAAACATGCTGGAGTTTACAGAGATTCGTATGCAGACTTCTAAAGTGAGTCATTCAAAGCCACTTGTTTGGATCAACAGACTTATCTGTGTGCTTTTCCCCCCATGTTCATTTAAAAAGAGCAACAGGAGCAATTTCAGTCCCTTTAATGAAAAGACTTGCAAATGCTGATTGTTCCTCATGAAAGAAAGAAAAGCAGCAACCTTTTCCTCCAGTTCTAGTCCTCACCCA
Organism: Python bivittatus; assembly: GCF_059951505.1. Lineage (NCBI taxonomy): Eukaryota > Metazoa > Chordata > Lepidosauria > Squamata > Pythonidae > Python > Python bivittatus. The sequence goes on along the minus strand of NW_028277098.1, from coordinate 98,493,603 downwards.
GTTGAAGGTCGTGATTTGTTGACTGAAGAGAAATGCACATTTTAGCTCTTGCAGGAAGCTTTTTAGCTCTGTATGCAAGGAATAATTGTGCCATATCTACACCTATATCTATATCTATAAAAATAAAAAGTGAAATGTGGCTGGGCAGATCCCACAGAATGTAGAATAGAGAGGGACACGGTCTCCTTTCCGCTGTGGACAAGTGACTTCTAATTTTCTCTTTTCCCATCTCTCTTTGACCTTTGCTGCCCTTCTCCACTCTCACTTACACCGGCTTCATCCCAACCGATACCTTTTGTGGTGTGTGCATGTGTGCATTTGTGGGAGTGTATCTTGTTTGTGCCATCCATGTTGTGTTTCCTTTGTAGCTGACTGCTTTGAGGCATGAGCAGCGATGTTGACTTTGCCTGATTGTTGTGTGTGCTTCCAGTAACAACTCAACAGTGTTCCTTTTGCTATCGGCAGTGAGCACCAGCTCATACTTTGTTGTATGTGCTTTAATTAGGGTTTCCAGATCTGGACTGCCAAACTCTAAGCGATCACTAGGTGGCAGTAAAGGACTAGCATCGGTGGCATCTCTGTATCACCATCTGGTGGTCATCTGAGGTCCTGCAGCCCAGAGCTGATAGCCTTAGCTTGAAAAAAGAAGCCCAATTGTCTTAATAGTAACAGGGAAAAAAAATCATCTCCATGTTCAGGGCCCCAGATAAAGCCTTCAGACCTGGCAGAATTTCTTAAATTTTCCTGTTGAGCTGCATGCACTGTGTTTTATTCTGGTGATTGTCTGACTCTTTGTGCCGAGTTCTTTTAGTCAAGCATGGTGCTTCTAAACTAAATCCTGTCTTCTGGAAGGAATGTGCATAAAGTGATAAGAGTGAAGAAAGTCATAAGAATCCTCATTAAGTTTATTTCATAATAAAGGTGTGAGTCATTGATGTGTCACCCTGCTTGTTTGTGTGTGTGTGGGGGGGGAGTTGCAACAAACTAACATATCTGGGCTAATTCATTCTAAACAAAATTCTTGGGCAATTTGTTGATTGGTTTTTGAGGGATGCATTAAAATGAGTCATTCAGTCTTGCTGATGAAATTCAAGGTAAGGATGGTCAGTTCAGCAGTGAATTAATTTTCAGCTAATGATGTTCAGCCTTCATGTCGTACTTCCACCCAAATAATGAATCAGTTCCTGGACATGCTGAAACTGAGTTCCTGCGAAGAAATTCAGTCTAGGGCAGGGGTTTTCAAACTGTGACTTGTGACCTCCAGGAGGTGGCAAGCAGATTTGAGGCGGGGGTCTTGCACACTCTCACACTGTGCCTGAAGATGCTGGTGATCAGCTTGTCCAGGCAGAATGGGAATGGTCTGGCAGTGATCCAGCTTTGCATGTTCAAGCCAAGCTTGCATAATCCAAACTGGATTGTATCACAACTTGAATTTCCAAGGGTGATTGTAAAATTTACTGCTCTTCACCCCACATGCCTCATCACTCGCTTGCCAGCCATACTCGATGGCATTCCCACATTGTATAATCTGGTCACTGCCTTCTGCCTTTAAATTCTCTCCTGTCTGATTCCTTGCATCTGGCCAGCCAGAGATGGAAGAAAAGCAAGATGCTTTATGGATATTTTTTGGTTTTGTATGCCACCCAGAGTCCATTGGGATTGGGTGGTTATAACAAATTTGAATAAATAAATACAAATAAAGAAAGATGATGCTGGCGTTGCTCAGGGCCCCTCATGCTCTGCAACCACTAGTTGGATGCATGAGAATGGTTACTCTGGGAAAGGAGAGACCGGTGTGGAGAACAGCCATAACATCTCTCAGCAAATCTCAGCAGACCTGTCTGGGAGGGAGGTGAGCCTCCTGAATGGAAGAGGTAGGAACAAGGATGTGCTCCTGATGTGGCCTTCTCCACCCACACTCTGCTGCTGAGGTTCATAACCCTCCTGCATGACAAAGAAGCTTCTGAGTTCTTTGCAGACTATGCCTCTAGGGTTCTTCCTTTCCCATTGCCCAGGAGTTGCCCTCAGTTGGGTGGCCCCAGCACAACACTCACCTCTACCCTTCCTGGGACTGAACCTGATTTGTAGTCCAGGTTGGCTGCTGCTGCTGCTTCACACCCTGTGATGGCCTATCAAGTCTTTTGGCTGTGTTAGTGTCAGGTTCAGCCCAAAGAACTCCATGAGACAGTATAGGTCTAGTTCGATAGCTTTTATTAGCTTTCACCCACAAGACAGAATCTTGCCAGACTGAATCTAAACTTCCCAAGCCAGCAAGCAAAACACGGCAAATTCCTTAGGGTGGTGCCAGTCTCATCCTCTTAACCTTCCCACACTCCTGCTGGGGGCTAAGGAAATGCTTATCTCCCCGAGCGCGGCCTTCACCAAATCATTCCATCACAGTTAGTATAGGAAGGCAGTTCCCTGTCCTTTCTGTGTTGGTGGATCTGAATGGTCTAGTGATGTTCTCAACAGCTGCTGGGATATCCACTGACCTTACTGCCCAGGTCCTGGAAATACAGCCTGTCTGGGCAAACCTTTCCTGTGTTGGGAAGGGTTTCTACCTTCTCTGCTAGCCCACTAAGGCATCTGTACAAGATTTGCTGGGCTACCTATCCAAGGTCAGGTGCTAGACCCAGCTTTGATGCTGCCATGGGGTTGTGTGGACAGGTTCATGGATGGGTGGAGAAGGTTGTTCTGCTGGCCTAGTTTCTGCCCAAGGGGCTTCTGGAACAGATAAGTGCCAAGAGGCTACTTCCAGAAATTGAACGAAGATGCACTCGACCTTGTCTGCTGCAGACCAAACAATAAATGAATTTATGTGACCCCCTTCCCTGCCCCCCTGCAGCCTCATGAATAAAACTATCAGACTGCAACTGGAAGTTTTATTCATGGGCCAGGAGGTTGCACAGATTCATCTATTATTTCAAGGGGTCATGACACCACAGAGTCTAGCTTAGCTTTTTCACCATGAACTCATATCTCTTCTAAAATAATGGAGACCTCCATCAGGAATTTTTCATATTGGGCAGCCCTTTTGCCAATAGTTGTTAGAAAATAAAATAAAACCCAAGCATGTTAGCCTATCCAGCTTCATGCAGCACATTTCTGGAACAACATCCCCCCCCCACCCCCTCAGATCTGTATGGCCTTTATCCTCCCTGTGTTTAAAAGGTCTCTTAAAATCCCTGGCTTCTTCCCCAGGTCTTGAATTAGGGGAGTAGTAAGCTCTTACAGGATTCTCCAAGTTAGTTTTGAACATTTTCTTCTGGACATATATTGTTCTTACCTTTGATCCATTGTTTCTTGCTGTTTTTAATGTTGTATGCTACCCAGAGTTTCCATGGAGATGCACGGCCTTATAAATGTGAGAAATAAGTAAAAAAAAAAAAAAAAAGGGATTGGACTTCCCAGCCATCTCTTTCTCTTCTTAAATCAGGCAGTTTGGCTCGCTTGCAAAGAATGACAACGCTTGGCTTAAACTTCCAGCTAGTTCAGATGAATCCAAAACAGCTCACTGCCTTTGGAAGAATATTTTTGTAGCCCAACTAGCCCTGGATATAAATTTATCCTTGATTTAAATTGATTGTTGCTTGATTTTCTGCAACCCTCTTGGTCAGGGTATGTTTTACTCATAATGAACAGAAGACAGATGTTTTCCTGAATTTGATTTGTCCTTGCTGTGTTGTGCTACAGTTCCCATCATCTCTGTGGTCTTGGAGTGATGGGAGTTGCAGCTCAACACATTGGAAAGCCACCTGGTTGTGGAAGGGACGTTAGGCAGCCTCAGGTTCTGTGTTATTCTGTAAATGCCCCTGGACATGTTGCTGAGAGCCCAGATCTTACATTTGTATTGAGTGCTGCAATCCGTCCTCTTTCTCTGTCGTTCTGAAGCCATGGGTAAAATGCAATCTAGTCCTGAATTTATGAAGGACATGGAAGACATGTCTAATGAAGCTTATCACTGATATAAAGCCCTGATGATGTTACCTAGTTGGGTCATGAAACGTCTGCAAGCAAACCACCAAGCTCAGAGAGCCCCAAGAACTCCACAGATCAACCCTGAGCTACAGATATTCTCTTCTACTGGTGATATAAAGCAGTTTGAGATGTTTTCTGGGATCCATTTTTTAAAAAAATATATTAATTTTTAATAAGTATAATAAAAATAATGCATCAGTGATTGTACAATTAAAAAACTATATTCAGTACAGTGATTAAAGCAAACTGAACATAAAGGGAGAACAAAGAAACTAGGAAAAAAGATAAGATGCATATAATATCAATATAAGTTTAATTCAATCCTTAAACTTATAATTAAATTTAGACCAGAGAAACATATAGCTCCATCTCATTTTCAGAGTATAAGGACATTTGAAAAATAACAAATTATTTTGAATCGGTTCCTTAACATCAGGAGAATAAATTTATTTCCAACTATTCAAAATATATAAAATAATTCCCTTTGCCGAGCCCCAATCTCAATAAGCCAAAGTTCTTGATAAAATATCAACTTCGATATTTGAGAAGCATAATTCAACATCACCTGTACATCTTTAACTATTATATTTCCCCCCCCTCCAAAACTGTAGTATAGATGTTGTAACTTGACACCAAAAAGAAGTTATGCCTGGACAAGACGATGTTCTTCAAGGTTCCATCACAACACTTAAATATGTATTATCCAGTCTTCAGAACAAGATAGACTTTCCCATTGAATAAACTTGCTATAAGCCCATTGCCTAAATCCTCAGCAAAGTATGACTCTTAGTTTTACACCCTGCTATTAATATCAAAGATTTGGTCTGTCAGTTTTGACCTCTAAGAAAGAGAGGATGTAGGAGGACATTCTGGGAAAATAGTGAACCTTTAAATCTATTGTCCTGTAAAGAGAAAGCTATAAAACCCAAGGGTTGGGTGCCACGCCTGGACTGATGAACAGCCAGCATAACCAATACATCAGTAGCTGCTGTGATCAGCTGTTTAGAAAAAGCATGTTTTCTTCCTCTTTAGAGTAGAGACCCCCCTCCCCTTTCTCATGCTAGTTTTATCTTCTTGTCCTGCTTTTGGAGAATTTCTAGAAATGGTTTAACCCAATAGAAGCTGTTCCTCTGTATTTGCAAGATATGGCACAAACACACAATCAAAGGGGAGGGAAAGCTTTCCATAAGATGGTTGCTATGTTTTCTCCTTTGGCCTGAAATTGATTTTGTCCTTCTTCCAATTTAGGCTCATTCCACCTTTGAATCAGCTTGAGCTGCTGAGAAACCTGAAGAGCAAATCTGGATTAACCTTCAGGTCAGTAATTGTCAAGATTGACTTCTGAAAAAATAGGGTTAGCACATGAAGGAGATTGTTCTGGTTCTGTGTTAGAGTTCTAGAAAGCAGAGTTGTAAAACCCAGAGAAGAGAAATAGCAGAGATTACCTTGGAGAAGGAATGTGGAGACCATTAGAAAAAACATGAGTTAAGTCTGGGATGGGAAGATGTTAGAAAGAAATTTAGCGACCCCATTTTGACTCTCTTTGGTATAAGAAGAAAGGAAAGGAAAACACTGTGAGGCTTTCACGATTGATGTTAGTCCTTTGAGGTAGGCCAGGTCAAGAAACAGACCCCACAAGAAATACTGGAACTCTACTTTATGAAAATAGGTTATAATAACAGACCCTTGAAAGCCTGACAGCATTTCCCCTTCTCTCCCTTTTATACCAAAGACAGTCAAGGGAGTGCAATTTTAAATTTCTCTTTCATTCTTTTTTGTTTCTCTCAACTTAATTCATGTTTTGCTACCAGTTTTTGCATTCCTTTCCAAGGTCATCTCTGGTTCTTTACAGATATGCAGGTTTAGCCATCTTTCACAACTTGTTCCTACTTACCTTGTATAAACTAGTGGGTTTAAATAGCTACTATAAATGCACATACAGGTAGTCCTCAACTTATGACCATTTGTTTAATGACTGTTCAAAGTTATGACAGTGCTGAAAAAAGTGACTTACGATTGATCCTCACACTTACAACTGTCGCAGTGTCCCCATAGTCACATGATCAAAATTTGGGCGCTTGGAAACTGGCATGTATTTACAACGGTTGCAGTGTCCTGGGGTCATGTGATCACCATTTGTGACCTTCCTGGGGGGCTTCTGACAAGCAGTCAATGAGGGAAGCTGGATTTGCTTAATGACTGTGATTTGCTTAACAACCTTGGCAAAAAAGGTCGTAAGATCAGGTGCAACTCACTTAACAACCACATCACTTAACGATGGAAGTTTGGTCCCAATTGTAGTTGTAAGTCGAGGACTACCTGTACTCTTCCTAGGGGAATATGGTTTAGTCATTTAAACTCACTCTCCTTTTGCTTGTGCAGACAAAACAGAGCTTGGAATTTAGGCTTAAAACTCTGTCAAAACTCGCTGTTCTTTGCTGTGCAGATTGAGCAGCCAAAGGATGAGTGAGCTTGGAAGGAATTCTAAAAGCTATGTTCCCCTGCTGATTGTAACCTTTGTCTCAGTTTAACTGTTTGAAAATATGTGATGGCTGTGAAAAGAGGAAATGAAGATAAGAACCAGAATGATGGAGATTATTTTTTTTGAACAGAAACATTTTTAAATTATTTTTTAAAATTGTGTTTTATACATACACAGTTAACAAGATGATCTTTAAAGAAAAAGAAAATTTTTAAAAATTAAATATATGAACTAAGAAAGAGAAAAAAGAGAAAAATCTACCTTATATTTTTCACTTGTCAACAGTCACTGGGTTACTAATGAATTCGCTACTATAATATGGACAATACAAAATATGATTCTAATAACAAATCTTGCTGCATCCTTTGATTAGTAGAAAATACTGCCTTTTCCAAAACAGATAAATCACACATTCCTTGGGATCTGGAACGATATAACATGGCACCTGGAAAAATATTACTTCCCCAATTTCTCAGTATAATTCTTTTAGCCACCCCCACCCCCAGCCATAATTCTTGATAAACAGTCAAGTTCCAAAGCTTTGCTATAGAGTTCACCATTATGTTGACATTTAAAGATTTTCCCATAAACCTGCTTATGTCGATGAATACAATATCCCCAAAAGATGCGAAACGATCACAGGACCGTATCCTGCAGGTCAGCGAGCCGGCCAGTGTTTTACACCTCCAGCCTAGGAAATGGAAGTCCATCCTTTCAAATACAGTCTTTGCATTTAGCTTTCTTTGGGTCTTGTTTTCTGGGGTTATCTTTGCACAGGCCCATTTCTGTTTCGTCACTCAGTTTTGTTTGGAGCTGCTTCTTCGTTTCTTTTTTTGTTTTCCCGCTGCAAACGTGGCTCTGTCGCTAACATACTTCTGCTTCTGTTTAAGGAAAGAACAGCAGCCAGAATCATCTCCAAGGTCTGTATGTTCCTCCTTCACGCCTTCCCACCTCACTCTCGTTCTCTTTGCGTCTGTGTTCCTGTTCTGTCATGCGCGTGATGCATCATGGCATGACAAGGACCTGAGAGCCATTCAAATAGCCATTATAAATGTCCAACCTGCTCGCATCCTGTGCTGTGAGATCCTGTCCGCATGCCTTGTATTGACAACCCATAGTAGTGGCCCTTTGATCCCGTTTTCCCATCTTTCCAGCGACAATACAGCTTTTAGCAGGTGGGAGTCTTAGACCAGGCACCGCCGCAGCCTCCAAACCAACGTTGAGATCTGGCATTGCGCTGTCAAAAATGGAACAGAAAAAGGATAATGCGTGTCCTATAGGAGAGCTGGCGTAACGAGACTGGAAAAGGTCTAAATTCCCTAAATTGAGGACTGAAACCAGGCTTCCCAAGTTGTTGTACTCCAGGTGGATGGGACTGAGTTCCCATCATTCTTCAGGTCGTAATCATGGTGGCTGTAGAATGATGGGAGTTGTAATCCAGCTCACCGGGAGAACACCAGGCTGGGAAAGGCGATCCCAAAGTGACCATTTTGGATATTCCTCTCTTCCCTCACCTGTATTTCAGCCTTTCTTTTGGCCCCGACAGCAGTGAAAGAAAGGACATTCATGTACCCACCAACATTTGTCACACATCCCTGTTTTTGAGCAAAGAAATCTTCACTGAAAGGCACAGGATCTCTCTCTGGCTGCATCAATTCCTTGCAGACTTCATTCAAAGCATACAGTTCCCTGACAATTTAAGAACTCACACTTCCACATTGGATGATGGTTTGCAGAGGGCTGAAGATCAGGCAGGAAGGACTGCTGTGTTTAGTTCAAACCAAGGCCTGGGTGCCCACTGGGTGCAGCTTTGCTGATAGAACTGATGCTAGTGAATGCTTTCATGTGAAGCCGTGATAGCATGTGGTGGAAGCATTTCATTTCAATGTGGGCTGAACAAAATGGCTGCCATTGTGTCTCTAGCAAGGAGCCAATCTGGGCATTCACTTGTGCAGTGGGTGGAATGAAGTGTCAGTTGTGCAGCACGGTGTTTTTCAAACTTGGCAACTTTAAGATGTGTGGACTTCAACTCCCAGAATTCCCCAACTGGCTAAGTAAATTGTCATCTCCCCCACCAGCTATTTTGTGATTGATTCAGTTCTTCCTCCCCACCCATTTTGCCCACAATACATTCTTCAGACAATGTTAGGGACTTCTATGCTAATTAATGGTGAGCAATATCTAGAGTTTAGGGATGAGAGGGGAAAAACAAAGGTGGGTTAGAGATAAGGAGAAGGAGGGGGAAAAGATTAGAAAAAATTGGATAAATCAATACTGTAGATAGGTAGGTAGACAGAGAGACAGACAAGGGGAAGGAAGGAAGTGAAAAAGAGAAAGGTTGGCCCGTGACTTAGCTCAACTTTCTTAGGATCTGACCCTTTACAAAAGATTTTTGCCAAGGGTATCCCTGGAGCCCTTGATTTTTTAAAAAAATTGTTCCATATCCTGTTCTAAAGCTTATAGTTTGTCTGAAATGCCTTCTCTCACCGGTTTTCTTGATTGGTGAGGCTGAGAAAGGTGACTAGCACAAGATGACGTAGAGAGCTTCATGGTAGGGTGAGGATGTGAACCTGGGTGCCCTTTAACACTTTAACCACTATACCTTGCTGCCTTTCTTGGAAAAATATACCTGCTTCTAATGGCCTTTCCTATACTGGCAACCATTGCTGTGCCAATGAGGGCTGGTGCAAATGTGGACTTCCTTCACCATATTTTGTAACTCTTCAAAGGAACCTTTTTTTTTAGTTTCCTGTTGGCTACTATCAGTTGTCATTGTTTTAAAATCATATGTAGTATCTTTCCTTATTTCCTACAAGGAATCCAGACAGACAGCCCTCCTTGTGTCCTATTAGGACAAGGGTGGGAGCATTCAACCAGAGATGTTGACATCAGAAACATTCCTGTCCAGAATTTAAAGTATGAGTGCAGTTGAGAAAAGAACAGCCTCATAATTTTATTTTGGACACCATCTCAGTGACTTTAGAAGGCATTGAGCCAATTAGCAGGCCACATTCATACCTCCAAAGGTTGTGAGCTAAAGTCAAGATCTAAGTGGTGTATAGGATTCAACGTAGCTACAATAACGGGACAGATCAGGATGAACTCTCAGTTACAGTAATTGAATCATGAGCGGTTTAAATCCTACCAATTAAATTAAAACCAATTAAATCCTACCAATTAGGGTTCATTGATTCTGCTTAAATGTGGATGCCTTTGCCTGTGAAAAAGCAAGCTCTAGCCATGTGGTTGCCTAGCATCTTATCCTTACCAATTATGAAAATTATGTGCAGAAGCTCCTTGCTCTGTGATTACTGACATGTTTCTGCCCAGGTGATTTTTGTTTCGTGGTGTGTTTGGAGAGGGATTGGTGTGTTAAAAAGCAGGATAGAACCTCTTTGCAAACTTTTTCCAGCTGGTGCCCTCTAATGACTTCAGTTTTTATAATTCAAGATCTTTTTCCCCAATAAATCTCAAAGGCTTCAGGTTGGAGAAGGCCTTTCAGATTTTCTTGGAGCCATGCCAACTTGGCTACTAGTCAGGACTGATAGGGTTGTAGATCAAGAACATTTAGTTGGCCTGGACGACTCAATTAACCATTGAACATTTGCTCCTCCCCCCCCCCACAAATGTAGTAGCAGATTATCTATCCTGATAATCAGTGATGATCACCTTACATCATTGAAGAAGGTCCATTCTCCACCAAGACTAGCCAAGAACAGGCCAACAGACAGTTAAAACACTTCTTACTAACTCATACAGTTTTCTCCAGTCAGGAGACAGAGTGATCAGAGCAATCAAGAAATAAGTGTGGTTGGTGCCTCCCTATCCCCTGGTAAAATTGAAACCTCATCAAAGAGCCTGACTAGCAGGTAATGTGGTGAAGGGAAAGCACCAGCCTCCTTATCTGGAGGTTGAGTCATGGCAACTGGACTTGTGTTCTTTTGGTATGATACATTTTGCTACTTGTCCAAGCAGCTTCTTCAGTCTGAAGAAGCTTCCTAGACTGAAGAAGCTGCTTGGACAAGCAGTGAAATGTATCAAACCAGAAGAAAAGAAGTCCAGTTCCATGACTCAACCTCCAGATAATTCCACGTGGATGGCTGAGAATCTTCATCAACATACCACCAGCCTCCTTGTGAATAAGCCACAGCAGCAGGGTAATAGTCTCTTCAGACTCAGGCCCTGCTGAGTATAAAGGCTACTCTGATGAAGGAGCAGATGTGAGAGTTGGAGAAGAAGGTTGAGGGAAACTAGATCTTAAAAGGACAACTATGAGAAATCTATAGATAAAGAATTTGCTCGATTACCCTTATTAGACCTGTACAGAGAAACTCCCTTGCCCTTTTATGTTATCTGGCTTTGATCCAGTTGATTGCCCAGGCAGACCTGGTTCCTCCAACTAGTAAGTCTTACTCAGGAGGGAAGAAAGGGAGCTAGAGGCTACATAAGTAAGGAGTAAGAGGCTACACAAATAAGTAAGGAGTTGCTTATACACCACAGCTGAAGGAAGGCTTGTTTTGACTATTGTTGGGAGAGCAGGGTCCAAACTGCTATTCTAGAAGAATGAACCTTCTTGGTTAGGCATTTTTTAAAACATGACTTGGAGTTCTTGGCTTGGACTGCTGAGGCTCCAAAGAGTCTGTTTTTGTTTCCAACCCTGTCCCTGAATACTCAAGGGACTGGGGAGAATAAACTTCGGCAGGTTCTCTAGACCAGTATTTCTCAACCTCAGGAACTTTAAGACGTCTTAAAATTCCTAAGGTTGAGAAACACTGGTCTAGATCTTTGGAGAGTCCAGTGTTTGCTTTCTGTTACTTGCTAGTCAACTTCCCACCTCTTTGCTTACAAGAGTCACTGCCATGCATAGTTCCATTTCCTGCTGAAAAGTGGACAGTGTTTTGTTTTCTCTAGTCTTTCAGTCATGCATACAAGTATCTGGGCATCTCCTATCCAGCACTTAGACAAGCGAATGGCTAAAATGTACACAGAATTTTAATAGGTGTGTGGGGGATCATTTTTTAGTTCTAGGCATGTGATGTTTTGGTCTACTTTCTGGAGTCTTCTGTTCAGAAAGTGAGAAAGAGAAGCAACAGATGAACCGAAGACCAGTTGATGGTGAAGCTCCAGTCCACAAAAGCAGTCCTCAAATACTCCTTTGGCTGAAATGATTTTATTTTATTTTGGTTTTTGTTTGTGGTAGTTGAACATTTTAAAAACTCATACTGACCAATCAAATTAGATATCCTGACCCATTGGTCTGATGTGCTATGAGATAAGCTAGTACCATAAATTATTTTATTAAATGTTGATGTCATATACAGAGAAGAGGGTTGATTCCATTTGAAGTTCCAACAGATGTTGCAAAGCAAGAATAATATTTTCAGGTCTATTCAGATATTAAAATAAAGTCTTTGGGCTGCTGAGTTCAAATTATGCCTCTTGCAAGCCAGGAAATGTGACTGAGAGGTTCTTATAGCAGTAAGTGGCTCTAGATTTATGCCTTCTGGAGTCTATTAGAACAGGACACCTGAAATAATGTGATGGTCTTTGGACCAAACCAGATGCTACATAAGAAACATGGAGTTATCTCTTTATCCTGTGGGTGAAGCATCTCATAGAGCTTCTTCCAATTGGTGTTTCCCAAATGTGGATTCAGCTCCCAGAATTCAACTCTTGTTGGCCATGTTGGCTAAGATCCAATATATGCGGAGGGCATCAGGTTGGAAAGGGTTGATTTAATACAAATAATAAGTGAAGAGTCTTCATGATGCTTTGTGCTTCTCTGATTCCTTCTATATTAAAAAAAATCCCTAATATGAATTTATTTTAGCTAAGTTATTAATTTGGTAATTACTAGGTATATTGAGCTTTTGGGGGTACATCATCCAACTTCTCTGGGAGATCTATTTGCAGAGTCATGGAGGTGCTTTAACCTGACTTGTCTTCAGAGGCAAAGTCTTTCTTTTTAAAACGAAAGCAGAGATCATTTAACAAAGAATTGCAAAACTAGGTTACTACTGATATGCTAATGTATTTCCATATTATGGCTCAAAATAACAACCTCTTATAGGCCTCTGTGAATTAAATGTCGAGACATATGGGCTTTTCTTTTGAAAAAACTGAGCTGCTTCTGCATGTTTTCCAATCTAATCTAATCTAATCTAATCTAGCTATTTCATATTTGGATCAAAAGTCATGAATGGAAGTTACGATCAAGGATTAGCTTTACTCAGGGTTTTGTGGAGGTTGGTAGAAGATTAGCTTCTTTTACAAAATACCCATCTTTCAAAGATTTTTACTAATGTGTCTCTTTTGAAGCATGTTCATGAATTAAAATCAAATTGGAAAACTTTGCAAGGCTGACCTATTTTTGCTCTGTTTCTTATCGTTCTTGCTTCTAAATTTTCTAATTCCTGCCAGAAATCAGATATCTAAGAAACACATGATGAATGTATAGCTTTCATGAGCACCCTAACACTGCTTTTTATCTCTGTTTTGTTGATTGAAATACTATGGGGTGTCAAAGAAAGATGCTATTTCTTCTATCTCTCTCAATATAGCATTCAGTTTCTGAACAGAAGTCTACCATGAGTCTCATCTGGCCTTATAGAACCCATCTATGATTGCATGTTATTTTATTCACTAATTTTATTTGCCAGATTGAAGTTATTTAATTTTTGATTTATACCCTGTCTTGCCTCCAGGAGCTCAGACAGCATACAACTCTTACCTCCAGTTTTTCCACATGAGAACCTATAGGGTAGCCTAGGTTGTGAGAAACCGAGTGCCCCAAAGTCACTGAGTGAGCTATCATGGTTGAGGGTGGACTTAACCTTGGTCTTCCAAGTCATGACCTTAACCAGTACACCACACCTGCTGTGCTGCTTTTGTGAGAGTCTATCAACCAAGGATGTGGAGAGAAGGAGGAGGAGGGAGAGATCGAAAGTGTGATGACATCACCCCACGTTATTCATTTAAAACAAATCACTCTCAACTTGATGCCCACCATGCTGGCTGAAGATAGGAATTATAGGCCAACGTATCTGAGAATGTTAGGTTGGGGGGATGTGCTGTAAGATCTTGACAGAAATAGAGTGCAAAGGGAATCAGAATGATAATAAGTGTAGGTTTTATATAATATCTTATTTTCCCTCTGTAATCAAAATACAGTTATTGTATTTTGAATCCAAATCTTTTGAATTGAATTGCCTGCACACACTTTATTTTGCAAAATGCTGAATGCTTTCATACTTTTAAATTTCTGATGGTAGACAAAATGCTGTATTTTCAGACACAACCAACGGGGATAATTTAATGAGGAATGAAGAAAAATTAAAATGTCAAACTTAAGATGGAAGGTGGATTATCCGATTATACACTGAATTTGGGTGGAACTACCCCCTTTCTTTAAAAGTTTCCTTGGGTCACTGAGTGAGTAGTATTTTGGGGGAAGAACTAGAACATTGCCAGTAATTAATATTTGGGTGGAGGAAACTTTTGCCATTCAAAAGAATAGAAAATGCAAATTGATTGAGATGGGAACTTCTCCCCCAACACTGAGTTGAAAATTGAAATGTATCCGTTTCCTATGGAAAATTCCAGCAGCAATCAATACTTGGGAGAAAAAAAAAATTACAAATATGACTTTCAAATTCAATTTGGAGGGAAACAGGAAACATTTTCAAGGGGTCAATCATGTCCCATTAGAGATCTGGACTGAGAAAAATATTCTCCTTTCTAATGTAGAAGGGCTGAATGTCTACCTTGGGGTTAGGTAGAGCCTTTCCACACACACACCCCAGATGCTGATCGTTAGCAAATGTGGCCTTCCCGGTGACGTTCTACACAGGATCTGGTTGGGTAGGAGCCATCTGGTCTAATTTTTCTACTCTCCCCTCATTTCTAGTAAAACCACTCCGTGCAGAAAATCATTTTGTGGATGCTGCTCGAGAACCTCTAGGTACCACGGCAATTGCTTTGCACTGAATTAATCCAAAGCTGCACGGCTCATTCTCTCTCTCTCTCTCTCTTTTTCTTTCCCCGCTACCTTCTGTTCTGCCCATTCATCTGCTTAATAGAGGTGCTCCGTGAGCTATTGCGAGCGAAAGACGTTGGCAGCATCTTTCTCTTCCCAGCAAGACCAAGTGCAGGATCTGCTGAGAGGGGGTGATTTGCTTGGGGTAATGTAGCTTAGCAGGATGATTTCCAGGCACGCCAAAGAACACGAGAAAAGAAAAAGACTAAGTGTGCAAGGACAACCGATATTAGTCTGCAAAGCAAAAATACTGCAATCTAAGCTCCCATTGAATACTAACCTTACACAGTGAAAGTTTGTCCATTTACGCTGTTGCAAGTCCACTAGACAACTGTTGTTTTAGAAGCTATTCAATAGCCATGAATGGAGTTTTTTTTTTTTCCCACGGATCTAGTTGCAGGGCTTTTGAAAACCTACCCAGCTCTTCTAGGACTTCTACTAAGCAGGAACAGACAAATTATTATGAACTTTTTAGCTGCAGGCCCCCTTTAGTGGATGTGTGCATAACTCCAGTTACTGCAAACAAGGGTTTGGATTCTGATGACAGATCATGTGGTGTTGGTTATCCAGTTGACTCTAGGAGAGTTAAATCAGCTTGCTTGACCTGGCATGATTTCTAAGGACAGGAGAGCTCCATTCATTTAACGAGGTCCAAAAAAGATCGTGACAAAGCTCCCTCTGTTCCATGAAAGTCAGACTCTTAGGTAGCTTGTGCACACCACACCTCACAGAAATTCTCTGCATGTTTTGTTTTCATTTTTTCAGTTAAGTGTGGACTTGCTGGTGCAAGGCCCAGTGAGATAGTCACAGAATGCTTGCTTGCTTGATGCATGTCCATTTGAGGATCCATCTTGGCTCCTGAAGGCATCCAGGTTTAGTTGAAAATGACAGAAGCTCTCACTCTCTTGAATATCTCAACATACCTTTTGTTTTTCATTTTTTATGTTACAGCAAGAAGGGCCAAGTTACAAAGACCAGATGGTGATCATGCTAGTCATAAATCCTGTTCTTATGTCAATAGAAAGAAAGCATGATCAAAGCTTCAATTTATTATTGGCTTAGCGGGATGAAGGTGTTGTAGAACCGTTGAATTTCAGTTCCCATATTATTTGTTTGTGTGTGTCTGTCAGGCTTATGAATATCCTTCTGCTTAGCATTCTGTTCTCTTGGTTCGACACAACAGCCAAACCCTGTTTCCTACAAAAGGCATTCATTTCCAAGATGGTTAGCTGTGGGCTTCACCATCTTTGTTATTCTGAAACACAAGTGGCATTCCCCTTAAATTCACTGAGATATTTTTAAATAAGGGGCAGTAAAATAGCCTCTCCTCAACACCCTCTGATGTATTCCTCCACTTTTTCAAAGCTAAATTGAAGGTGATTCTCTAATATCTTAAAAAGGATAAGAAGCGTGGAAAGATTTTCCAGGATGGCCTTATCTTCCTTCATCTTGGCCAGAGCTAGTGATATGCCAAGATTACCCAGGTTCACTCATTATACTAAATCCTAAAGCACTTTCTTGGGTGAAGCTTAGTATATTATGTGAACTCGGGCACTGTGATCTGTAAACTGTGTTGTGACTTGTTTTGTTGTCATCATTTCTAAAAATAAACTGGCCCGTGACATTTTTAATTGTTTAATATGCCCCATTACTGAAATAGTTCCACCTCCCTTTAGGCTATCTGAGGTCCTTCCTTCAGAGCTTTTGTCTCCGATCCATTCAGAATTTAACTTAAAAAGTTCCAAATCAAGATGACTGTCCTTTGATAAAACACATTTTTACCATTCCTTTTGAGATGCCAGCAGTTCCTCATCTAGATAATTCAGACCAGGATCCTCCAAACCAAAATCTCTTGTGTCTACACCATCTGTGTAGCCAGCTGTAATCTTTTTTCCCCTCTCTGATCTTCTGCGGACTGGAAGAATAGGTGAGAATATCACCTGAGCACCCAAGGTTTTGACCTATTTTCCTTCCAAGATCTTCAGATTCCATGTTGATACAGTTGTAGCTGTTCCTTTCAGTATCATTTGTCCCCCATGATACTGGAGGCATAAAGGGGTATATGGATAATATCTCTTCTCTTTCAATTAGGGCTTTGATATTAGCTATGGGGAAGTTGGAGACATGGGCAAAGTAGGAGAGAACACAGTATTATCTCTGTGGATCAAGTGATGTTGATGAATTTACTTGCCACCAGGGAATCGACACACACAATTATGGTCACAACTGCAGGAAATACAGTTGGCTGCTATTACAAGTGTAGTGGTATGTAGGAGTAGCACACAATCGAAATAGCTCTCTTTGGGCCCATCACTAGAACTGAAGGTGGCCAAGCAAATCAGCTTCGCTTGAGCTAGGTTTACAATCAGCAAGATGACAAGGATGGTCATAACATGATGATGTGGGCAAACATGCCCCTTCAGTTAGGGGGGTGGTGATTGTAGCACAGTGATAGTTATGCTCAGTGGAAAGGCAGGTATGGTATGGATGCAACCCTTTGGGGCTTCAGCTCTGGAAGTGGTGTCCAGACAGATGATAGACCATCCTTCAACTAGTAGGCTTCTGCTCTTAATTAGTGGCATTTTGTTGCTGGATTTTTTACCACGAAAATAAGAGTCCTTGGGAGAAAAAACACTGTACATTTGGTACTGAACCCAGAAAAATAATGAAAGTGATAGGTGCCCGATCTTAACATACCTTCCTGTCTTTAGGGAGGCACGTCCAAAATGTATGATTCAAACCAGCTATCAAAACTAGCTTCTTTATTGCATGGTATAGTCTTTCCTTGTAATCCATAGCTTCAGTTAATTCATAATGTGAAATAGCCACATGGGGTTCTCATATGCTCTCCTGTTTTGGCAACCAAAGATGAGTGTGTGAGTAAGGCATTGCATAGGAAATGACCGTTTCCTACTTCAGGATAATTAGAAATCATATCTTCTGGAGCATAGAGGCATAAACCTAATACCAGAAGCCACAAAACAATATATAGGAAGATGGCACTTTTGCCTAGGTTGCCAGTACACTAGAAAGGGTGCTGCAAAACTTCCTATGGTATCACTTATGCCAGTGTTTCTCAACCTTGGCAGCTTGAAGCTGTGTGGACTTCAACTCCCAGAATTCCCCAGCCAGCTTGCTGGCTGGGGAATTCTGGGAGTTGAAGTCCGCACATCTTCAAGTTGCCAAGGTTGAGAAACACTGCCATATGTTGTCACATCTCTCCAGGAAGATATTTTTGTCCACACTAATACACAAATCCATCCTCATCTCCCAACATAAATGTTTAATGTCTTTATGGCCCCATGTGAGATTATACAAAGCATTTATGCAAAATGCATTCTTTGCATAAATGTAACCCAGGTCCAGAATGAGCTGCAGATACCTACATTTTTTGTTCCTCTTCTTCATTTACTTGGACTTTCCAATTTCACCGTCTTTCCAAAGTCTGCCTGCATGTTGTAGCTGTTTAGGTCAGATGGTAGGTGTCTGGCTGAAGGATGTGTAATGTGACATTAGATTTAGTTCAGCTTTCTCCAGTTCTGAGCCTTCTGGATGTCTGTGCAACTTCCAGATTTCCCAGTCAAGGGGGAATTCTAGGAATCCCGTTTGGGTTCTTGAAAGCATGAATCTCAACATCCTTGGATCCCAGATAGTGTGCCCACAAGTGCTCAAATTAACAGTGCCAGGGACGGAAGCCAAGACTTTGTGCATGCAAAACTCGTGCCCTTCCCTTGAGAATGTTTTTAAATTATTAGTTTTTTTTATTTAAGCAATATGAGATAACCACATTAACACAAATCCAAGATACATACAAAGAAAAAAGAAAGATATAGAAAATGCAAAAAAGATCTACTACAATGTGAATAAAGAGATAGGTACTATACATGTGAACGTTTACACACACGCACACATACATACACACCATTTTATCTTCCCTTGAGAAATGATCCTTCCCCTATTCTGAACCAGGACTTTTACTCCAATATCGGTAACTGAGATCACATGTTACTAGCAGGTTGACTTCTTTCAGAGCGCACCTGCATCAGAGGCAAGAAGTCAAAGAGAGAACTCTGGCAAGTAAGGATGTTCATTGCACACTAGTCCAAGCCAGTGGGCCTGTAGCATGACAGTCCTTTTTCCCTGATTGGTTATCCAAGAAGCCAGTTAGGGAAACCCCAGGAGGACTTCAGGGTTCAAGCCAGCAATGTCAGCTTTGTGAGGAACCATAGGCTTTGTACTTGGGCTGCCCTCCAAGGTTTGTGCTGATTGGGGATTATGGGAGATGTAGGAGGATGCAAGGTTGGGGAAAGCTGTCCTAGATAATGTGGTTGGTTCTCCGTTCTATTTTCTATAATCAGTTTTATAACTAGGAAGTTAAGTAGATGTAGGTAGGAAAGCAAACCAGCATTTAGAAGAATTGGTGAAAAGTAAGATTTGCCAGTGTTTGTAAGGATCTGAATGATTTTTTAAAGGTCTTCAGTCAGGTCAGGTGTGTTTGAATCAAGTAAGAGGAAAACCTGCAGTAGGAATGCATCTATAAATGTCAGATGAACGCATATTGTGGGTGAGGACGCCACTAAGAGATGGAAACTATCTTGTCTTTTTCCTTAGTATATAGTTGTGTTAACCACCAGGAGGCACTATACGGCCAGTTTCATCTTATTTGGATCTCATCAGACGTGAGTAGCCAGATTACATTAGTCGCAAATAGGATAGGTCCCAAATAGGAAGAAACGGGTCACACAGTGTCTCATGGTGGTCAGAGTAACTGAAAACACCACACAGGATATATACTCAGTAAACAGAGAGAAATTTCCCTCCACCTTCCAAGAGGGGATGGAAGTCCTGTAAAACCCCATACATGGGGCATGACCTAATGTAACATCTATATCTCTCTGCTCTGAGAACTTAAGGGAAGGTGGACTGTATATATCAAATAGATTCCATTGCAAACAGCTAATGGTCAACCAGGAAAGCATTAAGCCTTCTGTTCACACCATGTCAGCTTGCTCACATGAGCCAGGTTCTTTAGAATAGAAGACGGGTAGAAATGGCTCATGATAGGCATATGTTGGAGAGCTAAAATCAGAAATCAAGGTTCAGGTTTCAACCATTGGGCCATTCCTCTTGCGTGGAGCTGCTCTGACTCAATGCTTTGTATCTAAATCTTCATGACCGTCGTTCCATTTGCACTCTACGATATTCCACATTACAAGATCACATTATGTTTTCCCCCTCATTCATCACCTTGGTTCTTTTCCTCCTTCGTTAATGGGTCCCCACATCTCCATCCATCACCATGGAAACCTTTCCTGAGACGCCTTTTCAAGTCAGCGATGATCAAAAGCCACATCTCACGGCCCCTGCTTCTACTGCTGCTGCTTTGAAAGACAATTGATTTTGAATGGCTAAAAGGGAGCCCCCATGGTGGTTTGGAAGTGACTCCCCCCCGCTTGTCTCCCCCTTTTTTTTTGTCTTGTTTTGATTTGTCTCCATGTCCAGTCAAAAGGTCAGCTTGAAAGATCGTGTCTTCTCCAGCCCCCGAGGTGCAACCACGAAAAGTAAAGGTTCTCCTCAGGGTCCGGGTGTCCGAAGATCCCCCAGTGCAGACCAGAGTGTGGAAGATAGTCCAAGTAAAGTCCCCAAGAGCTGGAGTTTTGGAGACCAGAGCCGGGCTCGGCAAGCTTTCCGCATCAAGGGAGCCACATCCCGTCAGAATTCAGAAGGTGAGGCAGGTCTTGGGATCAGAGGACGGTCCATACGAGGCTTGGGCTATGTTTATCTTGAGATGTTTTGGTGGGAAAAGGGAGATAGCAGCAAATTATAAAGCTCTGTACAGGGGTGTTGGCATGTACGATGCACATCAAAAAGGCAGAGTTTTGATTGCACTGTCATGGACATCTTCTTGACATTTTGGACCACTGAAGGAATAAAGCAAATACCTGAATCAAAATCTTCAAAATGCCAAGGCCCCTGAACTCAACTAGGCCTCCCTAATAGCTTGCTTAGGCGTTTGCAGAGGCTGGCTCATGAGTTATCTTAATCAGCACTGGTATTTTTAAATGGAAACTAGGAAGTAGCTAACCACAAAAGCTGACTTGTGCCAACCTCCACTTTATTTACTATGTATTCTCTTTATAAGCAGAAAATCTAACCCATGTTATCAAAAATAGAATGATTGGCACTTGACATCAATCAGCATTTATTATAGGACTGTATAAAGGTTGTTTGTTTCTACTCTCCTTCAGTGGGCAGAATCTTGCGGTCTGTCCCCAGCGCTGCTCAGATAAACTTGGCTCAAGTAGGTTGTGCGGTTTCCATTCATAAATTGGGTCATGGGGAATTTTCCCCTTCACCACATCCTGTGGACCCCCCTGGTTCCTTTTTTAAAAAAATAATGTTATTAAAAGTTTTAAAAACAAAGGTAAAAACTAATACAAACTAATATAAAGTAAGGAAGAAAAAAGAAAAAGAAAGAGAGAGAAAGCTGAAAGTGTAAGCAGGAAAGAAAAAGTAAAGTAAAATCTTGCTGCACTTATCATGTACAAAAACAAAGTTCCATGACTTTTTTCCAACTGTTTGTCCATCAATCCCAAAAGAAAAGGCTCTGGTCTCAATTGTATATAATTTTTTAAAATCCTCTGAATCGGTGTATGTATTTGAATCCAGAATTTTCTAGCTTTTTTACACGTCCACCAAACATGATCAAATGTCCCTTCTTGTTGTTCATACTTCCAACATAAATTTGAAGGGCTTCATACATTCTAGACAGTCTCTCTGGTGACATACACTGACGGTACATCATTTTATAAAAATTCTCTTCAAGATTATAATACAGTGTAAATTTCAGTCTTTTTGACCACATATTTTCCCATTGTTTCATCTGTATATTACAACCGCAATGTTTAGCCCACTTTATCCTACATTCTTTCACTTGTTCTTCTTCTGTTTCAAATTTCAATCAAAGTTTATACATTTTAGCAATTACATTTCCTACACAATTCTGTTTCAAAATCAATGTTACAATATTCAGTACCATAAAATCTTTTGTTTACTTTAAATCTTTCTAATAACTGCAAATAAGAAAAACATTAGTGACCATATCCCTCTGCCACCAGTCCATCTCTTGATTTTATTTATATTCCCCTTGTCAAAATTCTAGCATCTCACGATAATTTAGCCATTTGTGTTAGCCTATTATTTCTCGTCTATAAAATGCTTCTTGTGATGAGAGCCACAAAGGTGTTTTCAGGCACAACCTGGGTTGTATCTATTCCATATTCTCAATATGACACATCTAGCATAATGATTTGTTAAATCCCCATTAATCTTGACTTTATCATACCACAAATATCCATGCCACCCAAATCTCAGGTTGTGTCCTTCTAACTCCAAGAGCCTTCTATTTCTCAGCAGCACCCACTCTTTCATCCAAACCAAACAGCAGGCTGCAAAATACAATTTCAAATCAGGTGAACCCAAGCCTCCTCTTTCCTTTGTATCTTGTAGCACCTTATATTTAACTCATGGTTTTTTTCCCCTGCCACACAAATTTAGATATATCCTCCTGCCACCATTTCGATGGTGCATCAGTTATCAAAACAGGTATTATCTGAAACAAAAACATCATTCTAGGCAAAACATTAATTTTTATCACAGAAATTCTCCCCAACAATGATAGTTGTAGTTTTTCCCATCTTAATATGTCTTTTCAAATTTGATTCCATGTCTTAACATCGTTATTTTGAAACAACATACAATTCATAGTTGTCATAAGGATACCCAGGTATTTTCTTGCTTCTCAATCTTAAAACCTGTTTTATTCATCAAATCTGTTTGATCCTCTATTTTCATGTTTTTGTTAACCTTCTTCTGTTTATTGATCTTAAAACCTGCTAATGTACCAAATTCTTTTAGTTTTCCCATTAATGCTTCAACTCCTTTTAAAGGATCTTTCAGAACCAACACCAAGTCCTCTGCAAAAGCTCTTAACTTTTTAAAGTTTTTTTTTCATCTTTACTCCCACATTCCTCTCATCTTGTTTTATCTCTATTAAGTATTTCAAGAACTAAAATAAAGAGAGAAGGCAGCGGGAATTCCTGTCTTGTGCCTTTTTGTATCTCACAAAGCTTTGTTAGATCTCACTTAACAATTCTTTGTGCTTTCTGTGAAGTACAGATCGATCCCACCCATTTTATAAAGTTCATATCCTCCAAAACTTTGAACGAGAACGTCCAAATTGTCAAAGTTCTTCTCTGTGTGCAAGGAAATCAATGCGGCTTGTTTTTCATTATGTTGCTCCAAATATTTCAAAATGTCCAACACATTTCTAATATTGTTGTTTAACTGTCTTTTAGGTAAAAACCCTCCTTAATCCTCATGAATAAATGCTTGCAAAATGATTTTCAGCCTATCAGCCAAAATTGTTGTAAACAACTTGCCATGATTCAATAATGATATCAGCCTATAGTTTCTTGTTAGTCATATCTTGTCCCTCTTTAAGTATTAGTGCTATTTTGACCTCTTTCCAGCTCTGGCCTCTTACCCCCTGTAAGATAGAATTCGTTGTATTTTGTAAAGGTTGTAAAAGTTCACCCACAAAACATTTATAATAGAACCTGATAATCCATCTGGTCCAGACACCTTTCCCAGTTTAATCTTTTTATAGCTTCATAAACTTCCCTTATTGTTATAGATCCATTCAGAATCTGTCTCTGTTCCTCTATAATTTTTGCTATATTTTGTTTCTTTAGCTATTCATCTATTTTCTCTAGAGAAATGTCTTGGACATATTCAGGTTGGAATAATATTGATGAAATAAATGCTTTTTGCATAGCCACATTATCCATTACTACAGTATCTCCCTCTTGTAATTTCAATATTGTTTTCTTTTCTTTTTCTTTTCATAATTTATATGTCAACCATTTCCCTGGTTTGTTTGCAAACTCAAAGGTTTTTTGCTTAGCATAGTTCATTTTTATTTCCACTTCTTACTGTTAACATAGATAACTGTCATTGTAAAACCTGAATTTGTTGAGAAATACTTATTTTCTCTGGAAACTTTTTAATTCTTCTTCTTTTCTTTTTAATCTCATCCAAAATACCTTGTGTTTTCTCTTACATCTTCTTTTTGAGTTCACTGTTGTGTTGTATGAAATAACCTCTGATAAAAGCTTTACTTGTGTCCCAAACCATTCTTAAATCAGTACCTTTATCTAAATTATTTTCAAATAATTTTAATGTCTTTTTACAATCCTATTGCTCCTTTCTGTAGCAACATTTCATTTAGTCTCCATCTAAAAGAACTGGATTTACTTTTATAAACCCAACTCACGGGATTATGATCCGAAAAAATCTTTGGTAGTATCTACTTTATGAACCTTAGTAGCCAAATTCTTCAAAATCCAAATCATATCTATTCTTAAAAAGGATCTATGCCTTTCAGAAGAATACATATACTCTCTTGAATTGCCATTTTTCGGTCTCCATATATCAACAAGCCCTAAGTTGTCCACCAAATCAAAGAAAACTTCTGGTAATTTGCCTTGAGTAATTTTAATATTTTTTGCCGAAGCTCTATCCAGTTGTGGGGAGATCACTCTATTCCAATCCCCCATCAAACACCAGTTTTCGTAAGAGCCTCTCCGTAAGTCCTTTATAGAATAGTGCTTTATCCTCATTGGGGCATAAATTCCCAATATCAGAGTTTTAGTCCCATGCAAATTAACTTCCACCCCAACAAATCTACCATGCTCATCAGTCTGGACCCCCCTGATTCCACGAGACATCACAGTAACTGATTTTTTCTGCTCCCGATTTTGCAAGGAAGTGTTATATGTGCTTCCATTTCACTTACGATAATGCGGCTCTCTTTAGTCCTTTTCTTTTAACGTAGCATTTTTGCAGCCATAATTGCACCTTTTAATTTCCTTTTAATTGTGGAAACCGTCCAGAGCCTTTTGAAAGCCACAAAATGGAACATTACGTACAGCAAATAAGAAGTAAGTGCTGCCCCAGAGGAAGCTTTGAGAAGAAAGCGTAGAGCCAGTGGAAAGACATCTTCCCCTTCTTTTCGCTGCACGCTCTTCTTGCATCTTTGTGTTTCTGTTCTTTCTGCGGCAGCCAGAGGCTCTACCTGTTGTACTCCTGTCTTCTCACCCCTTTCTTCCCTCCTTTAATTAGAAGCAAGCCTTCCAGGAGAAGACATGGCTGACCCTGACAACAAGAGCTGCAACTGTGAATTTTTGACAGAAGATCTCACACCAGGCCTTAAAGCCAGCATCCGGGCAGTGTGGTAAGCTGTGTGTCCACACTATGTAAAACTGTGACCGCAGGAAGTGGTGCTCAGAATCCCACTGGTATGGATGAGGGTTTATAAGGGACTCTGTTGGCCTCAAATGAGGGAAAGAAGTATGGGGGGAACTATTTGTGTGATTTGGTGTGGAAATCACCTTGGGAGACAGGAGGAAGAGCTGCAGACTAGGCAATGGTCAGATAAGAGACAGCTGAGCCCACAGCAGGAATGGGGCCTGGCAAACATCTCAGAAGGGACCCTCCCTAGTTTCTTGGATTGTAAAGGCGAGGGGGCAGAGAGGTACTTTCAGGCTTGCAACATTCTGTTAACGTAACCTTACAATAAAGTAGAGCTTGTCCTTCTGGGTGTGCTTCTTGTCTGGACTACCTCACAAGGCTGACATTAAATAGCTTTATCAGGCACCAATAGCTTTGTTATTTAAAACATTAGAAGATCTCCAGTCTTCCATAGGGACTCCCTCCCAATGTAGATATGGACACCGAGAAAGGGTCAGCCACTTCATTGCAGGTTTCTGCTTGTCCCTCTGTTTCCCTGCTTTAGCATCATGCGATTTCTGGTTTCCAAGCGAAAATTCAAGGAAAGCCTGCGACCGTATGATGTGATGGATGTCATTGAACAGTATTCAGCAGGACATTTGGATATGCTTTCCCGGATCAAAAATCTTCAGTCCAGGCAAGTCTTCCCTTTTTCATCTCTGGTGGCTTCTGCTACCCATTATTACTCATATCTGGGCTATGGCTTGGTATTCTGGAGCATGAAGCCAAGGTGATCAGTTCATCATCTTATTCTACTCTGTATGCCAGGTACCCACAGTTGTTAGTGAAAGAGTAGTTGTTGGAACACAGACAAACCGTCTCCTCTGGTCTGCATTGGGATGTTCTTGAAAGTTCTGTGTCTCTTGGGGTATCTGCAGGAAGAGAATCCAAAATGCCAAGCTGGCAGCCGGAACCATGCAATCAAAGTCACGATGTGCATAAAAAGGGGCGGGGCTTCAAAAGCATGGTTGTAGCTGTCATCATGACTTTTTGGACCCCCCTCCCTGCACACACCCCTGGGGTCTGTGTGAAGATCAGAAGGCTCATTCTAATTGGAAGCTCAGCTTGGAAAATAAGGGATCTAAACACACCTAATCCGGAGGCAAAGAAAAGTGTCTTTTGATCCCCTTTGCTGCAAAATCATTAATTCTTTTAAAAACACTTAATTCAGACTAGAAATCATTTTTAGAAAAGATTTTTGTTTTAAAGTGCCCAGTTTTGAACATGAAACACTTCCAGAAGTGTCAAATTGCTTCCAAAATGACTCAAGTAGCTTGTCTCAAACATGAAATAGCTGTTTTGAACCTAGAACCATTGTTTCACATTCATCTTCCATACTACTAATTCAGACTAATGAAACCGTGGTCAATAATTAAGACCTACACCAGCCATTGTTCTTCTTCCTTTGCTGCAATATCAAAACCTCATATTGTCGTAAAGGCCTTCCTCTTATGAAGCTAAATCCACAGGTAGACGAGCATTCAGTGAATATTAAAAGCTCTAGCGGCTGACTTCATTCACTCTTCTTTGAGTGCCAGCCTTCAATCAAGAGCTCTCATGAATGAGGCAGAGGTTGGCCCTTAGCTGCTGTCTTCTCACCAAGTGGTGAGGACAAGCTACACATTCCTGCATTCCCTTTCTGAGAGAAATATGGGAAATCAGAAGAGCAGCAATATCTTCATTCTTTCCTGGTGAGATTATGCACATATAATATGGGAGGTTGACCCTTGAGTTATTTGATTCCACCTGTGACAGCTACAGCTGACCTTTGGCAGAGTTGTAAATGACACTTTGCATATAGTTTATATCTTTCTAAACCAAGAAAAGCCAAGAACATCAGCCTGGGCAAGTTGTTGTCCTGGCTGGAATATGTGTTGGGAAGTGATACTTTCTGATTCTGGCGGATTTCAAAGATTTCACCTTCTATCAGGGACATTTGTAGAACAGGTCTAGATGAAGACTGTGATTGCACAATCAAAATCCTGCCCCCTTTTTATGTGTGTCGCATCAGCAGTGCACATAAAAAGGAATGGGGCTTTCATCACGCAGTCACAGCCACCATCTTGACTTTTTTGATTCCTCCGCCATGGATCCCCCAGTCTTCCATCATCCGTTGTCTTCAATATACAAAATGGGTGTGTGTGTGTGTGTGTGTGTGTATGTATATATGGATGACCGGCCTTACGTTACAGCGCAGGTATCCAGGTTCTGCGCAGCGGCAGTATAGATCTGTCAACATCGGATAGGAAGCTAGCTGAAAGGTTCTGCAGTAATGGATTATAGTCAACTAGTATTTTACTTTGCATTAACAGGTACCTTCAGAATGTGTTTCAAAAATGTGACAAATTTTACTAGAATTCGTAATATTTTATTATTGTTATCTGATAGCTATTAGCTTAAATAAGGTCCTTAGGTAGATTTTTACTTGTGTTGGTCAAAGACTGTATTAAACTTTACTATTAGATCTGCTAGTCCTTAATAGGGCAAGATCCTGCTATATAGATGCATTTTATATAAGTCCAGACATGATTAAACTCCATATAATTTTAGATATTATGATTACATTTTAGGTGTCATCAAACTTTTGTAATTTTAGATGTTATTATATTTTAGGTAAATTGTAGATACTATTTTAGTTATATCTTAGACACGGACTGTTTCGTCTGAATTCTACCTATGATTTTGTGCCAGGTTGTCTTATATATGTATCCTAAATATGTATTAAATGAAAGATTTCTTAGTTGTGTAAGTGAACAGAGGTCACTCATGAACAATCTTCTTGTACTGGTCTAAGACTGTAATAAACTGTGAACTTGAATTATATGTATATATGTATATATTGTATTTTAATATGGTAAGAAGTTAAAGTGTATTTTGAGACAGATGGCTCGCAGTAACTTTTAATTTCAACTGCTGGTTCTACAATAATCTATAGTATTTTTCTGTACCCCTTGTTTCCTACTCATTGTTTTTGGAAGTAGATCTTCTCATTTTGGTCTCTTGTCCCTCCCCATCCGTACGTGCATTGCCTTTGTTCAAGTTCCCCCCCCCAAAACCAGTTGATATGCCTTCCCTCTATTGTAACAGCGTGGAGCTTTTATTTTTACAGGTGTGAACAGCCTTGAATACTTAAATAGAAAGAGGAGTGTAAAGTTGTTGTTTTTGTAGCTGTTGCAATGGAATATTTTCATACATTTTCCAACTCGTCTGTCATATGCTTAGCCTGTTCATTGCTGAACAATGAATCCTTTAAAAAGAGGATCCTTTTGATCCTTCACAAAGAAGGATTATTCCATTGCTGCTGAAATTCCACCACTTTTCAACTACCTCTGGGTGCGTTCCCAAATGATCAGATTGTCTGGTTACTACTTTCTTTTCTGAGCAGAGATAAGTTTCCCCTTTCTTTTCTTCTCTCGGCCATCTCGATTTTAAAAGTTTTCTTCTGCTGCCAGTTCCCAATCAGTTTTTTCTCCAACATGTTGCTTCATTGTGTGTTCTGCTGGTGTGTTTTTTCTTGTTTATTTTTGCCAGGATAGATATGATTGTGGGTCCCCCACCCTCTTCAACTCCCCGGCATAAGAAGTATTCAACCAAAGGATCACCCCAATACTCGCCTAGGTTAGGATATAGGCAATTTTTTCTGACCCTCTCATTTGCTTCCTGCAGAATGTTTTCATGCCACGTTAAATGATGGTCTTGATCACATGCATTCCACACTGAATGGCTTGCTCTCCTGAATCTGCTTAAATTTTGTTTTTAGAGGCACTGAAGGTGAGCCTTCATACCCTGCAACCTTGGACTGTCCAGGGACCTTTATGCAATAACCTCGTTTTCATTGTGATGGACTCATTCAAGATCCTCCGTTTTTATGCATGGAATGATAAACATCCTGGCATTTAAACATTTAACTGCTGCAATTTCAATCGCTGTGAGATAGAGCCTTGGCACCAATTAAAGCCATTCCTTCTAATGGAGAGAACAGTTGGGTCCCATTGCAATCATGCTGAAATACATTGGGGAAGATTTTCAACTAGCCAGAGGCTTATAGACGTGTTTTGGAACTTCAGGTGCAGATGTAGGAAGTGTTTCCTCCTCTGTACCTGCTGTTATGGAAGAGAAGACATATTATGCATGGATCTTCAGATCATACCTATTTTCCTACACGTGATTAAAGAAAGCTGAAAAAGTAGAGCAGGTGATTTCCCCGTAAGCTGAAAAAGCTTATTTGAGGCTCTTCTATGACCAAATCATTCATAGTAATCATCCTTCCCAGAATTGTTTTTTCTGAAATATTGTTTTTCTGGGCAGTCTTCTCTGAAAGAAAGTTATCCATGGGGGACAAATTAGCCACTGATCATCTCCTGTTACTGGGTAGACAGCTTTTGAGATGTCACTGTCTGTACTCAGTTTTCTGACCTTTCGAAGGTCCTCCGTGGCCCAGAATTTTGATCTGCTGTTCAGTGGGGAAGAGTTAAGGATGGCCTGAAAAACAGCCCAAGATTGCACCACCAAAATCCAGCCATTTTACTATAGATTTTCAGTGGTTGGTGCACTTTCAGTGATGTGGGCTACATATTAGGTGCTGGGGTATCATGTGTGACCCATATTTTATGGGTTAAGTGGAGCTCTAAATTTCATTCCCATTTATAAAGTATAATTATGACTTCTGGTACTGTTGGCTAATACTATTACAAGCTCCAGAAGATACCCCAAGTATTCATGTGCTCCATAAAATCATGGTTATGACAGTCACATAAGAGTTCTTTGACAGCCAAATAGTCTAAAAGATTCCTTGACAGGAGAAAATTTAAGAATCAGCTCACCACAAAGAGGCTGTGGTTCTGCTCCTCACCTACTCACTGTCTGTCTCAACCTCCTCCAGAAGTAGACCTCCATGGTCGTAAACTTTGGCACAGCCAAAAATGTCTAAATTGAATTTACTGCACTTCAGATGAGGACCATGTCATATCTCATAAACCCTTAGATTGTATCATTCCTAGAAATATCCAAATCTTATTTGGATAAACTATAGTAGAGGAGCACAGTCTGAGCTCCTGGGTTGCATACAGCTTTGAATGCAATTTCCAGAAACCCTCCAAAAATTGCAACCACATTGCAATTTTAATGCAACGGAAGGGGGAAATTATAACATCCATAGGAAGTTATCACATGACCTGTACTTGACTAATTTAATCCATTTTAATTTTAATTCAATTGTATTTTTATTCTGGTCCTGCCTGTTTGTTCATTGTTCCTGGCCTCTGGCATGCCATCCCAAAGTGGCCCTCAGCTTGAAAAAAGTTAGACAAGCCTGGATAATTTCAGTTAACCAAGTTGAGAAGTGACTTCATCAGCAGGAAATTAGGTGGTTTTACCGTACCCCAAATAATGGAAGAAACAATGACATGGTGTCACTCATTTGGTTTGAAAGCCCACTTGGAATCTATTGTTAAGGATAAAACAATGTATTTTTTTTTCATTCCTTCTTTTCAATCCAGCAAGATAGTTCTCCCTTTCAACATAGAGTGAGCTTAGAATTAAATGACATGTTCAGCAATAGAGAAATAACAGGTATGTTGCCCCCTTTATATTCCCACCTTTCTTTCAGAACTCAAGGCAATGTAAATAGTGCCTCTTCTTCTCATTGAACCTCACAAGAGCCCTGTGAGGTAGACTGGGCTAAGAGGGAGGGACTGACCCAAAATTCCCATGGGAGTTGCTGGGGCTAAGGGGAGACTGGAACCTGGTTCTCCCCACTCCTAGTCTCCTATGCTGTGAATAATTAGCCTTAACAATATAGGCTACTCACTCATTTTGAAAAGCACCTTAGAGCAGTGTTCCTCAACCTTGGCCACTTGAAGATGTGTGGACTTCAACTCCCAGAATTCCCCAGCTAGCATGGCTGGCTGGGGAATTCTGGAAGTTGAAGTCCACATATCTTCAAGTTGCCAAGGTTGAGGAACACTGCCTTAGAGGAAGGACAAGATCAACATACAATAAATACATATAAATGGGGGTTATCTCATTATATTGCTATTTCATATTTGAGTTTTTTGATGGTCCATTCAGGCAAACTGGTGTACATTCGTGCAATCTGTGACAGATGAAGGGGGTTGGCACCAGTGCCCAGGCTGTGCTCAAAAGGCCCTATTCAAAAAGAATATATAATTTCCATGCTTCTTATTAAACAAAAAAAAAACATTTATCTCTTTTTTCTCCTCTTTTTTCTCTCCACTTGAGCAATCTTGATTTTTGCTAACTGCTTTTGGCCGAAGGCCAAAGATACAGATGTTCCTCTTTGCATGTTTCTGTAAGCATGGAGCGTAATGAAGCATGAGAGATAAGTGCGCTGTGTCTCAGTCAACATTTCTTTCCACACCATTTCAAAGAAAGGAAACCATTATTTCAAATGATGAATATGTAGAGAAAAGTCCCCCTCCCTTTGTGTGTTCAGTGGAAATGGATCAGGATGCAATCAGATGTCATGGTTGGGTTGACATGAGTGTATCGAAATGTGACAACCATCAATTAGTCATTCATTATGAAGCTAGGTGGTCCAAGCCATGGTCAGCCTTGTTGGAGTAAATGCAACAAATGTGGCTTTCCTAAGTTGGCTCCTTCAAGATCTGCACTCCCAGAATTCCTAGATGGTTGAACTTCCACACATCTGGAAGACGCTATATTGGGGAAAGACTGAACATAAAATTCACATGAGTATCTAAAACTGCACACGTGTAGTTTTAGGTCAGTGTTGTCCAAACTTGGCCACTTTAAGATGAGTGGACTTCAAGTCCCAGAATTGCCCAGCCAGCCATGCTGGCTGGGGAATTCTGGGACTTGAAGTCCACTCATCTTAAAGTGGCCAAGTTTGGACAACACTGTTTTAGGTGCTTGTGCTGTATAATTAATACATTGCAAAAAAAAACAAAAAACAATTCCTTTCTCTGTAGAAGCATTTATTCAGATCTCCGTGATGAAATGCAGTAGGTCAGTGAGGACTAACGTACGTGAGCTATAGCTTTCCCCATCATGGTTTCTTCAAGATGGTCCACCTTCCTTCCTTCTCCGCCAGTATGATGGGAAACTCTTAGTAGAAATGAACGACATGGAACGTTGCTTACAAAGCCACTCTTGTTTAAGAGATTGGTTCCCCATCAGTGAATGCTAAGATCTTGTGTGCACGTGGAGTGCATTGTGGCATCATGATGAACCACAACTCTCTGATGAATCTCCCTGTGTTTTACATTTTAACAAATGTTCTCATTCACACATTGGATCTTATGGTAAATATGCTATACGTGTTTTGTACAGACCTCTTTAAAAACCCTAAAATAAGTAAATCAGCCCTTAGTTTGGAAGTTCAGTTTCCTTTCGTGAAACAAGGGTTCTACAGGTATTGGCGATCAGAGAAGGCAATGACTTCTCTTCAGTTCTATGAGTAACATGGAGATGAAGTCATATGAAGGAAAAGGAATTCACTGCACTGATCAACTTCGAAAAGGCCAATGAATTCAGGATCAAGTCCTGTATTACTTTGAACGGGTTTAACTACATCCCTAACTAATTTAAGAGAATTGGGTTTCATTTAAAGCACAAATGTAGGTCTCTGCTATTTCACCACCCTACCCCCCAAATGAAGATTGCCCAGTTTGTCTACACCCCGTGATATTTCTGCTTTTTCTGGGAAAGAGATCTGCATCCCAAAATACATGACCTAAAATCAACTAATCAGAATTTAAAATGAAAATTGTCAGTTCCCATCAGAGCCTGTGGACGTTTGGAAAAGAATGGTGAGACTTCCTCATTTGTCTGGTTAGCTGCTGGAAAAATTGAGACTCAACTCTATCATAGGCTTTTGTGAGCATTCATAATTTGAGTTATGCTTCGGATATGTTTAAGGTGTCCAAGCTCATGCAATTATTTGGGCTTCCTTATGGTGAAAGGATGGTACCTCCTTCCTTTTATCATGGAAATGAGATGGCAGTTGGATACAACCTGATGCTTGCTCACCTCAAAGTTCTGCTGGTGAGATTTCCAACCTTCAAAGAAAAAGTCTTGTGTCTGCAAATGGCACCCAAGAGATGCTACTTAATATGCATAGTAGAGGAAGAACAATGCAACTCTTCAACTATTAGCAGTGGCCTAGTTAATTCTGTGGAGCCGTGCATTGTTCCCCTGTGATTATGCTTCCAAATAAAATAGTTATAAATACAGATAACTACCACCCCAAATGTTGTTATGGTCAAAGGTCAGAACAAGTATAGGTACAAGTAATTGGATTGAAAAAAAAGGCTTTGCAATGCACAAAAGTGCATAGAAAGGACCTATTTTTGAATATTAAAGCAGCTGGGTCTTTTTTGAAGCATGTACAGCTGTTATGGAAGCTGCTCCTGGCTGTTTCACACATGAACATACATAGCCACCTCGCTTCCTGGAAGCTGTTCATGAAGCAGCTGTGTAAGCCTGGAGTCTGAATGCTTGCAACAGTACACACATTATTTGTATTGCAAATAAGTAAATAATACACAGCTGCTTTAATGAGCCAAAGAGAGGACATAGCTCTTTTGAAGGATTTGCACAGCCCTAACACACAAAATTCTGAGCATCCTTCTGCCAAAATAAGGCAATTTGGTACTACTTGAAATAGCCCCATGACTTGGCCCTTCGCTTGCTTTTTGTTAACAGCGTGTAATCAAGGGAGCACGTTTAGTTTTTCAAGGTGTTCATGAACTTTTCATTTCATTAATCTGTTTTTCCTCTTTCCTTGCCTGACTTTGAACTCATAACTCTCATTCATCGCCTGGTGCATGGAACTGTTGCCTTCGCTGCAGGGCTGTGGAAGAAGTGCTGTTTTAATTCTGCTCCAGACAACGACGTTTGTTACAGACAGATGAATATACTTGTCTGTTTGTGGTTTTTAATTCCTGGTTATTGTCATTTGAGGTTTTTGAAGTTTACCTGTGCACCTCTGGCATGTTATGCAAAAGTAAAATTGACCAGGGCTAATTAATATTTCAGGGTTAAGAGAGAGGGCTCTATAAATCGGGGGAGAGTATTTTTTTCAGATTGGCCATATTTCTTTTTTTTTTAACACATCTTTAGACCACGAACCTCAAAACAACTCTGGGTGGCTTCCCCAAATTAAAAAAGAATTTTAAATAAAAGCAACAATCATACATAAACAACAACTGTCTGAGGGAACCATAAACCATCTTCCACTCCTCTCCCAACTTAAAGGGGCCCCCTGGAAGAAAACCCAGGTTTTTGAAGATCATGTGAAGGCAGGTAAGGTGGTGACCATATGACCCACCATTTAGGAAAAGACCTCAAGAAATAGGATTGATGATGTCCGGTAAGACGAAGCCCAAGATTAGAATTCTGCTCAATCTTGCAGAGGTCTTATATAGAAAGACATGGCTGTTAATTTTTACTGATTCATATTAGTGGAAATTTGCTACACTTCTAAGGACTTCAGAGGAGATGATATATGACTCCCACTTAAAGTCCCACGTTCAGATAATTTACAAAATCAGACTTGGACAGCAAAACCGTGTCTTCTTTTTTGACCATGTTCTGTACTCTTCACTAATAAAGCACTTGAAAGCATTTTTTTCCAGGGCTCCGATAGCTCTTTGTAATTGTCCATCTTTTCATTAAGATGAAAATTATTTCATAGCAGCGATGCACGTGCTGCAGAAATCGCTTTGTGGTTTTCAGGAGCTTAATCTTCTGCACCGTAAATCCTTGTAGCACCAATTCTTTTTCATTTTCTTATGGCCAAACCAGTCCACGGGGTGGGTGGGGAAATCAATTTATATCTTAATGGTCTATCATTCCTCATTGCTTGCATCCTTCCATTCCTCAAAGCAGAATACACCCATTCTACAACTGCCCCTTCTGACCTTGTTATTAAAAACCTACAGCCAATGATTTGTAGTTCTGTAAAGAGGCTAAGGACTCAGTTCATAAGCTCTCAGGCAAAACTACAGACTCAAGCTGGTTTATTCATGGGAGACAATAGACTCTTAAGTCAGTGTTTTTCAAACTTGGCAAGCTGAAGATGTGTGGACGTCAACTCCCAGAATTCTCCAGCCAGTATGGGAATTCTGGGAGTTGGTCCACACATCTTCAACTTGCCAAGTTGGAAAAACACTGATATATATGTACATATGTTCTTTCTTTCCTCTCTGGGATACAGATGAACCCCTAAAGATTTATTTCTAAGAGAAAATGTTAAGTGCCATATCTAAAGAAAGCTGTTGAAACACTTAATAGATCAACTGAAACTCCATCTTCTGCAGAATGATGGTGGTTGCTCTCTGACTTCAGTACCCTACTTTTGGGCACTTCCACACAAGATTTTCCGGTCCATGCAAATCTTCTAATTTCACATTCAGAATCATGCAGTTGGACTTCTTTGACTCTTAGAGAAGCAAGCACCCCTGCCTTGTAGGTCTGTAGCACTTGAAGTCAACTGACAGCCAATGAGAATGTCCCTTTCCTGGCCAATAGGTGAGCAGAGATGTATTTATGTAGGATTTTTATTGATTCAGTAAATTTAAATCCCGCTTTCCCTCAAAGAACTTCTCAGAGTGGTGTACCACACACTCCCCCTCCAGTTTTTTCCTTGCAATAGCAACTGTGTGAAATGTTGGGCTGAGAGTCAAGAATTGGCCCCCAAGTCATCTACTGAACTTCCATGGCTGAAACTGGATCTGAACCTGGGTCTCCTTTCTCTAGTCCCAGGTTTCTCAACCTTGGCAACTTTAAGATGTGTGGAGCTGGGGAATTCTGGGAGTTGAAGTCCACTCATCTTAAAGTTGCCAAGTTTGAAAAATACTGATGTATATGTATTCATTAAAGGGCATTACATGTTGAATATGCAGTTGTCTTGGGTCCCAAAAAAAAAGAAGCATATGTTTCTTGTCTTTGATAGTAGCGTCATTGCTCAAGACACTAGGTTTAGAATCTTTTTTTCCCCCTATAATACAAATGATTAAAAAAGAAACAAATTTTAGGAAACATGTCCCATCTGAAAAAGCAAAAAGGATAGTGGAAAACAAAATAGCTTTGGGGAATACCGTATGTACTGTATATACCACAGTTTTGAAAATAATTTTTTTCCTGCAACCTAGAACCAAGTTACAGTACAGTGTGAGATTCAGATATTAGAACCCAACAGTGTTGATTCAGAACTACTAATTATCCTTATGCCAGCAATATTAAGTAAGTAGTATTACCTCCCGCTTATAACATTTGAACTTCCAAATTGATCCTTTTTTTGTGCTACTTATTTTAGAACTGTGACATACAATGGAAACTAGCCATGTTCCTGGTCTTTTTCGATAACTTGTTACACTTAAGATGAGCAATATAATCTAAGTGAAATAAATAGAGGCAAAAATGAAAGCAATTGCTAAAGAAGATGCGAATTTGAGAAATACAATGTTTGATAGCAGGTTTTTCCCAAGGGGCAAATTTACTATGCATATTGTGCCAGATTTAATCTCGAGAAAGGGGAATAGAGTGTTTTGAACTATAAAATACAAGCAGAAATAAAGATGTGTGCTAGTTTGCATCTGAGTATATTCTTATTTGCCTTCTGCTATTTCTGTTAATCATTAGACAAGAAAAGCTGATGGAACATATATATTAACTTCTGAAAGATAAGGACAGAGGTCTGATCTCTTGACTGTAGTTTGCTCATTTGATTTTTTTTTTTTCCCTGGGTGGGGCCTGTGCTGCACACAGAGTTGACCAGATTGTTGGGCGTGGACCATCAATGACGGATAAAGACCGAACCAAAGGCCCATCTGAAGGGGAACTTCCAGAAGATCCAAGTATGATGGGAAGACTTGGCAAAGTAGAAAAGCAGGTATGATTCCTACATTACAAAGGTCAAGTTCCTACAATGTAATTGTTGAAATGTATTGAAATGGGGACTCAGACACTGAAGCAGAGGACTCTTTCTCCTCTCTCCCTTCTTCACCTTCACCTTCAGGTTGGTGGGTGGATTGTCTATCTGAGTATATAACCCATGTTAGATGGGGTTGAGGTCCTTTTAAGTGGTCAGATTGCTTAGTTTGAGAACGTGCTTTTGGTCAGGGCTGGCATGGAGTGAGAAATACCTTTTTCCAAATATGGTCCATCCAGAAGAACTCAGAGAGTCACAGCCACTCATGTCCTGGGTTGGAGTGGAATAATGCATATTTTATGGGGCTGGTCTTTAAAAGTGTTCAGAATCTGCTAATGCCAAATGAGATGGCCAGGATGTTGACTGGACCTGGGAATTTTGAACACACTAAGACTATTCAGTTGAATTTGCCCTCAACTCACTGTTTCTAACCTTTGAAAGCTAAGCATTTAATATATTGTAGGTGTACAAATATTCTCCAGCTTCAGATCCCAAAGCTATATTGGCTTTTTAACTTACATCTATTCAACCAGGCTTTTGACTTTATCCATGTTGTTTGGGAATTAAAGCTGAAATCCAAAATGCTCGGAAGGAACCAGGTTGAGGAAAGAAGACCTGTTGGAATAATAATTGCTAGCTGGTTATTGCCTCAGTTTTAACAACAACAACTACTCCTTAGAGGTCTCCCTTCCAAGTACAAGCTAGGTCCCATTAGCCAAGGTTGGCTTGATGCAAACAGGAGATGTGAGTTAGACTTAATATTTTTTAAACCAATTCATGCTGAGCGTTAGTGAAAAGATGTGAAAGAGTTTATGACATTTCCTTAATTTGGATATTCCCCGAAGAAATTAGAAGTTTGTTAGGTCACTCTGACAGTTGTTAATATTTAGGAAACTTTGCACTATCCACAAGATTCTTTGTGGATGAATCAAGGTAGCTGAGGTCTAAAATGATTTGGCTAATCATGTGTTGGGGTCTGTGGGGCATTTCCCAGGTTCTGTCCATGGAGAAGAAGTTGGACTTCCTGGTCAATATCTACATGCAACGGATGGGGATCCCACCTACTGAAACAGAAGCCTATTTTGGTTCCAAAGAACCTGATCCAGCACCACCTTATCATAGCCCAGAGGACAGCCGGGAACATATTGATAAAAACGGCTGTATTATCAAGATCATTCGCTCTACCAGTTCAATGGGACAGAAGAATTTTTCTGCACCACCAGCCACAACAATGCCAAACAACTCATGCCCCCCCTCCACTTCTTGGCAGCAATATCAACGTCAAAGTCACGGGACATCCCCAGTTGGTGATCCTGGCTCTTTGGTTAGAATCCCACCACCACCTTCACATGAGCGTTCCTTATCCGCCTACAGTGGGGGGAGCAGGGCCAATGCTGAGTATGCAAAGAATGAAGATGTTACTGCTAAACATCCTGAGAGTGCCCTAAGAGATAGTGACACTTCTATTTCAATCCCATCTGTCGACCATGAGGAACTGGAGCGTTCCTTCAGCGGCTTTAGCATCTCCCAGTCCAAAGAAAATTTGGACATCCTTAACAATGGTTGCTACACCGCTGTGGCCAAAATCAGACCTTACATTGCAGAAGGTGAGTCGGATACAGATTCTGACCTCTGCACACCCTGTGGCCCCCCACCAAGATCAGCAACAGGTGAGGGACCTTTCAGTGATCTAGGCTGGTCAACCCCAAGACAGTGAAGCCATGGGAAGCCACCTGAAGATAACATCGAGAATATGGGGCAGTCATAGGTCTGCATATAGAACCTCTTCAGCAGACTGAAAGTTCATGTTCTGTGACCCAGAAGTAGTGGGTACTTAATCATAGATTACCTTGGGGGTGGGGGAACAGAGGCAGTACCGGTGACCTACAAAGAGAGAGAGTACTGGAATGCATAACTTGAAATGTCTTGAAATGTCCGTTGTACTATCTTCCTGACTTTCTAAAATGGATAAGTGAAACTTTTTTCATACTCCTGTGGGTAGATAGCCACAACTCTTAGTAGTCTTTTCAACTAAGAGGACGCAGGCATTGGGTCAGAGTTTGGTTGAGTAATGGGCAAATACCAGTTTTGAATACGAAGATTTGCCCTGAGGTCCTGAGCTTTTGAATCACACACAAAAATGATACTGATTTTTTTAAAAAAAATGCCTTGGGAGAAGAGGAAACACATCTGTTGTATGTGTTGACAAATGGAGGTTTAATAATCATTACAGAGCAGTTAAGCAGCAGAGACCTAAAAGGGTTCATGCCCTAAGTCCAAATGGCACGTCCATGAATTTTCAGTAACAGAAAAGAAAACAGCCTTGAAGCTTTGCATTAGGGTTAGGACCATAGCCTGAAAGAGAAGTGTTTGAGTTGAAAAAAAAACAACTGTGAAGCAAGGTTGCTTCCATCTGAGTATTGTTTTGTTTTTAAATAAAATATTTGGAGGACAGTGGCATTAAACCAGTTCTCAGTGTGCACGCTCAGATATTTAGATATGTTTATCCTCCTCAGGATGCTGTGACAGACAAGAAGATTGGAAGCCAAGTATGGGAGAAACCTAACCTTTGCATTCAGATGGATCTAAGTTAATACTGTTCCAGTTTGGAATGGCTGTTTCCTGCATTACATGCCATAATTGTGTCTGCAGGGGACAAGTGACGTTTGTCATGATAGAAATGGCACGAGTTATGGACTTGGATCATGGCATTCTTGCACCATTTGTGCAATGATGTAATGATGTCC
This sequence comes from Python bivittatus, assembly GCF_059951505.1. NCBI lineage: Eukaryota > Metazoa > Chordata > Lepidosauria > Squamata > Pythonidae > Python > Python bivittatus. The sequence goes on along the minus strand of NW_028277098.1, from coordinate 98,454,097 downwards.
CTGTCACCATTTTGCTGTCATGGCTTGCTGCCATGGCTTGCTATTGTAGCCATGTGGGGAAGTTCAAAATGATGAAGCAAAAGACCTTCTCGGTCGCTCTTAGGGAAGCAGTCTATGGAACGCCTTGCCAATTTACTGAATTTGTAAGGACATGTAAAAAAACTGAAATCCTGTAAGATGAGAAGAAATCTCATGATAGAGTCAAAAGGAAGAGTTCTTCAGGAGCTAATATCTGGGTGGTAGGAAGGGGTGACCTCTGCAATGCATTGTGCCTGGATGCTTTAGCACAGGGTTTGTCAAACTTGGCAACTTTTAAGACGGGTGGACTTCAACTCCCAGAATTCCCATGCTGGCTGGGGAATTCTGGGAGTTGAAGTCCACCTGTGTTAAAAGTTGCCAAGTTTGAGAAACACTGTTTTAGCATCTTTTCTACTTTCTGCAAAAACAACCCTTCATCCTTTCAGCGCATCCCAGAGTCTGATGGATGCCCTCTGAAGTTCTGTTTTGGCTTAGTTCATCTTTGCTAGATTTGGGGCTACTTGCTGTGTTTTTGCCTGCCGGATTTCTTATCAGTCTTTGGTCTGTATTTATCAATGGCTGCTGATGCTTGAATGTACTCCTGTTTCCCCCCTTGCTGGACAGTTCAAAAGCCTGGTGAAGCTCACACAGGGAGTAACCAGAGAGAGAATAAGGAGTGTCCCTTCTAAATAGAGTTATCAAAGACACAGAGGCAGGAAGGCCAATTTCTGTCTTCCCCTTGATTAGATACAGCTTGATCTTAGGCAGCAATTTTAAAGCCATTTTCCTTGGAGCAGAAGACAGCCCAATTTCATGTGGAGTGCTCTCTGAGCTTGGTTGTTGGGTTGCAGACGTTTCATTGGCCAACTAGGTAAGATCATCAGTGCTTCATTACTTAGTTGGATAATGAAATGTCTACAAACCAACAACCAAGCCCAGAGAGCACCAAGGACTCTACAGTTCAACCATGAGCTACAGATATTCTCTTCCATTGGAATCAATTCCATGTTTTTTGTTTTGACTGCAAAATAGGCATGATAGATACTCCCAGTGTGAAATGCAGTAGATACTAATTCTGCAGCTTCCAACAGTCAGTAGAAATTCAAGGATACCTTGGAAGTACCTAAAGTTATTTCTAATATTTTCTTTGATAGCCTAGTTATTTCTGTATTCCAAATATTCTTGAAGCCGATTTAAAAATTTCAAAGGATTGGAGCATGAAAGATCCAGAGCAGACATTTAGTGGGTGGGATTGATTTAATCTTTAATATAATTTACAGCTGAGTTTTTTATGAGATTATGTTTGTAGGAAGAAACACAGATAATGAATTAACGTTGGTCTACTGCAGCAGAAGAAATAAGAATGTAGAAGATTTTAAAGCCTAAGAAATGTATTGTGCATTAACGTGGGGGAAGTAAGGATCAGAACTGACATGCAGTTTCAAAAATTCTTGTCCGTTAATCCTATGAATGAATCATAATCCTATGAATTAATTAGATCTGGATGAAGAAATGTCAATGAAATGAAAACTCTTTTAAAGCAAGCACTCTTGGGTAGTGCTTGCAAGGAATTACTCTCTCCTGGATGATGGTGGATGAAGGAATGTCTTCTCACAGTTTGCTATAGAGTTGACAGTGGCCAATGTTCTAAGTAATGGATGATTAAAAATTGTCAAAATATCTCGAATGAGTTAATTTAATCAATCATTGGTCAACCATTGCAGTCCTTACACCCTTCCCCTATCATGCATGCATAAATTTCTTGTCTGCGGGACATTATGAGGTTTTAGAAGAGAAATTTAAATAGCATCTATTTAAACCATGAGTGGGACAACCAACTGCGGTCCATGACATTCATCTGCAAGGCGTCGGCAAGTCCATCAGTGTATATTGGTCTAGGCCAGTGTTCCTCAACCTTAGCAAGTTTAAGATATGTGGACTACAATTTCCAGAATTCCCCAGCCAGCCTGCTGGCTGGGGAGTTCTGGGAGTTGAAGTCCACATATCTTAAAACTTGCCAAGGTTGAGAAACACTGGTCTAGGCATAGCAGATGAGGCTCGGATTTAATCAGCGTGATGTCACCACCTATGATGCAGTTATGTGTGTTAAATGAGCCAGTTTATGATTCTCTCCTGATGAAATGAACTCCAGCTTTGCAGCCTGATTTTTAAGACCTTGGGCATGCAGAAGACTGCAAGCTGAATGCCTACCCTGCATTCTTCTCTTTGTCTTATGCAAGGCTGTCCAGCTTATCCTGGATAAACTATACAGGGGAATTGTAGGCCCGTTATTTTGAAGGAGTAAGTTGCTTGAGACATGTTATGGTACCTTAGCTTTCTTCAACCCAGTGCCTCCCAGATGTGTGATATTTTGACTCCCGTAATTCCCAACTTGAAGGCCAATCTTTCTGGAAGTTGCAGTGCTGAGGATTGAATGTCAGGTTAATTGCTTCTTGTCTTCTGCAAACTGAGATCAGTAAGGTGCTCCCAGGACTTTGCTTTTTCTGGAGTATACATTCTAGGTCATTTTGTTTGCTGACCTTTCTTTAAGAACGGAGAGAGGAAATCATCATCTACTGCCAAAGAGTTTTGATCTGTGATTGGCATTAAAGGCATAATGAAGTGCAATGGCATTGATGGAATTCCAAATTCAACCTTGGCCATCAACACACTGGATATTTGTAGGTCACTGTGTTTCAGATGTTGACTCCGATGTCAGATGTGTGCCTAAATGACACGTCTCAAGAGACCAACAGACTCTTTTGATACCTGTTCACCAGGCTGGTATTTTTAGTTTTGGGATAATGCTATTCATAACCTGGTTCCTTGTTGAAATGTCCTAGAAAGCTTTTCTAAAAATATCATTATTACACAAATACGTAGTCGGAGAATCTCACAAAGCAAACTCTTAGCTTTTGCCTCTCAGTGCATGCCAGCTGAGGCAAAAGGACCGTGGTGAAAGCACCTGTGCTAAAAGCAATTGCAAAATGTATTTCGATGTGCAAATGGTAGCAGGCAACCTCCATCATGCTAGACCTAATCATGCATTACCATCGCAGTAGATTTGACGGATCACGCTATCACACTGACAAGATGCCATGTGGACCAGAGGCTGTATCTTGCTTCTCTGTGAATGGTTTGAATTCTGTTGCCAATAACTGGGACAAGATAAGGCATCTCATACCTAATTAAGAATTGTAGATGGTGATTGCCCTGTTGAGAATGCAAACTCGAACGAGAAGAACAAGGGCTTGCTTTTGGCTGCCTAGAGTCTCCTATCAGAGGAAGATCCCTGAGCCAGGGATGTAGGAATGGATCCACCAATCTCTGACACACTATGCTACTGTAGCTCGTATTCATGTTCCTTCTGAACATCTGGGTAAGGAGTGAAACAGGGTTTCGTGTTAAGGAAAGAGAGGGCTAGAAGGTAGAGGGCTAGTAGGCTAGAAGAGGTAGCTGGAATTGTGGGATCAATATGGTTTTCAGCCTTCAAGACTCAGCATTTAAATTCTGAACCACCTCATATAAGTGATTTATGGTTCAGAGGCACACTAAGATGATGTTTTGCACAAGCAGCATAGGCTTTTGAATGGATTGCACCTTTGGACAACTCCATCTCTACACATGACAAATCATAGGTACCATGTTCAGCTGTGGCCAGAGCTGCCTCAGGACCTCCAACTGTGAGAAGGAATTGCATTTCCTCTTCTTTTTGAGATGAGAAGGATTTTTTTTTTTTCTCCTACTAGTAGATAAGGGCCACCTAAAGAAGCTGATGAACATGGGTTTCTGGAAAGACACTAAAGAGAGTATTTCTGGATACAGCTTCCAGGTCAGAACATGGGCTGATGTCTTCAAAGGGAGATGAGACCATTTTCTGGAGGTTAAAAAATGATCATTCTACATTAATAGGCTCTCAATGAATAGGTCAACCCAGGGTGCAATTTTTGTAAGATAAGTGCCATACTTGGAATCATTAAGAGTGGAACTGAAAACAACTGCCAATACAAGAACATTCCTGAGAACACACTTGCAGACAGTTCTGGTCACCACACCTTAAGAAGAATCTAGAGCTAGCAAAGGTACAAGAAACAGGCAACTCACACTGGTTGGAGTAGCTCCCTTACAACAAAAGACTACGTCAATGAGGGCTCTTTCGTTCTGAGTGCAGGTCTATAAGGGTGACCTGATAGGATTACACCAAACTACGCATGGCATAGGCCACCTGGAGAGAGGGTTTTATTGCTGTCTCGCAAAGTGAAGTCAGGGTCATCCATCGGACCAAAAGGCAGGGAGAATTGGCAGCAGTAGAAAGAAATATTTTTCACACTGCAAATAATTACATCCTGAAATTTACTGCCAAAGGTTACATTTGGGGCAACCAAGTGGGGATAGTTTGGAAAGGGAACAAGGGGAGGTTCACGGAGGATTAAGCTATCTTATGAATACTGATGGCTATTGACTACTTTCTGAAACAGGTGCATATCTTAAATGGTTACTGAGAAGAGACAATAGAAGTGGGCCATTCAATTCCAGTCTGTGTCTAGACTTTCCAAATGCATCCATTTGGCTAATGTGTCTCACAATGCTAAACTGGATGAACCTAATCCACCAGATTTCTTGTTTTGATCAGTTTTGTGAACCTTGCTAATTTAACAGAACCTTTATGTTCAGAAGCAACAGACATTTGGGTACCAGCTAGTGGGTTACAGTAGGAGGAGAAGACGATTGCCTCCAAAACCTGCTTGAGAAGTTACTAGAAGCACGTTGAGGACACGGTTAAAAGCAAGAAGTTGGGTAAGATAGTCCAATCAAGCAGGTTTGTTCTTAGGTTGTTTTCAGTCTCACAAGGTTATGGAAGGCCTGTCTCATTGCTGGGCAAGTTAGTTGTATCATTTAAGGCAGAAATCTTTTGTGACTCTTCCATCAGACAGGAGGGATGTTGTTTGGGTAAAACCGATAAAAAAATAGGGTATCCTTCCCAGAGGCTATCTGTTCCCCAAGAGATGGCGCAGTTGCATCTTCTCACCAATGTTACATGTAATAAGCCTGCAATTAAATAATTCCATAATCACCATCATATGATGTATTCAGAATTAAAACATTACTCATTAGTTGTATGCATCGGCCTTGTAAATGGCAAAACCCTCTCTCCTAATTGTTGCATATGAATGCTTTTATAGACTTTAGTAAGATCAATATTTTACCAGAATGCAAATAGAGAGGAATTTGTTTCCTAACGGATTTTTTTAATGATAGAAACCACCAAACAACGTAACAGTGGCAATGAGGCCTGCTTGTCAATGTTTTATTTCTATTTATGTACTGGTGTTTCTCATTAGGGCTTTGAATCTGTATAGACTGCATTCTCTTTTAAATATTGCAAGAGAACAGGGACATAGTCTACAGGAGAAATGAGCCATCCTGGGACAATTGCCAAGAAATAAGACCATGTGTTTCCCACAAGTCTAAAAGCCAGGAGGCAAAGCACCTCAGCCTGTTGTATGTGGCAATCTGTTTACGCAGTGATGCCAGATCCAACACACCTCTTTCAAATGAGTTCATTTCTCTAAAAGCAATCTTTGTCCACCACATGCTTTGGACTACAGCTCCTATTCTCTCTGTTTGGCAGAGCCCTTCACTTGCTGGCTGAAGATGATGCTTGCTCCAGGTCAACAGATCTGGAGACCCACCAGGAAGGTAGTTTTAAAACGTTCTCTAGCGCTTCATTCCTCTAAGGCAGCTTTCAAACTAGATTATAACCCACCCCCTAACACCGCATCACAGCTCCAGTCCATAATTTTATAAAGCAAAAGAGAAGTGTGTCTTGTTTTCTATCAGAAACACACTTCTGAATTTTCTTTCTGAAGATTGATGAAATGCTTTGATGTATCTTGTAGAAATTCATCCCTGAGGTTTGGGATTCTTGCAGAAAAAGATTTACTTCTGCCTGATTGATTCATAATAGCCTTAGCTGGTGAATATCTGAATACCTTTTAGTCTTAAAAGGATCTCATGGAGGGGAGCTATCTTCCCCTAAGTGTGCAGGTCCCAGGCCATGGAGGGCTTTCAAGGTTAAGTTAGCACCTTGAATTTGGTCTGGAAGCTACTTGCAGATGTACGGGACTTTGCGAATTTTTGATACTTGTCCCACTGGCTTGCATAGACCCATGCCACATATTATTTTTCAGGTGGATTGTGCCTTGCACAGTTACAGCTGTCAAAGAAACATATGATACCACCTGTAAAACTCCATGTATGCACCTATTTGTAACTTTGATGTCTGGTTGCATTGAGACATAGTAGCTCATTTCTTGCTGAAGCAGCAGATGTAGTAGGATTTATTCAGATGTTAGAGCAGTGTTTTTCAACCTTGGCAACTTGAAGATGAGTGGACTTTAACTCCCAGAATTCTGGAAGCTGGCTGGGGAATTCTGGGAGTTGAAGTCCAGACATCTTAAAGTGGCTAAGGTTGAGAAACACTGATCTAGAACCTGTAACTAATACAGTCAACCACTAACTGTAGTTGGATCAGGGCAGGTAATCTCTGGGCAGAAATTAATCTGCAGACCTACCTTTGGGCAATTCATTCTCAGCCACTGCCTATTCTACACACTTGGTTATAATTGCTTCTGTTTAGGGATGTTCGCAGGGTAGGGTCAAAAGCGTCAAGACGGCAGCCACAGCCATGCAATTGAAGTGCCCCATGTTTCATGAGCGCTCCCTAATTTTTTGGTGACACCCTGCGGACACAGCTGCTTCTGTCTGTTACCCCAACCCAGTTGGTTGAATGGCCAATGAAATATCATTTTCCCATTTGGTTGATTTTGATTATTTAACCAGGGTAAAATGGATGCCCTATCTAGGGGGAAATCAGTTCCATGCTGTTTACTGGACATACTCAACCAAGCATTTTTATCTGGGGTCATGTAGTGGATAGCAAAGGTGAACATCGCCGGTTCTTTTAATTTGCTCTACTTGCCTTGGCTATCTTGCACGTTTGTTCTTGCTCCAAAGAATATTTCATAATGCCTTTGGTACAGATGTACAATTTTATGATGTTTTTTTAATGCGTCCAATGGGACTCCCCTGATCTTGTATTATAGCAATTGGAACTTGGTTGAGGTTCTCCTTGTATGTGTAATTTTCCTTGCAAATTTCAAAAAGAAACAAAAGAGAGAGAAAGAAAAAAAAATGCCTTCAGTTTTATCCCATCTTTTCTCAAATGTTAGGGCGGGGGGAGGAATAAAATCATGTATCTTGGTGGTTCTTCATTTCTTCATCTTGGCCATAAAGGTCAATCTATACAAGAAAGTATTGGAGCCAAAGAAGATAAAACAAACCAGGAGTTGTGAACTTTCTCTGGGTGTGTCTCTGGGTGTGATTACTGAATTTGAGCCACTTGTGAAATAGGGGTGTCTGTGGGGATGGAGAGGTCAAAAAAGTCAAGATGGCAGCCACAACCACAGGATCAAAGCCCCACCCCTTTTCTACATGCCCCCTTGACTTTTCAGGACTCCTTCTCTGCGTGTAAAGTGTCCGTGACAGTGGTAGATCTTTTCATTGGTCAATCCAATCCATACTTTCCCTCTGGGTCATTTTCTGACCAAAACAGCTCTATTTTGATCCTATCAAAAAAAGAGAGAAGAAGATGGAGTATTTTCCCACTAGAACAAATTGGGGTGGAGGTGGGGAGAAATATAGATTCCATCTTTCCATCCATAAATGAGAAACAGGAATGAACTTGGGTGAAAGCAGCAAGCGGGTATTCCTAAATAGCTGCCTTAATTTAGGGCATTATATCTCACAGCCAAGACTTTGAGACACTTCTTAGATCTTTCAAACATTGACTTCGTTCTTTACCTTTCTGCTGGTAGACAAAGAGGCGAAGACTCTCCTACATCTTCAGGGAAGAGTGTTGGACAGGCAGGGCTAAAAATTGGGCCCAGATTTTGCATATTTCAAAGCATTCCTTTTCTTCCTTAAAAATCCCAAACAAGAAAAAGCAGTGTGATTTGTGGTGGGGAAAAGATCGGCATTGTGAAGGGCAAAATGGGTGGTCTAAACCTCTGCAAAGTTTAAGGTGTGCTTTTCAGCTTCTCCAGTTTTGGGCTGCTCAGAAAGTTGCAAACGAGAAGTCCTAACGGGGTGTTGGTGATCTATACTCAGCCTGCGTGGTCAAAATATGTGTGCTGTGTTGTGAAGCTCTCTGGATCGAACCACCTTTCTCACAATGACGTTTGCATCCATTTTGTGTACCACTATAGGCTATATTCTAAACTTGCAGGTGACACAAGGAAGTTGACAAGCTACAGCATAAATGGCAGGGACACTCTGCTTATGTGTATAAATAAAATAGGTATTTTGCTTCTGGCAATATTCAGACCAATATCTTCCAGAAATTTAGAGGAAGGAACGTAGCAGACAGGCCTGCAAATTCATATTTAGAGTGGGGTCACTGTTGGTTTTTCCAAACAAGCTGTATGTATTATCCACTAAATCCAGAAGGTATTTATTTTTGTTGCCATGTGGGACATTTTTTGGGGGAAAAAGAACTGAAAAAAGTAATGGTGCCATTTGAATTGGAACACAGGTCAGTCCTAAAACATTTCTGAGGCTTAATTTTATCTCAGGTTTATCTATGCGCCTTTAATACAGTGTTTCTCAACCTTGGCGATTTTAAGATATGTGGACTTCAACTCCCAGAATTCCCCAGCCAGCCATGCTGGCTGGGGAGTTCTGGGAGTTGAAGTCCACATATCTTAAAGTTGCCAAGGTTGAGAAACACCCTGCTGTAGATCCTCCTTGCATCATTGGGAATTGAAGCCCACTTGGAAGTGTTTGGATCACTATTCTATGTGAAATCCAACATGAGACCCTAGACTCTGCTTTTCTTCCAGGGCAACCATTTTCATCCTACTGTCCTTCAGATATATTGGACCACAATTCCCAGCCAGAGTGAATTACAGAAGTCAAAGTCCAGCAGTCTAATAATCATTGGCCCGTGGAAGGCTTCTGTACATGCAGTTGAGATCGATCTTGATTTCCACTCCATGGAGTCCATCTTTTCCTCATTATGGGAACTGAGCAGGGTTTCCAAACATGACAACTTCTAGATCGGTGGACTTCAACTCCCAGCATTCTCATCAGCGGCCTATCCTGGCTGGGAAATTCTGGAATTTAGTATACACACCTGGAAATTGCTCAGTTTAGAAGTACTGGAATAGAAAACAGGAAGATGCCAGAGTCTGGTCAGACTTATACCCTGCACTACAATAGTTTGCTGAGTAAGCCACAACTGTCCAAGTTCATATATCATGCTAAACCCTAAACCATGGGTTGTTGGCTTTTTTTTGGGGGGGGGGGTGCTTTTGAGTTAGTGTTGATTCCTGGCAAAATTTCAGACGTGGTTTGCCCTGGCCTTCTTCTTCCTAGGGCTCAGAGAGAAGGACTGGCCCAGAGTCACCCAGCTAGCTTCATGCCTAAGGTGGGACTAGATCTCACAGTCTCCTGGTTTCTGGCCTGGTGCCTTCGCCACTACACCGAACTGGCTCTCTTTGCAAAACCATGGTTTACAAACCAGAATAGGCGTACATTTTGGCTGCAAACTCCAGACAATCAATAGATGGCAGCAAAGAGACAACTTTTCTGTAGCTGGGAGGTGCACTGTTTTTCCACCTTAGCAACTTTAAGATGTGTGGACTTCAACTCTTAGAATTCCCCAGCCAGCATGCTGGCTAGGGAATTCTGGGAGTTGAGGTCCACACATCTTCAAGCTGCCAAGGTTGAGAAACACTGAACTAGCGGTTGCCTCATTTTCTGCAGCCAGACATGATCACCCTAGTAAACCACAATGACCAGGTTTAACTAACCTAAAACCAAAGTGAAACATTACAGTTTAGAGATCTATCCAACTCAACAGTCTCTATGCCGGCTCTCCCTAACCAGCTGTGTTCAGACCACAATTCCCAGAATCCCTAGTGAGCAAGGCCAATGGGAATTATGGGAATTGTAGTGCTCATGCATCTGGAAATCTCCAGCTGGGAAAACGTCATCCACACTGTCAGGACTTCAGGCCTGACTTTCTTGGGGTTGAAGTAGGAACTCTCCATGTGCAGAGCAGATACTCTTTTAGAGACCTAGCAGAGCATACTCTAAGTCAGTGTGCTTTAAACGCCCCCACACCTTCACTGTGTAGAATTTATTTCGTGCATCCTCTCAGCCCGCCAATTCTCTTTCGGCTTTCAATTGCTCAAATTCATCTCGAAGCTTATCCCCAATGAATGTGTCGATCTGTTATTTTAGCCTGCGCTAAATTCATTTAGTTAAGAAATATCTTTTTTAAAAAATCGGTCACTGCCTCTCTTTCACATTTGCTCTCTGAATTTGGGTTTCCTACCCAAGGGGCATCGACGGCGATGCTACAAATCCAGATTTAATTCATTCTCTTCGAAACTGCCAAAGCAAAATAAGACTATAGTACTTGCTCAGAAGAACTATAGACTCTTGAAATAGGCCATTCAATGAAGTAGCTTCCCTCAAGATGCTTTTCTCCAGATGTGCTGGGAAAACAATTCCCAGAATTCGCAGACATCACAAACAATGTTGGTGTAACACAGTGTTTCTCAACCTTGGCAGCTTGAAGATGCTTGGACTTCAATTCCCAGAATTCCCCAGCCAACCATGCTGACTGGGGAATTCTGGGAGTTGAAGTCCACGCATCTTCAAGCTGCCAAGGTTGAGAAACACAGGATACAAGAAATGCTACCTGTAATGAACACCATTTGCCACCAGAGGGCAGATACTCCTTTCGTACAATTTGAAACTCATTTCTAACCCGGATTTAAAAAGATAATTCCTCCAACTGTTTCCAACCAATTTCAGAATTCGTGGTCCCAAGCAGTTTAGGGAAACGTCTTCTTCATGTTGCCCCTCTGTGGATTTTCTACATTTCGTAGTATTTACTCAGAGTAAGAAAATCATCTGAGAAAGACTTTGAGCCATTGAATAGGGATAAGAGATTCGCTGGATCTCAGAACCAGACTAAGAACCACAACATCTTAGTGGCAAGTGGCTAGTTATTTTACATCACTTACGTGATCATTTCAGCAAAGATTCTTCTTCGGAGCCACGTTTGGCATCTTATTTGATCTTCCACAGTTCTATGTAGGTGAGAAATTTAATAAAGTCCCTCTAAGCCTGTTAAGTTCAACCCTGTAGCTCCAAGGCCTTTGACTGGTGTTTCTCAACCTTGGCAGCTTGAAGATGTGTGGACTTCAACTCCCAGACTTCAGAATACTGGCTGGGGAATTCTGGGAGTTGAAGTCCAAACATTTTAAAGTTGTTGAGGTTGAGAAACACTGCCTTTGACTCTATCCTTAATGCATATTATTCCTTTGTAATCACAACAGAGAAACCTTGCCTTTCTCTTGCTCTTACATGTCCCAGATCAGTCTAACTCAAGGGCTGTCTTGAAAGTATGGTCAAAAAAGTCAAGATGGTGGCCATAATGGTGTGTTGGAAGCTCTGCAGAGCTTTGATCGCATTGTCAGGGCTGCAATCTTGATGTTTTTGGCTATTCCCTCAGGACACCCTGAATCCCTTATTGGGGTCCAAAAGAGATGATTCATTATACCATGTCTTGGGCTGATCTGGTTTCTGGCTTTGTGGGGAATCTTCATGGGCAACTTCTTAGAACAGGTCTGCAGAACATACAGCTGACCAAGTGGCCTTGTATGGGACATTTTTTGAAAATTCAATATATCCACTGCCACCAAACGTCACTACAGCCAGGAAGGATCCACTACTGTGTCCCAGAAGGCATGTTGCTGAGCGCCTCCAACGTCTCCAGGCCTCTTGTAATGGGAAGAAGGAATAACCTCGAGGAACAGGAGGAAGAGCCACAACCAAGACAATGGTCAGATAAATGAAACCTAAGTCCGGGCCAGAACTGTAACCTGAGAAAGCGTCTCAGATTTGACCCTCCCTAATTCTCACAAAGATAAAAGGGGGGAGAGGGAAGCACATTCAGACTTGCAAGATTCTGTTATTATAACCTTATTGCTGCTGCCATGCTACTAGTCCTTTCTTTGTGGCCCACGATTATATTTAATTTATCAGCACGACCTCTTGCCTTCTACAAGTTGTGCAGGTCTGTCTTAGAACATCTCTAGGGTCACCCAATTACCACTGTGCTGAAGTAACAGTCATGTGGACAAACTTCATGCTGGTTCAACATTAGTTGTGGGTCTCCAGAAGGCACCATTGGTCAGTCATGGGGAAATAGGCTCTCTTTTAGTTAGGGCAACAAGGAAGCACAGGAAAATGGCATCAAGGTGGCATCAAGTTCCATCACCGTCCAGGGAGAACCTTTTTGGATGAAGAGGAGGCCTAAGCATCCAAGATCTCCTTACCATCTTCCTGGCTGAGAATACTCCCTAAGATCTTGATAACCTGCTCAGGCCTTAAATCAAAATTAGAAAGAAGTGCTGGAATGTGGTATTGTGATCGATAGCTTAATTTACAGGCTCTCCTTTTTAAGCGCTACTTTTCCTTAAGCGAGACTAGAATATGTCATGAGGTGACCTCTGAGCGTGCTTTGCTTTGTTCTTTTTTGGAGAGAGGTCAAGCTGGCAGGGCATTCGAAATGCATTTATGATTTTTAAACTGATTATTTATTAGGTTCTCAAGAAAAGATGGGAGGTTTTCACGAAAAGATGGGACAGCCATTTGTCCAAGATAGTATAAGGACTCCTGTCTTGGGCAGGGGGTTGGACTAGAAGACCTCGAAGGTCCCTTCCAACCCTAGGATGCTATGATTCTATCTCAAATGGCAGCAATCTCTTTCCAGACTTGTCCTCTAGATGGTGGTGCTGACATATCAGACAACCTGCTTTTCTTTCAAGGAGATGCAGCCTGCTCTGGGACAAACATGCATTTTACTATAATTTGCAGGGGCTCGAGAGAGCTCATTGATTCAACAATGATGCCTTTGAGGTGCATGCTTGGATTTTTCACAAATCCAACATATTCACAAAATTTCAAAACATCACCAGGAGGGTTGGTGACACATGCAACACAGCCCTGGGATTGCAAGGCTGTCAGAAAGTACCAGTTTCTGTCCCCTGGATGAACGTTCACATTTTGCATGCTTCTTCCTTCTTACTGGATCTCAGAATGGCATTCGCGATGACCCGCTAGGAATGTCTTTTATTCAGTTTCTGGAGAATTCCAGCAGGTTTATTCTAAGGGCGAAGAATACTTTGCTGGAGGAAGAATGATGAGTTCATCAACAGATGATGGCTTCCAAAAGCAATAACTTCATAGGCATTTCTGTCATCAGCAAAACATGAATTTAAGTCAGGCCTCTGAAGGCTTCCCTCCCAGAACTCTGTTGGGAAGGAATTGGTTTTTGAGCATGTGCAAAATGCCTTTCCCTAACACTCTATCCCTGGCTAAAGAACACGGCTTCCAAATTTATTTATTTATTTATATTTATTTATACATCACATTTATATTGCCTCACTAAATCTCTAGTTCCCCTTGATTCCCTCATATTTATTCAAGGTTTCTATGGTTATATGGTGTTTTTAACTGCTGTTAGCTGCCCAGTGTCATGAATTTGAGATAGACGGCCATATAAATTGAAAAAAAATCAATTTATAGAGAGACAGCCATATAAATTGGGGGGGAAAAAAATCTCTCCAGCCCAGACTATCTTTTTGGTCCCTCTAATGCAATGTTTCTCAACCTTGGCAACTTTAAGGTGTGTGGACTTCAACTCCCAGAATTCCCCAGCCAGCAAGGGAATGGCTGGCTGGGGAATTCTGGGAGTTGAAGCCCACACACCTTAAAGTTGCCAAGGTTGAGAAACACTGCTCTAATGAAATGGCACCCCCTGCTTCTGAAATGCCACCATAGTTGCTTCACCTCTAGTGGAGTCAGCAGATGGTATTCACATTCAAAATGTTGTACGTCTTTTCTCCTTCAGTCGTCCTCCATTTTTATATCCATTTTTGCTGGTGATCTTTCCTTCTCAGTCCCCATCACTCAGAGATCTCTTGCTCTCTCAGAGGACTGGTTCCCTTTTGACTTGGTGACTCCTTTGGCCCAGAATTCCACCCCAGCAAACTTGCATGTTCTAACTTTCTTTTTTTGGGGAAAGCCAGTGGCTCCGTAATATGGTGTGTAGAAGATCTTTCATCTCACATCATACCTGGATAGGGAAAATCTGCTGGCTGAAGCTCCAACAACCTTCTGCTCTTCAGTGAAGACAATACTGACCTAGATGAACCATCAGCTTTCCATTTCGTTCAGATTCTCTCTGTTCCTTGGAACTTTTTAACCCTACATCGTAGTGAGAAAGATGGTTGTGTTCATGTAGGAACTGAGGAGTCCTTGATGCTCTCTGAGCTTGGTTGTTTGCTTGCAGACGTTTCATTACCCAACTAAGTAACATCATTAGTACTAGTGAGTGTGGGATTTGCTCCCTGTTTAGGGAGCGAGGAACTGAGCTTGACTCAAGGGAGATATAACCTTTAATATTTCATTGCATTGATAGTGTTGTGCAATGTTGATGTTCACGGGTAGTATATCTTTGTGCTCTAGATACTTTATTCAGAAATAAATTTAATTTAGAGATCTTCAAACAGAGGTTGGATGGTCAACTGTCAGAGATGCTCTTGTACAATGCAGTGTTTCTCAGTCTTGGCAACTTTCATCCCCTTCATCAGCCAAGCTGGTAGTGAAAGCTGTCACTTTATCCCAGCGTTTCTCAACCTCAGCTACTTTAAAGATGTGTGGACCTCAACTCCCAGAATTCCCCAGCCAGCCATGCTGGCTGGGGAATTCTAGGAGTTGAAGTCCACACGTCTTAAAGTTGTCAAGGTGGAGAAACACTGCTTTAGAGTTGCTCTGAGATCTCTTTCAGCTCTATGATTCTATAATTCTAATAAGACCAAAGGGATCTGTTACTTGTACAATACAGATCTCAAGTTCTTAATAGGGATGTCTTAAAACTTTACTCAGAACATTTTAGAAGCTTCATTTCTAATATTAGATGCAATTACCATTGGGGTTATAGACCCAGAGAATTCCAGAGGCAGAAGGAGCCACCAACGCCATTGAGTCCAACCTATTGCTTGGTGCAGAAATTCAAATGAAGGCATCTCTGCCAGGTGGTTGTGCACCCTCCCCTTGAAGACATCCAATGATTACCTCGATGGGCAAAGTGTAGTGCCTGGATGGGAGACCATCAGGAACTCCTTGATTTTTGGCTAGTCCAGAAAGTTGAAAAAACATGCTGAAAGAAGGTCAGGGCACCTGACTTCCATAATGCTACCAGGAAAACAATATGGATGCAGTCCTCAGGAAGTTCAACCTGTGGGCCTCTATCTTTTTAAAAGAAATCATAATATGATAGAGTTGGCAGGGGCTTTTGAGGCAGGAATCCTACTTGGTGCAGGAATCCAAATTAAGATCCCAGACAGATGTGCTTCCACCCATCCCAGGGAAGAGGGGTCCATCAAACTGGAGTTATTGTTTTTTTTATAAAGGTTTTTTGTAACATTCAGTTAGAATCTGCCATTCCATAACTTACATCCCTTACCCTGGGCCCTGCCCTCTGGAATGGAAGAGAACAGCTCGTGATCTTCTTTGATGTGACCCCTGTCAGCTGTTGGGTAATTTATCATTCACTTTTACAATTATGACATGGATCATCCTGGACCAAGCCTGAAGATCTTGCAGTTCCAAACTTCATTTAATTTTCCCTCTGCCACTCTTCCTGGACAAGAAAAGGCTGCCATAGTCACAAAATGGGCTAGACATCCATATTTCTAAAACAAAAGTGAGCTAGATAGCTATATAAATCAAATGAATAAATAAATATTGATCGAGAAATTACAAGTAGGCTGCGTACTAATTACGGTCAATGAATATATGCAAGTATTTGAAATGCTGAAGATCTAAGCTGATTTGACACAACTTTTGCCATAACAGACACTTTTTAAAAATTGAATTCTACTGGAAGGTAACAAAAGAAACTGGAACCCTGAAAGGATGACTCTCCCAGGCCCACAATCATCTTGCATGGTCAGCATCTTAGAACAGGCATTTCCTCCTTGTGTAGAAACAGACGTTCCCACATTTGCAGCCAAAGTCAGAGGACTTGCTTCAGGGAGAACCTCTTTCCAATGTGATGAGCTTCTGAAAACAGCTTGGTAATTTGGAGCATATGCTCTCATTTGGAGAAGGAAAAAGAAAACCCCAGAGTGAACTTGGACAAACCCTTTTGGGCACTGGCAGGTTGGAGGTGAAGATGAGTCTTGGCAAAGTATAGGGCCATGCAGAGATAAATGGGATCTTCTATCTTCAGATTATTCTTGAGGGTGGATTATTGGCAAGTATGCAAAGGTTGCAGGCTTGTTGCAACATTCCATGAGTATCAGGGAAAGTCTTCTTCTAAAATAAGCAGAAGCCTGCTGTTTTTTTGAGGATATTCACACACTACTCCAAGCAATGATTTGCTCAGCAAGATGCTGCCTGCACCCACACATTGTACAAAGACAAGACCAAACAAACTATGATATCTTACACCAGCTTTCCTCCATCTGGTACACTCCAGCTCCCATAAAGCAAGTCCTCTTCAAGCTGAGTTCAATTCCTGATGACTTCATGGACATGGACATGTGGTTTTCCACTGTCTTCTTCTAGATGGTTTTTCAACCACCCAGTCTAGTCTACAGCCTTGGGACTCTGTGATGGTCTCCCATCCAAGTACTAACCAAGTCTGCCCCTGCTTAGCTTCCCAGCACAAAGGGAGTTGGCCAAGCACTGCTACCTGTTAAACACTGGCTCCTGTGGTCACAGTTTTGTTGAGTTCATGTTGGATGGCACGGAACCTGTCCCTTAACAGATGCATCTTCCCAACTGGCACCCCAGGGATGCAGCCCTTCAGGAGTTTTCAAGTTGCAACTCACAGTATCACCCATCATTGGACCTGCTTTCTGAGTTACTATGACTTGTTTTATAATATTTGGAGGACTACCTGTTATATTCCAGCCTACTGTTTTCCAAAGATGTTGGGACTACAATTCCCATTATTCCCAACTAACCCAGCTATGCCATCTGTGAATTTTAGAATTTGTTCCAACTTGGTTGGTGAGCATCAGATTGGGGAAAATCAATCTTTCCCCATGATTCACCTGCAAATTGACAAAGTGAAGTTTGTTTTATCAGAACTTCTGACTTTGATGAAAACTAACTCACTGAAATCTCACATTCATTTTCTACTTTCCTCCATGCAAGCTATATTTTCTCATAAAAGTCATAGCTTCTTGGATCATCATCTTTCCATTTACTGATAGATTGTTATCCGTTACTGACCCCAATGGATACACAATGCCAGCTTCAAAGCAAACTGAAAAATTCTGTGATCCCCTTGCCTGTAATATGATGGTTCTGAAAAGCTTTGATCTAATTATTTGTTTTAAGGTCATGGCTTTCTCCTTCTATTATTCCTTTCTGAAGATCTGTGCTACAATTGTCTTTTCTGCTGTTCCTCCTAACACCACAGGAAATATTACCAAAGAAAGTTGACATATAGGGTGGAATGAAATCCAGCGATATCCTGACTGAGAAAAGGTTAGGGATCAGGACCCAGGAGATCCAGGTGCCAGTTCGTGAAGACCAAAGAAGGTTCAGGTTTAAGCACATCAGGCAAGGAAAGGGCAAGGACTAAATTCCTAATCAGCCATCAGAGACAGACTCTTCATCCTCAGACTGAAATACAACCCCCAAGACTATCTTTCTGTAGTACTTGGTGGCTAGAATTGGTCCTTGAGAACTGCTGAGTGAACGTTCATGTAATGGTATGTTGCAACCTTGAGAGATCAGTTAGATTCTAAAGTGAAGGCAATTTAGTTGTTGAGATTTCTGTAACCCTATCCCATTACCCTTCAATAAATCATGTTAAAGAAAACTGGGAGAATTTTATTCTTGGTTGAAGTCAGCTACCAAGAGCATGACAGTTTAGAAAGAGTGCAACTGTAGCCTAGATTTCTGGCTGCAGAACATTAGGGAACTGGCATTAATAAAAGCTATAGATTGGCTGCATTCTCATGGTACATTTACCAGATAAGTTAAAGATTTAGCAGCTGCACTTGCATAAGATTTAGGTAGGTGAGTTTTAAACTTGGTTAGAAATTCTAGTGGTTTAGCCTGTTGTTGTGTGAACCCAACCCACTTGGTCAGTTTACAGTTCTGTATACTGTCCTCAGTTCAGATTGTGTTGTATGAATGCACTAGTATCATGTCCCTGTCTTATAAATCATCCTTAAATAAAGAAGAAGAACAAGGTGAGACACACAGCAGATCAAAACCCACACACCGGTGGAGAGATGGAATCAGGAGCCACTGCCGTGGACCACCTGTCCCAACCTATGGGAATGCTGATTCCTGCAAATGCAGAACCAGGGCTAGCCATATAGGGAAGGAACTGGCCCAGACTGGTCTAGAATGGTGCCTCAAATAGCCTGGACCTAAGAATCAGGGCTGGCCAATCCTGTTTGGGTCCTTTCTGAATTTAAGGAGTGCAGAGTGGTTATAAAACAATTCTAGGTAGCAGCTTAAACATAGCCATTGTTAGAGGGTAAGAAAGGGAGAGGGTCTTATCCAGACACATACATCTTCACCAAATTGAAATGTTGTTTATTATGATAATGCTTTTCAAGTAAATTATTTGTGCCTGTCCCTATTATACAGTGACTACTGGATATCTATATATTACACTTAACCAACTACTGGATATCTATATACTACTTTTCTATGTACATGTTTTACAGTTCCTTAACTCCCTCCCTTATTCCTGCAGGTGGTACTTATTATTGTTTTGCTGTGCCAACTCTGTTAGGCAACATTTTCTCTTTTGATCTGGCTTTTACACTAGAGGAGAGCCAGTCTGGTTAGTGGTGAAGGCTCCAGGCTAGAAGCCAGGAGACCATGAGTTCTAGTCCTGCCTTAGGCACAAAGCCAGCTGAGTGATCTTGGACCAGTCTCTCC
Source organism: Python bivittatus (assembly GCF_059951505.1). Classification (NCBI taxonomy): domain Eukaryota; kingdom Metazoa; phylum Chordata; class Lepidosauria; order Squamata; family Pythonidae; genus Python; species Python bivittatus. The sequence goes on along the minus strand of NW_028277098.1, from coordinate 98,435,020 downwards.
CTCTCAACCCTAGGAAGAAGAAGGCCAGGGCAAACCACTTCTGAAAATATTGCCAAGAAAACTGCAGGGACTTGTCCAGGCCGTTGCCAGGAGTCAAGACTGCTTTTAACCAGCCAATTCACCCTACAGATCTCCCTTTCTGATCCTTGCTTGCTCCTGTTGGGTCTTCAGTTGCATCTTCTTCCTTGTTCCGTGGATTTGCACAGCACCTCCAGTCCATGGAGAACAAACATAACAACCTCCTCCATTCCCAACAGACCTCTCCCATGTACTGTATGTTTTCACCAAAGGGCAGACATGGTTGCTTAGAGGTGGTTTAGTGAACCTGACAATGTTCTCACCATCCATGGGAGACTGCACGCAGGCAGCACCCAGACAAAAATTCTAATCTTGAGACCAAATTGCAGCTCTCATCTCAGTCAGGGCAACCTTTTCTTGCTTCAAACCATGAAAGTCTCTTTGGAAACTTCATTTCTTGTCTGGAGCGGACAACAAACATTGCCTCGCTTTGAACCTTGGTGGCTGGGAAGAAGGCTGAGTTATTGGAACATGGCCTGGAGCAGAAGCAAGTTCATCATCCAGCAAATTCCCTGGGGCTAGGGGTTCACCAATTTCAGCTGCTGGTTACCTAACTTTCATCTGGACACTTCCATAGGATCCCAGAGTTGGAACTGAATTTCTTGATTTTGGGTTTTCACGCCTCCTAGCAGCACAATTGATTCACTTCTGAGCGCTTACGATAATGCCTGAAAAATGTCGGGAGTTGCAATCTAAAAAGCAAGGCTGGAAAAAGCCACAGAGCAGAGGGGCCCACAACATCCAGCACTTGCATGCAAATGACAAAAGAGGAGGTTATTTTATTTATTTATTTATTTATTTATTTATTTATTTATTTATTTATTAAATTTGTATGCTGCCCATCTCCCCCAACAGATAACTCTTGTTGTGCCCTTGCAGGGCAAATTCCACCCCTTTTGTACATGCATGCCGACGCAACCCTGCTTTCGTCATTCCCCCTAAACCCCAGTCACCACTGCTGCAGAGCGCAGCTCCATGTGGGTCACATCCTGGGTCACATGACTGGCAGTGGTGAAGGAGGAGGGCTTAAGAACGGAGCTGCCTCTTCCATAAGGAGGATTTTTATTCTGGATTCCCACCCCTACCCCCTTTTGCAGTGCCTAGCTGGATCCAGCCCATTTTTTAATTCTATCTTCCTTTTGCTTGCTTTTCCCCTTGCTCCAATTTTGATCTTGTTCTCTTTGGTTTTGAAAGAATTATCTTCCTAACAGACAGACAGGAAGATGGATGGACAGCGTCTGAACTCTCTTGATGTAATTTCTTTTCAGCTTTCCATGATGTCGGAAAACTTTTTTTAAAAACCACAACTCTGTAAAGATGAAATTTGGAGAGCACGATCCTGTTCAGGAGGGATATAAATAGAACAACAGCAACAGCAGCAGCAACAACAATGGGGCCACCCCATTGGGCCTAACCCTAATGACTGTGTGGGCAAAGGCCCATCCTAGGGACAATCCAAATTTCTTCCAGGAGAGTCCAATGATCAATCTGATCTTCTCCATTCACCTTTTCCGTTCTTCTTCCTTGCAGCAGGAAATCTGATCTGCACCATGGTCAAAATGTAATAAAACAGCTAAGATATGTGGTTCATTGTTTTTTCACAGCTTTCCAACTGTGAGAAAGCCATGAGAATACGAGGGAAAACCTCCTCATTTCCCCCCAGAGATCAGAATCTGAAAAATACCTACATCCATCGATCTATCGATCTATCGATCTATCTATATCTTCTATCTAAATTTATTGGCTGCCCAATTCCAGTGGACTCAGGGCAATGTACAAAACTAGAGAAAACATAAAAAGATCTAAAAACATTTAATCAAACAGATAACCCAGACTAAAATAATCTAAGAGACAGCGAAATCAACAACTCAAAACAGGGGCCATGGAACAAATCATAAACATCACCCCAGGCCTGGGACCAAAGCCAGGTTTTCAAAGCTTTCTGGAACCGAGGAGGGAGGGCGCCTTCTTTATCCCTGGGGAGATGCTGTTCCAGAGGGTGGGGACCGCAACTGAGAAGGCACGCTTCCTAAGACCCACAAGATGGCAATGTTTAATGGAGGGGACCTGGAGCGCACCCACTCTGCTGGGATGCCCTGGGCGGGCAGAAACAGTTGGAGACCAGCATATTTCAGCCCGCCCCACTCAGTCCAGCAGAAGGGGCAGTTGCAGACCCCACCGGTCAAGGAATTCCAATTGGTGGGGTCTAGGCAGAGGGCCTTTTCTGCTGTGGCTCCAGCCCTATGGAACATCTTGCCTCCCGAGGTCCGGTGTGCGGTCTTCATATATATATATATGAAGAATCCAAATTAAATCATCCCCAACAGATGTCTATCCACCTGTCACATCTCCAGACAATTGGTTCCTCTGTGTGTGTGTGTGTGTGTGTGTTTATATACACACAGCAGACGTTATCGTGGAATGGAAGGGGGACAATGCACAATACTATAATATTTGCTCAGAAGTAAGTTCCTTTGATTTTAATTAGGTACCGTGTCAGGCAAACCTGCCTATCCCTTCTAAAAATATTTATTAAAGCAATTCTAACGGAGGAAAATAAGTTGCCTCTGTGTGTGCATCAAATTTTCTGCAGTTGCAAATTTAATCTTTTCATACCTATGCCATACATTATATATGTGACAATATTTGAAATTTATTTTCTTTCCAGGCTGCCTAAAAATTGCTACATCATTTCCCGTGGAATATTAGCTGGAGGCAGAGATGATTTTCTCCCATTTATTTTGGTTCAGTATTACTTTTTAGGATGAATCACGTTACAATGACATTGAAAAGTTTGAGGGGAGAAGGGAATGGCTCAGTGGGAGTCACATTTCAGGATCTATTGCAGGGGTGCCTGCCAGGGTCAGAAAAGGTCAAGATGGCAGCCACAATCATGTGATCAAAGCTCTGCTCCTTTTTAATGTACATCATAATGCACACAGAAAAGAGGAAGGGCTTTGATCACATGGTTGTGGCTACCATTTTGACTTTTTTGACCCCTTCCCTGCAGACATCTCTGGTCCTAGTATGTATGTATGTATGTATGTATGTATGTATGTATGTATGTATACATTCCCAGTGTGGTTTACAGTCCTGTGGTTTCTTCTCCAAGAACAAACCAGATCTGACCCTGCTTAGCACTTTTTGATTAGCCAAGATCTGAAGTAGAAGTAAAGTGGAAACACCCTACATTAACTTTGCTGGGTGATTGGCGGGGAGGGGGCGGAATTAATGTGTTATGGGCTATAACCAGCCCTCTTTTCCCCGAGTAAAAATTACCTTAGATAAGCTGATCTTAGTCAGTCTGAATCTCTTGACACCCTAATCTGTCCAGCTAAGCACTTCCTTCAGTCAAGTCCTAAGAAAGGTGAAAGGAAAAGTGGTTTGGATCTTCCTGCCCAATTCCTAGAAATACCAAACTTTACAAATCTTGTGCCATTCTGAAGCACAAGGGGTAGCTGTGTAACCATCGATTCTTGCACACAGGGAAGGTTTTAATGAGAAACGTCCTTATAAAATCAATGAAGCCAAATCTCTAGACATGAAGAGGAGCTTATTGTCTGTTCAATTGTCCTCTATTATTTTCCCAGTATTTCCTTTTTTTTTCAATTGCACACACACACACACTCACAAATAAATGTTGGAGATAATATCAGTACAATCAACCTAGGTAAACTAATTACTTACTATCTCCTTAAATGAGGTCCTGAGTTTCCACACAGGTTCAGAGGTCATAGTGGAGAGAATGGATAGATAGAGATCATCAGGAAGCGCTTCTGTCTGGATGTTGTTAGGCAGGTCCTCCTTGTCCCTTTTCCTTGATTTTCTCCTCTTCTTCATGAGCACTATCCTCAGTTGTACAGAGATAATTGAAAGCCAACATCACCGGGGAGACTGTTGCTTTGCCCAATCAAGCAAATACTCCAAATCCAATGTCCCTGGCCTGTCAAAAATGACCTAATGTCCCACCTTTCTTGGAATGATAAAGATGCAGTCTAGTTTTCACCAGTTGTATCTTTGCATACATGGAAAGAAATGGTAGAAATTCAGCTTATTCAGGCTTCTTGGCATGGAGTCAGTTAACCAGATATTTGAAGGTGATGTAGTACCAAACCAAAGACTAGAGTCTGTCACAAGGCTTAACCTGCCTCAGGGTTGTTGTGAGGATTGCATTGCCTTTTGGTATTACCTATAAAATAACAAGTTTTCTACCTCCTCCAGATGTTCTGTATGTTCTGGCCCAGATCCTGGTATGGGTGGAATTCTTAAGTGCCATTTTATTCCATGTAATCTCTGACTTATCCTATCATTATCTGCAAAGGAAAACAAAAAAGAATCTGAACGTTGACTTAAGATGTTTGTGATTCCATTTGCTTCCTAAAGCCAACATTTATCTGTATGCCATTTTGGCCAGGGGTAGAGTGATTTTTTCCCTTGCCTATTTATTTAACAACAAGGATAACAAGCATCATGGTTTGTGCTTATTTGTTTGACTACCTTATCAAGTATGAGATGCATTTCTAACGTTTTGCTCACAGCTTTTCCGGCCTGCCTTTATTTATTGTGAAGTTTATAGGCTGCTCTGATTTGTTATGACTCTGGGTGCCTTCCTGCTTGAGTCTTTCGGTGGGCTAACGTCTGCAAATCAGATATTTCTGCCAAATCACCATTTGGTTAGAACAGGAGGATCATAAACAGGTACTTGATCATTACCATCCACTTCCTTGAAAACAGCTCCTGTTTTTAATTTTTAAAAATCATTTTGTTGTTGATGTGGGAGATGAGAAGAGCAAGGAAGGGTTTTTCCAGGTGCCCTAGGTTGGGTGTTGCCCCTGGATCTCGTTGCAAGAAGCTGATAGGACCCACAGAAACTTTTCTTCCTATCTCTTCACACTTGCAAAGACACACACATGTACTGTATGCAAACACACACAAACGAGAATACAGGAACTTTTGATTGCTTGACTGAGACTGCCACCTTGACTCTTTTGAAGCCCTCCTGCAGATGCTCCTGAGTGACATCACCAGATGGGGAAACCCTGATCTTTCAGCCCATTTTTATTAATTCAGTGGGGTAATTTGAACAGGTTTAAGGAGCACGATAGGTGTGTCAAAGCTCACAAGGGCTGAATGCTCCTGCTAGGCATTTTTGTTTAGCCTCAGTGGCAAAAAGCTGCTATATTGACAACTGATATTGCTGATGCTGAACTTGGCTAGTGCAATCTGGGGTGCTCTGGAGGAATCAGATGCAAGGGAAAAGCCGTTTTCCTGGCCCCGGAGCATCCCTAGATCACGTCCTTGACATTCACAGGAAAACTCTTGATTTTTGATGGTGTGATTGCTTAGGTTTGTAAGCTAAACTAAAGGACCCAGCTGAGGACTCCAAACTCACTTTAACACATTCATGTTGTGCCTTAAATCCTCAGATCTCCCCAAAACACAAAGATCCAGTAATGTCATACCTGCCCCATCGCCCTATCCCATCACTAGACATGCCCAGGAAGCCCCTGCCCCCAGCTCCAAAAAATGGCCTGAAATAATCCAGCTGTTCAAGTCATGATGATGTGCAGATTACTAGAGGAATCTTATGATTATCCACTCCAAGGTTAAGTCCTGCTGTTGTCCAGCAGAGTTTATTCTCAAGTAAGCCTTTCATGATCCAGCTTCCTGCCTGCAAAGCAGAAGCTCATGTGTTTTTCCTCAAGAGACAGAAAGACAAAGCCGTATAGCTGTTGGAAAAACAGCTCTTAAAACCCTGCGCTGTTGTGACATCTGTGGCAGGAACACGGAGGAAGACCTCATGAAGATCTTTGGTTTTGCACATGCGTGGAGTTAGTCACAAAAGCTGCTGAGTCTCTAAGCTGATCTGTTCAGTGATGTCAGGGTTGAACTGAATCTTCTTGCCTCCTCCTCTCCCCTGTCAGTGGGTCTGCACATCTCTGTGTGGGGCACATCCCTGCTTGCTTGCCCAAGCTATGCGCAGTTCCGCAAACCTGCCCAATTGTCTTTTCCAGCAGACTTTCTGAACGTCCCCAACAATTGGTCCAGAACAGCACATTTGAGCCTCAGTCCCTCTTCTCCATTGTACCTGCTGAAGATAACTGGACTGGCATCCTTCTGATGACTTATTTCATCTCATTACTCATTGCTTATTCTATGTGGAGTTTGTCTTTCCCCCGGGAACACAAGGCAGGACTTGTATGGGGAGATTGCAGTTCACCCAACTCATATTTCTTGCAACACCCATCCTGTGAAATAGGCTGTGGCAAGAGATGATGAGTGGCTGGCTCATAGTCACCCATCACGTTCAGTGGTTGGATGGACATTTGAGCCCCAATGTCTCCAGCCCAGCATGAGAGATGTGACAAAAATCTCCACTGCATCTCTGGGAGAAACTAGTTGAGAGTAAACTCTACGTTGACATCACCAGCATCTACAGAGAGGGTCAATGGAGGTTGAATGCTGGAAGGTGTGTTGTGTTGTGTTGTGTAACACAAACTCCACCTCTTTTGTACATGCATTGGGAGGTCACACACATGCCCCAAAGGAATGGAGGTGAAAAAGATTGCTCAATACTCTGGACCAGTGTTTCTCAACCTTGTGAACTTTAAGATGTGTGGACTTCGACTCCCAGAATTCCCCAGCCAGCCAGGCTGGCTGGGGAATTCTGGGAGTCGAAGTCCACACATCTTAAAGTTCACAAGGTTGAGAAACACTGGACTGTCATGATTAGAGTTAGTCCCTTCATTACAGCAAACAACAAATGAGCTGTTTCCTGGGGGACAAGGCTAGTTTAGAAGGTGCTTTAGTTTCTACTTCAATCATAGCAATCATTCCAAAATCTGCAACTAGGCCTTCCAACAATTAGGGGTTGTTTTATACAAATTGATACCCTTTCCATTTTAAATTCTGTTCTTTTTCTTTGGGGCTACGTCTCAGGGCCAACTGGCTTGGGCAAAACAATCCGTTTTTGCCTTCCCTTGACACGTGGCACTGGAAGAAAGCTGCGCATGGCTTGTGGTCCTCCAGAGGTCCCCAGAACTGCAGGTCCCTACTCTAGAGGAAACTGGTCCAGGAAGGAAGGAAGGAAGGAAGGAAGGAAGGAAGGAAGGAAGGAAGGAAGGAAGGAAGGAAGGAAGGAAGGAAGGAAGGGAGGAAGGAAGGGAGGAAGGAAGGGAGGAAGGAAGGAATCTAGTCATCATTGTAAGGATAGTTGTTCAGGTGTTAGAAACTGGGCAGCCCCAGCTTCCTGCTCAGATCAGCCCTATTCTCCATCTCTCTCACATTTGGAGACATCTCAGTGCTCCCTTCTCCTCTCTCTTCCCCTTGATTCCAGAAAAATAGATGCTTAATAGAAAAGTTTCCTACATAGAAAAGTCTCATAATCAAACTGAGTGGCATTCAATCCCCCAAAGCTGTAACTGGGGTTAAAAACAGCTGAGATCGACAGAGAAGATAAACATCAGTAACATGATCAAGACCAAAACTAAAAAGCATATCTCACCATCTATACAACGGGAATTTAAATATTCAGACTCCAAGAACCAGCTCAGGCAGAGCAATAGTCACGACAACCCAGCTTTGAGGCTTGATAGAACCAACAAGCCTTCAGAGATTTTCTGAAAGACCAAAGGGAAGGGACCATCCAGAGAGGATGGATAGAAAAATCACATTTGCCTTTTCAGAAGCGCTTTCAAACTCCGGGGCTGTTACTTGCCATTAAGCCAACAATGTTTGGCTCAAAGCCTGCCTCACCAGGCCAACTTTCTTTTGCTAAGCAGCAAGGAGTGGAGCCAGAGAGCAGCAGGTTCCCTTGAGGAGCCAAGAGCTTTTGTGGGGTGGGGTCAAAAAAGTCAAGATGGCAGCTAAGACTGCACAATCAAAGCGCCGCCTCTTTTTGGACATGGATCATGGACATCACACATGTAAAATAGGGCGGGGCTCTGATTGCACAGTTTCAGTTGCCATTGTGACTAATCATGGGGGAGAGGGGGCGGGTCTGCAGAATTAATCTCCCCCCCCCATGATTAATTGCAAAAATTTCACTTCCAGGCAAACTTGTAACATTTTGGCTGCCTTAGACAACAATCACTGCTGTGATGAACTGTTTGTATTTCAAGGACAGGCTCAGGTTTTAAGGGTGCTACAGCTGAAAACCCAAGATTTTCATTTTTTCAGATAGACTGCTGCTGTCTGGTGTCATGACAGATTTTTCCCTCTGAATTCTGGAGATGTTCGTAGGTAGATGCAACTCTAGTGATTCTGATTCTGGTTAATTTTTCATATTTCCAATTTTAAATTCAGTTCATTTTTCTATCATTTTATTTTAAAAAAATATGGACAAAAATTGGTTAGGCTTTTGGGGTATATTATCCTTAGTATGTGTAGTTTTGTATAGCTTTTTCATGAATATATCCATTGTTGTGCAGTCTTTCCCTAAAAACGCATTTTTGCAAGCAATTTAAAGTATTGCTTTTCTTTAATATGTCTTATTCAGGGAATTGAAAAACCGATGTTACTTGCAACTTTTGAACAAGTTGCTTATAGGCATAAATTATGTATGGGTGATTCCAACAAAATCTAGTCATCATTTATTGAAGGTGTTATATAAAACTTTATGTCTGTCTATCTATGAAAAGCCCATACTTATATAAATTTGTTTGTTTTGGGGAGAAACATTGCTTTTCTTTTTAATCTCTTTTTTGTTACTGTCTTATCATTTTTCTCTTTGTTCTGTTTTTATATTACACATCTTTCCTAAATATATACACATCACACCCCATGTAGTCCTCATTTAGCGACCACAATTGGGACCAGCACTTTACTTAAAGTGGTCGCTAAGTGAAACTGTGACTGTGCTTATGATCTGACTTCAGCTTTCCTTTGCTTTACAGACCTGCGAACATCATACATGTGAGGATTGGTTGTAACGTTGCCTTTTCATCACTGTCGTAACTGTGAACAGTTGCTAAAGAAGGCAGTCGCTAAATGAGAACAACCTGTATTCCTTTTTATTCAGAACAAAGCAAAGGGGTAAGAGGTAGGCACTGTATAGATACGTATAGATAGGTATAGAAATTAAAGTCAGCAGACAAGAAAAAGAAAAGGAAATGTTTACCCCCACTAGTTTACCCCCACATATTTCCTGTACTACTCAAATATCTTTCTACCCTCGCAGACCATCCTCACTTTCATTATGTCCATGAGACATCTTTTGATCTTCAAACTGCTCTCTCTCTTTTCATCCCCTCTACTTCACCGTGGCTTTCTCAGTCTTGCCATTCCTCTTGACATGTGCGCTCTTCTTTCATATCCGAAGGCATCTAGTAGCACCTTTACTGATTAACCAATTTTATCCAAAGGCAGAAGCGTTTGTGAGCTGCAGCTCCCTTCATCAGATGCACAGAGTCACTAAACTGATTTCAGGTTTAAATTGGGATGAGATAGGCAGGGGAAGAGAAAGAGTGGCTACGCAGATGCACGCAACCAGGAGACAGATCACAAGCACCTTATCAATTAACAATTGTAACGTGATAAACAGCACGGTTGAGGGAGGGACTGCTGAACTTACATACATCATCAAGTTTCAGGCATTCTCAGGAGGTGTCACAAAGCAGTTTTAATAACATTTCTAACTCAAAACAGATGCTAGCAGACTTCTGATTTTTTTTGCTACTGTTATAATGGTCTGTGAGAATGTCCTTGAGAGACAGGAGGAGAAGGAGGAGGAGGCGCAGACTAGGCAATGGTCAGATAAGAGGCAGCTTAGCCCACAGAAGGAATGGGACATGGCAAATGTCTCAGAATGGACCGTCCCTAGCGTAAATGTGAGGGGGGCGAGATGTTCTTTCAGACTTGCAAAGTTCTGTTATAACCTTACAATAAAGGTAGTGCTAATACTCATGGTGGGTCCTTCTTTTCCATACTACCTCAAAGGGCTGACAACCACTAACTAATATGGGTCTCCTCTTGCAATATTTTCCTTCATATCTTCCTCTTATATCTTCATATCTTCCTCTTATGCCATCTGGCCTGGGGTGGGGAGGGAGGTTGTCAGAAATGGGGTTGGCTAGCCCTTTAGAGGCCTGGTGTGGCCTCCATCAGCCTCTTGGATTTTTTCTCTTCCTTCCATTTGTGTGAGTGTGTTTTTCTTTTTATAAATTTTAATTATGCATTTATTGTTTTAATTTGATGTAAACCGCCCAGAGTCCCCTATTGCGGGGAGATGGGCGGGGATAAGTCAAATAAACAAACAAACAAACAAACAAATAAATAAAGTGAACCTCCTTCCTTCTCTCTACATTAGCAAATTAACTCAATGTATTCCCTTCATGCTAATCACTCCATTTTGCTTTCATTCAGTACCCATTCATTCTGGACCTTAAGCCTTTTGGTTTTACCACATATACTTCTCAAGTAACCTATTCCCTTTTATGTTTTTCCTGACACACTCAGCTTTTGCTTCTATATAAAAAAAAAGTCAGCAGAAACACACTATTATACCTAACCACTTTCACTTCTTTGACCAATGCATTCTTTGCCACAGACCCCAGACAACCTGTTTGTCCTGTCCCAGGCCAAGCACACAGAGAGGGGGTTACAAACGATAAGTTTTGTGAAGTAAATGAACAAGTGGCAAAGGCAATGTGAGTGCAAATGCACACGCACACGGAGTAGAGAAACAAGTCCCCAAAAGTCCAGCAGACTTACCTTGAGTGAGTTCCAAATCCAAAACAGCAGGCACCAGAGTGGTCAAGCAAAGTCCAAGAGTCCAAACGTTGTAGAAAGTTCATTGGCTGGTCCAGGTCCAGAGTCAAAGTCACGAGGTTTCACATCGGGAGTCAAGACACACGGAGTCTGGGTAAACCAACAGTTGTTGCCAATGGAGAAGTTTACTATAACTGAAGTAGAAGCTAAAGCACCTTCTAAACTAGCCATGTCCCCCAGGAAACTGCTCAGTTTGTCTGCTGTAATGAAGGGACTAACTTCAGTCATGACAGTCCAGAGCAGCCTTTCTCAAGCTTGGGAACTTGAAGATGTGTGGACTTCAACTCCCAGAATTTGGAAGGGCGAGGCACCTTTCTTGCAAGGAGCCTTGCAGAGGCCCTTGCTCTGATCTCCTCTCTGCATGGTGAGCCCTTGCACTGGGAGGAGGTGCCAGTTCAGACTTCCCATCTTCCAAGACTGGCAGCAGCTGTGCCTGCTGGTTACTGGACAGCCCCACCTCTTCTGCCTGCAGGCAGCAGTTCATCTGGCAACTCTGGAACTGACTGCTCCTTGTTGGTCTCCTCATCTGAGTCTGAGCTCACCATGGCACTGTTAGCATATGCAGCATGATTTGAGTTCTACCCTTTAACACACCATTCTTACAGATCTCTAAAATTCTCTAACTTGAGTTTCATCCCAAATAATTTCATTCTATTTTAATCTCATTTCTCTCTGATGGAGATCTGTGTGCAGCCCCCTTCTTCACCTATGTCCAACACAATTTTTATATCCATCAAAATCATTCTGCAATTTCTCTGCCTGTTTTAACTTCAATTGCTCCTTGCTCTCTTTGAGTATATTCTTTACAATTTTTTATCTCAATATACATCACACAATGACGCCTTTTTTTTTTTTTTGCAGCAAGTGTTCTGTTATAAGCATTTTTTGGTCATCCACAGCCTCTTCCTCTTCATCATTCCACCAAGCATTCTCTTTCATACTTCCCAGGAGTATAAATCCACCCACTTAACATAATTCTTTTTCATCCTTCCAGACAGCTTTCACATCCTCTTTCCTTGCATCATTGCATCATTCAGAATGTTGCATAATTTCCCTCAAAATTCAGCTCTGATTCTTTCGTTATCACAATTCACTGGAGTGTAACATGCAACTTTCTCCAACCTTCTTTCATATGCACCTTTGACAGTCTAAATGACACTAATTCACATCACCTGACATATATTTTATCTCTTTCATTCATAATTAAGGAAAAAGCTTCACTTTTTCTGCAGGTATCCATCAACTCCATTCAAAAAGAGAGACCACCAATTATGTCCTTCCACTTTCTCTTAGTTTCACCAGAAAACAGTATATCTAATTTTCTTTCTTTCATTTCATGTATTAGTTCATGCTCTTCACTGTTAATTTTGTTACATTCCAACTTGCAATCTTCCATGCGCCATGGTGAACACCAGATGGGGCTAAAGATATTGACCTTCACCATCTATCATGACTTTTATTTGATTTATTTTCATGTTTATTCTCCTTTTCAATTTCCAGGTAAATATATATTTCTCTTTAAGATTCCCAGTAAAATCTTTGATGGTGCAGCCAATTATCCAGAGAACAATGGGCTTTCCTTTGCTGGATGTGTTCAAGGGGAGGTTTGATAGTCATCTGCCAGGGAAAATTTGGATTTTATCATGGTGCAGGGAATTGGGCTGCTTGGCCTAAACTTGAAGCTCTATGATTCTAGAAAAGTATGCAGTGTTTCCATTACTCATATTTGGCTCTGAATGTCATCAAGTGATATCAAGTGATATCAAGTAATGGAAGGGATCTGGGCATTTATTCCCTTCCTGAAAAAGAGAAAAGGTATATTTTTAATCCCTCCATTACTGCAATTTCTTCTCCTTCCTACCTGAGGTCTCCCCGTTTTATTCTATTCATTTATCAGATTTCTATCATAATGGACTTGGCTGCTCACAATAAAAAGGAACGTAAGAATACCAAAAATGTACAGGAAAATATGTGGAAAACCCAGTACCGTAATATAAAACTCGGTATCATGCCCCTCACAGCCTTCTGGGAAAGGTCTGTTTTCAATTTTTTTCTGGAAGACAGACAGTGCTGGGGACAAATGATACTAAAATCTAAATCTTGATTAATTGATCTTAAAGGGTCACACTCATGCACCCACCATGTTCTTGTCTTTAGCAATGCAACTTTTTCTTAGTGAGATAGCAGGAGTAACAGTAGAACTACAGGAATGGGTGCAGAGGTTGTGTTTCTGCCATGGGCTTCCTGATTGCACCCATATGCCATAAACCTGGGTTAACAGACACAGTTCCTTTGTTTGTACAACCTGCTATGCCAGAAGAAATGTAACTACATCCCTGCTTAATAGAAGCATGGCTGGATTCCCATAATACTCTAAACCACAGATTTTAGCTTACTGTAACAAGGTATGTGAATCGAGCCTCCAGGTTGTCTTGAACAAGTTCATTTTTGGTGTCCTCAATCTACAATATATACACAATAGTAGTGACTTACTTAACTCTACAAAATTATAAATGTTTCAGGGAAGTTGTGTGGAACATCATACTGCAGAGTTCACTTTAAATCATTATAGGGAGTTGCTGGGAGCGGGGAGAGAGAAATAGAATTTCCTCCCCTATAATCTTGCAGTCTAGACTCCAAGCAAGACAAACTCCTATTTTTGCCTTCCCCCAACTTTTCAAAGGATTGATTTTTCTATTTTTTTTCTATTTCAAACCCAAAGCTCAAAGTTGTCCGGCTGCTGTTTGGTGGAGTTATATTTCTGGAACCAAATAAGAAATGTATTACCTATCTCTTGATGGATTTGCTTCCTTGGATTGAATTAAACCTGTTTTTTAGTCTTTAGTTTCTGAGAAATTGTGGCAGATTGTTTTCCTAGAACTCTTGAGAACTGGCAGAAGGATTCTAAAGCTTAACCTGCTTGTCATCTTCTCTCAAGACACAGAGCCAGAAGGCCCAATGACCCCACATGTTCTTGCTCCCCTCACCACCCCGGGTGCAGCCCTCCACCCCAGACCTCAGAAAGCTGTTATCATAAATGTATTTTTAATGGAGCAGAAGTGGGAAATGATTAAATTCCTGATGGAGGGGAATTAATGATTATCTTTAATTTTTAATTCTAGGCAAATTAAATACATGAAATATCCTTTTTCATCTCTCTGTTGATCTGCAACCTACCAACTTCCCTCACTTCAGTTAATTCCCAAGGAAAGAAATCATGGAGGAATTTCTTCACATTTCTTTTTCATTGACAGTGTTACTGAAGAGTTGCCCTGCACTTCAGAAATGGTGGGAAAATTTCTCCTTCCTTCGGAGAAATTAGAGGAATTGGTTAGACAGTTTCTTTGATCACAAATGGGGTGGAAAATGTTTAAAAAGCCATTTATTTCCCACTGTAGTAAATATTTACCCAATCTCTCTTTTTGCGTGATTTATTTATTTATATTTATTTATTTGACTTCAGCACTGCCCCCCTCCAGATCAAATGTGGGCGGTTCACAATATAAAAGAATAAAAATAAAAATACAGTGAGGATCTGGACGATAATGCTAAAACGTATGCAATGTATCAATTACATCTAACAAGGGAACAAGGAGTTCCAACCACTCTAATCCAAGGCCTGGAGAGCAACCAGGTCTTCAGGGCCTTCTGGAATGTCATCAGGGTGGGAACTATCTGGATCTCATTCCAGAAGACAAATGCTGTGACCGAGAAAGCACACTTTCTGGGTCACAAAAGATTACACTGTTTGATCCAGGGGACCTGGAGTGTACACATGCTATTGGTTCTTACCAGCCAGGCAGAAACCACAGTAGATAGACAGTCTCTCAAATAACAGGGCCCAGATGTAGGGCCTTATAGGTGATAACCAGCACCTTGAATTATGCCCAGCATCACACAGGCAGCTAGTGCAGCTTGGAATGGGGCACCCCTGCATTTTGGACCAGTTGAAGCTTCTGAGTGGTCTTCAAGGGCAGCCCCATGTAGAGTGCATTGCAGTAGTTGAGCTGTGAGGCGATAAGGGTGGGAGTGACTGTCTGGAGGGCCCCCTGATCTAGGGAGAGGTACATTTGGCGCGCCAGATGGAGCTGTGCAAAGGCCCTCTTGGCCACATCTGCCACCTGCTCTTCAAACAGGAGCTATGAGTCCAAGAACACCCCTAGATTGCACACCACTCCTGAATGGGGAAGTACAACTCCATCCAGCAATACAGACAGAAGATCCCTGGACCAAGGAGGTCCCAACAACCTCAGCCATTCAGTCTAATTAGGACTGAGACAGAGTTGCTTTCTCCCCATCCAGGCTCTCTCCCTTTTTATGGGAAAGTGAGGGATCCAGGCATTCGTTCAAAGCCAGCATGACATCAAAACAAAGTTGGGCTCATCATGACATCATGATGCAAATGATACAAATGTCCTCCTTGCATTGTTTTGTGTCATGATACAAAATGATGAAAGTATGTAATTTACATCTTGATTCACGTAAGATAACTTGCCCGTCTTGTCCCCCAGCTGACCTCCAGGGAGAAGCACTGTCAGATTAACATCCTCCATTTCTGTTGCATCTCCAAGCTTGGCAAATTCTTGACTATCACCCATACACTTAGCAAAGACACAAAAACAACCACAACAGAAGCAGATGGATTAGCTGAGACAAGCAGGCAGAGATTTCTTCTTGGCAAAAACTACATGAGACTGAGACTAACATTGCTTCTGGAAATGAATGTATAGACACCCACGTACACAAAACTCCAAAAATGTCTCCTTCCTGCTAGAAAACAGCTTCTTAGATAGAGGTGAAAGATAGTACAAATACAAAACTAAAAAGCAGCAGCAAATTTGAATAGATGACCTTTCTATGCATAGTTTAGGTTTGCTACTCAGAAGAATGATTCCTTCTTCCTGTGAATATTTTCCACCCCCTTCTTAATTGCCATGGTCTGCAGTGTCTAATACTGTGTTCAGTTACAACAACAATAACAACATCTTGATTTTCTCCTGGTGCAATATTACTGGTGTCACAAATTGCAACAGCGTGGGGCCTCATCCACAGTAAAATAGGGAATTTTAAAACATCTTGAGAACTTTGGGTTGGAGAGGGCTCTTCTGCTGCATAGGTTATTATACACAGGCATGTGTGTGTGAGTGAGAGAGAAATATTTTCCTGATTCTAGCCCCTTTCTCTTACCGTATAACTTATAAGCCATTTTTATTCATTTTCTAGCTTCATTATCCTTCCACTGAACTGTCTACTGGTCCCATCAATTCTCCAAAGCCTTCCCATCCACTGGGGCAAGCTTTCCACCATCTCTATTTGCTACCACTGATTTTCTTGTTCAGGTTGGGTCTCTTGACTGCAATAAAATAAAATAAAATAAAATAAAATAAAATAAAATAAAATAAAATAAAATATATAAATAGGGTTGGGAGATGTAGTTTTCCTTAAGATAATAATGGGAATCCATAGAAGGATTGTATTGGGTGGGAGAAGAGCTGAAGATCCAGGACACTTCTTGACATGGCTTTATATCCAGGTGGGAATTGGATTAATTCCTCTGCCCAACAGAGTACAATCACTGAGTACATGTCATTGCACCCAATCCTTGCATCTGGCTGCTTTATTTGCACAGTTTGGGCAAATGGGGAACTTCTGTTTGCCCCAGACTGTGCAAATAAATCAGGCAAACTCTGGCATTTGACCAGCCACATGCATCTCATGAGAATGGGCATATGTGTGTGGGAATATCTCACTTCTTTGACTGAATCTACAACTCCATGTGGAAGATCCCTGCGGGGAGGTAGGTGGTAGAGGTTAATGAAGTAGGCTGGACTTCTACAGCACAAAGTACATTTGTGAATATGTGAGCACCTAATTCACATGCACACATGTACAGGTTTGGAAAAGAACTAGAAAAATAAAGTTTGCCTCCTTTTGGGGCCTAAAACGGCTAGTTCATAATAAACATGCGACATTTTTATGCAGCACTCGTGTACAACTGCTAGAATCCAATATCCGTTAGCATACATGTAAAGTGATAGAATAAGCAGGTGCAAATTAGCATGCATTATATATTGCTGGTCACAGACCTGATTCCATGTTGGCCAAGCTCAGCTTCCTGGTTTTACGCTGTTACAGAACAATATTGAAATTAGAGCAGACATCTGTGTTGGACTTGGTAGTCTCCATTTTCTTCTAACATGCACGTGAGTATAATTGCAACCCTCTTTTTTTTTCTTCTTCATGAACTATGCATGCATTGGTAGTGTCACAGTGGGGCAGATTTAAAAAAAAAAAACCCAAGAAAGAACCACAAGAACATCTAAGGACTGCTGTGGAGAATATTCTAGGTCTCGGATAGATCAAGTCACTTGGATTTCCTTGGAGCTGGAGCGTTCAGGTCTGGTTGAGTTGACTGAGGCAGGATCTTGCTTAGTTATCTGGAAAGAGTTGGATCCTCTAACCTGTGAGAAAATGGGGAAGATTCTTGGATTTCTTAACCCAGCCACCTGTGTATTACATCCCTGTAGCTCCTAGCTGGTGAAGGCTTCTCAGAGATGAGATGTGGTCATAAAGTCCTCCTTGACTGAGCAGGTGGTCCTCCATGTATCTTTAATTTTATATGTGTTCAACCGTTATATTTTGTGGTTTTAACAAAAGCCATTTTGAAAATAAAATTCTTGCAAGTGTCATTTCAATCTAGTCCCTCAGGATCTACTCCAGGCTTCCCATTTAATTATTTTGCTAATTAAAATGATTTTAAACAATGAAAGGTAGACGAGACAGGAAAGCTCATTGTCTAAGCTGAAAGAATCTCATAGCTGTAAAAGGGCTTCTTGTATAGCCGACAAAGCACTTTAATTCCCATCCATAATCTTCATGTCCAAAGGATACATATTAAAAACAACCGGACAGTCAATTTCTCTTCCTTGAATAATCAGTTTTAATCAAGTCTAGGCTCTGGCAAACTTTATTGCGCAGATTGACCCATGTTTTATAGACCAATATAATTCAGTCAAGCTTCATGGCACGCAAGTACCATAGCAGATGTGACAATGTCAGAAATCTCTGAAGTGTCTGTGGTGTGTGTGTCTGTGTGTGGTTGTGTGTAAAAAAAGCAAAAACAGCAGTCCCAATCTCATGATAAAAGACCACTCCCCCCTTTTTTATCTGTGTTGTGAACCTACCAGGATTGAGTAATACTGTAAGCAAATGAAATGAACTGTTCAGTCTTGGTTGAAAAGTACATCTGAGCCTGTGCAAAGTGATTTTGATTATTCTGGGAGGGAATAATTATATAATAATAATATAATAATGTTGTCAAGTCCAGCTTTTGTTCCTCACATTTTTCTCCTATAACATTTTGGGTGTTGGTTAGTTTGAGAGCAGCTGAAGCTATATTAATTTTCCACCTATAAGAATTTTGCAATTCAGCCTGAAACCTCCAGATATAGCTGCCTGTCAATTTTGGGAAAATGTATCTCAACCTGGGAGGCTCCCCTTGAAGTGGAAACACCACTCCTCTTTTTTAATGGCCCCTCCCATTTCTATACACTCTAGTTGGAATCAAAAACAAGAAGGGGAGGGGAGGGGAGGGGAGGGTAGAGTAGGGTAGGGTAGGAAGGGGAAGGGGAAGGGGAAGGAAGGAAGGAAGGAAGGAAGGAAGGAAGGAAGGAAGGAAGGAAGGAAGGAAGAAAGAAAGAAAGAGAAAGAAAGAAAGAAAGAAAGAAAGAAAGAAAGAAAGAAAGAAAGAAAGAAAGAAAGAAAGAAAGAAAGAAAGAAAGAAAAGCAAACAGGCAAACTTGTTTTTAAATTTTAAGAGACATGCGTTACATATTCAAAATGGTGTTTTCCAGATAATTACAAAATCAAATACAGTGGTACCTTGGGTTACGAACGCCTCTGTTAACGAACTTTTCGGGTTACGACCAGCTCCGGCCGCAAAAATTTACCTCGGATTGCGAACTCTACCTCAGGTTACGAACCGGATCCGCGGCCATTTTCCCTGCTGCCACGTGGTCGCGGCTTCCTGTGGGGGAGATCGCGGTAGCAAGGAGACGTTCGGTGAGGCTTGTGGTGTGTTTTGTGGTGTTTTGGAAGGTTTTTGGTGTGCTTGTCAGCATGGCTCCAAAGAAAGTAATTTCCTTTGGGTTGCGACCAATTCGGGTTGCAACCAGAGTCATGGAACGGATTAAGTTCGTAACCTGAGGTTCCACTGTAACTTCACTTTGCTTTGAATCAAACAGCAGGGTTTTTTTGCCCCTTGTGGATTACAATGGACGTTGTTTTTTAAATGTGTGGGCTACCAAAGAGGGGTCCCAACTCTGAGCTAGTGTGGAGTAGTTGACAGAATTCTGGACCAGAAGCTGTGAGACCCAGATTCTAGTCCACCTTTGGCCACAGAAATGTGGAAGCTCACAGGATGCCTTTGAACTAGTCACTCGATCTCAGCCCAACTTACCCCATAGAGCTGTTGTGAGAATAATAACAAAGGTGAATAATATTTATGTCACCTTGAACTCCTTGGAGAAAAGGCAGGATATAAATCCAGCACATGCCAGTGTATCAGTGGGAAGAACAGTGATGATAACAATGACAGCAACCACATAAAAGCAGCCTGCTGGATCAGGGCAAGGCCCAAGACTGGGCTGGTTTCTCCCAGGCACCAGCCAGAAGCTTCAGGGATGTTCACAAGTGGGAGACCTGCCCCTATCCTGACACTGTTCCTCTGCATGGGGGATTTGGGCTATGCTACCCCCAACCCAGAGGTAACATGGAGTCTTGAGACCCATAACCCTTGACACATCTTAACATATTCCATGAATTTCTCCAATTCCCTTTTAAAGGCATCCAAGTGAAGGAGAATTTTTCCCAAGGGGTATGTCTGAACCAGAGGCCAGGATTCAATTACACCGAAGCACAAATTGGTTTATTGACAGGACCATTCCTAGAGGCAAGGAAACAGAAGTCTAAAGATGGGTGGGTTTACAAGCCCTCTTTATAAATTTATGAAGCAAATTATTCTTTTATTTAATTAATTACATTACAATCACAGATGCTCATTTGTTATGTGATAGGATGTAGCAGTCAATGAGACTGATAGTTACCTTTACTGATGATGTTACTCCATATGCATATTGGAATATATAATGAGGGGTGGTATGAACAAAGTTTTTCTTCCCCACCCAATGGATTCCATTGTTTCAACAAAGGCCTAAGATTCAGTAACTAAATTGTTATTTCAGCCTGTCTGCTCTCTGAAAACCTCGGAGTTTCCAGCCTTAATGGTTAATCATTTGCAGCTGGCCTGCATTCTTGTGGTTAACACTTTCACTTATCTTGTTAGCTCCTAATTACAGCTGAAAATTCCAGGTGCCTGATTGTTTCTAACTGAGTTTCCCATACAGTTTATTTAAAAAATACCTATGAATTAGGGTCCAGAAATAGATCTCTCAAATTTTCTCAGACACAAGTTAGTGACTTCCTCCATGTAGCATCATCTTGTAGGTGTTCCCTCAATTGACTAGGTGCTGGTTATGAATGAGAGAGCAATGCTGAGAGTGGATCAAGTGCATGGGCCGAGTTGATTCTGCTGGCTTTCTAATTTCTAATTCCTGCTGTGGTGGCTCTTTGTGACAGCTTAATCTCAATGTATTTCAACTTGTGTTCCTCCAAGATATTGTAGCATTTGAATTTTCTCCTAGCTATCAGATCTGGCACCAGCTAAATCAGGTCAGGCAAGGATCTAGCAGCTGCATTCACACAATGACCTAAGCTTGGTTAGTGTTAACCTTGATTAGGTTTTTTGTGTTGTGTGAACCCAAGGCATTTGGTCAGCTGGGGATTTAGTGTTGTGTGCAAATATCCAACATGGATTAATCCATGACCCAGATGAAACAGGTTATCTATTATGTACATCAGTGTGTCTCAATCTTGGGCACTTCAAGACGTGTGGACATGCTGGCTGGGGAATCCTGCAAGTTGAAGTCCACACATCTTAAAGTGGCCAAGGTTGAGAAACACTGAGGTAGATAATAACATTATGTATGCTGTCTTGAATTGTACAAAATAAAGGTGGGATATATATCTAAATCTAAACAACTAAAACAATAACAATAGTGTGAACACCCCCCCTAACTATCTCCTTAACTACTTATCTATGACTTGGAGCAAGAGTGGGCAATTTATGGTATCTTAATCATTTTTTGTATTGGGGTGATACAATGTGGGCAGAATTATGTCTTGGACTTGGAAAGGTGGTAAGATTTGTGGTGGTCCTCTAGGTTTGGGGAGACAAACTGGGAAGTTTCTCTTGGTTTTAAAAACCCATCTAAGCCCATTTTAGGGCTGACACTCCAGTATTCATGGGCTTCCCACCTCAAAAAGGCAGGTACTTTGCCACCAATTTTCAATGGTGCTTCAGGTGATCCTGCCCTCTCAGATTGGAGAATGTCATTCTGATTTCAAAAAGCCATATTTCTCTATAGCAATCAAAGCAGTTACTACACAGACTAGTTAATCCCTAAATCTAGCTAAACAAAACACATTTGCCATGTTCATAGAATATATGGTACCCAACAAATAAATCAATAAAATGTTGGCTCAAGTTATGCAACCATCTGGATTCCCACAACATGAAGAACCATGTGATGTGGTGGTGAAGGTGTTGGAGTGACACCAGGTCCAAGTCCCTGCTAAGCCAGAGAAACATCCTGAGTAACTTGGGGACAGTTGCTCTCATTTATTTCAACTACATCACTGGTTTTTGGGAGTAGGGAAATGGGAGAAGGAAGAACTACTTTGGTGGGAATTTATTGTTATTCTCCAGGCACTATCAAAGGTGGCATTGTGAGAATTTTGTTCAGTTCCTTGGGGATTGACCTGCTGGGATCCTGCAAGATTCCAACTTATTTCGCAAGCCATTTGACATTTCTCTCAAACCTCTGGGAACGATCATGTGTGGCTTCAAAACTTATTGTTACCAGTAATGGTTGCACTCAACTGAATTCTTCTGTTTCTTTAATCTTGGGATTGGATGTCTGGAAAACCTCTGCAGGTCTCCCAGCTGTGAAGGAGTAAAAGTGAGAGACCAAGCTGAATATCAACAAGACAGAGATAGTGATGATTCTGTGGGTTAGAGTTTAGAAGTTAGCATATATGTCTGATCTGGACAGAGTCACACAACCCCTTAGATTAGGTTCACCAATGAGTGGTCACCTTGATCCAGCATGGATACTAAATAGGCACATTACATTAATGGTGAGAGGAGAAACTGTATCACTTTCAGCATGGCATATAAAATAGACAAACCACCTGTTATTTATCAGAAATAGGATGCTAAATTCAGCAGGCCTTGATCTGAAGGTGTACTCATTTCTGCTGCGTTGGGATTAGCTGGATCATAAATCATATTGAAAAACAAAGTACTGTAGAGAGTTTTATAATGCAATAAATAGTTACAACAACAAAAATTGCATCAATAATATATGGTTGGGATTTGGTGGTGGAAACTGCAGTGGGAAGTGGGAATTATGCATGCTCCAATTCCAGATTTAAGGTAATTAAATTCACCTTACATCTGTGCCTCTATGATTCAGTATTCAAGAGGAAAGAAAGTACAGGGAAGGGGGAACCTAGAAAATGATGAAGCAGAATAGGCTGTGGGAAAGATCAATTCATATTGCTAGGTTAATGATGTAGAATTAGCTCCATCAATAAAAATCAGAACTTCAGCCAGAACCTCAAAAAGCTAAGCATGGTTGCATAGGAATCTTGGAGGGAGGGAGGAAGTAAATGATGAAACATGCATTGTGAGTTCATGGTGCAAACTGTGCTCTTTTTGTATTTAAATTGGGGCATTACAGTCAAGGCATGAAGCTGTGAAGTCATGACACACATTTCATTGTTTGGACAAAATCTCAACTTGCAGAGGATGCCCCTGTTTGTACCTGGTTAATATTTAGTGCAGGATACTGTTGAGATATCCCAGTTAGGTTAGACTGGAAAATGAAAATATATCCCAACGGAAGAGAGTTGCAAATCATTTCCATATTGCTGCCAAAGGAAAATACATGGAGACATCGATGGAGTCCCCAGGAGTTGATCTCAAGATGACAAATGCTTTATCTTAATTTGTCAGCAATAGCAACCAGAACAGAGTGTAACAGCCATCACTGAAAAAAGAGCTGGTTTCAACACAAGCTTGTAGAACTATAATTATTCTAAGAGGTTCAAGGTTTGTCCCTTGTGGCTTAAACAAGGTGTCAGCTCTCGTTTAAGCCAGGCCAGAGCAAGAATCAACAACACCAGGAAGGCTAAGACAATTTTTACTTTTTTTTAATAATAATTTTATTGGAGATTACAGTTATACAGATAAAAAGTAATACAAATTAAAAAAAAAGAATAGAAAGAAAAAATAGGAAATGCAGAAAGAAAAAGAAAAATAAGAAAAAGCAACAAAGGAAAAGAAAAAAATATATATAAAGAAGTAACTCCCCTTCGTCACAACAAATATGAACATTTTTAGCAACTTATCATCTTCTCTTAAAATACAACAAACAATCTCTTCATCCCATATTTCATCTCTTATCTATAAACAGATCCTTAAAACCTCATCATTCAGTCCTAATCAGCAAAAGTCCATTAAGGGTTACCAGAAATAACAACATATCTATTTTAAGCTTAACCAAATAAGCCCATTTTGTATTCTTTCCTTTTACTTTTATATCTCTTCTCTTACCTATAAAGAAATCCTTGAAACTTCGTCATTCAGTCCCAGTCAGTAAAAGTCCATTAAGGGTTATCAGAAATAACAACATATCTATTTTAACCTTGATCAAATAAACCCTCTTTATATTCTTTCCTTTTAACAATCTTGCTCTTTAATCCCTTCAAATGATGTCCTAGAGCAGGGGTTCTCAAACTATGGCCCACGGGCCTGATACGGCCCGCCAGGGTCATTTATCCGGCCCACCCACCTGATTGCCGCCACTGCTGTCTCTCAGAAGCGGAAGTGTCGGGGCTGTATTGGGAGCTGCAGGCGAGGCATGAGGAGGGAGATCACAGAGCTGGACTCTTCTACATTACAGGTATACCGGGCCATCCAGCAGCTCTCCTCCTACTCCACGGGAGGGATCCTCCATGCAGGGTGATCGGTGTGTCGTTCTCCAAGCTGCTTGTGTCATTCTTTCTCCCAATTGCCCCACCCGTTCTTGCAATCCCCCAGAAACCATCTGGTCTTCCCCAGCTCTCATGAGTACAGGCGCCCTATTTGGAGAATGGCAGGAGCCCTGTTCTCATGGTGCTTCACGTTTGCATTTTATGTTCCTTCCTGTTTTACCCACACAATGGATTTCATTGGGAATGTCATTAAAATAGTCCCAATAACCTGCTACCATGACTAGGTTTTAGTCAACAGAAGGCACTATCAGTGCCTGAAACTTATTTCCAAGATTACATTCCAGTTTTATAGGGACAGTCCTGATTTTAGGGAAGGCAACCTTGAACTAATGGGAGGGCTCAAGGTAGAGCAGGCAGAACAGTATGGGAACAAGTAGCCAAAAAAATGATGTCTTTCCATTACTCATCAAGTCTCAGGGTACCTTATGGTGGAAGGGAACATGGGAATGAAGCTATTCCATTATCCATTTTACTGGCTGATTGATTAGTACTAGTCTGCAGAAATCCAGAATAAGAAGCAAAGTTAGTGTTTCCTGTATCTCTTCGTTGACAACTAATGGATTTTTGCAGATCAGGTCTGATAGCCTTATGATGGAGAGAGTGGTCAATTGATTGTTAGTCATTTATTAAATTAATTTGGCCTGGAAATAATTTTTCAAAGAGTGTAAAAGCACAACAGGGAACAGGAATGTTTGGAATTACTTAAAGTTGCTTCATTCCAGAGAAGCTCTTCTAAACATCTTTGTGTCCTTTTTTTTCTGGTAATTTTTGCCTGTGACTTTGGGGAAATTGACTTGTAGATTTGTATACATGTATGCATTTTTTAATATTCGTATATCCAAGTTTTTATTTTTGGAAATCAGGTCAGCCTACTTCTTTGCAAATTATCAGGACTGCAGAAAGCATTGTACTCAGTTTCTGTTTCACTTTTTCTTCTCTTCTGTTCTTTGCATTTATATCCAAACTCTTCTTCCTTGCCCAGGCCTGTTCCATCATCTCAAATTCTTTGTACAGGTAGTCATCGCTTAACAACCATTCATTTAGTAGTTATGCTCAGTCCCCAAAGTTACAGCTGTTGCAGCACCCCTGCAGTCACATGATCAAAATTCGGGCACTTGGCAGCCCATCCACACTTATAACCACAGGGGCACTTCAACTCATACTTCCTCATACTCCGTGGGAGGGATCCTCTATGCAGGGTGATCAGTGGGGTCCAAGGCGCCCTATTACTTTCTCCATTTGGGCTGTGTGGTTGCCCCTCAAGTAGGAGAATGGCCACTGGCACTGACCAATAATGCGGGGGGCAGGGGGTGGGGGGGATGGGATGGGGGGAGGATAACATTTACTGACACTGACCACCAATGCAGGGTGGGGTTTATGTTGGTTAAA
The DNA here is from genome assembly GCF_059951505.1 of Python bivittatus. Classification (NCBI taxonomy): domain Eukaryota; kingdom Metazoa; phylum Chordata; class Lepidosauria; order Squamata; family Pythonidae; genus Python; species Python bivittatus. The sequence continues at coordinate 98,409,610 of NW_028277098.1, read as the reverse complement.
ATTGTTCTTTATTTTAATTATTGTATTGTTTTTTTCCTGGTTTTTTTTTTGTACTACAAATAAAATATGTGCAGTGTGCCTAAGAATTCATTCATGTTTTTTGCAAACTATTATTATGAGCCGCCCAGAGTCACCCGTTGGGGGAGATAGGCAGCATACAAGCTTAATAATAAACAAATAAACAAATAAACAAATAAACAAATAAACAAATAGTCCGGCCCCCCAACATTCTGAGGGACTGTGAACTGGCCCCCTATTTAAAAAGTTTGAGGACCCCTGTCCTAGAGCTTTTCTTTTCTTTTCTTTTCTTTTCTTTTCTTTTCTTTTCTTTTCTTTTCTTTTCTTTTCTTTTCTTTTCTGGTCTCTTCTCACAAAATCCTTCAGAACTTTAACAGGACTCTTTTGTAAATCCAACATAAGAAAGGTATCCAAGTCACTGTTCTGGTTTATTATTTGTATGTCCCTTTTAGTTATTAAAACATCAGTCGGTTTCATTTATATATCCAGTATTTCATCTTTTTCCATATCTTTCTTGTAGCCTGTCCTTTTAAAATCTACATTTAAATCAATTTCAGTCTTGTCCGGAAAAACTTGTTCCTCTTCCATCACATCATTTTCACACAGTCTATCAACAATGGCAGACATTCTTAAAATTAACTTCTGAGTCCATTGTTCACAAATATCCTTCATTACATCCAACGCTAAAGTATTTTGCTCCATTCTGTGTTAGCAAGTTGATTGATTAAAAGACTTCTCTTTTAATTGTAATCTTTAGTTCCTTCTGGTTTCCTCTAGGGTCCAATCTTCAAAGTCCCAACCTATTTTTTTTTTAGATTTCAAAACATCAACAGTTTCCCACAGGAAGGAGTCTTATAATTAATTTCAAAATCTTATTTCAAATCCATCTGGACCCTTAGTCTGTTTATAATTTTCCAAAATCAACACTCTAATCACCCTTTTGCTATTTAATCCAGAAAAAAATGTTTTTTTTCTAAGTCCTTAAATTCATGCTTAAAACTTCTTTCACTAAGGATTGAAGGAAACTCACCCAGTGAATGCCATAAAACTTGCCATTCTGAAAGTTCTCAATATTTAAAAGGCAATAAAAAAGTAATTCCAAAAGCGATTAAGATATGAGGCTTGGCCAAACTTTATGTCTCTATAGCAGTGTTTCTCAACCTTAGCAATTTTAAGATGTGTATACTTCAACTCCCAGAATTCCCCAGCCAGCCATGCTGGCTGGGGAATTCTGGGAATTGAATTCCACATATCTTAAAGTTGCCACGATTGAGAAACACTGCTCTATAGGCTACATTTTGACTGAGCTTAGATGGAATCCTTCAACTCCCATCCGCTCGACTCACAAGCTGACCACGAAAACCTCCGTTCCTATCACCTATACATGAGAAGCAGCTGTCTGGAGTACATGTGGGCAATCTCACAATCTCTCCTTTCTCCTGAGAGATTTTGCCAGCCTGAATCCTGCACCTGGCTGTCAATTTCAGCTCTAATGTGGTCCCCACTCCTTCAGGGATGTCAGTTCACCATGTCCTCACTGGCCATCAGCACTAAGACTACTTTTACTGAGACCAGCTATAGTGACAGAATCTTGCAAATGCTGTGCCACGTCCTCTACTTATGGCCATGTGGACTAGGGAGGTGTCTGTCTGAGTCGCTTCTGTATACTTTCTGCTTGTTTTAAACTTAAGCCATGTTTTTATCCTTGCCATTTTCATAATGAACCTGGCTTATCCCTGACAAGGTCATCTTCCTTACTCTCTACATAAAGATAAAGGTTATCTACATCTACATCTGTATCTATATCTATCTCCTTCATTAAAATTTACTCCCTGGTTCAAGAAAGCTCTTGTTATCATGTAACAACTATTTCCTAAATATCACCCTTGAAGTAGATAATTATTACTGTCTGTACTTTATGGATCTCATTTCTCCTTCTATCACAGTTTGTAGCCCTCCTACTGTGTGCGTATGACTAACATCTCCTATTTATGGTACCTATAATATAAAAATCGCAAGATTCCTAATCGATTTAGTAGCAAAAGGCGTGACGCTGAACACTATTACGTGTTCACGCTTGGCATTCAAGGGTTAATGTGACATTTAACCAGAGATGTTCATCTTACAGCATTTGGCTACTGCCAACCCAACAGGAATCTAAAGAATGCATTACTTATTCTCTCTCCATTCCCTTAAAGCAGGGATCCATTAAATCTCCAATAAAAATAGAACTTATGGAGGTCAGGGGTTTGCCAAGCCCCTGATGGAACAAAGGCAGAGAATTGGATTAAGACACGGCGATGAAAATTTCATCCACTCACTCACGTGAAATGCCGTTTTTGGAGCAATGAGTTGTGACAGCTGTAGGACTGGATTGCATCAATAATATTTGTTAACAAAAGTGCAGGGTTGGGGAGAGAAGGGGAGGAGAGCCACGCACACACAGGGAGTGAGTAAGAAAGAGGGAAAAATGGAAGAGAAGGAGCTGAGCTGGAAATATACTTGGTATGTGTTTATTAATTTTTGATTGCTTGTGCTCAGAAATGGAAAGTTAATAATGCATTTACTGCCAATGGCATGGCCCGTTCTGGAGAAGAGGGCATCAGACTTACTAAAGCAGCGAAGTGTAAAAGACCAAGGAGGAAAAACATCAGCCAGGAAGGTTCCAGCACAGAAGTTCAACTCAAAACTGAATGCCACAGCCATGCATAGAAATGTCACAAGCCTGCTTTTCCGCCCTATGACGAAGCCCCTTTCGGGGCAGACGATTTTGTGCAGTGCACCAGATGGCTTATGGCAAAGATGTTGGCCACATGTTTAATTTAAGTTGGAATTTAGGTTGAATTGGTTGGCCTTTTTTGAGAAAGAATAGATCTTAACTCAGAATACTTTGATCGATCGATCGATCGATTATGTGCCATCAATTCATTTTCGACTCCTAGTGACCACATAGCACACAACGTATTTTTTGACTGCTTGTTTCCTTGACTACTGATGGTTGATCCTAAAAGGCAGAAGCTCTCCACCATTTTGATATCTTCAATGTCAGTTTTAGGGCTGGTCGTTCTACTTGTTGTCCTTAGTTTGGTCGTCTTTATATTTAATTTTAGTCCCATTTTTTCACTGTGCTCCTTGAGTTTAATTACTAGGACTTGCAGATCCTTGTATTTTTGGCTATCGAGGTAGTGTCATCAGCATAGAGCAGGTTAAAACCACACTCATCTTCTTAACCTGTTAACTGAAATGTTCTGTATACAAAGTTAATTATTATTTAGAGTAGTGTTTCTCAACCTTGGGAACTTGAAGATGGGTGGACTTCAACTCCCAGAATCCCCCAGCCAGCCTTGCTGGCTGGGGAATTCTGGGAGTTGAAGTCCACCCATCTTCAAGTTCCCAAGGTTGAGAAACACTGATTCAGAGACTGACCTATTTAGTGGAGCAACTAAGGAATGTAAAATGCAGTTTTAAATGGATCAGTTTTACAGTAGAGTAGTGGATTGTTCTTTTTATATTATTAAGTTTCTTTACATCACAATACGTTACGTGAGACAGCTTCCACATTAAACAATCTTCTATAAGGCAATGGATCCTTATGTGATCAGTATATATGAGCAGGTTGGCTTGGACCTTGCAACAAAGTGACAATGAAATGGCCTGCCTTTGTTGGAAAAGTCCATGTAATGGAGAAATCCTTTCAGGGTTGGCCACCTAAGTCAAAAGGTGGCTTCAATAAAGCAATCAAAGCTCTCTGTTTTTTATGTACATCGCACAGGTCATCTTGAATCTTTGGACCATGCCCTGTGGACACCCCTAAGCTCTTTTTTAGGATTCAACGTTCAGTTGAATGTTCCACCTCTGGGAAGCAGCAAATCTTGCTGAATCATCAGAGGCTGACAGAATTACACCCCCTTTTGTTATAGCAAGTAGCAAAATAATGCAAAATCCAGTTGATAACCTGCACAGAAGTCTAGTGTCCGCACAACAGGGCTCCGCGGTATGTGAGTAAAGGACCAGATGCATTCAACATATCCAGCCCAGTTCCAGAGAATGCAAAAAACACGATATCGAGTGCAGAATCCCACTCTGGAAAAATGTAGCTGTAATGTTAAATGCACAAGTTTCTAGTCCTCATGACTATGAAAGCCCATTTCAATGCAGAAGTATTGGAACCTAAGAGGAACTGATTTCCAATACTCAGGAATAGGGGTTTGGGGATTCAGGACAATCAAAGCCAATCCTGAATTAATGCACCTCATTGTATAGATTTTCAAAGAATAATGACCATGATCTCCGTCCATGTGACAATGCCTCTGATCAATGCCTGTCAGAGGAAACAATCTGGAAATATTTGAAATTCTTTTTCTTCCAGGATGCAAAGAAAAGGGAGGGGAGGCAGATCAAGGGTGCTTAATGCCAGTCCAAAAGCTCCTCAGTTATCATCTCCTAATTAAGATTAGAACGTAATCTTTCTCAAAGACAGTGTCTGTGAGACCCAGAAAAACAAGAAACCTAGCATAATATAAAAAAGAGGAAGGAAAAGGCTCTCATATATCACAAAACAGACAAATTACAATTCAGGATTTAGAACATGGCAAGAAGACAAAAGCAAGCATCAAAATGAGAATTAGATGGGAAATTACCAACTGAATAGCTAGATAAAAATAGTCCTTTTTAATGTTTTCTTAGCCTGGTGTTGAGTTGCAATGACTGTTTGTTCTGTTTTATTTTAAAAGCCAGTGTTATCATAGACACTCAGCTTTCTGGTTTGGTTTTATAAATTCTTCCCTGAGTTTTTTTTTTTTTTTTAAAGATAAGATTTCCAAAGGAGGCTGTGGGCTATTGAACGTGAGCTTAATTAGGCTTGTTGACCCCCAAAAGAGCTGGCAATGACAGCCCATTACTTAACTTCATTTTCTCATTTATTTGCATAATTAGGCATCAACATAACTTCAAACTAGGAAAAAGATGTTGAGACTGGCAAAGATACTGTAAAGGCTCGAGTGGTACTCCTGGTGGTTCCCTGGATGAGTCTGTGCAATTTTCTCAGGAACCATATGCAAGTGTAGTGATGTAGGCATTCACGGCCGTATCAGTTGGGCAGTGTTGAGCTTCAGACCACCTTGCCTTTGAAGATGCCAGCCACGGTTGCTGGTGAAACGTCAGGAAATCCACTATCCAGACCATGGTCACTAATCCCTGAAGCTCAGCACTACCCAATAAGGAAGTGGTTTTCAATTCCTTTCTCCTGGGATGTTTTTTCAACTTGCCAGTCTAGCCTACTGCTTTGGAATTTCCTGGTGGTCTCCTATCCAATAAATAGTTTTGCTTAGTTTTTTAAGACCAACCCTATCACCTAGTCCAAGGTAGGGACTGGTTTCATGGCAAATTTGGAGATCATGTATAAGTTTTGTACATCATCTACAAAATTTCTGGGCAGGTAAGAGAATGGCCCCCACCTTGTTAGTCTTTTATAAGGCACTCAGAATCTGGCTAGTCCTTCAGGCATTTGGGCAGGGATGCAAAATGAGCTTTCCTGTTGCTGGTTTGATTAGTTTGATGGCTATTTTGTTGTGGTAAATGGAATGGTTTTTCTTGATCTTGGACTTTGGTTATGTGGATTATAGGTTGGGTGACTACATAGATTGGCAGAAGGAAGGAAGGAAGGAAGGAAGGAAGGAAGGAAGGAAGGAAGGAAGGAAGGAAGGAAGGAAGGAAGGAAGGAAGGAGGGAGGGAGGGAGGGAGGGAGGGAGGGAGGGAAGGAAGGAAGGAAGGAAGGAAGGAAGGAAGGAAGGAAGGAAGGAAGGAAGGAAGGAAGGAAGGAAGGAAGGAAGGAAGGGAGGGAGGGAGGGAGGGAGGGAGGGTAAGGAATGGTTAGACTAACTGCTTATTTTGCTTCTGTACCTCAAGCTTCTGCTGACATTTTTAACAAGTTTGCAGAGGTACAAAAGGAAATGGAAAGATGTGGTTAAGCTAAAGGCAAAATGTCTTGCTTGTTCATATCAGAGCTCCTGGACGCATTTCCTGAGCATGCATGAACCTTTGCACCTACTCTTGTTTCTAACCACATTATGTAACCACATCCTCTGCAATAAGTTAGTTTTCTTAGCCAACACTTTAGAGATGCTTTACCCCTGCAAATGAGAACTAGAAACTTAACTATTGGTTTATGCTGCTTAAGTTAATGTTTTGACAACCTTGGAAGGCGGGCACACGGGTGTGTGTGTGTGTGTCCCTCCTTCTAGATGCTTCCTGATGACAAAAGGGTATAAAAGCTGTTGTACACTGTTCTAGGTGTGGCTGTTCTTTGTCTTTTCTCTGCCAGCCAGCCAGAGAGTGGTTCACCCTGCTTTTCTCTTGGCCAACAATAAAAGCTGAACTTTCTTTGGAAAAACCTTGGTCTGGAGTCTCATTGGAAATTATGGAATCCAGGCTAGCGAACCTTACAGAAGGAAGGAAGGAAGGAAGGAAGGAAGGAAGGAAGGAAGGAAGGAAGGAAGGAAGGAAGGAAGGAAGGGAGGGAAGGTCAACCGCTGGGATATAATATGTACTTCTCCACTTCTCTAGATTAAACCAGATTTATAGAGAAGGACCTCCTGAACTAGTGCATGGATAAATCTATTTATATCCTTGTCCTCTCTCCCCGTCAGCCTTCCCAGTAGACCAGACAGGAAACACGACCAAATGTGCTAATTCTACTTTATTGTAAAGCTACATTAACAGAATCTTGTGAGTCTGAAAGTACAGTCCTCCCCCTGTCTCCTTTACAGCCCGAGAACTTAGGGAAGACCCACTTCTGAGCCTCTTGCCCCGCCTACTATCCAGCTGTGGGCTATGCTGTCTCTTATCTGACCTGGCAGCATCTCTTGGCCCAGTCTCCCAAGGTCTTTCCCACATACCATTACATCTCAAAGGAGTTTAGGCTGCAAAATCTACAAAAATATTTAGCAGAGAATAGGAACATCCCCAAAAATGAATCTGTTTTTTTAAAAAAACAGTTCTCACTTGATTGGCTGAAAGGAGAGGACCCTTTCAATGGAATTTTCAGGAGGACTGTGCCAAATTCCTGCCTATATTTACTGATAAAGTGGCCAGGGAACATAGGTGAACATCTTGTTTTTCATTGTACCAAGAATCTTCTAAATGATTTCTACTTCCTTGGCTTCCAACACTTCTATTAAATTCCAAGGGAAGATATCAGATGGCCTTCTCCAGGTCTGGGACAGTGAGCAGCCAGGTAGGTTTCAAAGGGATAGCAAGGTGGCTAAGAGACACCATCTGAGACAATCCAGCTGAAAATCATCAAGAGAATTTTCAAGCACTTTCTCAAACACCCCGTGCATAAGGCAAAACAGCAGAAGGAAGTACAGTAAGGCTGATTTCAGCACCAAAGATTCGACTCAGAGATCCAGGTCCAAAGATCCAGGTCACTTCAACAGCTTCTTCCTGGCTTGGGAAGAGGGAAAGAGATGGAAATTAAAGCAAGCAAATCAACTGGATCCTTTTACAAACTACAGGCCTGACATTCTTCTCTCGTGTGTCAAAGGCCTGAATCTCTCCTGGAACACTTACACTTTTTAAAAAGCTGTGGAAGAACTTAGGGTAATGGCAGGGTCATCTTGTTGGAACCACCGATGATCAGAAGGGGGCTGGGAGAGAGGAGAAATTCAGATAATCACCCTCCGATATGGAAATGGGCCACCATTATCCTAATCCTTTGGGGGTGGGGAACCTTGATAAAAGTACTATTAGCAGAGATTATCTACGTCCAGAGCTATATGTTAACTACAAACATTCCCTCCCCAATGCTACATTAAAAATACCCTCCCTCTGCCAGAATATTAAAATAAAAGGTCGTGAAGATTCAGATAAGCTGGTGCAATGCAGCAATTCCTACAGAGAGCTTTTCTGATCTCTTCCTGCAAACCCCTCCCTACCCATCATATTTATAAAATATCCCAAGTAACATGAAGTTATGGAATTAATGGGTTTCCTTCTGAACCCGTTCCATCCAAAATTGGGGTTTTTGCATGCATAACATCTATATTTCAATTTTATGAGAGATACTGAAGTCAAAATAGATGTTTAGTAATATTGTAAGCTGTCCAGGGTCATGTAGTGAAATGGGTGGCTACATAAATCGAATAAATAAATAAATGAATAAATACAGATCGAACTTCCTACAGTGTACAATTCCATTTGGTGATTTATACTGTGTTGACCACGGTCTTTGTAACCCATTTTCAGCTTAAGATCAACAGTGATTCTTAGTCCCTTAAAATCCTACAGTATATATAAATACAGATTTCATAACTGACTAGTGATATTTTCGAAAGCCATAATCTCCATAATGTTTTAAAATCCCTGGTTTATTTATTTGTATTATATTCTTTTATTCTTTTTATGTGTTCTCTCATGGACATGTTTATAAATTTTCTTCAAAGTGTAAAAAAAACCAGCACCACCAAATCAGTTGCATTACTGATATTCACCTCTTTGTTCTATCTCACGGGCATGTAGTTAATGTTTCTCCTTTCCTTCCACTGTCAGGGACAGAGGGAGTACTCACTGCTTTGCCTAATGCCCACAGCTTCATCCTCAATTCCGTTTGTAGCCTGCAAGCCTAGAGAAATCTATGTGTTGCTTCCCAGGCATCTTCTAAGTCTCCTAAGAGGGAACACAAGTGTGCATAAGGACATCAGGAGCTGAACAGCCCATTCCATAATCAAGGTTCCCCAACTGGCACCAACCAGTTGTGTTGGAACTAGGGTTGTATTGCCAAGACTGAGGGAATAGTGCCCACTTGGGGAAATTTGTGATCATAGGCATCTGGTACAAGTCTCAATGAATGAATGAATGAATGAATGAATGAATGAATGAATGAATGAATCAATCAATCAATCAATCAATCAATCAATCAATCAATCAATCAATCAATCATGTTATATATACTGTGGCCTAATGGGGCATGGGCCAACCACAATTAAATTACGATTAAGCTAAAACAAAAGTCAAAATGACGCAAACGCTATAAAAACAATATGACATCATGATCTATGGGTAATCAGCATAAAATTAACGCCTTGTAAAGGAATTTAGAGCTGACCTTGGGAAAGGTATGAATGAGCCATTCAAGAGGAACTTGGACTAGAGATTACACAATCCAGAGATTGAAGGGAGTGTGAGAAAGAAACTCAGAGTAACCCTGCTTTGATTTTGTTTAGTATAAAATGGGACAAAAAGAAACTTGGACAGGCTTTCAAGATTCTATTATACTGTGCCACAGTAAAGTAGCACTCCTAGAATCCTTGCAATGTTGGTCTTTTAACTTGGCCTACCTTGAAGGGCTGACACACGCATGGAAGTATAAAATTCTACACCAATAACCTGATGTCATGCTATCAGACTTTGATAACATGATTTGCAACGTGATCGTTCCATAATCTAATGACATCCCGGGTTATGATGTCACCATGCAAATGATATAATTTGTTTCACATGGATGATAAAGCCATAACACATATGATGTCACTCTCCCCAAAACAAGATTGCAGTATATGGTTTTGCATAAATGAAAGGTTTTGTATTTTGTATGTTCCCCATAACATAACACATTTTCTAGAGTTGTTGGTGAAGGCTCACATGGGATGTTCAGGGCCTCCAGGATCTTCTCCAACAAGAAGAATTCACCACCATTTCCAGCTCCTCTTCCTCATTTACACAAAGTCTCAGGGGAGAGATCCTGCCCCCCTCCCCCAACTTACTGGCCCACTTATTAAACCAAGAACATTACCAGGTTTATTTCCATACTGACACTACAGATTGCACACAAGGTATGCTACATTCATTTACAGTAGCCTGACCTCCTCACTGAATCTCTCACAGGACGTTGTACCAATTTAATTGTCTTCCTATTATTCTCTTATCTGGCAGGACAGGTGAGGTAGAAGTAATTGTGGCAGCAGGGGTGCCTGCAAGAGGAGCGGTCAAAAAAGTCAAGATGTTGGCTTTGATTGGGCGGTCATAGCCACCAACTTGATTTTTTTGGGACCCCCTCCTGCTGACATCCCTGAGTGGCAGACGGGGCCCTAACAGGTGGTCTTTTCTTCTCTTCCTGGTTAATATTCCTGGTACAGTATCTTAAATATACGTTGGATCTTTGGGAAGAAAAAGAAGGAACCATTTTTCCTCTAACCCCCACCTCCCTCGCCCTTCCTCATGTGCTGGGGCTGCCTTTTGTAGGTTGGAAAGACCAGCTTGCAAGGACTTAGCAAAAACAAGCGAGAAGACTCCATCAGCCTTTCTCACCTTGGTGCTCTCGGGATGGGTTAAGAACATCTCCTAAGGTCCCAGCCAATACAGTGAGTGCTCATTCTGGCTGAGGATTCTGGAAGCTGTAATCCCAACTAACCTGAAGTATAATTATTCGGGAAGCTTGGATTCTATCCTGACTCCAGAAAACAACTCTTTATTTGGCATTCCTGATCCAAAGGCAGAAATCATTTACATGCAAAAATGGGCCCCAAATGTGAGCTACAATCTCTACTCATTATAAAAGTTTTCTAAGGCAAGCTCGCAAGCAAACAAATAAATAAATGGATATTGCAAAGGGAGGGAGGATAAAAATGCAGCCAAAGGAAGAAGTTGGGAGCTAGAACTTGCTCAAAATGCAAAAGAGGTGGCTTCAAGAAACATGAAACTTTGTGAGCGGCACAGCGTGAGATGAGAAAAAGGAAGATGTGTCCTCCATAATGAGGCAATGGTTTATGTCATCTTTTGCCAGAGCTGAGATGCAGAGAAACTGATTGCAGGTTGCAAAGTGGTGAATGGATAGTTTCAGATGCATGGTTAAGAAGCTATTTTCAAAATCCCTCTGGAAATCATGATGTATTTGCCCATCTTCTCAAGACCTGCGGGGGCATTATCCAATCAAGATACCTGCCTGAGCTCTAATGACTATTCCTTTTTCTTCTCTTGTAGAGCAAAGAACCCCTTCAGGCAATGGGTGTAGCAGTGAAGCAGAATCTCAGCTAGAGTTTTTTTTTTTTTTTTTAAATCTCTCTTTCTTTCTCTCTACCCCCAAGGAGACAAGTGGGAGAAGTCTGGCTTCTTAATCCTTTATTTGTGTACATTGGAGGATAGAAATGAAATAGGACAGGGTCAAAGGTGGGCCAGGAAAAGATGGTGGGGAGTAAGACTGCCATGCTAATCTGACGCCAGGCTGAAACATTGCTGAGATCTATAAAGAAACCAGGTTGGATAATGCCACACAAAACTCTATCCAAGCTTAGTTCCTCAACCCTAGATAGAACCAGGATACTATCTGCCAGAAGATAGAACCAGGGGACTATCTACCCCACAGCCTTCTCTATAAAATAAGAACAAGTTTCAATTCTACTTTGGGTTGATAGAAAGTTTGAGAAGATTTAATAGAGTTCCTTCTGCCTGATCCATTTCTTACTGGCTGACTTCACATGCTGACTTGTTGAATAGGCCACAAATGGCTGTATCTATGCAACAGATTAAGCCCCAAACTATTGTTTGCAAACCAAGGTGGTCAGGTCCCTACAACACATTAATTCAAAACTACACAAATTGTATCTGAGCTTAGTGTAATGTCTGAACCCAGTATTGCTATTGTGAATTTTTCAATGTGAAGCAACAGAAAGGTCTGTCTACACTCAGAAACAAGTTCACATAGCCTGCTTGTCACTCTGTCCAGGTTCTTGTGAACTAGGAGGATTTTGAGAATGAATTGCAGACGCATAGCATCCAGTGTTTGCTAAAGCCTTCAGTTTATTAGCTTATTATTTATGTATGGCTTTTATTTATTATTAAATTTCTATCCTGTTCTTCACTGAGAACCAAAGCCAACATGCAGAGATACAGTAAACTGAAACTGCTTACAGCATTAAAAAAAAATGAATAAAAACTAATTTATGGTATAAACCTCCTAAAAATACCCCTATTTTTAAAATGGTGAAACATCTTAAAGTTTCATAAACAAAGAATGGAAGCCTACTAACATGCCAGTAACAAAACAGAAGGCACACAGCTAGAGATGTAATTGGCTTGTTCATACAATACATTTAACTTACCTATCAAATGAGCACCCCCTCTGCATTTGCAGAATACATTGAACTGTTGACCACTTAAATGGGCTGGTTGTGTCCAACTTGCTAATTATTCCCCAAACTAAGGTTAACCAAGACTCTACCCATGTCTAGCATGTTGGGCACTAAACACTAAGGTTAAACTCTACCCAAGTAGCATGTTGTATGAGCCCAGGTATTAATTCTAAAGTTGACTTGATTACATCTGTTGAGTTAGCACAGTCTTTGAATCTACAGCTATTTGTATTGGCTCATGGAAAGCCAAGCTGTGTTGGGACTTGGGGAGAAAATCATGATCTCAGCCAATCTGATTTGAAGCTGAAAAGGCAGAAAATAGTCAAGAGACAACCTTGCCACAAGAATTCATTCTTCATTTTGGAAGTCTGGATGCTCTGGATGTGTAATCTTGCATTTTAACACCATGATTTAAATTATGGACTCAATTGCCGCAATATTATAGTGATTTTAATAGCTTGCACATCTCAATGGAGATTTATCTTTTTCTGATAAGTTCTGTAAAAGAAAGGGATGAGTTGTGCTCTCGATGATCCCGCTAGCCTCTCCCCCTTCCTACAACCTCCCCATCTCTGAAAAAGTTCCCTCCCGCTCTCTCTCTCTCTCTCTCTCTCTCTCTCTCTGGAGATGCTGACTCACTACTTTGTAATAAAGGACAGTCTGCACTGCAGAAGCCCAAGCTGTTCGCTCAGGGCATTTTCAAAATCTTCTCAAACGTAGGATCTGTTCAGACAAGATCTGAAGCAGGATAAGGAAGCAGAGTGTCCCAGTGGCAATGGGGAGTTGAGGCAGAAGAATGTTGTATGACAGCAATCATTTTGGATTAATGGCAAATAGGGAGCTGACTTGGCCCTTCTAAAGCCTAGCTCTGTCATCTCTTTAGGGTTCTGCAGGGTTGTGTTCCGGTCTTATCCAGAAATAACACAAGGGGCTGAAATTGGGAGCTCTGCAGTCCTTTTGTGCAGAAGCATTTCATGGTGGGAAAGTATAGCTCTGGTGACACGAAGCAACTTGGCTAATGAGTCATTTCAGAAGTTACTGACTGCATGGGCATTAGTTATTATTTTAATTATTATTTGTCATGATTAAAGTGTTGGATTAGGACTCCAGATCTTCACTTAGTCATGGAAGCTTTCTGATTTTGGATCAGTCCACTATCTGCCAGCCTCACCAGAACTCCTGCTTGTAGCTTATGGCACTTTGAACTATAGCTAGTGTGTGTGTGTGTGTGTGTGTGTGAGAGAGAGAGAGAGAGAGAGAGAGAGAGAGAGAGAGAGAGAGAGAGAGAGAGAGAGAGAGAACGAATTTGGTTTATGGTTAGTCCTAATCTTTTGAGGTTTTATGATGCTGCAAAATCCCTTTTCAGCACCATGGAGAGCACACCTAAAGATAATGGTGACATCTTAAAATCAGTAGTGTTGGGTTGGGTCAGACCTCATACTTTGTTTCTTTTCAATATCCTTTCTTTTATTCAAAAGGGTTTGCTTGTTTGCTTGCTTTTTTTTTTTAACTTCATGGTTTTTACACTTTTAGGCTGTCACTCTCAAGGCTCCAACGGCATGAGTTATTCCTTTGTAACCACTAAACACCTGAATGGAGGTTTATGTTCCTTCTTAGGTAGTCCAGACCTCCCAAACAGCAGATACTTTCATTTGTGCAAAAAGGGGAAGAAGAACTTATCTTGCCTGCCATGATCTCCATATTGGAGAATGTACTTGAATGCTTCCTTCCGCCATTCCAAAGTCTATTTTTGATTTAGAGGCTTTTAAAGGTGCTGTGTCATTAATATATATTCTTCAAGCTCTGATCCATAATCCATCAGTTTTCATGAATTGCTTTTAAGCAATGTGGTTCCCTGCCCCTTTGTGGTTCTTTGCATTTTTTTTTAAAGTAAAAACAAATTATGTCCTTGTACTTGAGTTCACTGATGGTTTTGGAATGTCAAGAGTACCATCATATTATTTGCTGATTTCTTTGTGGTTCCAGATTGTGGGCTCAAAATATTTACTTCCAAGAAAAATACTATATTCCTGGGATGTGAAAGACTCACCATAGAACCACCATAGGACTCAGTAGCCAAGGCAGGACAGAAAGGCCCTGTTTTCTTCATTTTGTCCTCCATCATTGCTTCCAACAGAAGAGAATTTATCAGACATCTCTTGGATTAGCAAAACTTCCAGTTTTGTTTGAGGACCTGTCAGAAAAATGAGGACACCTGAGATCTATGGAATCTTGGCAACCTCTGACAAATCTCTGAATTGTCCTATTGCCAGAAGATTGATAGCAAGTCAGCCACTGTGACAGAAATTTCCACTGCAGTCAGAGAACTTTCTTGGTGACCTTCTCTTGGTCTATGTCTTCCTCTCTACTGATGGAGAAGAAGATAAGACTAGTCCTACTGGATCAAGCCAGGGACACAATTGTACTATATTTTGTTTCATACAGTGGTCAACCAGATGCCTCTAGACTACAGGCAAACAAGAACTGGAGACCTCTCAGTGTGGTTCCCTTGCAACCAGTATTTGGAAGCACGCTGCCCTCAGCTCAACAACAACACTGAATCTTCATGACTGATAGCCCTAGATAGACCTGTCCTGCATCAATGCATCGAACAACCTCCAGGAAGCATCAGATAGCTTGTCTTATACAATCTTTCACTTGTTTTACTAATGTGTGCCTCTTTGAGAATCATGGTGGTTACAAAACAGAATACAAATACTGTATAAATAAATATAATCCCCAGACATGCAGAAAGGATAAGTAAACGCATCTCCTCCAGTACACCTTTGTCCTGTCCTGTTTTATAGCCATCTACAGCAATAACTCTCCATCACATCTGGTGACAGCAAACTTTATAGTTCATGATTAAAATTTACATAACTTGCTCTTTACAATCATTCAGGTATTTTCCAAATGGGATAGTCCTACTTTTGCACTGAAAGTTTCCTATTTCCAAGAGCTTTCTCTCCGCACAGCTCCGAGAAATTAGAAGTGGCTATTTGTGTATCTGCAGCGTTAAAAGAAACAGTCTCCCGCCCAGCCCTCTCCCACCTCTGGAAATATACAGTCTAAATGGCTCTCATTAAATGTCCCCTATGGGAGTTGTAGCTGCTGGCACATCCATTCCACAAAAGCAGCAGAAATTACAGAGCTGAGCTGATATCTGATGGCAGGATGCAAAAAAAAAAAGCAAAAAAAAAAGCAATTTACATGCCCTAGCCCAGCTTCTCCCCCTCTGCTTTATTTTAAACTTTTGAAGGGCAGGTGTGGTGATCAGCTATTTAAATTGCTTGACTAACTAAAGGCTGGGTGGGGGAAGGGGGGACAGATAGAAGCCTCAAACATTGTCAGAAGAAATTAACAGCTTGACAGAAGACCCTGTACTCAATATGAATACCAGGTGTTGTCTGAAGTGGGAAGAGAAACTTACCTGTTTGGCTCTAGGGAATGCTAATGTGATTGGCACCTAACCTCCCCCTTGGAAGAAGGGACCTGCAAAAACAATGACTCACTTGATTGGTGTGATTAGAATGCTGTGCCTTGTCACTCTCAACAGATCTTCTCAAAGTTGTGAAGTGCATATCCCCATTGTGTCAGATGTATAGTCAGGAGCACTATTTGCTTGGGATCAAATTCCTTTCAATTGCTGCTCCTAATGAATAAAAATTTCCAGAGTTTTCAACCAGCCTGGCCGTGGTCTGGAGAATTCTGGAAGGAATTCTAATATCTTTTGAAGGTTGTACAAGGCTAATCTGGGTTTACTCTCTTTCTCAAGGAAAAAAAAAAGATCGGTTGGACAATGTGTATTATAAGGATATACAAAAAGCAATGAGCTGGGATAAAATACAGCCTTTTGTGTCACAAAGGGACCTACCGTGAATCTGTCAAGGTCATCAGAGTGGCCAGGAAGGTGATCACCCTTGTCCATAATTGCTTCTCAGGTTCAAGATATGGGCCCTGTGACTCAGAAGCTGATCTCTGACACTTTGAACTGCAAACCAGCTTACACAGTTTAGTCTAAGATATTGCTGAAACCCAGCCCATCCAGTTACTTTATTGCCCAATGAGTCGTGTAACCCCATAGAACTGGCTTACTGAGTAAGCCATGGTTAATATGGAAAAGCATGTTATGCCAGATACAAACCAGAAAGTAGGAAACAGCCATTAAGACTAATAGCTATTGATACCCCTCTCTTCCCTGAATTTGTCTAATCTGCTTTTAAAACTGAAAGTTAGAGACCATCACCACATTAATAGCAGTAGGAGTATCTTTATTTGGAACATGCAGTAAAATATTTTTTTCCCTCCCTCAAAATAGTCCTATGAGTTAGGGTGGACTGAGAGAGAGTGGTTGGCCCAAAGTGCCCCTGGGAGTTTCTGTGGTTGAGGGGGGACTAGGACATGAGTGTTCCTATTCCTTGTCCACAATTTTTATCACATTGGCAGTGAATACCACACATTTGCTTTCAGTAAATTACCCAAGTTTATATTACAGGTAGTCCTTGCTTAATGAACACAATAGGGACCAGAAAATTGGTTGTTAAGTGGGGCAGTTGTTAAGTGAGTCACCATGTGACTGGACCCAATTTTACGAACAATTTTACAATGGTCATTAAGCGAATCACTATGGTCATTAAATGAATCCAGCTTCTCCAATAGACATTTTTTGCCGGAATTCACTTAATGACTATGGTGATTCACTTAATGACCATCATAAAAAAGGTCACAAAATCATGATCACATGACCATGGGGGTGGTGCAACAGTTTGGGACAGTTGTAAGTGCAAGTAAAGGTCGTGAAGCACTTTTTCCGAGGCCATCGTAACTTCAAACTGTCGTTAAACAAATGGTTGTTAAGGGAGAACTACCTGTACTTTGTTCCTTAGTTTAATCCACTTCTTCCCCGACTCCAAAGTCGTGCTATGCTGCCTTATCATGATGGGGAAGAGTTCCTGGGAGGGATGAGCAAAAATGCTGGGAATGTACAACAAGAATATATACTCCCAGTAGGGTCATTCAAGGCATGAAGTTCATCTCAGCTGCTCAGTTAGGCACCTATATTAGCCATGGTCACATAGGAAGATGCTGGAGGTAGAAGACAGTAACAACAGCAGAAGCATCATTTCATATTGAGTGGGAGAAGGCTATGATAGACCACTCCTGTACTTTTAACCAAGAAAACCACATGGATAGAAAATATGAAATGATTGATGATATAGTGCCAGATGATGGGCCCCTCAGGATAGATGGCATTCAACATGTTACTGAGGAAGAGCTGAGGATCGTTCTGAGTATAATAGTGGCTAGATTAAAGTCTTCCAGACATGTATCTGTTGATGTTGCTGTGCAGGAAACGAAAATCCAAAGCTGCAAAGACAGAATTACAGTAGGAATATGGAACTACGAAGCATGAATGTTGGAGAGCTTAAAACAGTGAAGGATGAAATCATTTGACTTCACATTGACTTCTTAGGCAACAGTGAGTTGAAATGGACTGCAACTGGACACTTTCACTCCAAAAATCATAATGTTTATTACTCAGGACATGAAGAACAAAGAGGAGTAGCATTACTTTCACAGGAAGAATAAAGTAAAGGCAGTATTTGGATTCAATGCAGCTGATGACTGAATAATATTAATTGAACAATCATTTAATATGATGGTTGTATTCCAATCATCAGTACGGAAGAAGAGGTTTGTGAGCCTGATGGTCAGGTTCAACGTGAATCAACAGAACATGCCAGCAAGATGTGTCGTTTGTGGTTGGAGACGGGAATACCACAGTTCAGTGGTTTTTAAACTGTTTGACCCAATTACCCGTTTCCTAGTCTTGACTAATGTTATCACCCCCCGCCCCCCATGAAATACACCCCAGACTCTGTTGTTTTACACAAGCATCTCAGCAGCAGCAGTCCCAGACTGGAACCCTGACAGACAAGCAATTAGAAGTTGCTCCATTACTCCTGGGATATGTCCAAATTACCCCTTTGGGGGTAATTATCCCCAGTTTAAGAACCATTGCCATAGTTGGAAAAAGTAAGGAGGAACACATAGTTGGACTGTATGGTCTAGGAAGCAGAAATGTAGCAAGAGAATGACAGATCAGTTTTTGTCAATCCAATTATTTTTTTCATGGGTAATATATACCTCAAGCAATTAAAACAATGCCTATATACATGGACATCACCAGATAGAGCACTGAGAAATCAAACTGACTATATTGTTGGTACAAAGAGATGGAAAAACTCACTTATAACAAGAAAGATGTGGCTAGAGGCTGACTGTGGAACAGATCATGAACTGCTCATGTGCAAGTTCTAAGTCAAGCTAAAATGGTAGAACAAAGCCACCCAGTTTCCATAGTATGATCTTGAACAGATATACATCATCTTCAAGGAGAACATCAGGAATCGCTTTGAAGTCCTGAACTTCATTGATAGAGAACCAGATGAACTATGGAATGAAATCAAAGATTTGTTAAGGATGACTGTGAAAAGAACTGCCAAGAAATAGAAGAAAGCAACATGGAGATCAGAACAGATGGTGGCGAGCAGAAGGTGAAGACAAAGATCTCATCCTTCAGAGACAAGAAGCAGTATTACAATGACATTTGTAAAGACATTGAAGATGGAAACAGAATAAAAACAAGAAAGGTTTTCTAACATCTCTGAACTCAGAAGGAAGCTCCAAGCTGAAATTGGTATGCTAAAGGATGCCAATGGAGGGATAATAACTGTTTTAAAGATAAACAAACAAAAATAAAAGGAGTATACTGAAATTCTGTACTGTAAGGATATCAACATTCAAGATACTTAGAACACATTCTCAGTATTCTCGATTAACAAAGTAAAGCTTCCTACTTCTAGTGACATCTACTTTATTTGTGTGGAGCCTAGAATCTTGGCTAAATATGAATATTCTTACTCCAATTTTCTATCTCTTACTCCTACTTAAGTGGTGATGGATACAGTATTGGGAGACCTAAATGGCCAAATTGGGGATAGGTCATCCTGAAGAAGGTCTATCTATGTCACTACTTACACTGACTGCATCCTTTTTCTCTCTTGGGCTGGTAGTTGCTTTCTCCAGATATTCTCCCTTCAGCATTCCCTGAGGATAAATTTTGTCCTATGTTGGTCCTCTTCTTCCTTCAGTGGGTCTTTGGAACCCACTCCACTTGGGTCTTAGCTTGGGGTCAACAGCCAACATTGTCTAGATCTATCTTGGCTTGCCAGCTATAAAGCTTCCATCTCTCCTCCATTCAATCAGAGTTCTTTCCAGGAGACTTTTCAGGTTTCAGTCTCTACCTTCTTTGCCAGCAACTATGAGAAAGTGATGTTACCTGTTCTTCTCTCAGAGTTCTGCTATCAATTAAACAGAATAGAGGATCTCTTTAAGTGTTTGGATGTATATGTGATAGGATACCACACAGACATAGGCGAGAGAAGACACCCACCATTCCCTTTATTAAAAATCCTGTCTTGAGTCAAACAACTCACACCTCCACTGAGTTAGAGGATTTGGAAATTGCTAACATATATCTGAAATAGTTCATATTCACAGATTTTATTAGGTCTGTAGGATAAAAAAAAAGTCTTGATTTTGGGAATTTGTTAATTCTATCATGCTTCTTTGAACAGAGGGCCATTATATTATTTGCCAATTATTTTTCCACTTGATGGTCAATAAATCTGAATGGCAAATACCAGGATCTTTAATACTGCATAACGGTGCTACTGAATAGCAATGGCTTTTCTCTTTCACCCCATGACCCAGTGTGTTTGGGGCCTCACCCACTGCTTGGTCTGACCACCCATGCAGCACACAGGGGACTCCCAAGGTGGCTTTGGGGAATGGCCAATATTTATGTCCAATGCTACCTTAAAATTGCTACTTTGTTGCTTCCTGAGGAAGAGGAGGAAAGAGTTGATTGTGGCTGGTAAGGGTGAATCAGGAGAAGACAGACTCTAAAGAAGTTACTTAATTTTTCACCATGAAAAATTGCTGTAGGTGTCAGAAAGACACTGCAGACTACAGCCACCAGAAAAATCTGGAGTAGCTGAACATGCTCTCAAGCACACTGGACACAAAATCCTATTTGAAAACACAGAGATACTGGACAACACCAACAGCCACTATACCAGGCTATACCGGGAAGCCATTGAGATTCACAAACACCAACACAGTTCACACAATGAACATACTAATCACCCCCAGCAGCCACTCGTTAACAACTCAATAGAAGAAAAAACCCTGCCTAATCCCCAGGAAGACACACACATATTCTGACACCAAAACAAGTAGCTACTCGTTAACCCAAACCCCACACCCCCTGCACCCCCCACACACCCCCTAACCCCCCCCACACACACCCCCAATCCCCCCTCCCTTCAGATCTCTATAAATACCCACAAGGGTCACATCATCCTGGGCACAGAGAGAACTGCTCCTGCTCTCTGAAGATGCCAGTCAAAGATGCTGGCGAAACATTAGGAAACAAAACTTCCAGAACACGGCCACACAGCCCGGAAGACCCACATCAGCCATCATATAGGTAAACTACTTCCATATCATGCCAAGAAAACTTCACTGATGTGTCCATGTAAGACACAGCCTTCAAGTTGGACTTGAGAGAGGCTTGACCTGTGCCTGAGACTAAACTAACTTCAGGGAGTCACTCAACATCTATCCAATTCATACCTGGCTTCTCAGAAAAACTATGGTAATTCTGCACGGCAGTCCTGCTTGTTCTGTGACTATTACATCTCCTGATTCTTTGCACCAATGATTTCTCCATCATTTTATTACCCGCTATCATTTGGGTTGAGAGGTTGGTTTGAAAACTGGCCAAGTAGAAGGAGCAAATACAATTTGTCCTGGGACAAGTCCTTGCACTGAATACTGATGGGGTACAGAGGGAGGATTAAACATTATTTGTGAACCCATCAACAAAGCAGAGCTACAAAACTACCAGAAAGTTCTTGTTCTGCAAGCTGAGTAAGGATGAATCACAATTTACATGACCAGAAGAGCAAACCATCAGGGTTGGAATCCAACACAGGAATGTGTTTTTGCCGTGGGCCAAGCAATGTCTTCCACTCAATTAAAGAGAGGATCTCCCTTCAAGAAGAAATAGTGGGAGCCACATAAGAAAACATCTCCAATGGTGATTACTCACTCACCCTTACCCCTATGGCCTCTGTGTGGGCAATGAAGTCTAATGACGTTCTGCTCACAGCCCATGATTTAGTTACCATGAATCACATCCTCCAAGGACAGGTGATGCCATCTGAGCATAAAATGAATTGGGGAAGGGGAGATATTGGTTCTCTGGATCCTGCTGAAGCAAAGCTGCAGCTAGAATCCCTTTTTGAGGGATGCTAAGTCAGTGATACTACCTTTGGTAAGAGGAGATAGGAGATATTCCTTCAGGGACAGACATTCCTTCAGGGGCAGAGATGATGAATAATCATCTTCTCCAGACTATGTGCTGGAGGAAAAGGGGAACAGAGGCAATTACATGGCTCTTCTTTTTGATCTCAGGACAGAAGTAGAATAGGTCTCAGATGGAAGAATCACCCAGAATAGATGACTGTCTGTATTTTTTCAATAGATAGGACGGGGGGTGTTGCTGCTCCAAAAGATTGGCTTCCTGCATTACAGTTTCCCCCTTTCCCCCCCTGAAACTTCTCAAAAGGGATGAATTGAATTTTTAATATATTTATTGGCTATATTCCCTCAGCCTGTATAACTAGGTCAGAGCAGGGACAGGTGCATGCATTTGCAGAACTTGTTGAACTTGGCTTGTGTTAACCTTGCTTGGTTTTTGGGTAGCTTGGGATGTGGTGTGAACGACCATTTGTGTGGTTCAGTGTTTGCACTGTAGCGTGGAAATACAGAAAGTGGATGATTACCAAGTTAAGCTTCTTGTACGCTTCCAGTTCTTCCTTCAAGGGATGCCACTTCACTGAATGAGAAGCAAGATGATTTAAAGCTATTCGTCTGGTTCAAAACTTTAAAAAAAAATTGTGCTGAATATTTCCTTTGCTTCTGCAAACCACACCAACTGTTTTTCATCAGCTGTGTTCCCATAGCACACTTACCCAATTCAGCTGAAGACTTCACAATGCTAAGCTTGATGAAGATTAATCTTAGTTCAGCCATACTAACCAGCCCATTTCCCTAGTTTAATGGGTCCATAACTTGTGTGAATGCAGCCATTGTTTCCAAGTTGTTCTCGGTCAGGGTATTTTTTCCAGCATGTTTTTCAGATCTTAACTCACCATCCCTTTCCATCATTAGTGTTATCCTCCTTGATCACAACCCAGGTGATGTTTTTCAAATGTTATTTGACAGGCATCCTGATGACGTCACACTAATTGGAACACTGTGATGCCCTCAGGAAAATTATCTGTATTTTTCCAATTAAATAGCATTGGAGGCTATTATCGTTGAGGACAGAGAAAATCAAGAATGAAGATTCTGCTGAGATAAAGCTCCTGGTGGGAGAATAACAGGCTATTCAATGATAACTGAATAACATGCGAAGGCTTTTGGGTGGGGGGGGGGGGGTCAACCATTTCTGAAAACACAAGATGCTTTTGATACTCACAGAAATGAACCAAACACCAACCCTGGGGTTTTACATTTGACCTGGAAACAGTTCAGGTAGTTGAAATCTTTCCCTGTGCAAAATCTCTCTGTTTTCTAAAGGGGTCTCAGCAGAAGACAACACCGTCCCCAACCTTGTCTAGGTTTGCAAACTAAGCAGGATTGGGCTTGGTGAACGTTTGGATGGGGGATCACCAAGGAATCCCACGGGTACTATTAGACTGGGAAATGAAACACACACACACATACGCACACATATCCTGGAAGAAGGCAATGGCAAATTATTTTCATACTGTTGCCAAGAAAATGGCAGATATGTGTCCTGTGGTCACCATATACACCATACGATGTAACTGGACAACCTGTGTCTGCAGGAATGGGCAAGATGATATGTGTGCAATGATGTCATCACAAACATGCCATGACATACACTTGTTGGTTTCTGTGTTAATTTGTTGGGTTCATAAGCCATTCCAAGCATTGATGATTCTAAATGATGAGTTATATACTAGGATCAGATATTGGGGACACAAGTAATGGCATTTGCCTGAGGATGTCCACAGGTACTGTACTTGTTGTGATTCTGATGTCACTGCAGTTTGCTTATCTTTAAGTGAAGATCATGTAGTAATGCCTCTCTAATGAAATCATGTTGCAAATCGATTCCAATCTTCACATGACATTGGGGGCGGGGGTGCTAGTTTTCCTCCCTCCCTCCCTCCCTCCCTCCCTTCTCTCCTCCCCTCCCCTCCCCTCCCCTCCCCTCCATCTCCATCTCCATCTCCCCCTTCCTCCTCCTCTTTTGGAAACAGCACAAACAATCTTTCAAATTCTCCTCCCAATATACCCAGAAAGTTAGTGAATGATTTGTTTGAATTTCTCCAGGGCAAGAAGATGTTTTCCAAGAGTTTGTCAAGGCAAAGCTTTTCTTAGCAGCAATGATTGCACTTTGACAGAAAAAACTAGCTTGAAAGATTTTCCTCCCGAGGTCTAACTGTAATGTTGGAAGTTAGGGAAGCAGCAGATCTTTGAATAATAATTCTGGGCTGGGTGCAAACTGAAAGGCATGGGACATGACAGGGAATCCGCCTCTTCAACCAAACAGAGAGTGGGAGACATTCCTCTTTCTTCCACATAGGCATCTTTAAGAAACCACAATGATGTCACAGCACATGATGTCATCACAAGAAATGGTACATCAGTCATAAATGCATCAGTCATAAAATGAAATTAATACAAATTACATCATTTGCAATGACCTCCTGATGCACGTGATGTCACTTGCTTCCCCTTGCAGATGCCCTTGTGATGCAGAAGCACAGGATGGGAGGGGAAAACTCTTAATCTGTTAAGGTTGCTGGAGATCTGGGTTGCTTCCAATGCATCGAGCAAGCATGGATGACACGTGCAGCAGCCAACACAAGGAATATGCAGCCTCCTTGGACAAGCAAGAAATAGCTACTGACATGAGTCGTCTGATAAATGGCTTTTATGCTAGACTTGACAAGGAATTATTACCTCTTAAGAAAACAGAGCTGGAGGACTAAGAAAGCTGGAATCTGCTGCCGTTTGGCACTTCCCCTTTCAACGTGCTACTCAACTGAAGACTGACCTGACATCACGAGAATATGTTAAAAAAAAACCACAAAAAGCCAACGTACATTTCCAACTTGTGCTCTACAAGTGCTTAGAAACTCCACACACGGTTCCCTGGGGAGACTTCATTCTTCAGATTCATTATTATGAGAACTGTTCTTTGGAAGTGTGTCCCGTTAACACCTTTTGAACACACTGCACCTAATTTCTTTGAAAGGAAGGGATTGCAGGGGGACATTCCCTGAGTCATCAAGGACAGAATCCACAAATCATAGAGTTGGAAGGCTATCTGGGCCCTCAAATCCAACCTCCAGTTCAGTGTAGGAATCCAAATGAAAGCACTTTTAAGATAGCATGGAGTAGCCTCCACTGGAACCCATACATTAACGGCGTTTGCAGGGGGTGTCAAGAAAATCAAGATGGGGTCACAACTGTGTGACTGGCACCTCACTGTGTTTGCAGGTACATTGATATCACTCATGTATATGAAGGGGCAGGCATCAGTTGCACAGCTGTGATCACCATCTGGGCCTTGTTGACTCTTCCCTGTGGATAACCCTTTATCAAATGGACAGGCCCACCTCTCTGGGTCATTAATTCCACTATCAAACTGTTCTTATCATGAGAAAGTTTCTCCTAAGATTCCATTGGAATCTGTAACTTAAGATGGTTCTTCTGTGCCCTCTACTCTGGGATGACAGAAAACAGGACTTGATCTTCTGCTGGGTCCCCTTCTCATATGTTCTGATACTCCTCTCAAACTAAGCATTCCCAGTTCCCTGAGACTGTCTTCCCATTTCTAATCTCTTAACCATACAATCCTAGAGTTTATGGGGCCACTGGGACCAACACCCTATTCAGTGGAGGAATCTGAATTAAAATATCTCCAAGACATGGTGGTCCAGCCTCTGCATGAACCCATCCAAAGAAGGGAACTGCCCATCTCTCTGGGTCTTTGGTTCCACTGTCAAACTACCCAACACCTATGTCTTTCCAATGCCTCAGTCATTATCTGTGTGTCACTACTAAAACTCTGGGAACGGCAATTACATACAGTAGCTGCATTTCCTTGAATGTAACACATTTTAATTTAGTTTAATGAAAGGTAGTCTTTGTCCTAGCCCTAGCCCTTCTTAGATCTGGCCTATCAGCTTTTTGGAGCTCAGCTTCCAGCCTGCCATTCAAAGGCATCTGTACCAGGGGTCAAAAAAGTCATGATGGAAGCCATGATGGTAAGCTGCATGTAAAAAGGGCTCGGGCTATGTTTGCATGATTGCAGCCACCATATTGACTTTTTTGACCTCTCTGTGGACAACTGTCTTCTTAGCCTCCAAAGGGTGCCTGCCACTGTAAAAAAACTAAATTCTTTTTTTCCCGGTGCTTGAATTACACTGTTTGCCCAAGAGTGGGAGATGGTTTTAGATTCTTTGTTTCTCTTCAGATCCGAGTTTTCATCATAATGTGACCACCTCCCCAGGGCACAAACTAGGCCACTTTAAGAAATAAGGGCACTTATACCTTCTGCTCCAATTTCAATAGGAGAATGGTAAAGGCACGTGCTTAATTCCCTGGCTGCAGCCTAGCATTGTTAAAATGGCTGTGATTTCACTTATTCTGAAACTTAACCGAATTCAAGCTTTAAAGGGTGACAAGACAGGGCAAATAAACCAGGACATTTTGTTATCTGCTTTTGTTAACAGTAGTAACTTCTAAGTTTGCAAATTTATAATGCTAAAAGGTCTCTCCTTGCATTTATTCCATACTTGCTTGATCTCTTCCACGCAAAAATAAATGTTGAGCATTCACTGTGAGAAGATTGCTGATGGTCTTTTGCAGTCACACTGCTGGTTTGCTCTCTGGTGAATTTTCTCCCCTGGCTAGCACTTAATTTCCAAGATCCAGCAGAGAAGGCTTGAACTATTATTTTTCAAAAAGGAAAAAAAAACCCCCGAGTTCAATTCCTCTAGAGCAGTGAGGAGTTAAATGAAATGTCATCCGTGACAAGATACCCTAGTAAAAATAAAGCAAGTGAAGAGAGAAGAAAAAAGGGCTGATGAGTCCTTGGTACAAATCTTGCAAATAAAGTCTTGCCAAGATTCAGGTTGGGTGGAGCATTGTTTCTTTCATTTACATTTTTTTCCTGCTCCAAATGCAATGATGGATAAAAGCTCCCTTCAATTAAACTTGACTCTTGGTGAATAGGAGGATACCTCTGTTTATTTTCTTGGCAGGAACATGGAAGTAGCCAGCAGTGGCTTCTTCAAGGATGTTTTTTTCAATTTCCCAGTCTAATCCAAAGCCTTGGGAGTTCTTAGTGGTCTCCCATCCAAGTCCCAACCAGTGCCAGCTCAACTTAGCTTTATCAAGTTCAGCCACGGTTGGCAAAATATTATCCCCCACAAAGAACATTTTTTCAAAAATCAAAGACTGAACGCTTTTCCTTTGTTTATTAGATGTACAGTTAGCACACACACAGCCCAGAAATTTCAGCAGGAGGGTCAAAAAAGTTAAGATGGCAGGTGAAACTGTATGATGGAAGGCCCCACCCCTTTTTCATATCTGTCAAGTGGGGCAACGTTGCACCTGGGATCTACACGTACTTCATGTTTTGAAGCAACTGTGCTGCTTGTTCGTTAACTAGTAACCCAGGTTCAAAATTCAGCTTCTGACATGCATAGCTCTTGGAACTGAGGTACTAGACTGACTGAATTGCTCCTACAGAACTGGTTGATTGCGAAGAATATCAAAGAATGGTCCACTGCACGTCCACTTTATAGTACAGCTTGTTCCCTAGAACTTTCCTTCCCGCATATCCATGAGATGACTATCATGTCTTTTCAGCCCCTATAAAAATCTTATCTCTTCCCCCAGATCTCCCCTGTGTGAATGATTGGTTTCTCTTCCCCCTCCGTTCCCCCATCTTTCAGTGCATATGTTTTTATCTTAACTTTTCAAAAGGTTATTGCAACTTTTTGGCGACATCTCAATATTTTTCATTTCATAGAGAATGACCTGGGAAATGTTTTTTTTTTTTTTTAATCCATTCAATCATGACAGATTCTCAGAAACTGCCTGGACAAGTCCCTGCAGTTTCCTTGGCAAGGTTTTTCAGAAGTGGTTTGCCATTGCCTCCTTGCTAGGGCTGAGAGTAAGGGACTGGCCCAAGGTCACCCAGCTGGTTTTGTGCCTAGGCGGGACTAGAACTCAGTCTCCTGGTTTCTAGCCTGATGCCTTTATCACTACACCAGACTGGCTCTTGGGAAATGGTATAAAATATACCAATTGATTCCACAAAGAAACATATAAGAAGAACAAATCACCTCTATTTAAACTGATAATCAGATATGAAAAGTTACCCTCGTGGTCTCTTCTTGCAAATTTCAAACTCAAGGTAGACCAGGTAGGTCTTCAGAAATCTTAAAATGAACCCTTTAAGACTCTTAAAGGGGGAGGCCCAGTAGCAGAATCATTATTTAAATACCCCACTTTCTTCTTGCTGCATTCTACACCAATATATCAATACATATAAAATCCAAGCCTTTTTATCTATCCAAATCAGTACTAGTAATGAGAAGAATGTGGAGAACTCTTCAGACTTGCCTGATTCTGTTTACTATAACCTTATAATAAAAGGTAGCATTAGCATTCACCTCTGGTGTCCTAGTCTGGTCTACCTTGAAGGGTTGATATCAGTCTTGCAAGTCTCAGTGTGCTTCCCTCCTTCCCTCCCTTTATCTTCATGAGAACCAGGGAGGGTCAGGTCAGAGATGCTCACTCTAATTACATTTCTGCCCCAGACTTAGATTTCTTTTATCTGGCCATTGCCCTTTTCTTCCTGTTCCTCAAGGTTATTCCTTCTTCTCATTACACCAATGCATGATGGGTGGGGAAGGGCCCTCTTTGAACAGAAGGTGGGAAGACATGCAGAAACGAAGTAATTAAATGATGGAGGGGGTTATGTAAACCCAACAGGAGGTCCTAATTTATGGAAACTTTCATATGCAAAATTAGAGTAAAACTCTAAAAAATGAAAAACAAATGAAATATTGAAAGGCCCCTTCAGATGGTGAGGGCTTAGCTTATGGCTCTGCGTATATTGGAGCCAGCCTAGAAAAGACTTTCCACATATCACCGCCAATACTTTATCTTGGCAACAGGAGGTCTTAATATAGATGATATGGTCATTTCGGTTTAATGTTTAATACGGTTTGTGCATTAAATTTATCCCCAGGAATGTTTATCCCAAATTTCTTCCATTCTGAAGAATTTGCTATCTAAATTTTCAGAGTAGAAATAGTATATGTGTGAATGTGAGAGAGAGAAACTGAGAGTGAGAAGAACTCACTTCAGAATTAACAATGTCACCAGCAGAAAACCTCAGTTAAACTCACATCTCAAGAGAATCATGTGGGGACCCCTCTCAAGTGGTGAAGCTTTGGAGTCCTTGGGGTTCTCTGAGCTTGGTTGTTTTCTTGCAAATGTTTCGTTACCCGGCTAGGTAACATCTTCAGTGCTAGGTGAAGCTTTTCATGACATCTTAAAGTACCTGTCACTGGCTGAAGGTTTTTGCAGAAAAAGGTGCTCTTCTATTTGAGAAGAGGGATGACCCTCCTAGTAATTCAATGATATTGTACCTGGACACTTGCAACTACAACAAATTCAGAACTTTCTTCTTTCTGTGGATGAATTTTTTTTTTTTTTTTTTTAATTTCTGGGTCCTACTTGCCTCTGGTTATCCCACATGCTAGGTTGATAAAGGAGTCCAATTTCAAGAAACCTAGCTTGCTTGCACTTTTAAGAGGATAGAAATGATGCAACACAGAAATTTTTCTTTTGCAAAGGAGTGTTTGTTCAATCTTGGGTGATTTTTAAAGTAGATTCCAAAAGGAAGTTGCTTGGGAGTGCTGTATGTGTAGAGAGGCTTGATCCAACTGACGGTTCATTGTGCATATCTGCCTTCTCTCCCTAGTCCCTTTCTATTTTTGGAAGCACTGATGGTCTCTCAAGTTCTTCCAAACTCACAGGCAATTCTCCCAGCGTGAGTAAAGGAATCTTCTAAGACAGCAGCTACGGGTGACTCATAGAAATCTAACAAGGGAGCCTCTCCCCATTTTTCTGCACTTCCATTCCAGAAAAAGCTTTTCCAGTTGCATTTCTGCCAGCCCCCAAACTCTTTTAAAAATAAAGAAGGGAAAGCCTCAAAGGGTGGCTTCCTGAATTCGTTTTAACTTCTTCACCAGCAGTGGCGTATGATCCCATATTAGGAGGTCTGGGCTCTTTAAAGGCCACAGAAGAGGTCAGTCAAATTATTCCATTCATCTGTAACAGCTGAATGAAGCAAGTTTTGTGTCACCTTAAATATTAATACGAAGGCACAAGCTTTTCTGAACTAGAATTCATTTTGTCAGCTGTAGCTGGAACTCACAAGAGCATGAACTATTAATACAGGGAGTCCCCAGCTTAAGAACAAGTTCCGTTCCCAAGGTCTGTCCTTAAGTTGAATGTGTATGTAAGCTGGAACAGTGTGATTGTACAATACTGTATAAGTAGTATTGTGTAATGAACTTGAATCATTGTGTGTTTAACTCAAATTTTGCTCCAATAGGCTCCGTTCTTAACTATGGGTCATCTGTAAATGGGATATCGTTAACCCCTGGACTTCACAAGTGACTGCAATTCTATTCTATTCATGGCTTCTCGTGGAAAGATAGGTCTAGTCAAACCCTTTGTAGGTTGAGCTGACCAACTGCCCTAAGCTATATGCCACATTGCTGGAGTTTTCTGAGCTTGGTTTTTAGGTTGCAGACGTTTAAATATTATACTGGGTAACATCATCAGACTGAGGTTGCTACATATCAGGGTAATGATATCTAGAAACCAAGCTTAGAGAATTCCAGCTGTGCAACATGCCATCTCTGAACTACATATATTTGCTCCCATCATAATTTGTAAGTGCTAATTTGATTTTAGCTCAAGGTGGCCATTGTGGCTCATAACCCATGACTTATGGTTTAGTGTGAAGAATGATTGCAGCTATTTAAGCCATGATTAAAGGAAGGGTGATGGATGAATGGAGTCATAGAATGTTAGATATAAATCTGGATTGTAGCATTTCTAACTAGACATGCGAAGATGAAAAAAGACACGTAGAGTAGCTGAAAGACTCATCTTCATAATGCATTTAAAACAAAGGTCACTGGTCATAAGAAAAAAAAAAATACAATAGTGAGGCCATATTTTGATTTGGCCAACTGAGCAAAAAAAGTGTGCAAGTTCTTAATTTCTTCATCTGTCAACTACTGATGAATCACTCATACACTTCTTCTAAGAATATAACCTGGTGTAGACATGGCTTAGAGAGCCAGTTTAGTGCAGTGTCTAAAGCACCAGGCTAGAAACTGGGAGACTGTGACTTCTAGTCTCACCTAGGCATAAAGCCAGCTGGGTGACTTTGGGCCAGTCGCTGTCTCTTAGCCCTGGGAAGCAGGCAACGGCAAATTATTTCTGAAAATCTTGCTGAGGAAACTGCAGGGACTGGTCCAGGCAGTCACATGGAGTTAAAAAAAAAAATGACTTGAAGGGACCCCCCCAAAAAAAAGGCATGGCATAAACACTAGCCATTTTCCCCCAGCCCACCCCTTTTCTTTCCTCTCTGAATTTGTAGCCACTTTTCAGTGATAAGTTCTTGGAAACTCAAATGCTGACACACTATTAGGCTAAATCTTCAGTTCACTTAATAGCCTTAAGATGGTTTTAAGATTCTGCTAATGCATTGTGTCGGAACAGTAAATGCCAAAGTAATTAAATACTACGTGTTGAGGGAAAGGAGAGAGATGAAGCCCGAACATAAATAAAAGTGTGTAAATAATTTGCTGCCTTATATACAGTTTCCCCTTTGGATCATGCAACTGTATGATTTTTCTCTCATCCTTCAAAGGAAGGAAGAGGGGAAAGTAAAGCAAGGAGACCATGAAAAATGCTCCTTTTTTAATACGGCATACTTAACTTGAAGTCTGCAGGGAGTCCTTATTTGACAAGATAAGATCACGACTGAATGGCTGTGGAAGGAACAGATAAGTCCAACAGGACAGGCAGGGGAAAATTGTTCCCTTGATGAAATAACTTTGGTTGCATTAGCATTCTGTCCACGTGGTGCCACTGAGCAAAACAAATCAAGAAAGAATGGGATCTCAGAGACGCCGATGAAATGATGCAGAGAAAGAACTGAAGTAGAAGTCCATGCCAGGAA
Organism: Python bivittatus; assembly: GCF_059951505.1. NCBI lineage: Eukaryota > Metazoa > Chordata > Lepidosauria > Squamata > Pythonidae > Python > Python bivittatus. Next base: position 98,378,010 of record NW_028277098.1, on the reverse strand, counting down.
TGAGTTGACTGAGCTGGGAATGTTTCCAGGGTCCAGTCCCTTTAAGGATGAAGGACTTCTCCATAAGAGCAATTTAAAAAGGGAAAAACAGAGCTGTGGGGTTTTCCTGCTAGAAAGGCTGGAATTTAGGTTGATCTCTCCCCAGAGTGATTCCCCAGGGGACAGGAGGTGATCTGGGAGCACCAAACTGATCCAGTGGCACGCTCACATTACATTATGATACTTTCTCGGAGAATCTTTTTCTTCATCTTTGTAACAAACAACGAACAAATATATTTGGGGAAGCTAGCTGGCCTTAGGTAGATCTTGATGTCATTAATTTGCACTTGAGAGCATATCTGGTTTTTTTCAAGGAGGAAATGGGACTTATCTCTAAATTGTAAGAATTTCCAGCCTTTGTGTTAGTAAGCCAGGCATTATGGTTTAGTGTGATGTGTGAATTCAGCCAGTGGTGGTTTATTCTAAAAATCAGTGATGGATTAGTGCCGGGATGGGCCACCATGGACCATGAGTTACATGAAAGTTCTAGGAGCTTGAGAATTTTAGTAATGTGACTTTCCCCATGTTTTTCAAAATTAAGGATGGGAATGGGTGTAGGACACTTCAGGGAGGTAAACTGCCCCCCATGTCACTCCTAGTCCTCCCTATGAAAGATTTAAAAAGGCCTGAAATTGTTCCCATCAAAATTTGATGATCAAATGTCAGCAGTGTGATTCCAGCCAGTTTTAAGGGGTGTTGGGAACTTCTAGGGGTAGGAATGGGAATAGCTGACCTATTATAGATCTTCCACTATTTTCCATCTTTGGTCCATCCTAATTGACCTCTTCTGGGTGATGTTATTGTACCATCAGAAATCCTCCCAATCCGTGGCCCTGTCAGCTGTTTGTGGCCTGTGCCCTAGCTATCCGCCCATGTTTGGCTTGATGTGTGAACTCAATCTTGGAAAGGCAACATGGTGATTACTCACCACCAATTTGCAATAGGCTACTTCACAGGAAGACCTACTCCCTCAATCTGCTTCAAAGAACATCCATTGGGGAAGCTGGATTTACTTAATGACCATGTAATTTGCCTAACAAATGCGGTGATTTGCTTAACAACCATCATAAAAATGGTTATAAAATTGGGTCCGGTCACATGGTGACTTGCTTAACAACCACCCTGCTTAATGACCAATTTTCTGGTCCCTACTGTGATCGTTAAGCAAGGACTACCTGTAAGCATGAATAAATAGAGGTTAGTAGAGTGGACAGGACAAATGATATATTTCCGCACATCTTTTCGGTATCAGCGAAAAAGGCTTCCTCTTTTCAGCAGAATATACCACTCTTCATTCAGTTAATGCTTCCTCCATGTATAGTGGCCCCAAGTTCATTGTTTGTGCTAACCCTCACTGATGTCATCGCTTACAGGAATCCAATTGGCTGTCCCCATTGTTGGCATCATATTGTTTCTGGAGAAGTCCCTGATTTGGTGGGATCTACCCACTCCAGAGCAACTTACAGTCACAAAGAGTAGGGAGCATGCAAATGTGGGTAAATAAATACCCCCCCCCCAAAACCCAAAATATCAGCAGGAACATACAGAAAAATAGGGCAGGCAGAACCCACCAACTAACCAACCAATCAAGGAAAACTATTTCAAAAATTGAGGATGGTTTGGAGATAGAACACAAGGTCATGCAAGCAGAAATCTCTTTTTTTTTCATCCCATAAAAATCTGCTCCCCTGCTGTTGAAAAGGGAATTAACCATCCCATTCTAATAGCAGGACCTGTTTTCACAGTCAGAAGCATGATCTGATTCTACTCTCAAGCACGGTTCGTATTGCTGCCTGAAACTATAATGAAGTTTGCTTGGACTGGCTCAGCATATTGTGTGGAACCACCTATTGTGGTTTTCAAACCATGGTTTATGGCTTAGTATGTTGAGTGAACCCAGCCAATGGTGGCTTGTTCAGTAAATCAGGGTTACCCAAACCAGGGCTTAGCATGACAGGTGGATTTAGAATCAGAATCTTAGATGGCTGGAAATTTTTTTTTAAGGGGTGCGTGTTCGATTTCCCATTATAAATATCCATCCTCCTGACACGGCTGTTTCAGAGCTGAAAATCAGAAATGTGGAATGTTGATGTAATTTTTAAGATGGGGTGACTAGTTGCAGAGATTTCACGGGTGAAACTTAAATAGCTGATCTTCCAGTCAGGGTGTAAATGGAAGAGGCAACTGTGAATCCAAGGATTTCTTGCAAGCAAAGTGGAAACCGAGAGCACATTTTCATGAAAAATATTTAGGGCAGTGTTGTCCAAACTTGGCCACTTTAAGATGAGTGGACTTCAACTCCCAGAATTCCCCAGCCTGCCATGCTGGCTGGGGAATTCTGGGAGTTGAAGTCCACTCATCTTAAAGTGGCCAAGTTTGGACAACACTGATTTAGGGGAAAAAAATCCACAGGGCAAGCTTACAGTTCAAGATCATGGGGGTATGGAAGTATAATAAGAATTATACAATAGTATATGATTCCTTTCTTATTACTCTTCCCACTATCCACCCATCCTAGAAAAACGCTTTGCAAGTCTTTATCAAGGATGGATTTAATTGTGCACCACCATTAAAAGTCCTCCTCTGTCTTTTTCTGAATAATGCCATTGATCCTGGGACAGATGTTTCCACAGACCTCACAGGGAGCTCCTGTTAATTAAACAGGAAAAACAAACAACAGCTACAATTAAACCAACAAACCAAGACTCTCAAGTCAGAAACAATTTTCTTGGCTCACCTTCAGATGTCTTTCTGTTGTCCTTCCTGATTTCCAGGTAGGTACTTCAAAGGATACAGCAGTGGTAATAACAGGTAAGGGATTTTAAATGAGGGACAGGAAGAGGTCCTTCTTTATCATTTACATTGTCTGAAAGCTGAGTCTACAACCATCCAAGCTCTGACATTGCCAATTTTAAAATGGTTTCGAATACGCCAAAGATCATTGCTTTGGAAATCTGTTGGTGCATAAATGATCACCTCTCTTAATTTGATCCATCCTTTTTTGCAGCCTTTGTTCATTTCATGGTGGCTTCACCTCAGTCTCTCCTCTTAAGGGCCTTTTTCAAATCACCCTTTTCCATACCATGTGCAATGATGTTGACTTGGCTGTAGTGATATTTCTGCCAAGTCAGTGAGAAGTATCTCTGAGCAGGTAAAAAGGAGGAACGCGATGGATTGGACTCTGTAGTCCCTTGGAATTTGGAATCATAGAAATTTCATTGTTCAGCCTTTTATAACAGGTTAGTGAATTTTGGACTGCCCATGGAGCAAAGGTCAAGTGTCCCTCAGCCTAGGGGTCTCCAAAGGAATATTCAAGAAATGTCAGGTGAAGGAAAGGATGAGTGAACCCATCATTGTTAGGGTGCACAAAGAACCATCAAGGAAAAAACTACACCCCAAACAAGACTGGAGGGCAAGCACCAATATATATATATTGTATATATACAACTAGCAAACTTCACTCCCCCATGCACTGATGATATTACCTAGCCTGGTAATGAGATCTCTGCAGGAAAACAACCATGCTCAGAGAGCATCAAGAACCCAACAATTCAACACTGAGCTACATGTATTGTCCAGTACTGAGACCATCATTCCCTATTTTTCTTAGCTTCTCATTTTTGCAAAATTGTAGCTCTGCTCATGGAAGGGTAGGACTTGTATATGCTAAAATTGACATGCATCTTTGGGCATGTTGCTTTTCCAAACATATGCATCATTTTCTTTGCAATTTGGATAATAGCATAGCTTTACAAAAGAAAAAAAAAAAACCATAAAATGCATTTTGTACATTTCTGTATTTTCAGAAGCACAGTCATATGTATACAGACCATTCCTTAATATATCTTTTTTATTGCTGTTGAACTGCTTTGCAAAATGTAGAATGCAGTGAAGTGTTGGAATAGGTATAGTTTTCAAAATGGGAAATTAGAAATTAGTTTGCATTCAAATGCAAACGAACACATTTCTCTCCCAACTGTAGGTGAGGGGTGGGGCAATGAAAAATGGTCTCGGCATCAACATCTGGACTGGCCTGAGCATGTCAGGGTCAGGAAGTGGTGATAGTAGATAAGGCACTGGACGCAGCCTCATCCTCAGCCATGAAATCTCACATGAAATCTCAATTTTTGAGCCAGTCTCTCTCAGTCCAACCTACCTTGCAGGGTTGTCATAAGGAAGAAAAGGTGGAGGAATGGTTAAATAAACTGTCTTGAACTCCTGGAGGAATAGGCAAGATATAAATCTAACAAACAGGTAAGAAAGACCATCTCCCTCCATGCCTTAATGGACATGGCTGTGTCAAAGATTAACCATGCTACAGACACACTTATTCACGATGGTCCGTAAAGCAGGATCTGCATTCTGCCTTTGTAATAGCATCACCTTAATACTGCATGTAATTTGTCTTTTGCTTTAGGAATGACGGGAGTCAGCGAGTAGCAAACGGATGCTGATATTAAGATGCGAGACTACCCACCTTTGCTGTAATTGAAGTTCATTGACCTGGTTGTCCTTTGCTCCAGTTTAATTGCAGAAGAACAGCTCTCTTGCAGCATGCAAATCTGGAAATTTAGAAGGCAGGGAAATGTCTTGCTGACTCTCAGATCATCCCCTTGGTCAGACAACCTGAGAGGTCACCTTTAACCTGGACAAAAGAAATGGTTGACCTTGGGATATGGATTAGTGCAATGTGTGAATGCTGCTGGTTGCGGTTTATTTGACAAACCAAGGTTACAAAAGACTTCGCATGTTGGATGAATCCAGCCAGGTTCCCCGAATCTCCAAATTCCTCAGAACTAATTTGGGACATCACTCCAAGCTAGGTATTTAAGGAAAATCAAATCAGACTACTTCTGGGTTGTATTCTGTGTATATTCAACATTATGTTCTCCAGCAGGCTGCAGTTACAAATAAAACATGAGTGTGCTGATTTCTGGATGCTGTTTCCCCAAGATATATGCAAATTTGTATGCAGCTTTCCTTAATAATACACGTATCTGCGTGCAAGTTTTGAGCAGAGAACTGCACTGCCAAAATTAGGAGGTGCAGCAGTCTGAAGGATAACTGGATTTCAGGTCACAGAATTTGCAAGTTAGCTCAATTTCCGGCAACTTGTGGGCCAGAGGATATTGTCCCCATCCCTGGGCGCAGTATCTATTTTTGGTATTTTCTGGGTAATCAACACCCAAAGTAGAAACATATCCTTCCCTCTTATATCATCACCAGTCTAAGGTTGGGACACCTGTAGGACGTACATCACATCTTGTCCTTGCCTTCCAGTTGAAACTGGCTGAGTGCTTTTGTGACTGTTCTGAAACTTCATATATATCATTTTGTTTGTTTAGATTTATGGACATCGAGAGATCTTCCAAAAGTCTTCCAGGGTCTCCAAGCCTCCACGGTGCAATAAATCAGAAAGGAAACAGTGCCTTTGTAATCTTACTAAATATCCAGCTAACACAATCCTCCAGCGACCCAATTGCTCCCCAGATGCTCATAATTCACTCCTAATAAAAATGCTTCTTCAGCAGTGCCCTTCTTCTTTTTATTATGCCCCATGACTTGTAATTTTCCTCTGAAGGTCAGTGGGCTTGAGTTATAGGCAGCAGAAAGGGGGGAGGAGGAGGAGGAGGAGGAGGAGGAGGAGAAGGCAAAGGACAGAGCCCAACTTCTTTTCTGTTGTTGAAACCCAATTCAGAGGAGAGAACAAAGAGCAGCCAGAGCCACGTGGAGGGAAGAAGGTCTCGCCAACACTCAAAAATTATGGCCCCATACTGAATTTTGTGTTCAGTAGGGTTAGGCTACACTTTTAACACCTAATGCCATGCTGAAAATCATCCTTCTCCCCCTCGCTCCCTCTTTCCTTTGCAGCTCCAGTAGACACCAACTCTCATCAGCTTACAGACCCTGTTTTCATACGAATATACCATGAATAAGCGCAATGCAAATGTGGTTTTGTGCCAGGGAGAAATTTGAGTGAAGGGCGCTGAAGAAACCCCCTTTTATGTGGACTTTTAGGACAGGCAGAGGCACTTGAGAGAAGACAGACATGCCAGACAGATATTCCGGTTCTGTGCTATGAAAGGCTTTAGAAAGGTGGGAACCAGAATCTTAAGTGGTGCCCAGAAGTTATTTCAGCTGCTGCACCCTGGACCATCTGTAGCTACTGTATAGTTTTCAAGGACAGGCCTGGGGGAAGAAGCTGTGAAAGAAGCTTCTGCTTCATTAACTTCCTTTCATTGTATGCATCGTCCCTGTCCACCAAATTGTTTCTTCATGGTGCAGAATAAAGGAGGGATCACCTGGTGTCCTACTTTCCATCTCTATTCTGTTACTGCTATGGCAAAGCTGGAGCAACCAAAGGCCACTCCCTTTGGGACTGTCCATGCTAATTATCCACAGTATTGCTTCCAGTGGCTCTGGAGTGTACTGTACCATACACACACACACACATATTACACACAACTGGCAAGAATTGATATTATGCAAATTGTTTATACTGTATATATGTACATTATGTAAATCTATATATGCATATATAGTGTAAATTCTTGCCAGTTGTGTGTGATACACACACACACACACACACACAATCTAAACAAGTGATTTTCAACCTCTGCAACTTTAAGATGTGTAAACTTCAACTCCCAGAATTTCCCCAGCCAGCATGGGTGGACTTCAATGCCCAGAATCGCATGGTTGGGGAATTTGGGAGTTGAAATCTATACATCTTAAAGTTGCTGAGGTTGAGAAACACTGATCTAGATAATTAGAACCCTATTAATTAACTAGGCTAATTCCATAACTATGTTAAGTGTATTGAATGAATGCAGCCACAATCCGACCCCTCTCCTCCTTTTTAGTTCTCTGTTCCATCTGAAAAAAAAAAATCTTTCTACAGAAAATAAAATTTCCAGTGCTGCAATTCAGTGATGAAACACAAGCTTTGCAGACAAAAGCTCCTATATTCAAAGTGTCCATCACATTGACTGCTAGGACTGTAAGCAATGTTTTGACATGTGGCTGGTGGTCATATGTCAAAAAATGCATCTCTCTCCTGCCAACCAGGTGTTGCAGTGCCGGATCCATGGGAAGTAGGTGGGCAACTTACACCCTAGCCATCTCTCGTCTAGATTACTATCCATCTGTTCGACATGAGGTTGTCCTTGAAGATCATCTATTTCCCAGGTAAGGGAAATAGAGGGGGAAGAAAGGATGGGGGAAAACTTTGGAATTTGCTACTCCAAGATGTGGTGTAGTCCTAAGGGTTGGACCAATTCATGGAAGTGCTGTGGATCCATGGCTGTTAGCCTTGATGGCAGTGGGACTGCCTCTGAAGGCTGTCTTCTGGGAGACTAGTGGTCTTCCTTGGGCTGTTGGTTGGCCATTGGGAGAACAGACTGCTGGACTAGATGGGCCAAGGTCAGATCCAGCAGGGCACTCTTCTGAAGTAGCTCTTCAGCTGACAGTTCTCTGATCCCATGGATCGGCTCTTTGGGATTGGAGAACTGGTAGCTAACCCTTACCGCCTCTATTTCTTGCCAACTTCTTGCCAACTTTCTAAGCCTGGCATCCTTTGGATAAGGTCTGGTGGTGTTGGCAGGAGAGGTGTTCTTTGGAACAGGGGGAAGTGGCTCTAGCAAGATGTCATAGAAGCCATGGGGAGAGTACATTTTACAGCACTGTGTTTTGTGCCTGCTAAAGAATGGTTGGACAGCATTTTAACCCGATAGTGAGGGAGGGGTCCCTAGGCTGTGACATGACACATGGATCTAAATAATGAACCACTTACAATAAGGGGGGGGGGGCGTATGAGGCCAATAACTCTTGGAGGAGCTAATATTTGGGTGGAAGGACTTAGATGGATCATAAACCAAGGAAGATTTTCAAGCCCTAACAGTAGAGTATAGCTTGAAAGAAAGGATTCACAATGAGTCTTACTAGGTTTATTGCTAAGAAGGTAACGGGATAATATAAGAAACTTGGAAACTGGATAAGCCAAACTGTAGCCTTCATTTATTAAAGAAAGGATTAAAGTGGGTCTCTGGGAGCTGTTTAAGCCTCTTTTCCCTAGAATGCACAACTGAAGGGACAATGTTCCTTTTTTTCAGATAAGACTGACTATGAAACAGCCACTAGCTCATTGTTAATAATGTTTTGAGATACAGGTAGTCCTCACTTAATGACCATTTGTTTAGTGACTGTTCAAAGTTACGACAGCACTGAAAAAAGTGACTTATGATCGGCTTGCACTTACAATGGTTGCAGCGTCCTGGGGTCATGTGATTGCCATTTGCGACCTTCCCAGATGGCTTCCAGCAAGCAAAATCAATGGGGAACCGCATGATTTGCTTAACAACTGTGGTGATTTGCTTAATGACCGCTGCAAAAAATGCTGTAAAATTGGGTGCAGTCAAGTGATGCCTCGCTTAACAACTGCCCCACTTAACAATGAATTTTCCAGTCCCTATTGTGATCACTAACTGAGGACTACCTGTAGTTCTGTTTCTTTCTCAGCTCCAGAGTCAGCTCTTGAAAAAGAATGGAGAAATTCCCCCTTTTTCCTGTTTGACTTCAGTTATTTATTTTATCTTCGGTCTCTTTAGTAAGATTGTTTGCACTAGCTCATAGAGGCTGAATTGTTTGATTATGAAGGGAAGGGATGTCCAGGGAAGGGACAGAGGAAATTATTATTATTATTATTAATATAAAGATGAGGAGCAAAATTTGAATTAGCAGGTGAGGCTTTGTCAATCTAATTAGAGGTAATTAGAAATATTCAGAAGCAATACACCAAGACTCAGCTCCAAATCAGCAACTGTGCGAAAGTGCCTCCATATTGCTTTTATGAAGGTCATTTCTGAAAGAATGGCTTGAACTGTTATCCATTTTAAAGCATTCCACCCCCCGCCCCACGACCCCCGTGCTGGTATGTTTTGCTTTTTCAGGCATTTAATGCACACGTGCAAAATCTAAAGCTGAGTGGCACAGGAACAAAAGCTCCAGCAAATACAAAGCACATAACTGACCAATAGGCTAATATTGCCCTTGTTAAGCTTCTTTTTAAAAACTGATTTTCTCTTGATTCAGATCTTTCCTCCCACCCCCAATCTTTTCTGTTTTTTGTCTCTGAAAATAAATTCAATACAGTTTAAGTCCCGAACAGGAAGGGCCAGTCCTCCCATAGAAAGAAATAATTTATTAAAAATTGTGCTAGAAGGAAACTGAGTCTGTTTCCTTTCTCATTCCCTAGTCCTTGGTTTCTGGTAAGAGAAAGCTGAAACCATAAATTTACGTGGAAGTCATTAAGCTGACCATTCCAGGCATAGATTAGCCTCTGGCCATGTTCACACAATAAGGTTAATCAGTGATTAAGGCAAAGTCTTAAGAGATGTATTCACACCGTATTCTAAGCCTGGTTTTTGTTGACTCTAGGTGTGGTGAATGCAGTCACTATAGGCATCTGTGCAAATGTTGTAACATCACAATGCAAACTCTGTCTTGCAGCATGATGTCACAACACAGGTTTAATTATTTTGATATCATTGTGGGAAGGGACAGACACCAAAGACCACACTTGAGGGACTCACTGTTAATTGAATTGTACTTTGGTGGCTCAATGTTATTGAAGTCGTGTTATTAATGGCCAAGGGTGTGTGTGTGTGTGTGTGTGTGTGTGTGTGTGTCAAGCATTTTTCTCTTTTGTGATTTCAGAATTACTGGGGGTCACACAGCATGCTTAACCATGATTTGTGGAATAGGTTAAAATTGGCCGGATTCACAAAAGGCATGAAGTCATAAACCGTAATTTATAGGCCACAAGGGTTGTGCTCACATGTCACACTAAACCACAATACACACATACACACTCATTTACAGCAATGTGTGAATTCAGAGAGTAATTATAAAGTGGTCTTTGTGATGATGGACACTGTTGGAAAAAGAAGGATTAAATGTGATATTGACTGATTGATTGATTGATTATATGCCATCAAGTAGGTATCGATTCTTAGCAATCACACAGATATTCTCTGTGACGATCTGTTCCTAACCTGGTCTTTCAGATCTTCTAATGGTCCCACTGTTACAACACTGCTATAACAGAGTCCATCCACCTTGCTGCTGGTCATCCTCTTCTTCTCTTTCCTTCCACCTTTCCCAGCATCAGACCTTTTCCAGGAAGCTGGGTCTTCACATAATGTGTCTGAAGTAGGATCATTTGAGCCTTGAGTAAGAGCTCTGGGTTGATTTGTTCTGGGATCTATCAGCTTGTTTTCTTGGCTGTCCATGGAGTCTTCTCCAACACCGAAGCTCAAAAGAGTCAATGCTCTTCCTATCCTGCTTCTTCAAAGTCCAACTTTTGCTTCCATGGAGTGTCACAGGGAATGCAGTGGCTTGTATGATTCTGATCTTTGTAGGTATAGACGCATCATGACATTTGAATATCTTTCCCAAGGCCTTCGTGCCTGGTCTACTGAGTGCTAGTCTGCAGCATATTTCTTGACTGCTTGTTCCTTTACTGTTCTTAATATTTTATATTGATCGCCAAAATATAAATCGTAACCTTGATGCAGAGCAAGGGAGCTTCGAGGGGGTGGGAGAGGCTTTTTTTTTTTTAAAAAAACGTTACGATAATGACTACAATTGCATGGTTGCGCCACCATCTTGACTTTTTGGACCCCTCCCCACTGTGCAGGGCCAGGCTTTTGTTCATGGTTCTAACCCTGCCAAAATTTTCTCAGTGCTGAGTCTGCAGAAAGGTTTGATTAGCCAAAATACAGTGTTTTAAGTGCACAATCGCACTGTGTGGCCACGTTGCCACCAGCATCTGTCGAGCAATGAGTCTTACTGGGAAATGCGGCATGTTGCCATATTGATTGCATTATTTGTGGCTTGAGAGATGGGGCAGGGGGAGGGGAGAAAATGAAATCAGCTAAGTGCTAATTACAGATAAATGTCTTTCCAAGCTGGCTGCAGCTCTGCTTTGGAGCTGAAGAAGAGTCGAGATCCCTGGCTGTTTCTCCTCTTCTTCATCCGGGTTAGATGTCCCAACCCCTAGACATTTCTCAAGGTGCTTATGCTTTTCCATTTGGTCAGAGGTGCAATTAAGAACCTTCCCCCCTCTCTTGGATCAGGCTGAGCTGCATCTTAAACTTCTGCCCGCTGTTGTCGTAAAGGACCTTCCACCCATTCCTAAGGTCATTAGCAAATTATACTGGCCAAAAATGTGCTGTTCTCACTGGTACTCCCTATTTTGCTTCTGTTGTGGAGTCTGCCCTGATTTAGAGGATGCAGGACTTTGCTGCTCTCCCCTTGGTCAACTTCATCAATCAACAGACAAAATAATTACTGCCAATCACATAACAACTGTGGACTGGCAGATGGTTTTGATGGAAGGCCAGACTGATGGGTTTAGCAATCTGCTGTGAGAGATTGGGGAGTGGGGTGGGCTGGGAAAGGCAAGGAGAGCACCCATAAACAATTAAGAGATGGAAAAGTGAGTCTGTGGATAGCTTATCTCATAAACTTTAGCTCAGGTGGCCAGAAACCTTCTAAATAACTCAATGAGACTTTGAGTTAAGAGGAAATGACCAAGATTTTGAATTTCCCCCAACCCCCCAAAGCCTTTAAAAGAGTGTTTCTCAACCTTAGCCACTTTAAGATGGGTGGACTTCAACTCCCAGAATTCCCCAGCCAGTATCTCAACCTTGGCCACTTTAAGATGTGTGGACTTCAACTCCCAGAGTTGAAGTCCACCAATCTTAAAGTGGCCAAGGTTGGCTGGAGAATTCTGGGAGCTGAAGTCCACACATCTTAAAGTGGCCAAGGTTGAGAAACATTGCTTTAAGGTAGGGTTCCTCAACCTTAGCAACTTTAAGATGGGTGGACTTCAACTCCCAGAATTGCCCAGCCAGCCATGTCCACCCATCTTAAAATTGCTGAGGTTGAGGAACCCTGCTTTAAGATGTGTGGCTGAGGAATTCTGGAAGTTGAAGTCCCCACATCTTAAAGCCGCCGGACTAACATTAAAGGCCCTTGTGTAGTTCTTACTTCCTTGATCTTGGCCAGCTGAATGGGGCTTGGCAAACCTGCTACCAAAATAGCTGTTCTGTCATGGGGAAGAGGTTGCTTCTAAAACAGGAGAGGTCCTCCTGTTTTACTAACAGCTCTCCCCAACTCTGCAGGTTGGGTGCTGGGCTTACAACCGATCCATGAAGTGGGGAGGCTGAAAGGTACTATAATGCAGGTGAGTCTCTCCTGCTTTGCTAAATGGTCTTCAGGGCCACTGGGTGGCAAAGGTCATCCCATCTCTCCTGCCACCCCTCTCAGCTCACCCCAGCTGGGCAGAATATTGAGACAGATGTTTCTTTATCTATTGGGGTATGATTGCTCTTCGTGACATGCTCCTTCCAGGATCTGTAAGCTGTTTTTTGAAAGATGGGTTTATCCCTTTTCTCAAATTGGATTTGACTCCTGAAAGGCAGAGTAGGAATAAATGTAATGAATGCTAGTACATAAATGGTTTAATTTTTCTATTGTGAGATCTAAGGCACAGTTTGCAAGCCAGAACCACAAAAATCTCATGCTGGGCTCTTAGCATCTCTTAGGACATGAGCTCTAATTGCTTCTGGGCTGACAGCACTTTTATTGCCAGACCAGGCTATAGTAATGCTGACTGTACAAACAAGAGCAAGGGATGTCTGTAATTGCAGTTTAATTGAAAATTTGTCCCAAAGTTCCATGCATGACCCATCTAAGGCAGATTTTTCTTCTTTCCTCTTTATGGCACGATACCATAGCCTGAGGTTGCTTGGCGTGGGTTGAAAGCCATGCGTGGTTGATGGTCATATAATCTCTTCTTCAGCTTTCTTTCATCTCTAGCTCTGAAAGGCAACCCTTCCCACCCACCCACCCACCCACCCAAGCTTGCTTTCTTGCTTTTCAAATCCCTTCCAATGCAGTTGTCTGAACTGTTGAAGATGCGTAAGGCTGCAAGGTTTTGCCGCTTACAAAGCAAATGTAGAGATCACGTGTGTCAGCCTTGCGAGGTAGTCTAGACAAGAAGCACGCCCAGAAGTACTAGCTCTAACTTCATTGTAAGGTTACATTAACAGAATCTTGCAAGTCTGAAAGCACATTTCTCCTCCTCCCCCCGCCATTCACCTTTACAGTTCAGGAAACTAGGGAGGGTCCCTTCTGAGACATTTGCCACACCCCCATTCCTGCTGCGGGATCAGCTACCTCTTATCTGACCATTGCCTCGTCTGCGGTTCTTCCTCCTGTCTCCCAAGGTCATTCCCACATTCCATTACAATGTGAAAGGAAAGGTAGAGCTATTCTATCTGGGCTGGCAAACTTTGGAGGATGATTCGATGGATGATTCAATAGACAGGTAGTGAGTTGTCCACCATCTGGTGGCTGTCCAGAGTTTGCAAACCCAGATATGGAAGCCATAATGAAAGGGAGAAGCTGTGGAAAGGAAATCAGTCTTTTAACCATTGAAACTGGAATGAATGAATGAATGAATGAATGAATGAATGAATGAATGAATGAATGAATGACTACAGACAGCCAGACAGCTCCGGTACTCCAGCAGCAGTTCAGTCTGCAGGAATCAGCTGGCAAAGTTGACTGTGGCAGGGAGATTTTAAAAATGCCACATAATAATATTTGGGGAGTCACTAGATGTTGGGGAGGGGAGAACTAACTGTTTCTCTTGGTCTGCTCAGGACTTCAGCAGAGCAAGCTGTTCTGGGTTATGAAAGTCCAGACAGTCACCAGATGGGGGCTAAGAGTTTTCTGTTTCTCTCTGCTGACATCTACTTGTTACATGGATTTTTGTAACTCCAGTATGATAGATTTTCTTCAAGGCAAGGTTAAGCGTCCCATTTAGAAGGGGACCCCCGTTATTTATCGAAACTAGCTTACTGCATACCCATTATAGCCTAAAAAAAAGCTACCTGTAAGAAGGTCTGGACCCAGAGTTTGAAATTATCAGTGGTCCCAATTGGCCTTCCAGTGAGACAGTTGAGCCAGGATCCAGCCTTATCCCATGATGGGATCCCACAGAGGCATCCATAAAATCCAACACTTTTATTGTAATCATTTGTCATGATCCCAGAGCCAGATTTGGGCCAGAGCTAAACAAGCTGCAGTTTAGAGTCTCACTGTCTGAAGGGGACCCTCAACATTTCAATTTTTTCCCATTGGTTACAATTTTATTATAATTTCCTCTATAAAAGTAAATTAAGCCCTCCGGTATGGCTCACGTGACTCTCATTAATTGATTATGCTTATGCATCTTGGCAGCAGTCTTGCCTAGTTGTGTCATGCTGCAAGCCCCATCCTTTGTTTGTACATGTGATAAGGCAGGGCTTGAACTGTGATGCCATGTCTGCCATCTTACCTACATTCACACACCCCTCCCTTAAATGCTACTGATCCTCACACTTTCCTTATATCAGTGTTGTATAACTTCTGTTGGTTTGAAGTTTGCACGAGGCTTTGTATGGCACAATGACACTTTCCAAAAGTGGGTTGGGCTGTGGTCCATTTGGGGGATTCTACGAATTTTGTTGAGTTAAATGAATGCTCGCAAAGCTTTTAGCACCCATTTTAGTTCTTAGACACTAATTTTGGCCCCAACAATTGCAGGGACCTCAAAAGAGATGCTGTTCTGCCATATGCACCTCTTGGATAGGTTTTCTTGCAGCTGAGAAGATGTTCAATCAAATTGTATCACAAGAGCCCTATGGCACCTCTTATCCCGAGTTATTCCCTTAGTTGATCTCCTCCGCTGGAGAAAGCCAACCTTAAGAAGAACCTGAAGAAGCAGACCCCGGAAGATGTGACCAGCTGAAGCTTAGCTGCTGATCCTGGCATCATCAACACTGAAGGAAACCCCAGGTAGATTCAGTGACATTATCCAAGTTAACAGATAACCATCACTCCATATGCTCTCTCTTGGGAAAGAAAACCACAAAAATGTATAGAAGGAAGAGTGATGGCCCCAGAAAATTTGACATTTGAAGCAAATGGCAAAGTGAAGCCACCTCTTTATTCCAAGGACAGAATTTGATTGGACAGGTAGTTGATGGGGTGACAATTCCTCCAGATCCAATGCACTGGATATTGTAGTTTATGCCATCTTGCTCTCTATGGAAGAACACCTAGATTACTCAGGAGAAATAATCTGGTGGGGCTGCCAATATAATCTGAAATGGTTGTCAAAGGTAGGACTGACTCTGAAGAGAAGAAGCCCAGTAAGGATATTCCTTCACCTTCTACTGACACAGGAATCATGTATCATCACCAGTTCCCATGATACATGTACATAGCCCATCTTGAAGCTGGGCTTGAAGGTGTCCAAGGGAAGACACTGCTCAGTCATTTTTTTTACCTCTTCCATTACTCCATGTCCTGCTATCAGAATTATAGGCCAAGAAAATATGGTCCTTTTTGTTTGTTGCATCCTTCAAAACACATTTAGATGGATACTGTCCTTTTTTCTTTTCTGAACCTGCTCAGATCTTTTTGTGTTTTTATCTTGGTTCATTGTATCCTTTCCCATTTTTCAACATCCTTTTTGAATTCAGATGGTCAAGGCTGAACAAGCAGTCTAGAATGATGAAGTTGGAGATGCTTCTTGCTTGTTTTTATGGTGTGAAGACAGACACTTCGTTCTTTTTTCCTAGCAATGGTCATGTTTGACTCCAGCGTTGACTTGGGATCTTAACATCAATGCCCCACTGGGTAGATTTCTTTCTACCTCAAATATCTGTTGCTCTACAGAGTGATCTCCTGTGTCCTTTCCTTGTAACAGCTGGCTTCTCACAAGGGACATTATTTCAAGGTGCAGAGCAATTTATACCTTGTCAAAGTGATCAGAATATTAAAAAGATATCATTTGGCAAGGTTGGCACTAAGCACAATTGGAATTTTAATATGCCACTACTCTGGCCCTGCAGTGCATCAAGGGATCCAATGGAAGTTGATTCAGATTCAAATATTGAATTTTTTCTACTTCTCAAAACACTTCTTGCATGTCACCTGAACAAGCCAATGACTAGATATGCATTGGTGGAACATTCCAAGTGACAGTTAATTTTTAGCAAAAACCAGTTTCAGTAAAGGTCTCTATGTTGTATGTAAATGGAGAAAATACAGCATAACTTGTTAAGTGGAAAATCATACAGTGTGACTGAACTATGATTCCCTAACATTCAAATCTTTGGGTAGCTTTTAAAAATTAATTAATTAATTAATTAATGTTTATTTTATTTTAATTAATATTTATTCTGTTTTGACTGTAAATCGCCCAGAGTCGCTCTGCCGTGAGATGGGTGGAGACAAATTTGAAATATAAATAAATACATTAAAATAAATTAAAAAATTGCAATTTAGGCAGGAGCAGATTCTACCATCCTGCTTAAACTTGGGAATTTTGCTTATCTTATCTGAAGTCCCATTGGAAATCTCTGTTTTCCTCAGAGTAACTTGGATTTTTGTGTGTATTGGCTTCACCCAGGAAGATACCAAAATTTCCACATTCTCTGTGAAAAATTTCTTTAGGTAAAATTGGATGGTGACCTGGTGGTGTTTAGACAGTGAACACCCAAACTGAGTGTGGGATGGTCAAAGAAGTCAAGATGAGTTCCTCTCTTTTGCTTGTGTAAGGGTAGACTTTTGATCATGTAATCCCAGCTACTTCTTGACTGTTTGAAATGGAGAAATTTCATCAGTGGAATAACATAAAGGCATCATTAAGTGGCTATGTTTGTACAATACACTTGACCAGCTCAAATAAAACCCTGCCATTAGGTTTGTACCCCATCCAGAAATGGTGAATATTAACCTTGGTTCATTTTCTAGGCAGGGGAGGGGGTTTAGCATATTGTGGAAACCCAGAAAATGGGAAATTCAGTACCCAGGTTAAGTGGATTGTGTGAATACATCCAAGCTATTAGCATACTATTAAAATACAGTACAGCCTATTAGAATTCGTGAAGCTGAATGCAACTCACAAATTGTACATTATGACCAGCCAGATGCTTAACAGGCAATGGAGAAATGGAAAAGAGTTGGACTGAACAGCTTGTAAAACAGCAGGGAAAATAAACAATTTGCAAAGGACAAGCAACTGCATGCTTAATCATTCCCCCGTTCCTTTTCTCTTTGCAACCTGCTACTCCCCATTGCTTTTTTCTCAGCCAGGGATCTGGAAGCATCATCACTGGTGAAATGGCTGGGGCTTGTGGAAGAGAAGAAATCTGGGAGAAGAAAAAGCTAGCCTCTGTAATAAGGTGCATGTGTATGTTTGTGTGTGTGTGTGTGTGTGTGTGTGTGAGAGAGAGAGAGAGGGGTGGGGGGAAGGTGGGACTAGCCAAGATGATGCAAGCTTTTCAGTTTCCCAGAACATCAGCCAAGTTATTCTAAAAAGCAGGAGAAGGAAAAACGACGAGGTCCAAAAAAATTAGGCCAGATGGTTCAACCATGATGCCTGCAATAGAAAATCAGTCTCAGGATGGAGATTGTTGACTCAACGCATCAGCCAGTGTCATAATTTTTGTCCGTGTCAGGTTACATCAACAATTCAAGGGAAGAAAATTCTGAAAAGGTAAAACCCCAAGAGTCTCCAATCTGTTCTGCCTTGGACCAAACCCACAGTTTTCTGGCCTGACAGAAAGTGGAAATAAAGCGACAGTACAGTCCTAGATCAGCAAAGCCAGAAGTGAAATTGTTTTTTAGTTGCTTGTTTGAAACCCGAGTTCCACTTTGGATATTAAATTTATCTTTACACAAGAACTATTGATCTTGTGCCATCAGTCAGTGTTGACCCTTAATGACCACAAATATAGATTTTTCTCCATGACCATCTGTTCCTAACCTGGCCTTTCAGGTCTTCCAATGGTGCCCCCATTACTGCTGTAACTGAGTCCATCCACCTTGCTGCTGGTCATCCTCTTTCCTTTCACCAAAACTATGCATACGTACATATATACTCATGTCACTATTCCCTTTATGGAGTAAGCAACCATGATACAGAATGCCAGAGGCATCCATAGGGGATCCAACATGATGAAAACTGTGTTATGCCATTGCACAGCAAGGTCCACCCCTTTCATCCAGGGACATGTTGTCATGACACACTGCAACAGGGGAGAAGCTGGTGGTGCAACACTGCTTTCACCCTGACATCCCCCCGCCTCTCCCGCAGGTGCCTCTGCAGAGCGCCGACAAGGAGAAGCAAATCATAAGCAAATCGTAAACTAAGTGTTTATTGGCTGAGTAAACTGATGCAAAGATTTCACAAGATCAGTTTCCAAGCAAGTAAGAAGAACCACCAATTCACCTTTCTTGAGATGCATCTTCAAACTTTGTACTGAAGTCCTTCCCCTGGGGTTACATGAGGAATAATTAAAATTAAGATGTGCTTTTCGTAGTGCTACCCGTTCTCAGCTGCAAAATCTGGAGGACCACTAGTTGGTAGGAAAGAGCTGTTGTGCATCTCTTTAGCACCAACAGGTGGTGGTCTACATTTTGGCAACCCATATATTGTATTTCTGACAGCCAGTGTGGCGTAGTGGTTAAAAGCACCAGGCTAGGAAGCCAGGAGACTGTGAATTCTAGTCCTGCCTTGGTCGTGAAGCCAGCTGGGTGATCTTGGACCATTCTCTCTCTCTCAGCCCCAGGAAGAAGAAGAAGAAGGCAAGGGCAATCCACTTCCAAAAATGTTGCCAAGAAAACTGCAGGGGCTTGTCCAGGCAGTCACCAGGAGTTAAGAATGACTCAAAGGGACATAAGTAAAAAAATGGGACTCCTGTTTTTCAGCCAGAAGTATTAGTCCCTCCATCTCTCTCTGTCTCTCTGTCTCTCTCATTATTTGCCTCAGTTCTCTGAAGCAACTCCAGTGCCATATTTCCTTTCCCTTTTTTTTTCACACAGAACATGTGAACCCCAACAAGGCCATCGGCCAAAGATACACCATTTTTAAAATTCCATGCCACAGAGGTGGCTTTGATTGCTCTGATGGAGCATCTATTGAGGGAGCAGGACAGGAGGAACGTGTCCTGTTGGTGCTGCAGTATCTCTCAGCTGCCTAGAGAGAGACCCAGCCACTGAATCTCCCTGGATGACTTTGGGGAAGTCCTCTTCTCTTGGCCCAACCTACCTCATGGGGTTATTGTGGGGGGAAAAGAGGTCATACTATGTAGAGCTCCTGAATGAAAAGCGAGGATGTAAAACAAACAAACAAATAAATAGGATCGTTTCCAAGGTAGAGTGGGTTTTATTCCCTTTCTTTCTCTTCATGTGTATAGTTTTTAATTTATTGGGATTGTATACACGTATGTGATTCTGGGTGGCTTACCAAGTTAAAACCCCCAAACAATACAAGCAATAACCAAAAACATAACCCACAAAAATTGTTAAAAAAAATGAAAAACATTAACAACTATTAAACCCATAAAAAGCCTGCTTTGAGACACTTTTGTACCAGAAGTGGTATAAAAATCTATTTCATTGTCATCATCAGCATCTCCTTAGTTAAGCATTGTGGCCTCAATGAAAATTCAGCGTCTCCCTTCTGAGATACATTTTGACAAGCTTTCCCGGCACATATTAGAAATAGGGTTATATTTAAGGGATTTCGAGCATTACTTGACATTTGACCTGGGAGAATATTTTCCGAAATGATAACTAAAGAAATAATAGATCTAATTAAGCCCCTAGTGATGAATCTGCAACAAACTCCCAAAACAGATATTATCGCCAAACTGAATACATTTAGATCCTTCTCTATCCATCTCTTTCCCTTGAGAATGTAACTGATACTCAAGGGCATTTAGAAACAGGGAAAATAAAGTAGGAACAGAAAAGAAATGCCTTTCTATATTTAAAGTAGAGGCAATATTTTCCCAGCTTAGGGACTGCAATTTTTCACAGTTAAGAAATCATTAGTAAATCTGATTCTTAAGAATTGGCTTTCCTCATTTATTCCAGTTCCAGAGTTGTTACTCTAAAACAGTGTTTCTCAACCTTGGCAACTTGAAGATGGGTGGACTTCAACTCCCAGAATTCCCCAGCCAGCCATGCTGGCTGGGGAATTCTGGGAGTTGAAGTCCACCCATCTTCAAGTTGCCAAGGTTGAGAAACACTACTCTAAAAAGTGTTTCTTTCTCCCCCAGAAAGGACAAAATTGCTATTTGCAGGTGAAGCAGCAGCACTTGGAGTTTGATTCTGTGTCTTCTCTCCAAAGGAGTAACAAACCCCCATCAATCTCCTGAAAGGCCTAACATTATATACCTTTTGGCCAACGGGTGGGCTGGCCCAGGAAGAGAATTCATTATCCCATCAGAGGCCACGGGCGAGACAGATGGTGGCTTCCTTGCACTAATTACTTAATAGGAGCCAAACCATGAACCAGTGGGAAGATGTCTGAAGCCCCAAGGTTTAAATAGTATAGAAAAGGGAAAAAAATCTACACCATCAAATGACACCTTTCTCTAATACTATTTCTTTATATCATGTTGGGAACGAAGCAATGATGAGGAGCCCATGTTAGGCTTAACAGGAAAAATATCACAGATTGCTGAAGCATTTTAAAGGCTCTTACATTGATTATGGAATCCAGTCAGGAATAGGTAACCTTTTGAGCACAGGGAATATCTATCTATCGATTTGTATGTATATAATATATAGGGGACCTGGAATATGGAGAACATGTAGCAGGTACATTCACAAAATGATGACTGTGGGAGACTTGTGAATTTCCTAAATGGTGGTCCTCATGGATGGGGCTAAACATCAAATTATCAGAAGGTGGATAAGCCTTCTTAGATGTTCTGTACCCTGCCCTGTGAGACTTTGATGAACCCGAGTTCATTGCTGCAAAATGATATTGTGCTAGGTGCTGATATTTTGCTTTGCAAAGTGCCAGCTTCCAGTTCATTTTATGAATTTTGATGAGCAAGAAGGCAACAAGGGAGATGCCTACTGACGCCTGTGGTCAAACTTTCATAGGCAACATGATTTTAACTCTTTCAAGTCTCTTAGAGGCCATCTGCCCACTAGAGTTCTGCAGGACGGGTGTTAGGGATGGTTGGACCAGAATTCATTCCTCTCTCTTTCTGCTACCCCATTTTTGTTTCCACAGCAGACAGGAAGCTGGGAAGGGTCCTTCATGGTGGAGATCTGAACACTTCCTTTTCAGAGGGTTACTGAAATTAGTGAAGAGACACGAAGAAAATAGATCAAGGGTTGGATGTGGTACCTGAAATGCAAGTTTGCCGGATGCCATTAGAAGGAACTGAAGACCCCTACCCTGTTAGCCTTCTGGAAGGCTGTGAAGACCTGGCTCTTCCCCCAAGCATCAGGCTAGGATGGGGTTGAGCAGGGAGGCTGTTGGGGAAGAGTACTTTTGTTTTTATGGAGTATTGTGAGCCAGTACTGATGGAAAAGATCGGTATAATGCCCCCCTCCCAAAGAAAAGGATGAGTTCCTCCCACCACATTTGCTATACTGATTCTGCTCAGGTCCTTTACCAGCTTCCCAAAGGTATCTGGAAGATCAGAGGCTGTTGTCAGAAGGACGATGCATGTCCAAAAGGGGCAGAGCTTGTGTTGTGACTGCTTTTATTGTTCATCCCCTTAAAGCAGTGTTGTCCAAACTTGTCCACTTTAAGATGAGTGGACTTCAACTTCCAGAATTCCCCAGCCAGCATGGCTGGCTAGGGAATTCTGGGAGTTGAAGTCCACTCATCTTAAAGTGGACAAGTTTGGACAACACTGCCTTAAAGCCTCCCTGCAGGGCCACAACAGCTGCCTCGAAGGACAAATAATTCTTTCCAAGCAACATTTGCCCAAAGTTCTCTTTAGCAAGATTTATTGAGATGAAAGGGATGGCATTAACGAGAATTTCAGCAACCGAACTATCTCCCATTTAGAACCAATTTATCCACCAACACATACTTTTTTAGTTTTGTTCTAACAGCCTTCCTTTAAATGGATGGGGAGAAGGTCCTTTCCACTGACCCTCCGCCCTTTACATAAGTGTCTCCTGAATCTCTATCAGTCGATGTCAGCCCTTTGAGGTAAGCTAGGTCAGGAAACAGCAGAAAGATTGCAGGAATATTTATTGTTATACAGAGTGTAATAACAGAATCTTGAAAGCCTGCCAGAGTTTCCCTTGGCTGTCTCTTATACCAAATAGAATCAAGGTGGGGTTATCTTGAGTTTCTTTGTCATGCCTTCTCCTTTCCCAGGGATCCCTCTTAGTTTACCTTAACTGTTTCTGTGTACCTTCTTCAAGATTATCTCTGCGTTTCTCTACAGCAGTGTTTCTCAACCTTGGCACCTTTAAGCTGGGTGGACTTCAACTCCCAGAATTGAATTCTGGGAGTTGAAGTCCACCCATCTTAAAGTGGCCAAGTTTGAAAAAACACTACTCTACTATCTGGGAACCAGCCATTACAGTTCCTCTTTATTGGAATTGTTACTTACATTTATCACGGTTGGATTGAGATTGTTAATTTGTTCCGTAAAGGTCTCAATTTTTCAACTGTCTTTTCTTCTAGCAGATAATATGAAGCAACATGCTGCAGATGTGTTTGGAGCCCTCAAGCACATGCCAAAGTCAATCCTCTCTCCTTCTTTAATATGAGCATCTTATCGTTTTTGAAAGGCGCAGGGAATTCTCACTGATCTTGGAGGAACTGCACTAACTTGTACACTAGCAAGTATCAAAAACTATTGCCAGCTTGCTGTTCAATGTAATCAAATATTCAAATTTTGTAGGGCATGAAAGCTGGCAAGGTTTGCCAAAGGCTAACTATGAAAGCCAAACGTTCATAATATAAACCCTAAATTTCAAATATGGAGCTGAAGTGCTTATCTATTTATTTATTATAAATGTTTCTGGGCTGCTTCAGTCATGCGACTCGAAGTGGTATCTGCAAAAACGATGGTTTTCCATCTACCTTCCAGGAATGGAACATTCTGGAGAACTCTGGAATATTCGGTTTCACCTCCAGATCTCATGGACCTGATTGTTCTCAGGGTTTGGAAGACAGACTTTCAGAAAACTACTCAATCGTCTCCAGAACATCGGTGTGGTCTGAAGGACAAACGGAATGTTCTAGAATTCTCCAGAAAAATCCATTCTCAGGTTGGCATGTTTTGCACATTCCTAAATTTTAAGAACCATCGGGTATTATCTAGTGAAGCTTCAGCATTAAAACATGCAGGTGGAGATTTGGAGAAGGAAGGTTGAATGCAGCAGTTCTTTATCTCTGTTCACACGACACCCTCAGCCAAGTCCAGAAAAGATCTAGCATCTGCATTTGCACCCACTGCCTTCTAAACCAGGTGAATGTGAGGATGCGTAAAACAATTCCCCTTGAACCATCTTCACCTCCAAGGAGCCATTTTCAGTGTTCTGATCATGTTTTTGTGTGTGTGAAACATTCTTGTCTGTTTTGAGCAGCTCTGTTCCAGCTTCTGGTGGTTCTGAGCACTGAGACAAGGCTACTTGTCTGTGGTTTGTGGTTAGCTCGCTTTTTCTAAACTTCTCCCAGCCAAGCCAGGACAACAGCTACAGCAGGTCCTCTGATGCTCTTGGTTTAGATGGGATGGGGCAAGTTAAGTCAGGTAAGTTAAGTCAGTTAAGACGACTTGCTCCCAGCTGCGTGCCAACCAAGTTACTGTTGTTGGTTTATTTTCTTCTTTAACATTGCTGTCAGGAAATTGAGAGTTCATGGGGATGGATTCCATCAATATTACGTTGTGCTTCTTTTTATAGGCAGGAAGTACAACCATGTATGTGTGTGTGTGCTCTGGTTAGCTTCACAGAAGTGTTCTAAATGCTGCTGAGGTCGGATAACTGTAAAGGCTACTAGTACAATGTTGATTTGGTCGCATCAGTGTGCATTTGCATTCAAAATGCAACGATTCTCTGCTCTTTTGGTTTGTTGAGTTTTGAGGAGTCTGGGTCTGTCTCCGTGCATTCTTTGCATGTTTTTACAATGCTGCTGCGATGTTAATTTATTCATGCAATTAAGAAGAACCAGCAGCAGTCCTTCTGCGCAAGCAAAAGCATCAGTGAAGAACAACAAAGTTAGACAGATAGTTAAAAAGGCCAAATCTATCGCTTGATCTTGCTAATTAATGGAGGTGTCAGTGCCTACAGAAAAATTGACCAGAGAAATGATTTTTAAAAAATTAAAACTTGAAAAAAAAACTTATGCAGGAGAAATGCTAATTAGAAAGCACGTTAAAGAGATTAGCTGTGCTCCTTTCAATTGTTCAGATTGAAATTAGTTGTTCCCTTTTCAGTTGTTTAACTGAAAAGGCTTCTATTTGCTCTGTTGGGAAGGAGAAAATTCTGACCCTGAACGGATTTTTCAGTAGTTGAGAACAGATCAGCAAATTGGCACTGGTCACCTTTTTATCTGGGGTGGAGGGAGGCAACCTTTTGTAATTGTTTTGCAACAGCAGCTAATGATTAGAGTTTCATTTCATAGATGTTACCCAGCAGGAATGCTGTTAATCCCTAATTAAAGGTAAATTACTTCTATGAAGTTTCTTACAGGATGGGATCCTTTTGTAAGATTTGTTGCTGGATGATTTTGTATTCAGATTTGGGGCCAAGAAAAGTAGGAAAAAGAGCTTTCTAAACGCCCTGAATAAAGCAACGTTGGAATAATACTGTGCATTTGTTGCAACTTACGAAAAAGCCTCAGAACAATGAGTTCTATGCCAGAAAATGCTTTTTTAGACAATAGGAAGAGAGAGAGGAGACGACAAAATGTAGGTTCACTGTAAAAGAATTTCTGTTTTTATCTGGCATGAGGAAAAAAATGGGAAATAATGCATTGTTCTTACGTTTAAATCATTTGCAAGAGTCCTCTGCAGGGCAGTCCAATAACATGTCTTTTTTTATTTTAACAGATACAATTTTAACATACTGTACAGTTAATTCTGATGTCAGTATGATTTTTTTTAGATGATTAAATGCATCTTTAGCTGAGGGAAAACAATTGATATCCAATGCACTGAGGACATCTCTGCTCTTAAAAAGGCCCTGCTTTGGTTGATAGGGCTGCTTTCATAGTGGTAAGTGTAACATGTAGCTTGGTTTTGAGTCTCTGCTCTAGCTCTGCTCCTCAGCAGGCCATGCCCTGCTCCTTGGGACTATGGTCCTCCAAGCCCTCACCTTTGACAGCTGATCCAGAATTCCTGCTTCTGAATAAAAAAGTCAAACCTTGGTCAGCTGATCCCTTCCAGATTTCTTTTGTGAAGAAACTGGGAAACATTTGTCCTTTTGTAAGGCAAGGACATGGGCTGAATTTAGCTCTTTACGAAGCTGTGAAAAGAAACCTAAGACACCCTTGGAGAGCAAACTTGTCTAAAGAGACATGTTTCTTTTCTCTAGTTCCAAAACCCATCAGCCTGGATCTCTTGGGACAGGAAGTTAAATATATCTATCCCTCTTGTTTCTTTTCTAGCCTTTAATAGCTGGCATTTATAAAATAGAATTCTGGATCATTTGTAATATTAAGGTCCATTGCCTGGAGCAATGGGGAATATTAATGAAATTGTCATTAGATTTCTGACATCTCTGTCTTTCTTGTCAATGGGGTATACGAATGTCTTCTTTCTTTTCCTTTTTCAAATATGATCTTTAGAAGCACTGTCTTGCATAAAGCTGTCGCCTGTCACTTGATTTCTGTGAATTATTAGGACAAAACCAAAGACCAGGTAAGTAACGAATGAAAGAATTACTCATTGAACAGTGGTTATTCACAAAATGGCGGCTAGACAGGCCACAGAATTTTTGCATGAATTAGCTGATGATTATGTTTTTAAAAAATCCTGCTTTGTCTTTTCTTGAATCAGGCTCAACTCCTTAAGGAGTTATAACTTCACTGTCTCACAAGGAAATCTGCCTTTGAAATTCCTTCATGGTTTGTGTCCAGTGCCACAGCAAGCAATGAGATATTACTAAGCATAACATATGAGGAAGAGACAAAGGCATTTATTTTATTTATTGATTTTATTACTAGCATTTAACTGTTTCCCATAAGGTTCTTTACCATCTTGGTAGCCCTCTCCAAACTTGCTCCTATTTGTCTCTGTCCTTTTGTGTCCAGAACTGGACACAAGGGACGATAGAATGGAATGATGAATTTCTGTGAAATTGGGCTCTGTGCTCCTGTTAATGCACCCTAAGACAGCATTTGCCTTATTAGCAGGTGCATCACACTGCTGGCTCATGTTTAACTTGTGATCAACAGGAACACCGAGTTCCTTTTCATGTGTGCTACTTTCCATCCTATCCTTGTGCTTAACATTTTGCCCTTCTAGATGTAGATTTTTACATTTCTTCCTGTTAAATTGCCTCCTATTCATTTCTGCCCATTGCTCAAGCCTGTTTAGATCTCCCTAAACCTTATCTCTTTCATCTAGAACATAGATGTAATGGGAAGTAGGAACAACCTTGAGGAACAGGAGGAAGAATCGCAATCAAGTCAAATAAAAGAAATCTGAATCTGGGGCAGAACTGGAATTTGAGAAAGTGTCTCAGACATGACTCTTCCTAGTTGTCATGAAGATAAAGGGAGGGAGGGAAGGGGGAGAAGCACATCCAGACTTACAATATTCTGTTATTGTAGCCTTATAATAAAAGTAGTTTTAACATTCATAACTCTGGTTTCGTAGTCTGGTATACCCTGAAGGCTGACAGTTAGCCATCTCTCCCAACTTTGTCATCTGCAAACTTAATAGGTGTCCCTTAACTCCCTCATCCAAGTCACTGATAAAATGTTGAAGAGCACAGGGCTTTCCACTCTGATCTTCCCTCCAAGCTGAAGCAGAGCCATTAATGAGGACTTTTGGGGTGCAACCATTCAGCCAATTATAGGTCCCTCTAACGGTTGGATCATCCAGGCCATATTTGGCCATTTTATGAAGGGGAATATCATGAGGCATTCTGTTGAAGGTTTTACTGAGGTCCAGTTATACTATGAGTGGCATTCCCAATATCTACTAAGCTAGTAATTCTATCAAAGAAGGATTTAAGATTGGTCTGGCATAATTTATTTATGACAATCCCATGCTGGTTTCCATTAATTGTAGTACGTTTATTCAAGTGTTTAACTGAGGTCCATCTGAATGATAATTTGTCCAACACTTAATATTGTAGAATTAATTTTCCCCCAAATATTCACTCCCTCTTTTTTCTGCCCTGTCATATTACCATATAACCAGTTCTAAATACCCTTTAAATGCTTGGTTATCTAGGTCTGAACAGGTATATGTGTCTGAATGTTTATTTTATTGAAAATAATACAGTGGGACACCCATGTAAGTTTGGATGTGTATTTCATTTACATCAGAGGTTCTTAATTCTGGAAGTGATAAATTTTTAAAAGTATTTCCTATCGGATCTGGGATATGGTTTCTGGTGAAATCAATAATACAGACTGAGAAGACTTATGAACACAAGAAAAGTGCTAACTTTAATTCTGCCCAATCAGGCCAAGATGGGGCTGTCAGCTGGCTATTTTCATACCCTGGAGTACATAATGGAGTGTTGCACTGAAGCACCATAGAAAATGAACAGTGGTGATGTCCCCAGGAGATGTCCAGGGACAGGAGATGTTGACACCAAGTATTGAACCAGCTTCCATTTCCACTGGCATTGATGTAGGTAGACTCAGAAGTTATATTTGATGGCAAGGATTTTAGCCGTTGGAATTTAATATTGTTTGGTCTCAAAACATGGAGGATCCATAGAACTAGCATGACTAATAATACAGATGAATAATTACTTCATGAGGAATCATTTCTCCAAGATGTCGTTGCATGAAGTCAAGACATTGAGTCAGTCCCATCAAAAGAAGATGCTGCAAGGCTTTCACTTTTTATTTTACTGTTAGGAATATTTTTGTTCAGCATCTCATAAGTAAACTGTTTGGGGTTTGAGGTTTACCTTTTTGTAATGGTTTCAGAGGGTCAGAAAAGCAAAAAAGATCTCTACTCCACAGTGGATAAAGGCTTGGAAATTCATTACTAGCAATTTTGCTTGGAAGGGACCCCTGCCTCACCCCAAGGAGATTGGTGAACAAATGTGCTTTCTGCCTGAATAAATATTTATCTGTCCCATAGTTCTGCCTAATATTTCATTATTAACTCTCTCCCCTCGGGTGGTTTTGCTACACCAGGCAGGTCTGGCTTGGTGCATCAGCAAGCGGAGACAGCAGGATAATAGCAGCAAGCCGTGTCTTGTATTTTGGCTGTGAGGATGTGAGAGTCACAGTTTTGCAGACACCCAGACCCATTAAATAAACACCTGTACCATAATGGGAATTGCAGTGGGAAAGTGTTTGATAAAGACACAGGCAACCAAATATAAAGCTGTGGAAAATGGTTGCAGAGAGTAAGTAGCAGGAACAGGCAGTCAAGTGCCCATGGCTGTAATCTGCCACAGGCATGTCTTTCAATGCCTACCACGTTCCTCGCTTCAACCGGCTTTGTAAAAAGATTCTTTGAAAAATGAAATAGAAGCCTGACCTCAAGCAAAATACTAGACACTTAGATCGCTAATTTGCAGCAATGCCTTTGGTGGAAGCAATTATCTAGAAAGGTAGTGGATTCTCCCACTTTGGATGTGTTCAAGGGGAGGCTATACCACCATCTCTCTAGGAAGCCTAAATCTGGATTCTTATGTAGACTAGGGGGTTGAACTCAGTGGCTCTTTCCAATGTCATGATTCTCGGAACTACAACTCCCAGCATTCTCCAGACGTCATGACTGAGAGGAGCCCT
Source organism: Python bivittatus (assembly GCF_059951505.1). Taxonomy (NCBI): domain Eukaryota; kingdom Metazoa; phylum Chordata; class Lepidosauria; order Squamata; family Pythonidae; genus Python; species Python bivittatus. The sequence continues at coordinate 98,349,149 of NW_028277098.1, read as the reverse complement.
AATTCAGCATATCTCAAGTGGGTTTGATTGGGGAAGGCTGGCAGCCAATCAGATCAAATCAAATCTTTACTGTGGTCATAGACCAGCATAAGCAGGGAGCTTAATTATTCTGGCAGATCAATCTACTACAGGGTTTCTCAACCTCAGCAACTTTAAGACGTGTGGACCAGCTCCCAGAATTCCCCAGCCAGCTTGGGGAATTCTGGGAGTTGAAGTCCATACATCTTAAAGTTGCTGAGGTTGAGAAACCCTGATCTGCTATGAAGCACTTGCGATCCCTGTATCATTCTACGTCAGTGTGTCATGGGATATAGAACAAAATGTCCATGAAAGCAGGGGATTCGGGGGGGGGGGGGGTAAAAAAAATCAAGACACATTCGACTTACATAAAATGTCAGCAATTTTATGAATGACACGTCTCCTGGAGCCATCATTCTGCAAGAGTTCCCATAATAGTTCATAAAATTCCAAAGGTGCCTCACCCCAAAATATTGCCTATCCTTGCCCAAACATAACATGTGCTTTAGTAGAAGGTGAAATCTCCTCTTCCTGAAAAATACAAGCTCTCTTTTTCTTGCATTACTTTCCGACAATTCACATGACATGGTCCACTTAGTTGCCAAATTAACCTATCTTCTGGATTTGCACAACATGTCAAACTATAAGCAAGTCACAGAAAAAAGGTTAAGAATAATTAGGTCCCTTCAACTGTTAGGGCTTGAAGGGACCAGATTATGCATGTTGTATGAACACAGCTTCCATGTTTCATTAGAGGTAGAGATGCATCATTTACAGTTTTCAGAAGAAAAAAGTAGAAAAATATTCTCTGTTGTTGGTTCAGCAGGGGATCGACTGCCACTGGACTGATTTCTGCCACAAGATGGTTATATCTGCGGCAGCTTCATGGCTAACATACTTCTCGAAACAATTTATGGATGTATCCTACAAAGGGCCACCAAGCTTTATCATTCCTTAAGAAACAGACAGTCTGCCATTGCCTGTTGCTATTTAATCATCTGAAACTGTGCTTTTGGTTTAATAAGACAATAAAGCCTTCATTTTTATCCATCCTGCCAATGAAAATCTAGTTGTATCAAAATCTGTTGCTAGCTTGCAACAGACTTTGCTGTGCAGCTCTTTTTTTAATCATAACTTTTATTAAAGTTTACAGTTACAAAGATAAAAAAACTGATACAAACTAAAAAATATGAAAACATGAAAAGATAGAAAGTGCAGAAAAGGAAATAAAGAAAGAAAGAGAAAACAAGGAAAGAACAAAAGTATAGTAAAGAAAAAGAAAAGAAATATAGAAAGAAATGACTTCCCCCTTCATCACAACAAGTACAAACAATTTCAGTAATTTATCACCTTCTCTGAGAATACAACAAAAGATCTCTTCTTCCCATATCTCATCTCTTATCTATAAACGAGTTCTTAAAGCCTCATTTTGGCCCTGGTCAGCAAAAACCCATTAAGGATTACCAGAAGTAACAACATATATATTTTAACCTTAATCAAATAAATCAACTTTATATTCCTTCCCTTTACTTTTAACACAGTAACTTATCACTTTCTCTGAAAATATAACAAAAGTTCTTTTCTTCCCATATCTCATCTCTTACCTATAAACAAATCTTTAAAGCCTCATCATTCAGTCCTGGTCAGCAAAAGTCCATTAAGAGTTACCAGAAACAACACCATATATATTTTAACCTTGATCAAATAAATCAACTTTATATTCCTTCCCTTTTCTTTTAACGATTTTAATCTTTAATCCTTTTAAATAATGTCTCAGAACTTGATTTCTTTTCATTTTCTCTTTGTCTCTTCTCAGAAAATACTTCAAAACTTTGACAAGTCCCTTTTGTAAATCCAAGATAATAAAGTTATCCAAGTCACTCTTCTGGTTTGTTATTTGTATACCTCTTTTAATTATTAAGACATCAGCTGGTTTCATTTGTAAATCCAGTGTAACATCTTTTTCCATCTCATTCTTATAGCTTATCATTTTTAAATCGATATTCAAATCAGCCTCAGTCTTGTACAGTAAAATTTGTTCCTCTTCCATAACCTCTTTTAAATCTTTATCTCTAATAATAGCAGACAATCTTAAGATTAACTTCTGAGTGCATTGTTCCCAAATATCCTTCAGTTCATCCAAAGTTAGGGTATTTTGCTCCATTCTGTATTAGTGAGTTGAATTTAAGTGTTCTTCTCCTTTAATTAAAATTTTTAGTTCTTTCTGGTTCCCTCTAGTGTCCAACCTTCAAAGTCCCATCTTACCATGTTTTTCTCTAAACAACAGCATTTTCCCATGGGAAGATTTCTTGTAATTAATTTCAAAATCTTATTTCAAATCCATCTGGACCCTTAGTCCATTTGTAACTTTTCAAAATCAACGTTTTAATCACCCTTTTGCTTTTTATTTCAAAATAGGAATTTTTAAATCCTTAAACTTGTATAAAACTTCTTTTGCCAGGGATTGAAAGAAACTCATCCGGTGTGATAAAACTTGCCATTCTGAAGGTTCCTAATATCTGAAAAGCAGTTAACAAGCAATTTCTGAAAGTGATTAGAAGAGGAAGTATATGAACCCTGTGTCCTTAAAGGCACCAAACCATGGTTTGGGCTACAATGACATTCCCTCATCTCCCAGAGCTCTAAACCTACTGGAGACTGGTGTCTTATGGTCTCCTCATGAGGAGCTACTGTCTGGAGAACTTGTGAGAAATCCTGAATCCTTTTCTTGTCTGGAGAGGAATTCCAAGTAGCCAGTCCATTTGCCAGCTCCTCATTTTGCAGCAGTCATCAGCTCCACTTCAGTTCACCATTGCTTTCCCAGAACAGATTTTGCTACAGCTCTTGAGAGGTACAAGGATTAATCAACACAGGATGTAATATAGTATCCTAGTCATGTCCAAAATATAGCACTGCTTATTACATAAAGGCCATCCATTATTTTCTAGAGATTCTTAACATCCTTAACAACTTTTTTGATTTCATTCTGGTTCCTCGTCAATAAGGTTCAGGACTTCAAAGCAATGCCTGATGTTCTCCTTGAAAATGGAATTGGCATCACTCAGATTGAATTTCAGATGTTGGACTATTGGAGAACAACAGCTTACTAGGAGTAACACTCTACTTCTGGGAAGGCTACTGCTCCCAAGGTACTTTCAGTACTCAATAGTGTCACACTGACAGACTTGAAGGGTGCATCAGAGTCTGAGTTCTGGATCTCAGCCGTGGGTGCAATAGAAGACAATTCTTCTAAGACTTCAGAGCTGGGCCCTTGTTTCTCAGTCTGAGTCCAGCCACCCTCTTTATTCTCATCTAGTTCTTGCTCCTCCTCCACACAGATGAAAATATTCTTCAATCATGAACAGTAAAACAGTGGAATTCACCGCAATAAATGGGAATACCAAGCAACTTGAAACTGCCTGTGGTTCCTAGTCAGGATGGTAGTTATATCATTATTCGCATGTTTCTGGATACAGATATTTAAAGTCCTGCTTGAATGCTTCCCATAATTACTTGGTTGGCCATTATGGAAGATGGATTGCTGGGCCCTGTGGGGAGCTATAGCCCAAATATACTAGAAAATTTCCAAATGTGGGAAGACTGCAAGAGTATTTTGTGGCTCACACATAATTTATCACAAATCTACTCTGAAAAAAATGCAAGAAGACAACACAGAGAAGACAGTGGCTGGTTCATACATGTTCATCCATCATCTGTTTAACCATAGTTATTTGAAGGAACCACAGTTTAGCTATTTTCTATATAACAGGGTTTGCAAACCATAGTAGCTGAGTCCACCCATGACTCCAAGTCATATAATCACTTTGTGGCTTAACTTAACCACCTTTTTCTATGATGTGATGATATCATATAGGTTACCTTTGAAAAGTATGAATGCGAGGACCAGATTGGAGAGAGAAAATGGATGATTAGGAAATAACCCCAAAAGGTTATTTTCTTCTTTGTTGCCTTTCAGTGAGGGAGCAAAGATGTTAAGTTGTTATCCAGTAAGCCACCTGCAAAATTACTAGACTAAAGAAAAAGTCTTACATGTTAGGGCTTTGCAAACATCCGGCTTTCCAGAAGACCAATGCGAAGAACCCAGAATAAATTGAATTTAATTCCAAGCCAATGCTGGAAGAATACCAGCTTATGCACATGTTGATATTAGAGTTATGCAGACCCACAACTGCAATGGCCCACTGGAGAACTTTTGCTGGTTGAAGCAGCTGCAATCATTGGCTGCTTCTCCCAGATGGGGAACTATCCAAGTCAATGGAGAAATATTGATGGAAGTCAGTTTGGCAGCAACTCTTGTTGTGAGCACTTACTTAATGTTGTTGGGCTGTGGTTTGAGTGCTTGGGTGAACTCGGAAGCAGGGAAAGGCTGGGGTTTCATTCTGATCCAGAACCAACCAGCTTATAAGCGTGGAGTCAGAGGAAGAGCAATGCTGTTTTCAGTGTGAATGATTCCAAGGTAAATTGCAGCTGATGCTTTTAAGTTGGCCATCTCTCCTGGATGTTGCTGCCAGGACTACAATGCTGTGGCCAAAATGCACTCCTTGGGCCTCTCACCTGTTCTGACTCCCCCTCCTCTACTTGCTTGCATGTTGTCCCCTTTGCTGGCCCAACTGACTGCTTCAGCAAACAAGCCAAACAGTGCTGTCTGGCTTGTGGTCCTTGCTCCCAAGTAAGGGAAAATTGTTGGGGAACAAAAAGCAGATGCTAGAGGCAGAGTGGGGGAAGAAGGAGAAGACTATTTTGAACTCCAGCTGGTGTTCCTCCCAAGAGGCATGACTAATTCTGGATTATCTAAAGCAGCCTGTCCCAACTGGGTTAGGACTGCAGCTTCTCCCGCTTCCAAGGAACCTCATTCTGAGAGTTGTAGTCCCAACACATCTGATCGGTGCCAGGCTGGAAGAAATGGATCCATCTTGATGAGAAAGCCTCTTTATGGTGTCCTCAATTTCCTTCACATAGGCCTCGCTTTCATTTTCAACCCTGGGAGTTTGCTTTGATGGGGAGAATGAAATGATTGAGAATTAAATATAAATGACAAATCATTAGAGCAAGTAGATGAATTGTTGGGTTCTTGCTGTTCTTTGAGCTGGTTTCTCTTCTTGCAGATGGTTTATTACTAGCAAGATAATATCAGCAGTGCAAGGGGAATGGGGCTTGCTGATTTTCTTTGACAAGCATTGATTCCGTATACTACCCGCTACGTTTTTACCAACATTTCCATGCCTTGTTCAACTCTGCACTTTCTTTGCCCTTCACCTTGTTGGCCGACATGATCCTGTACCTGGGGCAGTGCTCCACAGATGTGTTGGACTACAATACCCCTTCTCCTTGACCTTCAGCCATGCTGGCCAAAGATGATAGCAATTGTATTCCAGTAATGTCAGGGGTCATTCTAATGACACTGGGGTCCTGAGCTTTCATGCAAAGCCAAGTTTTCAGGGCATCAGAAATTGGGGTCTCTAGCTGAAGGCAAGGGTTTTTCTTGTGACTTCTGTGTGCCCGAAGGGAATTACAAAGGGAAAATGAGAAAAAAGAGAATTACAGTTTGGACAGTTATTAACAAGGAACAATCAGAGGATGATCGATGAGGTGCAACAGAAGCATGATGGAACACGGTGAAGAGTGATCCATTGCTCATTTATTAATTCACAAGAAATTATAGCCCAAAGATTTGATACCAATTGTCCCATTGCAGGACATCTAGTCATTATTCACAAGTGAAAAATTAATTTTTCAGTTGAGATATTCTAATGGAATGCTTTACACTTCTGGTAATACTTTTTCTTCTGCTCTTACAATTTGATTGTCATAATTAAAATGTTTCAATAAATGATGAGGCATAAAAGAAATTGAAATGAATTGCTCTATCCCAATCTCTTCAAAACTGGTTATTCAGAAAAGCAGGACATATAATAAAATAGCATACATTTTGGTCAGAAAAGAACACATTTTCAATCCCCACTGATCCAAAAAACTTGGGTTTGCAACAAATGAGCTTCCTTTTATTTCTTTTGAACCAAAGAAGCTGCAATCCAAGATTCCTGCCTAAATGTAATTAAGTTTCACCCAAGCTATTTTTTTAAAGAAGACTTTGGCCCACGTTGCCTGTACTGGTTGCCTTAACTAAAACTTATCAGGTGCAACATTCAAATGTTTGTTTTTAGTACATTGTAAAGATAAGAATTAATCCTAAGGAAGCCATGTTGCTGCTGTTGGTGAATTCAAGAGATTGAAAGAAAAATATACAGTATACCAGGACTATTCATAGGGGGGCAGAAAGTCGAGATGGTAATGACAATCATGCAACTGAAGCCTTGCATTGCAATGCACGTCAAAAAGGGTGGGGCTTCAATCGCATGGTTGCTGCTGCCATCTTGACTTTTTTGACCACTTCCTTGTGGACACCCCTGCAGCACATTTTTAATGTCCAGGTGAGACTAGGTACCCACCTGAATATTTGGGGGGGTTGAAAGTTGCACAAAGGGACTTGCAGAATGCTTGGGGAAAACTAGGACGGGGCAAGGGGAAGAGCGAGATTTTTTTCTTAAGACCCTTTTAAGCAGCATCCATATTTTTTTCCAAGTAGATTTGCCCAGCCTTAAAAAAAAACAAAAAAACATTAATTTTAATTTTACTTAAAGTAACTGAACTTTAATTTTCCATAACTGAAAAGATTTGTGGGTGAGGGTCACACGGAAAACTGAAGAAAAGCTACACACAGCCTAGGGATGAAGACTTCCATTCACACTATCTAGCATTGGTTTATTTTTATGATTTTGGGGGAGGAGGAGGGGAGCATGTGCGAGTCTTGTTTGGCACATGTTGGTGCATCTTTCCTGTTTTGGTTGCGTGCCTGATTAGGGATGGGATATTGAAGGGGTTCAAAATGAACAGGAACATTGTGATGCCATGACTACCAGTATGCCCATTTTGACTCCTCTTCGCCCTGTAAACGCCACTACATGGGGAATTTATTCTATTTTTATGCATGGGTGGGTCGCTGGCCTCTTGTTCCTCTTATTTTGGTGTGTTGTGTGTGTGTTTCTGCAAGTACAACTGTGGCCATTGAGGGTGCTGCCCTGATAACCTCTCAAACCCAAGAGCATCTGTGGTGTATATGACCAAGATGGTAACCGCAACCATGCGATCAAAACCCCACCTGCTTTTTTACACACTTTGATCATGGCAGCCATGTTGATTTCTTGGACCTTGTGGATACTTCTGCCGAAGGCTCAGAACCGGTCCCGACAGCCGAAAGGTGGAACATCTTTGCTATATTTGATTTGTCTGCTTCTAAAAATGGTCCAAGTTTTATTTGCACAAAAAGCCATTTCTAATCCTGCAAATATGTTCAGATTGCATCTTCTAGAATAGTGTTTTTCAACCTTGGCAACTTTAAGATGTGCGGACTTCAATTCCTAGAATTCCCCAGCCAGCCAGGCTGGCTAGGGAATTCTGGGAGTTGAAGTCCGCACATCTTAAAGTTGCCAAGGTTGAAAAACACTGTCCTAGAATTCCACAGCCAGCACAGATCTCTTTTGAACTTGCAATCAAGCTACTGAAGAACTAAGTTTGCAATCTCTTTATGTCTTGGTAAAATGCAGAGGGCAGATCTGAGTCCACTGTTCTTTCTATGGATTAACTAAAGTACACTAGACGCAGGATATTTCTGTTGCGTGCTTTACTGATACTTCTAGAAGAACTAACTCCAGGGAATCTGCAAGCATTGTAACATATGCACGCAGCCCAAGATAACTGAGCAATCATACAGAATCACAGGTTTATTTAATCAACCAATAGTAATAATAATTCAGAGAATGACAGAATGATACGACAGCCCTATTTCTGATTTACTGTTTTCTTCAAGGGTTTGCTTAGTTTTTATATATGGAGAGAGCACCATTGGGGGAAAAATGTTGGGAAAATTGTGTGAGTCTACGAGGCAAGATTAGATATCTGATTTTGTGTTATCATTCTGGTAAGAAGCCTTCTCCCTGTAGCCGTTTTGTGCAAAAAGAAAAAGAAGAAGAAGAACAAACCAGGATCTTTCGTTAAGTTTGTGTAGGAAGGTGTTTGGCAGAATTCTGATTGAAAAGATACAAGAGGAGCCCCTGAGTAAAATTTGAGAAGTGCATAGCAGCTGTAAGCTGGGCAGGAGATGCATAGATTTGATTTTTGCTCGTCAGCGGGTCATTGAGAAATGTATGAATGTGAGAAAGAGGGTTCATTGTACTTTTGTACAATAAAATGGATGATAGTGAAAAGACTTGCTTTATAAAATGTTTTGTACGGGGCTGAAGGTTGGCTCCTGAATGCAAAAAAAGCAAGATAGTAAAGTAAGGGATGAGAATAAATGGAGTGCTCAGTTAATGGTTCATCGCTGAGTAAAGATATGTGATGTTGCTCTGATTGATAGATGTATTTATGCATCATGTGTAAGGAGTGCTCGTGGTGATATGGGAGAGGTTGGTGAGCAAAGTAAAAATATGCAAATGACGATTTTGTCATATGGAAATGAGAGTTGTGTATGTCAGGAAAAACTTAAACGTAAGCTGAATGCAGTGGGAATGGGTTACTTAAGGAGCGTGTATGTAAAACAAGAAAGGATAGGATCAAGAATGAATGGGTGTGGATAAATGTGGGGTGAATACAATGAGTGATCACTACAAAGAAAGTTCATTGAGGTATTTTGTTTATGTAGGATTAACTCGCAAAATGAATATTTGAAGGAAACAGGAACGGGTCTAGCAGAATGTTTTTCAAACTTGGCTAATCTAAAAAGAGGTAAATAGAATTTACCCAGTGAAATCCTGGGTAAATATAATACAGGAATGTGGTTACATCCTTGATGGTTTCCTACAAGCCTGAGTGACTCCTTTATCAAGCAAACCTCACAAGGAATTCCCACCCTGCAGTTTTTGCCATTATTCATAAATTAGTGGCCATCTGGAAGGCTGCTTCTGCAAATGACACAAAGGGAATGAAGTTTTGCTAAATTCTGATAAGGAATGAACTGACCGGCTCCTTTGAGAAGGACGTTTTCGTGCTTTCCGAATGCCACCTTTCCATTTGCTTTCCCCAAAGCATTTCAAAATGCATGTCGCCCTCTGCTCAACGAGGCCCCGAACTCTTTTGCAAACAAGATAGGGAAAAGGCTGTTTCTGGAATTCTTTCCAACCCCTTTACCAGCGGTGGCCCTAGGAGACCTCTGTGGTTCTTTCCTTGTAATGAAGTAATGCTTTATGCATCCCTTTGTGGTTCTGTGTTGGAACAGATGTGTTGCATCTGTGTGTGTCCACGTGCAATGGGAAACACAGGGTGGGCTGCCCATGCACAGCTCTGGGTCATGTGACCTGGGGGGAGGAGAGAAGGAGGCTTAGGATGGAGCAATCAGTAGCGCCTCAAGCCATTGCCCAGTTGGGTCATTGCTCCCATAGGGTCACACTGGGGAACCTTCTTCGTGGATCTGGCTCATTTTCAAATTAGATCTATCATTCCCTGGTTTCTCTGCCCACGCCAGATTTGGTCCCATTCTGTTCAGTTTTCAGAGAGTTATCCTGCTGATGGATGGACAACAGAGTCTGAGCAACTTGTCTCATTTCTTTCCAAGATTTTGATGAGCATCTTGTAGTCGTTTGGGCATGTGGTACTCCAGATAGGTAAATTAGGATGACTCTAGACTACAGTTTTCAGCTCTGTTGAAAGAAGAATTAAAAAAAAAAAAAAGGAGGGGGGAGATATTGTATCACTCAGATCAGTGATTGGCTACTGGATTTCAGGAACGCCAAATTCCAATGGCTCTCGGGCTACTTGCAGCATTAGCTGTAGGTCCCATTCTCCTCCCCCCGCCCCCCATATAAAATCAGAAAGCTGTATTAGATATCACAGCGTTCCTTAACTTTTCAAAAAAGTTCCTTGTTAAATATCTCAGCTTCCCCAGATAAATCAATAGCGTTTAGGGCTGGATGGTGAAATGAGTTTTAGGTTAATCATGTTTTGATCAGCCTGAAAAAACCCCAAAGCATCCAACAAGCTATCTTTGTTTTGGCATTTTGATCAGCCACAGCACCCATAAGGACCTAAGGTGGCATGAAATATTGCATTTTTCTTATTTTCGATAAGCCCCAGACCTTGACTCAGTCAAGCCATGACCTTCGTCCTTGGCAATATGAAGGATTAAAATGCAGGATAATCATTACATGGGAGCTAATACAGCTGATTTACTGGTCTGTTTTATTGATTGCGGAGGATACACGGTGATCATTAGAGAAACTGTCATTTTTCACTCCAAATGTTTCAGTGACATTTTCTCTGTAGACAACCTGGCTTACAAGACCCCCGAGTCTGTGCTGTGTGTATCATACATCAGATATAATGAGGCTCAGTCTTGGCCTCCCTCCTCAACCAGTTACCAGAATATTCGTGCAGCACGTATTATGCATAAAGAAATAAAGATTATTAATAATGAAGGTCTGGTTCTGATACCTCTGTGGCCAACATCTTCATCCCAGTCTGCATCTTTCCATTATGCTTTATGGAAGTGTTTCTCAACCTTGGGAACTTTAAGATGTGTGGACTTCAGCCCCCAGAATTCCCCAGCCAGCATGGGGAAATCTGGGAGCTGATGTCTGGCTGGCTGGGGAATTCTGGGAGTTGAAGTCCACTTATCTTAAAGTCCCCAAGGTTGAGAAACACTGCTTTATGCTATCTCCTTAATACCCATTTCTAATTATAATTTAGCTTAAAGAGATATAATTTGGTACATATTTATCTGATTTTCCATGACTTCTCCAATTTCTCCAACTTTATAATGCTTTCAAAACTTTTTGAAGTATGGGTGTTCCACTGGCCTGAATCTCTCACTTTCAAAATGTGGATTATAAACACTTTTGGTGGTCACTGAAACAACCAGGGAGTGTTGAAGATTATTCTTTTATAGTTTTTCCAGCCCACTCCAATCTGTAGATTCTGGGCAGCATACAACACAGCAAAGACATAAAAAAAGAAAATTAGAGACAGTATAAACCTGTCTTAATGTAATGCTTTTATGTGGCTCTCAAAAATTAGAAGATTTTTAATTTTTTAAAAAATTTAAAAAACATTAATTCACTTCAGAAATTCAAAGAGTTAATTTTTAAAATTCATTTTGCAAAAGAGACAGAGTTATGTCCTTGGCTGCATTCCTGCGAAATGCTTAACCCAGTCACCAAATGAACCTATATTCTCAGTTCACATGATACACCGAACCATGAATAAACCAAACAGCCCCAGTTTGAACAACATCTAAGCCACAAAACCCAAGTCAAACATACCTAACCCAACATTAACCAAGCACTGTTTAGGCTTTAACTGACCTGATTACACATGTTGTATAAACATAGCCAAGATTGCTAAATTCTAAACTTTGCAACAAACAGTTTTAAGTTTCAGTGCTCTGGGAGAATCTAATGAAAGCAAATTTATATTTGAAATTTAAGCACAAATGCAGATTGGGATGTTTCTAATAAGTCCTCGAGGACTGTGATGGGGTAGAGATGTAATAGATACATAATAAATAAATAATGAATATGTCGACACGTTGCAAATACATTCTCCCACCAATATCTAATGCTCAGCCCAGGACTTTGGAGAAACTTTTAAATAGACCAATAGATCTTTGGAGAAACTTAAATGTTTTCAAAAGTATGTATCAGAAAGAAAAAAACCACCGTGATTTCTGACCACTGAGATGTTGCACTGAAATTAGTGTTCGGTCTATACATGGGAAATCCTTTGGGGAGCAGTGATGTGGGAAAGAAAAGGCAAAGAGATTTTGAAAGGTCATTTCAAGGTAAAAACAATGGTTGTAAAATACATTCTTTCAACCCACAGGTACCCACCCTGCTATCCTCTAATGCAAGTTGTGTGGGGCGAGAGGGAACAGCAGGGAGAGATTAAATTCTTCTCTTCCACAAATGACAAGCCCATGATGGAGATTTCCACAGGGGCTTCCATTTTTTAATCAGAATTATTTATAAGATTAACCCCAGGTCCAACCTGTGAAATCCAGATTTATTGAGCATGAGTTGTGTTTGTGTGTGTGTAAGAAATAGGTGGAGCACAACAGCATTTCCGGGGCTTTAGAAGAAAGATGATGGCATAGGGGATCACTCCGTCTGAGCTGGAGTTTCAAATTTTCACCTTTGCCGTGCTATAACTTCAACGGATTCCTTAGGCACGCTTTGCAAAGGAATCCGTCTCTTCACCTCCTTGGAGAAATTATTGTGTTGCATCTCCTTTTAGATGAACAGGGAACCGAGGCTGAGCAAGAGAATAGAATCCCTATCAGTCGAGCAAAGACTCTTGTGTTATACGTACACAGACCTTATTTTCTTAGAAGAAATAAAGGAGAAACCTGAAAAAAGGGGCCGATCTGAAAGACGTTCGTAAGGATAAAAAGATTAATTGTTTATGTCCATAACTTGGCTTTACCCAGGAAAATTCAAGAGCAAAACCAAGAAAAGAAATGATTAAATTAAATAAATCTAAAGCATTCTGAAATAAAGGACTATCCTTTGTAACCAAGGACGTACGGCCACTGTACTTATATTTGTTTGTTTGTTTGATTATTTTTCAAATTTAGTCACCGCCCACCTCGCCCAAGAGCGACTCTGGGCGGTTTACAGTAAAACAAGAATAAATATGAATCCAAATACAATTAAAATGCAATATACGCCATCCACAAAAGCTTATTTGTCAAAATTGTCACAAAAGCTTTTGGGTGACTGGAGTCGTAACAGGACTTGTGTGCGACTCTTGATGTAAAATAAATAAATAAATAAATAAATAAATGGGGGGGAATCCCACAAAGAAATAAAATGTTAAAAAGCAAACAAATCTTGCCAAACTTGGTTGATTTTTTAAAAAGCCAAGTAGCAGCTATGTATGATGGAATTATAAAATTGTACAGTCTTTTGTAAGTTAAGTTTCAGATTACTGTACCCATGTAGTTTTCTTCACAGCAGTATGGAAGTGCTTGTTATTAATGTCTTCTGAGGTTATTCTTTTTTTTTCTTTTGCCTATTTACTTATATATTTATTTATACAATTTATAGACTTGCCTGCTTTATGGCAGTGTATCTGGGCCGTAAACAAAGATTAAAACCATCATAACAATTTATAACCCAGGACATTGCAGTTAAAACAATAGCCCTCAAAACGAAAACCACTCACCTGCTGTCAGCCTTGCGAGGTAGTCCAGACAGGAAGCATTTCCAGATGAACTGATTCTGCTTTATTGCAAGGTCACATGAACAGAATCTTGCAAGTCTGAAAGTACAATTCTCCCTCTATCTCCTTTACAGCCCAAGAAACTAGGGAGGGTCTCTTCTGAGCCTCTTGCCCCACCCACCTTCCTGCTGTGGGCTCAGTTGCCTCTTATCGGACTGTTCCCCTGGCTGTGGCTCTTGCCCTCGTCTCCCAAGATCATTCCCGTATACCATTACATCACCTAACTTCCAGGCCCAAATGCCTAGGGGAACCACCAGGCTGTCAATGACTTGTGAAAGGCTAACAGGGTCTGGGCCATCCAGATCTTTGGAGGGGTGCTATTCCACAGGACAGGTGTAGCCACAGAGAAGGCATAATTCCAGGGTCTAACAAGATGGCATTGTTTGATGGAGGGGACCTCTCCCTGCTAGACCTGGTGGGGTAGACAGAAACAATGGTGGACAGGCGGTTCCACAAAAAGCCTACTCCTATGCTAGTCTACTCTAGCATTCAGTCATGGGATTGTGTGGTGGTCTCCCATCCAAGTACCATCCAACCTTGCTTAGCTTGATTTACCTTGCAAATCAATAAACCTGGTTAGGTACAATCACTTGCTAGTGTAGTCAGTTCTAATGGAATCTGTAAATGTAACATCAGCATATGTAAATAGGAATTAAGAAGACGCACCAGAAATAGACACATGTAGAGAACTGCAGAGATGACCTTGGAAAAGATATGCGGAAACCACTAGCTAAACATGATTTAATTCCAGGAAAAGAACAGAACATTGAAAAGAAACTTTAAAATGATGTCAACTTAACTCTCTGTTGTAGAAGAGAGAGGGAAGGGGAAATGCTGTTAGGCTTTCAAGTTTCGGTTACTATAGCCTAGATCAGCATGCTGGCTGGGGAATTCTGGGAGTTGAAGTCCACACCACTTAAAGTTGCCAAGGTTGAGAAACACTGCTCTAGATCACGATGGGTCATCTTTTAAGTTTGCAAGACCCATTTTGATGCTAGAATCCTGATGTCCCAACAGGATTCCAGGTTGAGAATATTTGCTCAAATTGGGTGAAAACAAGCAGAAAAGGGAGATATATTCAGCTACAACTACAGGATTCATGCTGGCCCATGCTGTCCAATTTTCACTAGCTAATTTATAAGGTACAAATTGTTACAGAGGTGCCTTCAGGGCCTGACACTTTCATTCAAACTACAAAGGCAACACAATGCCACAGCACAGCAAGCTCTGCAATGTTGTACTGTTGTGTCATAAACTCTGTGGTATGTGTGGTGTGACATCACAATGCATATTCAAAAGTGGTGAATCTTGCAGCATAACGGTACAACGTTGCTGTTGTCATCTGTCCCCTGTGATTGCCTCTGAAAAGCTGTTCCTGTTTTAAACAACTGAGAGCTAGGAACATTTTAGAGGCTCCCATACCGTGTGGTGTAGTGGCGAATTCTGATGTTCAGGAATCCATCATCATCACAACCCTCATAGCCATGCCCTGTTGCAACAATGTCAATTATTTTCCCAGACAGAGTTACAGGGAGCTTTAGTTGCTACAACACAGTTCACTTGGTTAGTCAATATCCTTGTCAAATCTTCTTCCCAATAATTCTGGAAGCACGCTAACCAGGTCAAAGTCACTAATTTGGATATAGGAAATCTCACCCCCCTTCACTTTCTCCAGGAAATACCTGGTGTCCCATGAGCCCTTGTTCCAAAAGGGTATTGTGTAGGCATCATGAGCTCACTAACTCTTTCCCCATTGGCCAGCCAGCAGTAATAGGTGCTGCTTGGCTGCCCCAGCCAGTCAGGAGGGATGTTCTATGCTGACAAGCCTTGGAAGTATGTTCTGTGGATAGAAAGGCTTCTTTTTTTAGCCTCTCTTCCTCTCCAATTCTTTTTCTTGGAGGACCATTTAAGCCTACTTTATTTGGGCTGCAAAAATCTGGACAGTTACTAGATGATTGCAAAGGATTAGGTTTTTCTAAACTCATGGGTGCCATCTTGGGGTCATCCAGATTTTTACAGTCCAGTTATGGTAGGCTTAATCTAGACTCAGTTGATCAATTGAACAGGTTTTGGTGTTTCCACAATAGCATTAAGAGAGGGTCTCCCTGGGGCTAAATCTAATCTCTTTGGAGTTAGTTGAGTGGGATTAGAGTCCAGGAAATTTAAGATGAAGAGCTGTTGGGCTGTTTGGGGAGATATTTCCAGCTTTCCAAAGCAGAGTTCACCATTAGTAACATTAATGAAGCAAATTGTTTGAAACTGCAGGCTGCAACTTTGGCTATCGATAGAAAATGTGTGCAACTAATCACTGATGGCCAGTGAAGTAAGTTACTGGCAGTATTTGACCAACATGCTAAGCTTGATGGGTGTGAACGTTGGCTTCTTGTAGCGTTTTGCATAAACTCAGCCTGTTGGAGTAGCATGTAATTCAACCTATTGTACCAAGTCAGAAAATGGGTTAATGCAGAAATCAGGCGAAGAGGGTGGTGTGAAAACAGCTGTTGTCAATTCATTGAGAAAGGAGAGGTTTGTTCCTAATGCAGAAGTCAAGCTTTTTTTGAGGGGGGGGAATGAGGTGTGATGGGGGAGAGGAGAAAGTGGGGTGGGGGAGACGACTGCAGTGGTTCAGTTTACAATCCAGCTGTGCGTGCGCATTCTGATAAAGTCTTCACTGCTGCACCCCCCTCCCTGCACATCAAACTCCGTAATGCCTCAGCTCCCGTTAGGGAACTTTTATTGCACTTCCTTGGGAGAGAAAAAGAAATAAGTGGAGTGTCACATCCCACTCCACTCCACTCCACTCCACTCCACTCCACTCCTCTAGGGCAGACACTTGTGCCTCTCATGTATATTACTCTATGGCAGTGTTGTCCAAACTTGGCCACTTTAAGATGAGTGGACTTCAACTCCCAGAATTCCCCAGCCAGCATGGCTGGCTGGGGAATTCTGGGAGTTGAAGTCCACTCATCTTAAAGTGGCCAAGTTTGGACAACACTGCTCTACGGGCTTTTGAGCACCAACTCCCCAAAATAACATTTTAAATGGGTTATCTTTCTCCTGAACTGTAGCATGACAAAGGCCACGTAGAAATGTGAGCTGTGCTTGGAGCGTGAAGGGGGTCTTCTGAGATCTAAGTGGCGTTCCAGAGACCAGAAAACCAGAACTCAAATAGTGTGTGGTTTGTCAATCTTTCCAGAGGGAATGTAACGAGAGATGTTTGTCTGCTTTTCGAGCAATGAGAGATCCAGTAACGACAACAATAGCCGCTTCCATTTCTTCTTGAACTGCCAAAGGTACTTTGTTCTCCTTTTTCCAGTTAGAAAACGTCAAATCTGCCCCCTAAAAATAATTCTACAATTAGCCTTATTGACTAAATAAAGTCTGTAAGACGCTTCCCTGACTACAGCAGTTCTGAAGAATGAAGAATGTTATTCTAGTTTAGAGTTGTTGTAAACCTGGGAACCATAATATTCCGATAATATTCATTCCAAGTTGACCTGTTAGTAGGCATTTCATCTCTATCTCCCCAGTTTTCCTGCAAGTTGCCAGAGATCTTTACATTGTGTCCTATGTTCTGGGGGTAGGGGAAAATTATTTCCATGTTTCTTTTCAAAGAAGAAGAAAATGTCAATGAAATTCTGTAATGGTATGTGGGAATGAGCTTGGAGACAGGAGGAAGAGCCACAGGCTAGACAATGGTCAGATAAGAGGCAGCTGAGCCCAGAGAACAACTGTGGAGGTGGCAAACATCTCAGAAGGGACCCTTCCTAGCTTCTTTGACTGTAAAGGCGACGGGGGAGAGATGTGCTTTCAGTCTTGCAAGAGTCTGTTAATCTAACCTTATGATAAAGTTACAGCTAGTACTTCTGGGTGTGCTTCTTGTCTGGACTACCTCGCAAGGTTGACATATTCAAAGAGATGAGATGCAGTTATTGTATTGGTTGGTCAGTTGACTAATTTTCACAAATGTTTACCTTGCCACAGTTGTAGACTTCGCATGGCTCATGATCCTGACGCGTGAAGTCTAAAATCATAAAAACATATGAAACTGGACTGAAACCACTGTCTGTCTGTCTGTCTGTCTGTCTGTCTGTCTGTCTGTCTGTCTGTCTGTCTATCTATCTATCTATCTATCTATCTATCTATCTATCTATCTATCACCACCAAAGCTGGATTAAAAATATAGCAGCCATGGATCCAATACCTTGACTTCCAAAGGCTCAGAGGAACAGTCTTTAGCATTTCCCAAAAGGTTATTTAGTTATGTGATAAGTGAGCTGAGTGTCTCTGCGTGACCCAGTCCTGTCTTCCACTACACCATCACTGGACCTGCGTGGGTCAGCTTTCATTGACCTTGATGATCAATGGCACTTTGTCTGCCAAGGCCTGGATGCGCATGATCAAGGTGAAGAGGTGATGTCCCATCATTCTGCAGTTTTCACCTGCATTTGCAAAAGCCGGGAGAGGCTTCTGTAAAGCGAGGGAGCCTCTGCCAAGTATTGTACTGGCCTGAGAAGGTTGTAAGGGGGGAAGCAAAACAACAACAACAACAACAACAACAAGAAATGCACAATGTCAGTTTGCTCCTAGAAATGAGAGAGAGCTTTGCAAAGTGGCTTTGGGGAGGAGGTCAAGCCAAACCTTCTCTTGGAGACCTGTACAGTCATCCGGGGCTTTGCAGTGATACCCCGACACTCCATGCCATCTTGTTGATTTTGTACCCCATTGTGGCAGATGTTGCTGCTATTTGCAGCCTCTGTGACTTCTTATGCTACCATTAAATCCCAAGGGGAAGGTCTTGGCATGGAACACCTTCTAGGTAAATGATGACGTCGTGGCTTCCTCTCCTGGTCCTTTGCCTAGCAAAGCCCAAAGCAGTTGATAAGAAAACAGCATAAGCCATCTAAAATAAAACTGTCAAGCAACAAGAGTTCATATCAAAACAACAGCAAAATAACAAGACAAAAAGCAAAATAAAAGAGAATCTCGAAGACAGTTTAGTCTTTTAGGATGGATGGATGGACATCAAAAAACCATGGAAGATTATTTCAATACAGGATTACGGCAGTGAGATTACCATAGGCACAGAGATGGAAAGATTTGACATTACCCACTAGGTAGGAATAGCTGGTGAAGTTGACAGATTTTGCTGAAATGGATAAATTGACTTCATTGATGAGAGAAAAGGCATTATCTACATTTATTGATGACTGGACACCTCTTATGGACTTTTTGCGTAATAGTGAAAAGAATGAGCTTGTGATTTATGGCTTTGATGATTAGATAGGATAGATTATAGAAAGAAGAGTAATATGATGTAAATTGAGAGAGAGAGGTTAAAATATATTTGTACTTATAACTGCTGTGAAGAATATTGGAAAGCATTTCTTTATATCTTTTTTCTTTCTTTTCTATTTTTTCTTCAACTTCTTTTCTTCAAAAAGCACTTTTTGCTTTCTTTTTGCTTTCTTTCTTTTTTCTTTTTCTCCTACTTTATATTAGTTTGTGTTAGTTTTTATCTTCTCGTTTAAAAGTTTCAATAAAAATTATACATAAAAAAATAGAAGATGGTTTAGTCCTGGAATAGATTGTTCTCCTAGGATATTAGGAATCAGAAGTAGCCAGGCTGCCAAGTGATGGAAGGACATAGAGCAGGAAAAAATATATAGTTACATAACTGTTTCTGCCACCTTGCAAAAAGAAAATGCATTCAGAACATCTCCCCCACCCTAAAAATCTATAGAAATTCTAAAGCACCTTAAGAATAAGTTTTTAATTTTTGAGAAAGACTCTGTTGCAGGAAACAGTAAGTGGTGTGGCATTTGAAGATGGGTTTTTGACAATGTTAGCAGATGCAGTCTTGTAATTTTAAATGGTACTTGGTTGAGCCACTGGAATATATATATATATTGGAATATATATATATTGCACCAATGGAACATATATACCATATATATAAGATTAAGAGAAGACAAGAAATATAAATATCAACCTTTATACGTATTTCAAAATATACAAAAGAGAAAAATTAAGCATAAAATATATCTTCAACAGTACTAAAAGTAACAACAAACAAATAAATAATATAATACAAATATACCAAGACAGCAGGGAAGTAAGCAGTGAACCTAAAGGGAAAAATCAGAAAAGCAAAATAAGAAGAAGAATACTTCTCTTATACAGAGTTCGCCACCTGATCCAATTATGTTCACAGCCAAAAAGCAATCTCTTGTTAACTCTATAGTTAATTCTATTAAAGCTGTAGATCTTGCAAATATCCAACAATATATATATATATATAAAACAAGGAATGTATGTTATTTATTGATATATATATATCTCAATAAGTTTAAACTCAAGGTTTAGTCCTGGAATAGATTGTTATCCTATTGAGTTATATATATCTCAATAAATATCATACATTCCTTGTTCTACAGCCTTGGCATCTCTTTGCTTCTCCTGCTAAGATCTTAAATCACGTGCAAATGAACATGCTGGAATCTTTCAACCAATCCTGGCAATGTAAGAAACCACCAGGTTGTGTGATTGCTTGTAGTCACAGCTGCCCATGAATCGAACAATGGAAAACAGTTTTCTACATATGCCATCAGCTGCGCCTACAGAAAAATGCCTTGTATTCTGCACGTGTGTGAAAATTTGCTAGCTAGCATCAGAGAAAGCCTCCATCCTGTGATGTATAAATTATATCCAATCCCGAGCATGAACTGGATTTTTGCACAGCATCCTATGTTCCCTCCTTCCTTATTTGCTATGTCCTTTTTTCATATACAGGTAGTCCTCGCTTAACAATCATTTGTTCAGGGACTGTTCAAAGTTATGATGGTGCTGAATGAATGGTAGTTATGGCCAGTCTTCCAGGTTATGGCCGTTGCAGCGCCCCCATGGTCATGGGATCAAACTGTGGATGCTTGGAAGCCTGCTCACATTTATGACTGCTATGTGCGCTTCAACTTCCCCCACCTGCCTATCTCCCCCCATCTCTGCCCTTTTGGCTGCCCTGCACTCCACCACCACCAGCTAGCCCTGCTGCCCCCCACTGGCCCCACTGATTATTGCTGTCTTCTTCCTCCGGCTACTGATGAGGTGCACCTGGCTAGGCAGCTGCTGGCCCTTTGTGAGGCCCCATGAAACCTCTGCAATGCTGCGCGAGGCCTTCCGGAGGCCTCGGGTGGCCTTGCATGGCATAACGGAGGGCTCACACAGCATCATGGAGGTCTTGTGTGGCCTTGTGAAGGCCTCCTGAAAGGCCAGCGGCTGCCTCGGCTGGGTGCACCTCATCAGCAGTGGGAAGAAGAAGATGGTGAAAGTCATCTGGGGCCAGCGGGGGGCAGCAGGGGTAGGGGGTGGTGGTGGAGTGCAGGGTGGCCAAAAGGGCAGAGATGGGGGGCAGATAGGTGGGGGGGGGAGTTGAAGCAGAGGCGAGTGCAGCAGGGCAGGAGAAGCATGAGGTCTTGGCCTAGCAACTGCAACCTGGATTACCAAAACTGCCGTCACTAAGCAGTGCGGTCACATGATGCTTCACCTAACAACCGCTTCACTTAGCAATGGAAATTTATTTATTTATTTATTTGTTTGTTTGTTTGTTTATTTATTTATTTATTTGTCATATTTATATAGCTGCCCATCTCACCCAAAGTGACTCTGAGCGGTGTACAACAAATTCCCATCTCACTTAGGGTCATTAAGCGAGGACTGCCTGTATCCTGTATTATCTTGGAAAGGCAGCACTACGTTGCAATGAATTCCATTGGTTTCAGAAAGGTTGGCTTCCAAGCAATGCATTTATGACCGAGATGCTTGTAATCAGTTTAGTTATTTGGATACCGAAGGAGGACATCTTTCGCCTTATGAGACGACTATAGCTTTGGAATGCCCTCATCTGAATGTTCAGTCTTTAAACAGATGAGTCTTTGGCTGTTCTGCTTAATGTATGGATATTGGCATTTCAGCCTGGAGCAATCATTGCTCTTCAGTTGACATTTGAGTGGATATGATTGCATCACACAATCTTGGCAACTGCTACTGGGCAGGAACATGAAGCATGGTGTGGTGGTGGTGGTGACTTTTGGTGAAGGTTAAAGCAGAGTTTTTCAAACTTGGCAATTTTAAGATGTGTGGACTTCAACTCCCAGAATTCCCCAGCCAGCATCCTGGGAGTTGAAATCCATGCATCTCAAAGTTGCCAGGTTTGAAAAACACTGGTGTAAAGGACCAAGTTGAACTTTTGGGAAATTATTTGGCTGCCATGGAGTGAAACAATACTTAAGTCCTACATATAGGATGTTTTCAGGGGGTTCTCTCTTGCCCCCCATCTGTAGGGGATCCTTGTCAATTCATATATGCATCATCTGGGAGAGAGTTCCAACAGAACCCCAAAAGTTGTACTTTGGGTTGACATGTATGGTACTAAGTTGTTAAAAACCCATGCTTGGAAAAATGTAACATCGAATAGCAAATAAGTGGTATATTTTTAAGACCATGGTTTGTGATTACTTTTATTACTTATCATGATTCTATCAAGCATTACATCTTATTTGCCATGTATAGGATATATAGTGTGGCAGGCTATTTTTTATGACAGGTAATAACACTCATCTGGACTTTCAAAAAGCAGGATAGGAAAAGTATTGACACTTTTGAACTTTGGTGTTGGAGAAGATTCCTGAGAATATCATGGACAGCCAAGAAAACAAACAGATAGGTCATCAAACAAATCCACCCAGAGATATCACTTGGAGCCCAAATGACCAGCCTCAAATTATCCTACTTCGGACACATGTGAAGGCTTAGCTCTTTGGAGAAGAATCTAATGCTGGGAAAGGTGGAAGGAAAGAGAAGAAGAGGATGACCAGCAGCAAGGGGGATGGACTCAAGTTACAGGGGCAACGGGGGGGGGACCATTGGAAGACCTGAAGGACTAGGTTAGGGACAAATCATCATGGAGAAAATCTATCTATGTGGTTGCTAAGAGTTGATGCTGACTTGATGGCACGTAGTCAGTCCATCAAATCAATCAATAACACTCCTCTATGTTGGCACAGACAGCTGTTCTTGGAAGAGTCCAAAGTGGTGTGAAAGCATAAATGCATCTTTTTTTTTTTTCTACCCACTGTTATAAAATCACTAAATTGGATAGGGTATCAAAGGTAATCTGACCCAGTGTTACTCAATCTCAGCAACTTTAAGAAGTAGGGACTTCAACTCCCAGAATTCTCCAGCCAGCAATTCTGACATTGTATTTGAAGTCCACACTTCTTAAAGTTGCTGAGGTTGAGAAACATTGATCTAACCCATTCCCTGTGGATGCCAGTCATACTTAAAAGTTGACCATCCAGCCACTTTAAAAGTCTCTATCCAGGAAGACTGATCATTAATTAATTTGCATTTCAGAAACATTGTCTTAGTTCAAATTTATTTCTCTTTTTCCAGAAATGTATAAGGTCCTCCATCTTAAACAAATAACTCTGTGCAGCTCACAATGCAAGAGAATAAAAACAACATAAGAACAAATAATATAATAAATAGAAAATGCAAAAATACCAAAGCTGGGGCACCTTGAGCATCGTCTTCAAAATCTGGCTCCATTAACAGTCTGGCCTGTGGGAAAAACCAGGTTTTTACTGCCTTTCAGAAGGTCCACAGGTTTGGGGCATCCAGAGCTCCGGGGGAGGCTGTTCCACAGAGTGTAGGGACAGAGAAGGCATCTGCAGAGACTGTTTCACTGATGAGGCCTGGCGCATGGCTAATCTGCCAGATTTGGTGGAATGAGGAGAAACCCCTGGAGACAGGCGGTCCCACAAGTCACTTGGTCCTGTGCCATGTAGGGCTTTCAAGGTGATCACCAGCACCTTGAATTGCACCCAGAAGCTCCCTGGGAGCCAGTACAGCTTGCACAGCAGAGATGTCACAGGAGTGAACCTCGGTGCGCCCAGCACCGTGTGAGCTCCGGCATTCTGGACCCGCTGAAGCTTCTGAGTGGTCTTCAAGGGTCGGAGATGATCAAATGAAGCTGAGGCTCCTTTTCACATAATCTGAGCAACTGAAGGCAAACCTGTTGTGTCATTCAAGTGGCAACTTTTGAGGCCTAGATCAAAAAGCACTTGCGTGGGGTGGACATACTAAGAAAAAAAACCTTCCTCTGGGTGCCTTCACCATTCACACCGAAACCGACAATATAAACCCTTCAGGAGACATCTTTTGATTCTTTCCCCTTGTAGAGCACACTATCATTTGTACCACTGTTGCAGATGGTCTTGGAACATTTATCCCATTAATGGTGTAGCGCAATCCATTAGAACGAAAGAAAGAGGTTCTCAATTAACCCGGAGGTTAGGGTTAATAGCGTTAATAATAACCATTATTAAACTATTCTTAAAACTGGTGCTATATTCAGATTTGCTTGCAGAGGACAGCCCTGGTGCTGTTGATTGAAAGGCCAAAGACAACTATTCATTTCCTCTTGACTGGATATACTTTTTTTAATGGGAAGGAACGTGGTGATGAAGGAAATGGAAAATATAGGAGGGTTCTTGCTGGAGACGATCAAACTGGCAGCTATAAAAATTGGATAAATACAATAGATAAATAAAAGGATATTGTTGGATCTGCCATCAAATTTTCTCCTGAGACAAGTGCCCCGCTGTAATGGTGTGTGGGAATGACCTTGGGAGGCAGGAGGAAGAGCTGCAGACTAGGCAATGGTCAGATAAGAGGCAGCTGAGCCCACAGCAGGAATGGGAGTGTGGAAAACGTCTCAGAAGGGACCCTCCCTAGTTTTTCGGACTGTAAAGGTGAGGGGGGAGAGATGCACGTTCAGACTTGCAACATTCTGTTAATGTCATCTTACTATAAAAGTTAGAGCTAGTATTTCTGGTTGTGCTTCTTGTCTGGACTACCTCACAAGCTCAACATCAATCTTGCAAATCTGAATGTACCTCTGTCCCCCCTTGCCTTTACAGTCTGAGAAACTAGGGAGGGTCCGTGGCATAATTCAAAGTGTTTGAAAGGGGTGATGGCAAGGTATGGTCCAAAAAGTCAGTATGGCAGCCACAAAGGAGCACTCCAAGCTCCACCCGTTTTTTGTGTGTAACACAGGCAGAGCTTTGATCATGTCACCATGGCCGCCATCTTGACATTTTGGATCATATCCTGCAGAAACCCCCCAGAGTGCGTGAATATTCATGACCCCCATAATGTGACATGTTGCCCTTGCTTTCCCCTTCAGAAACCCGTGGATGGGGACTTCATGGGGGCAGGGGGGTCAAATAGCTTCAAGTCAATATGGATCAGTGTTTCTCAACCTTAGCGACTTGAAGATGTATGGACTTCAACTCCCAGAATTCCCCAGCCAGCAAGGCTGGCTGGGGAATTCTGGGAGTTGAAGTCCATACATCTTCAAGTTGCCAAGGTTGAGAAACAATGATCCAGATGATAACTGCATAAGAATGGTGCCATCTTTAAGCCTATGAGGATGGTTAAAAAAGTGAAGGAAGGCCCTTGCGCAGAGGTGCACTACATCTGCTTAAAACAAAGTCCGTTAAAGTTCCATGTGTGACTTGTTTAAACACATCAAGTAAAAATCTAGTGACTGTATCTGAACAACAGGCTAAGCTCTATGTTGCCTTAGATTACTGGAGGGGGGGCTTAGTGCCAATTCAGCTTCTTGATTAGTGTACAGTTCAGGGTAATTGTGTAAACCAGAACATCGTAACCAGGTAAAGTGTTATGTGAAGGCAGCCACTGGCGTGGGGACAAAGCTTCCAGAGAAAGAAAGAAAGATGCACATAAATATTTTATTCAGGTTGAGCTTGACTCCTGGTCACAGCCTTATTGTCAACAATATGAAAGTGATTTATCATTGCCCTGGGATTTCCTCGTGGTCTCTCTTCCAGATGCTAACCAGCAGTAACTCTGTTTAGCTTTCTAGTTTAGCCAAGGTCGAATAATACAGTCTTGCCAGCTTCCGTAGTGTTGTGAGTCGCGGGGGAGGGGAGTGTCCCCCTTCCACACCCTCCCAAGCATCCTATCTCAACCCCGGGAGCGTGGGACTCCAAATCCCATCCCCCTGACCCACCCGGGTGGGGAAGGCGGGAGTTGCAGTCGCTGATCCTCGCGGGGCCAAAGTTGCTTCGACAAAGCCTGCCGCGAGCGGGATCGCCCGCTCCTTCTCCCTTCCTTCTCCTTCTCCTTCCCTCCTTCCCGCTCCCGCCCCCGGGCGCTCCCTCCGCCCCCGCCCGGGAGAGGGTCGGTCCCGGCAGGCGAGATGCGCAGCCAGACCCCCTGCCCCGCTCCTCGCGCGCAGCTCCGGCCCGGCTTTTCGCTTCGCCCGGGCGCCTTTCCGAGGCTCCGGCGGGCAGGAAGAGCCGCAGCCCCCCGCAGCGCCCGGCGGCTCCCCACCGCTCTGCGCAGCCCCGCCGAAGCCGCTCCGCCGCCGAAGCCCCGCCACTCCTCTTCGGCTGGGCGGCCGGAGCGCGGCCCTCCGAAGTCTCCGCCAGGCGCGCCCGCCCTCCGGAGGTAGAGGCGGCGGCGGCGGCTGGCCGCAGCGGGGCTTTCCGGCGGCGGCGCGAGCGGGCGAGCCCGGAGAGCGCGGGGCGGTCGGGCGAGGGACGATGCACCGGGATCGCGGGAAGAGGAGGGCGCGGCGAGCCACGCCGGCGCTCCGGGACCTGCTGCGTTGACGCGGACGCGGAGGCATGGCTTGGCGTCGGGGGCGCTCCCCGATGGGATTCCTCGCGTGTCAAGAGCCTCTCCTTTTACTGCTCTGCGCAAACTTCTTCCCCGGTAAGGAGGGCGGCGCGGGGGCGGAGGTGCGTTCGCTGCCGGAGGAGCCCTCTTCCGAAAGGCGCTCCGTGTGCCTCCCCTGATTCTTCCCCACCCATCCCCGGCACGTTCGTGTTGGATGCGTTCACACAACCCGCGCAGCGGACTGGCCGATGCAGCCCCTTGGCCGCGTTCGCACGTGATGGTAACAGAATTGAATCCCGCGGGGTGGATGTGCCCGGCGCGGTAAGCTTCCAAAAGCTCGCCAAGGTTAAAATTACCAAGCTTCGCACGTTGTGTGACTGCAGTCGCTAGGTAAGGAAGAGACCTGGAGCAAGCGTGTTGTGTGAACGCAACCCATTGTCGGAATGATAAACATGTTAAATATGGTGTCTGGCCTGATCAAGGTCCCTGGGCACTAGAACCCGTGCTTTGGTGCTTATATCTCTCCTCCTCCCAACCCAGCCACCCCCATCCCCTGTTGCTCCTCACAGCACAATAATAACAACAGCCCTGTGAGGTGGATTGGCTTGAGAGGTAACAGAGTGGCCCAAGGTCACCCCAACTGCTCATCAAGAGACCGGAACTAGGTTCTCTCCAACACAAGAAGATGTGTCTCACCCTACGCATGTGGGGCTTTTCCTGAAGGAAAACAGGGCTGCCTGCAAGGGGTGGGGTGGGGGAATCTCCCGTTTTTATCCTCAGGGAGCCCTTAAGAGAGGCAGGAGGGAGATCCGTGGCTGAGCCAAGGGCATCCTGTATCTGAGCAAGGAATTTGGGTGGGAAGATGCTCCACCATGCACACCTTTCAGCCCAGCTTCCTTGAGGTTCACCAGAAGGAGATTCCCATGCACTTCAGGCCAAAAAATGCTCCTCTATGGAATAATGATAAACTGGGGACTGTTTGCCTGTATCCATACAACACTCTTAACCAGCTCATTAAACACTCGGTGGGTGGCACTTTGATTAACATTAACCTTGGTCCGTTGTTTCTCCCCCTGTAGCTTAGCTCGTAACGCACCTGTTTAGCAAGCACAAGCTGGATTCAGTGTAGTGTGCACACTCAGAAAACGGGTGAAGTTTCAGCACGTTGTGTGAACATGGCTTCTGAATGCAAAATGTTCACTTTAAGCCAGAGAGACTGTCTATCCATGGTTCCTCGTAGACCAGCCTGGAATCAGTCAGAGATTGGGGGACAGGGGCTCCAGATGTTCTGGCCCACAGGGCATTTAGCAGCATCCTTTGGCATTTGAGGCAATGCCATGGAAGTAGAATGAATTCCCATCAGGAGCTCTGATTCATTCGAATTTCAGGTAAACTCTGAGGAAGAGGTGAGCACAGTTTGGCTGGAGGACTCGCGCTGCCTTCCTTCGTCAGGAGATTTTTCAAATATGCTTATTAGTTTGCATGACTATCACTTTATGGGGTCATTCAGACAACAGGGGTGTTTACCAGGCTTATGGGTCATGGCCTGGGGAGGCTTAGAAATTTTTGGACTCATTCTGTGGTTCAGGTGGCATTGTTCTTTGTATCCAGCACAATGGCTGGCAAAAGTCTCCTGCATCAGAGCATGCACAGAGTTCCCTTACTGTGGAGGGCAGAGGGAATGGCCTTGAAGGACCGGAGGAAAAACTGCTACCCAGGCAATGGTCAGATAAGAGGGGCTTGAGCCCGAGCCAAAGAAATAACTTGAGAAAACATCTCAGACAAACCCCTCCCTAGTTCACACGGGGATAAAGGGAGGGAGGAGGAAGCACATTCAGACTTGCAAGATTCTGTTTCTGTCGCTTTACAATAAAAGTAGTCTTGACCTTCATAGTACTGGTTTCTTAGTCTGGTCTATCTTGTGGGGCTGACACTTAGGTTGCCACTGGATAATTGCAGAGCAGCTGGGAAAAGCCTCCCACCCCAGAGCCTGTGCAGAATTCATTTGGCATTGAAAAGAAAG
Organism: Python bivittatus; assembly: GCF_059951505.1. NCBI lineage: Eukaryota > Metazoa > Chordata > Lepidosauria > Squamata > Pythonidae > Python > Python bivittatus. Next base: position 98,321,113 of record NW_028277098.1, on the reverse strand, counting down.
CCTCATCTCTTTCAGACCTAAGGCATTAGCACCTTCCACAGGCAAAGAGCATATTAAGAGCGCAGGATGTAACCCTAACCTGGGACAGGAATTTCCCCAAACCTGGGGCACCCTAAATGGCACCCACGGTTCCCATCTTCCCCAGCCAACATGTCCCATGAATGCAGACTGAGTTGCTTCCCTCCGGCTGCAAATTTATGAGAAGGGAAGACTTAAGGACCCACACATCTTTTCCTTTCTTTGCTCCAGCCTCCCTTAACCCGGTTTGTTGCTATTGCAAGCATGGCTTGCACCATCACAGAATACCCGTAGATTTGGAATATTCAGAAAATAAAGGACCAGGAGCCCATTTGGCTGGGTCTTTATCTTCAAAAGCAACTGCAGAATAGAGATACCCATAACATGGAACAATCTGTTCTTGTTCCAACCCTTTGCTTTCTCCTCTGAGCCAGTTGCCATCAGGTTAACATCTCGAGTGTCGAGGCGGGTTCTGAAGTCTATAGTAGCCGGGGAATATCACCAGCCTTCCTGGTTTTCCAGACATTTATTTCTTCTTCCTCCCTCCATTAATCTTTGAATGTAACCTGTCCACGAAATCCTTTGCTGATGCAGCAGTAACAGCTGGGGTAAAAAGGGGGTCCCTGGGGCCTGCGGTCTGTTTGTTCTGGAGTAATCTCATTAGCTTTAATGAGATGGCTTTTCCAATGCAAGCCCAGCCCTTGGAGTAGTGTTTCTCAACCTTGGCGACTTTAAGATATGTGGACTTCAACTCCCAGAATTCCCCAGCCAGCCATGGCTGGCTGGGGAATTCTGGGAGTTGAAGTCCACATATCTTAAAGTCGCCAAGGTTGAGAAACACTGCCTTGGAGGAGTGAGCTCCTGTAACAGGAAAAACTAACACATTTTATTAGAAGGCTTTAGTTCACTAGACGGATGTGAGTCGGAAAAAGGCGCTACCGTACCAGACTCCTCCTGATTTCCCCCTTTGTATTCAGGGCTTGTACGGATAATCTGGGCTTGCACTTTTAAGGGCTGTTTTTTGTTTCTTCCGGTGCCTTTCATTTTTGCCTCCGGGCTGCAAAAAAAGGAAACGTGTCGCCTCGGCAGTTTCTGAGCAGGCAAGGCAGGGCTTTGAATATTTATTTACATTGTCCTCCCTCCCAAAAGGCACATCGGAGACCTTTTTTATGAGAACAGCAGCTGCCAGAAACTTTTCAAGTCATGACGAAGAAGGTGGCTTGGCCCAAGAGCTGAAAATGCAGTTGAGGTCGGTAGGAAGGAAGGAAGAAGGAAGCTGGGCTGAGTGTGAAGACTGAGTGTGAAAACGCATTGTGAAGAGTGTGAGGGAGCCTGCGTGGGAAATCCTTCTTTGCTGTTCCAGATTTGCTCTGATCTTGTCACTTCTCTCACACTTCCCACTTGCAAAGACCTGTTCACTTTTGGCCAACAAAGACCTAGTAGTTACCTTCTCCTTATTTTGTGTGAGCTTTTCAGCATGCTGGATGAGTCTTGAGAATGGATTTTTGTAAGGAACGGATGAATTTGGCTCCCACCTTGATGCTACAGCTGGAAAACCTTACCAAAACGACACATGTCACAACTTACTTTTGCGGGGTGGGTGAGGATGGATTATGGTCCTAAAGCTAGGCGACTCTGTAGCACCAAGGAAGCTGTTGTACGTTGTCTTTGCGTTGCTGTCTCATTACGCCTTCACACTCGGAATTGGCTGCCAGCGTCAGTAGCCACAACCGTTTTAGGCTAAAGAGAGTGACAAATATCGACTGGATCTTTCCAGAGCATGGCAAGGATCTTCTCTGGACCCTGTGTTGATTTTCAGGTGCTCCTCAAGCAACTGAAATTGTGTTATTTGGGGGGATGGTTCAGATAACAGCACTTCGGATTGCTGGCTCTCAGTGGGGAAATCTCACCTTAATGCTTTCTTGTCTGTAAAGCAACAAGTGGGCCTGGGAGGAGGGCTTTTATCCAAGGCGGGTGGGATTTGTTATTTGGCAGAATTGTCACATTCACCCACCTTATTTCAGACTTGCAACAGAACTACTTTGCAGATCAAGGTACAGCCCCAGAAGAACTGCTCCATGTGCAACTTGGATTTTTGATTAATTTACTATGATATTTAAAAGGAGCAGAATTAATGAATCAGTAGCCCATCTTCGCAGCTTTTTGGATGTTTGGGATTACATATCCCATCCCTCAAATAATTTCTCCACTTTCTGAGACATATGCCTTTCCCGTAGCTGCACCCTTCCAATAAATGACCAGTTCATACAACTCTGTAAGCTTTGGAGCTTACCTGAAACTAAGATAGTTGCACTAAGCCAAGATTGTTTAAACCATGGTTTGTTGAATAAGACAAGGTGGCGAGGATCAGACATCGCACTAAGCCAAAACAAAATAAACCACTTTTAGGGCTTAGTAGTGGGTTCCCTAATAGGGAGTCCATCAAGATCCCACTTCTCCCTTTAAAAGAAATACGACTAGCCATGTTCACCATAATGAACAGTTCCCCCAATGATTTCAAAATGGGTCCACTTGCCCAAAAGCTGGGGAGTCTTGGCTTGGTACAGTATCTGAATCCAGCCTGTTTTTCAGCCCAAAGTTGGTGCTTTATTTTGAATAACTGGGATGTAGAGTAGCTTCAATAGGTAAAAAAATACTTAATATAGAAAGAAGAAACTTTAATTTTATTAAATTAAATCATTGTCTGCCACAGTGGTGTCTCCAGCTGCAGCAATAGCTGCCTAGCTGTGTAAGATGTATGATATGTATAGATCATATGGATTTCTAATCTGCTTTCTCTGCAGCATTTGGCCATGTAGAAACACGAGCACATGCCGAAGAACGTCTCCTGAAGAAACTTTTCTCTGGATACAACAAATGGTCCAGGCCAGTTGCTAATATTTCTGACGTTGTCATTGTGCGTTTTGGATTATCCATTGCACAGCTTATAGATGTTGTAAGTATGGCTGGAATAAATTCTATGAGTCTGTTTGGTTATCTGGGAAGGGGAGGAGATCATCTTTCTTCTTCTAGGTCTGAATTTCTATATGGACATTCTCACAAGAACCAGAAATCCAAACGTGGAAGTGCCAAATGAGGGTCAGAACATCGGTTAGAAAATCAGTCTAGAATTGGTACAATTCAACATCTTGATGAACACAGCATCCACAGCATATTTTCCCAAAAAGTATTATTAAAAAATAAAGATGGGCTCCAGTTGAGTTGGATTCTTGGTAGGATCCATGCAGTTTTCTTGACAGTGTTGTGGAAATGGCTTGCTACTGTCTCCTTCTGAGATGTTCTCCAGCTTCCCAGTGTAGTCGTCATCCCTGGAACTCCTGGGTGGTTCTCCATCCAAGTACAATGATCTGATCCTACTTAACTTCCAAGATCAGTGAAGTTCAGCTTGGTCCTCTAATCCCAGGTATCTTTTCTGGGCCTGAATTTCTTTGGGGAAAGAAAACGAATAGAAGTACCTTTATACCTAACAATAAACAGAATTCTTGTAAGTTAGTGTGTTTTTAAAAAGGGAACCCATAGGTAGAACTATGGCTGATAGATGGCTAGACAGTTGAAATTTAAGAGGATGAGTTTTCTTGTTGGGAATTTCCCCAAGGTTTGTAGCTGGCTACTGCCAGGAAAAGCAGCCTGATCTAGGGAATCAATTCTTATATTAACATTTTTACATGTAAAATACAGTTGGAGGCAACTGTCTGTCATTGACAAGAGGCACAGATGTGGTTCGCCTTGTATTCAGAGGCCTTCTGAGGTACTGTAATAAAAGAAACTGGCTGGGTGCTTGATTTAGAAAGATGTCCGTCCATCCAGGAAGAAGACAAAGGAAAACTGAAGTGGTCAAGAGCATTTGGGGGAGCGAACTGGACGGATGTGTGTGGGGGACAACGTCACTGGTTTGCTTTCTCGTCAGTGTCTGTTTCCATGTTCTCCAGGGCAGCCGTTTTGTGAGAGCGCCTGTGACATAGTCTCAGTTCCAAATGTGTCCAACGGCCCCCCAAAAGTTTTGGAGCTTTTGCAGAAAGTCATAGTTTTAATAATTGAAAATTGATGGAATTGACTGCTGATCGGCTTTCAAGTAAAGGCTGCAGATTAATTATGCAACCGAAATGACATGTCATGCGTAATGCATGGTGCTAGAAAGCGGGAAGCCAGCATTTTCATTTGAAAACACGTCTGGCTACCTGAAATTAAAAAAAAAAAAAAAGAATAAAGAAATCTCCAATGAAATTTTCCAAGCTTAGATTGTGGTATCAGCTGGGATGACCAATCGCTCAGATGTAATAACAGTGGTGCAGTTGCTGTGATTAAATTATTTCTCAATGGATCATAGGAAATTTGGCTTCCCTGTGTATATTTGGTATAAACAAGAAGGGGAGAGAACGGGAGGGGAGGGAAGGGAAGGCGAGGGAAGGGAAGGGAAGAGAAGGCGAGGCATGGGGAGGGAAGAGGAGGGAAGGGGAGATAAGGAGGAAAAGAAGAGGGGGAAGGAAAGAAGAAAGGGAAGGGAAGGGAAGGGAAGGGAAAGAGGAGGAGGAGGAGGAGGAGGAGGAGGAGGAGGAGGAGGAGGAGGAGATAATCTGGGGTGCTTTTGGTACTCCACAGGCTGAGGTTTATTGACACTGTGTGTGTGTGTGTGTGTTTTAATGGTGCACAAGGGAAGAAAACCTTGAGATAGCCAAGAACTCATTCCGAAGGACTGCTCCATTGATCTTTGCACAAAGTTGCTTTGTCATTTATTATGTATAAGAAGTTGAGTAACTGGGAAGTGAACTGGGAATGGTTTCAGAATTTTCACATAAACGCATGTGCAGCGTTCTTCTCTGTGTTGAAAAAACAGACAGAAAGGGTGTCTGTACAGAATAGCTGTAACTGCATGTAAAGTGAAGCACATTCAAGAATATCAATTTAAATGTGGTCATCCATACCATGGCCTCTGCTGGACTGTAACAAATGGGCATTGTCAGGAAATTCAAGCGGTTTAGAATTCTTTTCCTCTGAGAAATTCTGATGGCTTGGGGAAAATAATCCTCATTTTCATCTCTTCTTTTTTAAAATAAAAAGGAATAATGAATTTAGGCATCTATAAATGCCCGAAATCAATCTTTTTTAGCCTGAACAACCACTTAGATATGTGGATTTCAACTCCCAGAATTCCCCTGCCAGTCTGGCTATTGTTGGAAATTCTGGGAATTGAAATGTACTCATCTGGAACTGCCAGCATTTGCGAAGGCTGCCCTAAACAAGATTTCTGGTACAGATATTTCTAATATTTTCTATAATATAGAGCAGTGTTTCTCAGCCTCAGAAACTTTAAGATGTGTGGACTTCAACTCCCAGAATTCCCCCAGCCAGCATGCTGGCTGGGGGAATTCGGGGAGTTGAAGTCCACACATCTTAAAGTTGCCAAGGTGGAGAAACATTGAGGTAGAGAGTGAATAAGTTGAAAATTGGCTCTTGTTTTTACGCTTTTCAACCTTTGTTTAATGCAGGGGTTCCTAAACTTTTTGCCATCACACCTCCCTTTAGTGGAATCTTAATGTACACACCTCCCCTAAAAATCCACAGACCCAAATGAACACAAATGAACAATGAAAACAATACAGTGAAACTTTGGGAAAGGTAGATTTATGGTACAATCTACAACTAAAAGGTTCTTCACCTCTGCAACTCTGTTTGCACCTCCCCAAGGGAGGTAAACCTCACAGTTTGGGAAACTTCCTCGTGAGATGGGCAGTGTCTAAATTGGAAATATAAATAAACTGAATAAATAAACCCTGGTTTAATGCAACCCTGATTAAACATTGATGGTGTTATGGAATGTTCATGAACATTCTAACTGTGCGGTAAAGTTGGCAGCAGTTAATATGGGCTGAAGTTAGATTTTCACCCATCTTTCAAACTCAGTGGAGGTGTTTATGATTCATAGGCCCAACCTTGGAGACATCATATAGGTGGGGGCAAGAAGCAGCACCTTTTTTGTGGTTGCCATGGAGATTTGGATTTTTTTCCCCTTCTTTTCAGAATGACAAATAGACAATGTTATTTCTCTTCGGGAAACCCGGAAAAACAAACTTCTTAACACTGGAGAATATGGATCACTTTACTTGTTTTTGTCCTGACCTGAAACATTTTGTGTAGCGTGGTGCCAATATTGTGGTCGGCTGAGTCTTTGTCTCTAATTCAGTCTCCAGAAGGTCGTTAAACAACTTTGCTGTTTACGAAGTAAAAATAATTTCCACTTAAAGGTTGTGGAACATCATGCCTCCTAACTAAATTGACAGAGTGGAAATGTTTTCTTTATTTTTTCCCCAGGCTATGTTTGTCCAATATTCCCTGAATCATCATCATCATCATCATCACCATCACCATCATCATCATCATCATCCCATTATATACATATCTAAGATAAATTCTGAAAACATGCCTTCACTGGGATACACCTTTACATAAAGTAGTACTTGCTAATCTCCTGCCCATAAGTACTGTAGTGACTGGGGATGATGGGATTTGAGCACAACCACAGGGTATAATGGGGGCTGGTACTCTGCCCTTCTTCTACCCTTCTTCTGCCCTTGTATCTGAAGTGTCCCCATTTGTTTTCCATGCAAATGAGGGGTCCAAGTGATTGATTCTCCTCCTGTGGAAGTCCTTCTCTGCCTAAATCAAATTGAGTCAAATGTTATTATTACAGTCAAAGGCCAGCCAGATAAAATGTTTAATGATGCTGAGCAATTATGGAAAACCACAGATCACTTTTCAGAAAATACACCAGGATGAGTAACACACACACACGCACACACACACACACCCCAATCTAAAACTGCTCCAAACAGACAAGATCAAAATTAAATTACGATCAACTAACAGTCCAATGCATGGACTATTTCTTATTGCATGCTGGACTCTGTGCAACATGGAACAGAGCAAAGTAGTTTTTGTCTAATGGCAGCAGAGAAACATAAAGTTGCTTTGACTAACCTGGAAAATGCAACAAGAGAGATAAGGTGTAACTGGGGCAGTAACCTCTAGTTCAGTGTTGTCCAAACTTGGCCACTTTAAGATGAGTGGACTTCAACTCCCAGAATTCCCCAGCCAGCATGGCTGGCTGGGGAATTCTGGGAGTTGAAGTCCACTCATCTTAAAGTGGCCAAGTTTGGACAACACTGCTCTAGTTTGTACAGACAGAGAGCATCTCCTATCAAGGATGCTTCAAAATCTGCTCAGTTGGTCTGCTGAAAGAGGTGCACCAAGTCTTTTTGCTTTATAAATACTTTCCTGGGTCCCTGTATAAAGAAACCTAGCATGCCAAGGAGAGGATTGTCGTAGGACTTAATCCAGTTTTCTGTAAAAAGAGTTACATATATCTGGTGATTCCCCTCACTTCTTATTTAATAATCCAGCAGAAACTATCCACTTGAACACTTGTTATGGAAATTGCATATTTCTGTGTTTTACTCTGCTATATTTCATTGCATTTTTGGCTAAGAAGAAAAGCCTGTTATCATTTACCCTGGCATGGCCATCTTGAGTTTTAGGAAAGGATGAACCTGCTTCCATATTTTTATCCTTCTTGTTCCTCTAACCTTGAATTTCCATCCCTGATTTTCTGTTATTATTCCAAAGCACCCCCAGTATTACTGGATCTTCCGCTCCCTAATGAAGAGATTGAATCTCTCAGATGGATCTCAATCAAGATTGGCCTTTATCTAATCACAAACATGCATTGTTTAAAATTTTCCCTCAAGAGTTTTGTTAAATGCCCAGATCTCAATAAATATTTTATCTAGCCCTGGATCTGCCTTGTGTGAATAGCTCAGCCTCTTGATGACCACTGAATGTTCTCTTTGCTCGAGTTTCTATAATTTGCTTTGTTTGCAATCTCCTATTGATTTAAAACTTCCCCAAGTCCAAGAAATGCACAGTATGCTATAGGGAAGAGGGCGTAGTAAAGTAAAGAGTGAGAGATGGCATTTAGGCAGAAAAAAATAGATGCACAGATACAAGATAGGTGGTACTTGGCTTAGCAGTAGTACTTACGAGAAAGATTTATGGGTCTTGGTAGACCGCAGATTAAGGATGAGCCAGCCATATGATGCAGCTGCCAAAAAAGCCAATGCAGTTTTGGGCTGCATCAATAGAGGTAGAGTGTCAAGATCATAAAAAAAGTTAGTACCATTCTATGCTGCACTGGTCAGACCACATCTGGAATACTGTGTCCAGTTCTGGTCACCACTATACAGAAAGGTTGCTGAGGAATTGGAAAAAGTGCAGAGGAGAACAACAAAGATAGTAAGGCGCTTGGGGGCTAAATCCTACGAAGAGCAGTTAAAGGAACTTGGTATGCTTAGCTTAAAGAAGAGAAGGCCAAGGGGGGACACGGTAGCCGTCTCCCGAAACATGAAGGGATGTCTGAGGGCAGAAGGTATGGATTTAGTTTCTGCAGCCCTTGCAGAGGATAAGGCAAGAACCAATGAGCAGAAGATTCAGAGACAGAAAACCCGAAATGAGGAATTTCCTGACTGAGAACTATCAGGCCATGGGGCAGCCTGCCTCCTGAAGTCATGGGTGCTCCATCACTGGAGGTTTTCAAGAAAAGACTGGACTGCCCTTTGTGCAGAATGGTGTGAGGATTGCTGGACTGGGCAGGGGATTGGACTAGAAGACTTTCAAGGTCCCTTCCAAAGCTATGATCTTTGATATCTATGACATCTCTTGATCCTGGAATTTAAAATAAGGTATCATTGCCTTTCACCTTGACTGCAAGTGCTGAATTTCCCTAACACCATATGTGGCTGTTGAAATGGGAGCTTTGCAGAGCATTAAAGGAGCCACATCCTTTGGAATGATCCAGCAGTTACTTCAAGGTCTGTCTCTGGTTCTCTGTAGGCCCACTTGCTTAGACCATGCTTCCTCTGGGACTGCCGGTGAAGCACATTGGGGGGAGGGGGGGCGCAGAAGGGGACAGCTGAATGAGTTTTTCTAGGAGATGTAGCTGTTTCCATATCTTTGGTTCTTTTGGATGAATGGAATGGACCATATTCAGACTCAGCAACATTTTCTCCACTCCTAGAATTCACCATCTCTGATGATACTAGTGGAATTTGGCAGCAGGACATCAAATAGTAAAATCTGTTTTATTGTTCCCCAGCAGATTTTTTTCTTTATACACTTCTTAATTTATTTTAAACCTGAGATGTGAAGGGCTGAGGAACATGCAAAATGCATTTGAAGGTGTATTCCATTGTAATTTGTAATGTAATTACATTAATTGCATTGATTAAAAGTAATGTTTACTTGAATGTTCTCCCCACTTTTGAAATCTTTTCATGTGGCCTCACCCTCTTTTGCAATTCAGACTCAGAAATGCTACTCAGAAGGTGGGAGGGTCAAGAATGGTTGGCACAGTGAAGGTTGTACATCCTTGCATCTGTACAAAACATGAAACACACACAAATGTGCTGGGAATTAAATGTTACGGTCTCTGAGTCAGACTGGATCTGTGAGGGGCAAAGCTGACGTTATGTGAGAGATTGTGAGGAAGCAGCAAAAGACACAAACAGTCAAGAGATAGAAGATGAAAAGCTGACTGACAAGTTATCTCATGAACAGCAAGTTAGCCCAAGTGGGGAGAAATTTGGGAAGAAGCATTTCAAATCACTCAAAGAATCTCTGCCTTATGAATTCACAAATAAATGAGGATTGGAGATTCTTCTTGTAGTAATACTCTGTATTTCCCCCAGAGTAGCATTAAAGATCCCTTTCTAAAATCTGCATAGTTCTGGCTTCCTTAATCTCACCCAACGGTGGACTCTCTTGAAAGCTCTTGAAGAAGACAGAGTAGAATAAGTAGATCAGTGTTTCTCAATCTCAGCAACTTTAAGATGTCTGGACTTCAACTCCCAGAATTCCCCAGCCAGCATGGCTGGCTGGGGAATTCTGAGAGTTGAAGTCCAGACATTTTAAGATTACTGAGATTGAAAAACACTGAAGTAGATGATGGTGAAGCTTTGCCTCTGTGGAATCCAGTGATCGCACACTCCTGATTTCTTGCCATGCCCTCAACCTGAGCAAAAACATTATACTTGTTCAAAGGCTGGCCTAAATATTTGGATTAACCTCATTGCAAACAGATATCTCTACCCTAACCCCAATCCATAGCCAGCAAAACATAGGAAGCGGTGCTCTAAAATTGAAGTACTCCAATAGGGTTTTAAAATACTCCTGACCGTGACTCTTAATAGTATAAAGACGATTGACATTTAAAACATTTAAAATACAAAACACAACTATAAAGATGGTTCTACTTAACTCATCCCAGATATTCCTGGGGAGGGTGGATTGAGGGTCAGGATACAGATGAAGCAGGCAGAGGTGGTGATGATTAATGCAACTCTACGTAACTTCCTGTCCATTTGTCATAACATTATAATGACCTTTTATGATGTATAGAGAGTGATTCACGGCTTGATAAGTAGTGTAGATTTCCTCCCCCCCCCCAGATAATAGCAACCTTTTAAAATTAGCTCACTGTACGAAGAACCATGGCTGCTGTAAAAAGTGTTCTCTGCTTTGTAGTTGTAGATAGCTGTGAAACGGGATAATCATAGGTGATATCCTTTTATGTGGACCGTTTCTTGGACATAGCACAAGTTGGAGAAGATGAGGTATCTCAGCTTGGTGTAGAACCTTGGATAAAATGGACTCAATTGCTCCAGTCTTACGTTTCCTGGGATGATGTCAAAAAGGTCTATAAACTGTAGGAGAATTGGCTCTCTGAAGCTAGAGACAGAGATGAAGTCTCAGAAAGGACAACGGACATCAGATTTTCCTCTAATTTTCTCCTTCCCCAGCATCTATCCAAGTAGAGTAATGACCACCCTTGGGTAAATGGTGAGAACAAAGGAAAGGCATTGATACATGCAGCTGAACCACTCTCGTTCATCCATGCATTTAACATAGAAGGACACTGTTTAAAAAGCCGGTAGGCACCTTCTCGTTTCCATTGCTACTGGTTGGTCTCCAGTAGGATACTGGATTTATTGGAGAGTTTCGCCATCAGAGCACTCTGGCTTAACAGTTGCTCCATCCTTCGCTTAAGACTTTCTGATCCTACTATTTGAGATACCTCATTATTTTAAATATAACAAAAGCATTTCATTTGGGGACAGGATTTGTTCTAAATGATCTCTCAGATCATGTGGCTAACCCTGTGGTTGTGAAAAGAGACAGTTAGGGTACACTCTGGTTTCCTCTGAATGTGTGAATGAGAGTGTCCCCCTCCCCCCAAACCTCTGTAGGAATGTACTAACTGAGTTAGTTGAGAACATGAAGAGACCTAGTCTAGTCTGCCCTTTGCTGGTTACTGTGTGCTGGAAAGCAGAAAGAGATACGGAGATATTTTGCTTTTGTATATGTGTGTATGTATGTGTGTCCCCAGCAGGCTGGGGAATTCTGGGAGTTGAAGTCCACACATTTTCAAGTTGCCAAGGTTGAGAAACACTAATCTAAAGAGCTGTGATATCAAAGGTAGAACAGAATTATTCTTTGTTGCTTTGCCATGTTGAGCAAGAATAGGACCAACAGGTGGAGGCTTTCTACACGTTCCTCAGTCTGCCCCAATGATGGTCAGTGAGTATTTGCTGAAGAACATATCTGTGCTTCGGTTTGGGAAACCTTTACAGGGAAAGCATTTACTGCTTGTAAGTAGAGTGAAACCTGTGAATCTTCATCCGCTCCCCCATCAGTGTTCTAGTATCATTTGGCAGAAGAAAAGAGACTTTTCTTTGCAATGAAGGCATACCTCCTGGGATATGCTTTGCAAATAGGCTTGCTAGGTTAAAAGAGCAGGAGATTTGCGGTTAGTTTCGGTATAACACCAGAAAGTTTCAAGGAAGCTCGTGCTGAGAAAGGAAGGGAGAGGAGAGGAAATAAAACCACCGAGCTCTTGAACAAAGCAAGAATAAGGAGCTTGTGATGAATATCGGTTGGAGCGGGAAGGCCACCACAGAGATAAACAGGTCATCGCTTACCATTAAATCTGAGTTGGTGCGAAATGGCCATCTCTCATTTCCTCCTGTGTGGGAAATGAAGTCAAAGGAGAAATCCAGACCAATCTGCAGTTGTCAGAGTTGACTTGCCCTTAATAATTAATGCGGACGTAGGGCTGTGGTACATTCCCCAAGATAGACTTCCTTACATTATGAAGATGCGCTGTGGATCGATTCTTCTGCTATGAGCGCTTTCCCAGCTTAATCTAATAGGAAGGATGCAGCAATATCTACGACATATTTCTTGCTTTCCAAGTGAAGATAAATTGTTCCAGAAATCATGTAAACTCAACCGTGGTCCTGAATGGCCAAGTTTCCACCGCATGATTACTCACGAGACAGTATAGCCCTCAACAGAAAACGTTCTTGCTTTATGTGATGCTCTCAGCGATTTGGGGGTGGGGCGGTAGGTAGGGGGGACAAAAACCCAGGCTGCTGAGCGGCAGCTGAATTTAGGGAATTTAGGAAAAGGAAGTTTTTTGAACCTTCCCAGTTTGGGCCCTTGTAAAGCAGCCAATATTTTGACATGAACTTAATAAGACTGAATTAGTGATTATGAAAAATGCACTAATATAGTTGTATTTATGAAGTTGAATCTGCCCCCCCCCCGTCATCTTGAATATTTTTAGTTTTTTAGGTATAGGGTTTGCTTTATAGCTTGTCCCTTTAATGGATTAATCAATTTTAATTAATTAATGTGCATTTATTTTTTTAATTGTTTGTGGGTTTTGTTTTAATTGTGAGCTGCCCAGAGTCACCCATTGGGGGAGATGGGTGGCATACAAATTTAATAAATCTATATCTATCTATCTATCTATCTATCTATCTATCTATCTATCTATCTATCTATCTATCTATCTATCTATCAATCAAATTTGTCACCACCCATTTCATTAAAAAGCGACTCTGGGCAGTTTACAGAAGAGATAAAATCAATTAAAATACAATATAGAACAATCTTAAGTAATAAATAAATTCCAAGGAATGATAAAATTGGCAAACGGCTTGGGGAATGTCATCAGGGTGCCAGCCACCCCCAGGATTGATTACAATTCTTGTCACCCCATGCAAGCTGACAGAGCCAGGTCTTAAGACCTTTCTGGAAAATGGGAGGGCAGGGGCCCACCGCATCTCTGGGGGGAGAGTATTCCAAAGGGCGGGGGCAATGGCAGAGAAGGCTCTCCTCCTGGGCCCCACCATCCGACATTCTCTTGCTGATGGGGTCGGCAACGTGCCAGATGGGTGGGACGGGTTGATGTGATGGGGTGAGATGGTCCCTCAGGTATTTCCTTCCTATTCATGGTGGCTAAGATTTCTTCAACACATTGACTTTGTATTAAAAAGGAAACAAATATTATAGGTTTTCTAAGGATTTGTTAGTGAAGAATAAGAGATAAATAGGCAAAGATGTTCTTCCTTTCCTCCCAGCTAATTCCCAACTCTTTCTGAGAACCGAGATCCTTCAGGTTGCACCCACCTTTGGAGGACTACAGTAGCCCAACTATGGGTGGGAATGTTGGTGGGAACGGACAACTAGATTCAAGGTAATGAGACCGGCAAGTATTAGGAGCTTGTAAACTGGGAAAAGGCCTGATCCAGATAAAATGAGCTGTGATTCAGTCCTGCTGAAACCAAAGCTACTAATTTGCTTTCGAAGGACTGTCATTCCAACTCACTTCAGCTGAATCAAGGCCATTACCCCGCCTGTGGCTTATCGATTTATTATTTTTTTATATACCCAGCCTGAGCTGTATGTTCAAAGCAATTTACTAAAACAATTGGATTAGCTCATCCAGAGTAATTTCTTATTGTGAGCCGGAATGCTCTTTGAATATTAATAGCTCGCAGATTACATTTCTGCATTGTTAGCCCATAAAAAGCATTGGAGAGCTAGCCCAGAAGAAATGTATACTACCTCCAAGTGAGAGGGAAGGATGGGTGGGGAAAAGAAGAGAGCATCCATTTATGCATCACCAAAAGAGAAGACAAAAGGGGACACAGAATGGCATAAGATATGCATGTGTGAAGTGACCTGTATAAACACAGATCAGAAGTAATTTTTTCCCTCAAGTTCTCACTCAGTCTGACAAAGGAGAATTTGCTTTAGACATTTCTTTCAAAGGAGAAGAGGATTTGTGTGAATTTTGGAGGGTGTGTGTTTGTTTTTAATTGGCTTAGCAACAGGGTGGCCAAGGGGCTTACGTGTGAGCAAATGCCCGGTCTTTCATTGGACCACCACCTCCCCATGGGTCAGTGAGCCGTTCTCCACTTGGTGCCCTTCGCATGCATTAGACTGCAACTCCCATTATTCCCAGCTAGTTAGAATGTTGTCTGGGAGCAATGGGGCTTATAGTCCAGTATAACTGGAAGGCCATCTGGTTGGGGAAAGCTGGCTGCAGGAATGGCACTGGTACCCAGAAAGCTGGCGGCAGTTGCACAAGCAGGTAAAGAAGCTGTATAGGATCAAGAGGTTGGATCAGGCCACTGAATGGCAGCAAATAGATTACGCTAACATCTGCTTTTTTTTTTTTTTTGCTGATGCTTAAATAGATTTATTTAATACATTTAATACAATACTGCAGATATTGGTGAGACTACAGCAGCAGCAAAAGCTGATATAGCATTTGGGAATAATAATGGTTTTCTTACAACTCTGGTTTCTGTTTTTCTCATTTTTCAGGATGAAAAGAACCAAATGATGACCACAAATGTTTGGGTGAAACAAGTGAGTCAACCAAGATGGTTTTCCTTATTTTTTTCTTTTCCATGTTCCTGAGATCTAATTGTGCATAGCTCAGAAAGGAGGAGGCATAAACCTGGGCGGGGGGCGAGAAGGGAAGGACAGTGAGTAGTTTTCCTGTGCAAATATCATGTTGATGGTGAGGAATGCATGTAACGTGAAAGGTTTCTCATTCATTTTCCTTCAGGTAAATGGGTGTTAAAGGGGCTTGGACCACCCAGTGTGGCTATTGTTTTTGAAAGCTGTCTTAGAAAGTTCTTAAAATTCCAAATAAATCCACTAGTCCAAAGACTGGCAGATACTTATTTATTGCATATGACTGTCAATGAATGTCCCCCGTATCATTTCCACTTAGGATATTGACACACAGCTCAGGGGCTGGGGGCAATTTTCTTACTCCTACTCCCCAACTTTTACACTCAGAAAACACTACTGTTAGCTAATCTTCAGAAAGGAAATATCAGAATAGTGCTGCTGAATCAAGCCAAGGCCCATCTTAGACCAGCATTTTGCTTCTCTTGGTGGCCAACGAGCGCTCTTGAGCAGAAGATGGAGATCTATCTCTCTCCCATCATTGTTCCTCTTAATCTGGAAGTAGCATTGAGTTTTCACAACTAATTATCTTTGATGGACTTATTCCACATGAATTTGTCCAGTCCTCTTGTCAAGCTAGTGGCCATCACCACATTTTGTGATAATAAATTCTGCTGGTTAATTTTTAATGAGGATTCCAATGTGAAATCAGATCTGGGTTGAGTTGTGCTGGATTTAGCCAAGGTCCATCTTGATCCAGCACATTGTTTCTTCTGGAGATTACTCTAGAATGGTCACAAGCAGGAGATAAAGTCATACCCTCTCCAGTCATTATTTCCCCACAACTGGCATTGGGAGGTGTGCTGCCCTGATGCCAGAGGTAACATGGAGTCTTCAAACCCAATAACTCTTGATAGTCTTTTTCCTCCAATCCTTCTTTAAAACCATCCACACAGAAACCCATCAGAGAAGGAACTCCAGTAGCTGCTGCTGATTTCAAATAAATTAAAATTGAATTGAATGATTTTAAGGATGAATAAATTGGACAGGAGAGGAAATCAAGTTATGTAAAATAATGAGGGTGGAGGTCAAGGGAGAAAAAAGATGGATCTGGATGTGCCCATGTTTTGCTCTGGATGTGCCCACTTTCCACTTTCAAGGCAGCCATTTCTCTTTTGTGCTCCTTGTCTTTGCTCTTAACACTTTCCACAGTGTTCATTCCTGACCTAAGCAGTAAAATGGATCTCCGGTCAAACAACCTTGAGGGAATCTCAGTGTCCCCTTCATGCAAATTCCTCTTGGCTCTGTCCAAGATTGCAGGGAGTGGGAGGTGATTGTATTCTCACATTGCCTGCCTTTTCTATCACATGCTTCCCACACATGGGGGCACACTTATTGACTGTATCCCTCCCTTCCTCTGGGCTTTCAAGACAATGTACTTGGGGGCAGAGGGGGCAGAGGGGGGCTCTTCTCAGTTTTTTCTCATAGCAGGAATCCTATGATATATGCTGGGCTGAGGGAATGACTGGCTCAGAGCCACCTACTAAGCTTCTGTGGCTGAGGGTGGACTTGAACCTGGGTTCCTCAGATCCTAGTCCGATAGCTTAACCACTGTACCACCCAGGCTCTTAAGTATTAGAGGCAGAATCCTCTCAGTGCCAGATGTGGGAGAAGACTATTGCTGCTTGGCCTGGGAAGCTCCTGAAATGCCAACTAGTTGACTGTTGGGTTCTTCATGATATAGACTGTTGGACTAATCCAGCAGGGCTACCTTTGGTTTCAGGTTTGGTGATAATGTTGTATAACTGAGGGGCACCAAACCTTTCCAGGTTGAAACATTTTAGGCTCCTAACAGCTGTTTGGAGTCTGAATCAAGTTGTTTGACTGTGCTGGAAAGAACCCAGCTTTCTTCCAGCCTTCCAGAGGTGTTGGTCAGAATTCAAAAAATTGTTCACACCCTAATTGGTAATAATACTTTTTTTTTTTTTTTTACAATTACACTTATTTACTATATAGCAGGGTAAGCAACCCACCCCCCCAGGTTTTCAGTCTTTCAAAACTAGTCTGTTAAGGGGTATTTGGTGAGTGGAGTTAAAACAAAGAGTGAGTGGGACTACAGTCTAAGTGAGCGGGGAGATTGCTGTCTTCTTCTTCCCATTTTTCATCCAAGCAACAGATGGTAGGAAAAGGATAGATATCTTTTATCAGGGACCTGATCTGATATGTTGCAGTGGAATTTAAATTTAGCTTGAAGGCTGAGGCTTGCTTAACCCTGCTTTAAAGTACTGCCTGTTTTCGAAGCATCTTGCTGTATTTTGAATGTGTGCTGTTCTCCAGTTTTTAAAATAAAAAATTTGGAAGTTACTCGTGCAACTCGATGGGTGAAACAGTATTTACTTTATTCCGAAGAAAATGTGGCATCATATCAGCTGGAAGTCTCCCTAGAGAAATTCCAAAGTTGCTCCTTTTGTCTCACAAAATATGTTTTCAAATAATTATTTGCAACGGAATGTGAGCCTAGAGGGAAGTTGGTTGGGGGAGAACTCCCAGGGGGAGGGCACGTGAAGAGTTAAGTGAGCCTCAGGTTGAGGAATTGGGATATTGTTCTAGGCATTAGTACAGATCAGTGTTTCTCATACTGGCTGGGGAATTCTGGGAGTTGAAGTCCGCATGTCTTAAAGTTGCCAAGTTTGAGAAACGCTGGTGTAGATCATTCTGTTTGCTCCAATATTTCTGACTTTAAATACATTTTTGAAATTTGTTGATTAATATATTTTCTCTTCTTGGTCTAATTAGCTGTTTGGTATTTCTTCCCTTCTAGGAGTGGCATGATTATAAGTTACGCTGGGATCCTGAAGAATATGAGAATGTTACTTCAATACGAATTCCCTCTGAGCTTATTTGGAGACCAGACATAGTTCTCTACAACAAGTAAGAGCATATTCTGAGCATCATTCCTTTAGGGCTGTGGTTTTAACTTGTCTTCCTGGAAACACAGAGGATTTTTGCATCTTCCCAGTGAGACATCCTGGAAGAACCAGCCAACTTCCCTTCAAAGATGGTAGCTCTCCAACAGGAATCCATGTGACCCTCTACAAGAAGCTGCAGAGTGTTGTTTAGTCTTGCTTTCAGATTACATCAAGGCCGGACAGTGTGATGCTCATGGCCTCAGATGTCCATGTTTGTCCATCTCCCTGACTGGGCTGACTTTAATTTAAAAATAACAACAACAAAAAGGGAAAATTTTGCAAAGCAAAATCTCACCTCCAGCTTCATCTTTATTTACAAGAATATTTCTGAAACCTTGTGTAGTATTCATAAGATTCAGTCCAGTTCTTTGGAAAACAAAGAGAGAGAAAGAGACTTTAAACTGCTCTTTAATGTGAGCGCAAAAAATGCTTGTTCTATATACTGTGAAATGTCTCCCTCTTCCCTTTCTTTAAACTTGTTCAAACTTTACAAGAAGCCACCAAAAATTCTTTCCAAGACTGCCAGGGATGCAGCCTCCCCCAACCCAGCAAGGTGATGGGAGCTGTAGTCCAGCATAACTGCAGGTTTCAAGGTCCCTTGTTTGATTTAAAGCAATTGGATTCCAATTATTAAGAGAACTTTCTCCCATCCTTCCTTCCTTGATTGTTCTGTTTGGAGGTTACTTCTGTAGAGCTGCCCTCATTTTTTTTCTGGATTTTCTTGTTATCATGAAAAAGTCCCTTCTCTTTGGCAAAACCAGAAAGGAAAGAGAGACCAAAAAAAAAAGCATAATTTATTTAAAAGTCCTTGCAGTTGCAGAGTTGCAAAAGATCAGGAGGGTCATTTAATCCAAGCCTATATAGTGTGCAGGAAAACTAATTAAGTCATTCACGGCAAATATTTATTTATTTAGTTAGTTAGTTATATTTCAAATTTGTCACCGCCCATCTCACCACAGAGTGACTCTGTGTGACAAATAGCTGTCTAACCTCTTCTTCAAAACCTTCAGAAATGCAGAACCTACAACCATTGTAGGAAAAGTATTCTAATGTTGGAAACATCAACAATGAAATTGTTCCCCAGCAGGAAATGCTGCCAAGTTTTGTCGGAACAATAAATGGAACCCTCTCTCTTGCTATACTTTGATTGATTGATTGATTGATTGATTGATTATGCGCCATCAAGTTGGTGTTGACTGTTAGTGACCACATAGATTTTCTTCAGGACAATCTATCCCTCACCTGATCCATTCACCTTGCTGCTGGTCGTCCTCTCCTTCTCTTTCCTTCCACCCATGCTTAGAAGCATCTTAAAATTTGATCTATTATTGATATATTGCCTTTTGTCCAACCCAACTTATTTAAATTAAAGCTCAATGAGATTGAAAACAGTTTAGTAACATCCCAAGATTATACAAACGCATCTTTCTGTTTCTTATGCTACAGATCAAGGTGCAAGTTGCGTAATATTCAACTACTCATGTTTCCTTTAGAGTTAAATAGCCTCATGTAATCACTGATTAAACCGTGCAGATAATTTAAGAAATAAATCTTTAACAGAGATGGCGAGTTAATAAAACTCAATTGGTTCCAATTGGGGTTGTTTTCAATGAAAATTTCCAAGAAACTGGTTAGGCAGGTTTTTCTCTGTTTGCTTGTTTTCATTTTTAACATTTTCATTCTGGTCCGTTGGGAGTCTTGGAAGCATTTCAGTATATAGTAACTCAGATGAGGATTTTGACCATTTGTATTTGGATGCAAAACTCATCGTGAAAGATATTGGCAAGTTGAGTGTAAATATAACAAAACAACTTTAGTCTGTGTGTGTGTGTGTTTCTGAACATATGCTCTACCATGTTGCAGCTGCAGGCTCCGTGACATTTTAATTTTCTTAAAAGATTTGTTAAATTTAGTTTTTAAAATGAAATAGGAAACTACTATGCTGTGAGGCCACATCCCAATCTCTAGCATAGTGTTTCTCAACCTTGGCAACTTTAAGATGTGTGGACTTCAACTCCCAGAATTCCCTAGCCAGCATGGCTGGCTGGGGAATTCTGGGAGTTGAAGTCCACACATCTTAAAGTTGCCAAGGTTGAGAAACACTGCTCTAACATATGGGCTAGAAAGTCTTTTTGGTCTGGGGGATACACAGTATCTTTTGGCTGTGCCTGGGAATTATCAGGGCTTGGGCATGGCTCTTGATGTTTGGCCATCACTTTGAGGAGATGGTGCTGGAATTTTTGGACTCTTATCTTTTGCAATATTTGGTGGTACGTACAGCTGGAACTTGGTGGAAACGTAAGGCGCCCATTTTGCCCCTTGAAAATCCCTCCACGGGAAAAAAAACGAGCTTGATTTTTTATCGTAATTTTATTAAAGATTACAGTTCCAACAATAAAAACTAATACAAACTAAAAAAGGATAAACAGAAAAAAATAATGGGTACAGAAAAGAAAGAAGAAAAAAAGAGAGAGAAAATAGAGAGAGAAATAGAAAAGAAGGAAAAAATAAGAATATAGTAAAGGAAAAGAAAATAAATACATAAGCAAGTGACTTGTCCCTTCATCATAAGTATAAACAATTTTTAGTAACTTATCACCTCTTAAAATACAACAAATGATCCCTTCTTTCCATACCACATCTCTTATCTATAAACAAATCCTTAAAGCCTTGTCATTTCAGTCCTGATGTCAGCAAAAGTCTATTAAGGGTTACTAGAGATAACAACATATCTATTTTCACCTTGATCAAATAAACCAACTTTATATTCCTTCTTCTAACAAGCTTGATCTTTAGTCCAAATAATGTCCTAGAACTTGATTTCTTTTCATTTTGTCCCATCTCACAGATTTCTTCAAAGCTTTAACAAGCCTCTTTTGTAAATCCAATATAGGAAAATTATCCAGGTTTCTTGGTTTCTTGGTTTGTTATTTGTATATCCCTTTTAATTGTTAAGACATCAGCCAGTTTCTTTTGTATGTACAGTGTAGCATCTTTTCCCATGTCATTTTTGTAGCCTGTCATTTTTAAATTCACTTTCAGATGAGTCTCAATCTTGTCAGGTAAAACTTGTTCCTCTTCCATAATATCTTTTAAACACAGCCTATTTATACAGGCAAACACTCTTAAAATTAACTTCTGGGTCCATTGTTCAAAAATATCCTTCAGTATGTCCAATGTTAAAATATTTTGTTTCATTCTATAATTGTCAGTCAAGTTTGAATGTTCTTCTCCTTTAATTACAATCTTTAGTTCTCTCTACTGCCCAATTCTTAAAGTATTATCTTACAATTAAAAAAAAAATCAACCAAAAGCATTTTCCCATGGGAAGGATTCTTTATAATTAATTCCAAAATCTGATTTCAAATTCATCTTGGTTCTTAGCCCATTTGTAACTTTCTAAAATCAGTTTTAACCACTCTTTTGCTGTTTATTCCAATATATATATTTAAGTTCTTAAACTTGTAGTTAAAACTTTTTTTAAAAGTTTAGTATGTTTGCTAAGGATTGAAGGACCCAGTGCTATAAAACTTGTTGATCCAAAGGTTCCTAATAGCTGAAAGGCAGTTAACAAGCTATTTCTAAAAGTGATTAGAAAAGGAAGTATGCAAACTTAGTGTCCTTTCAAAGGTGCCAACTATGGTTTGAGCAAGATGGCTATTCCGTCATCTCCCAGAGCTCTAACCTGCTGGAGACTGCAGTCATGAAGAGCAGCTATCTGGAGCACATGTGGGCAATCTCAAGTCCTCTCCTTCTCTGGAGAGGAATTATTGAAGAGCTGGTCAACTCTTCATTCTGTTGCGGTTGTCAGCTCCGGTTTTCCTGGAGCCATCTTCGGTCCACCATTTCTTCCCCAGAAGCCTGATTAGAAAAAATTAAGCTTGATTTTGGAGCAGTTAACTTTTTAAAGGGATACAATGGTACCATAAGCTGCTGTAATGCTTAAGGCACCCATTTGGCCCCTAAAAGCCCTCCTAACTAGAATGCAAAAGACTGAAAAATTCCAGTCCTGTTTCCTCTGGGGAAATCTCATTGGTTTCCCAGGATGAAGGTGGAATATCTGAGGCCTCTGGCACCATCTTTATTTCTGGAAATGCTGGTGGACCCCACAGAGTTTCCATTGGCGTAGTCAAGAGCTCCATCATAATGTTCTGATTCTAGATAAATGGCAGACACAGACCACGGTAGACATTTTGTGAGTGTGATTAACCACTTTTGAAATTTTCAAATGTGATCATAGTCCAAAAAGATTACCAATCCTTGCCTTTGTTCTTCACGAGCTTTTTCCAATCTGGGGCTTTCCAGATGTGTTGAGATTCTACCACCCAGAACGTTCAGCTAATATCATTAGCTAACATCTATTAACACATCTACTTCAAACTTAAGAATGCCTTTTAATTTATTTCTGACTTCTAGATTAGCTAACTTCCCCAAATTTCCCAAGCATTTTCATCCACGTTTCTTTCATGAAAATGTCGCAGAGTAGCAGGATGAAATGGTGGCATTGTCTGACACCTCATGGCAATTTGAGGAGAAACCTTTGATGAACTCTGAGTATCGTCTTCAAGCCAGACCCTGCTGGGAGATCAACCGGGCTCTTAATACTTCCAGCCTTGTCTTTTCTGAAGGCAGTACAAACTCTTGGATTTCTGTCTGCTTTCCCAGCGAGACCCTGCCTCTTTCACAGTGCGTAAAAGTGTTTTAAAATGTTTTACCATTTGTTTCATCTCTTGCTTTGCATTTTTGTTTTCTGTCACGAGTCACCTTGTGAAGAGATTCTGTGGGAAAGCAGCATATAAATACTTGTAATAAATAAGCTGGATATTAGGGCTGTATGTGCTTTGAAAATGATTCAGAAGTGCTTCAGACTTGACACGAGGGCAAATCTTCTCTGCTGTTCTTTAAAGCAGTCTGGCTTTTTTACAAGTTTCTGCTAAAGCAGTTGCTTTAATGAATGAACACGCTGAACCTGACTACAGTGAGATGCTGTCTTTCTTTCAATGGGGAACAATAGCTGGTGATCACCCTCCGGTCCATGTTGCTGAGCTTCGGGGCTCCCAATTTCTTCTGATTAAAATCATCTCTCCCCGCTCCCAATTCTTTTGCATGCAAGGGAAAAAAAAGCAGAGCAAAACTGATTGAAAAATCGTTCCCATGAACTCCTTCCACCTAGCACTTGATAAAATATGAAATGTGCTTGCATTTCACTAAACACCACTGCACTAAGAGGTTCCTTCTTTTTTTCCCCTGAAGTCCCATTGAGCTTGGCTGTAGGCAGAAATGAAACAAAGCAAGAGAAGTCATTCCTGTTGAAATTTGTACTAAAACCCTTTTTCTCTTTTCTCCGGTGGAGAGAAATGAAAGAGTAGAATAGAAACTGAGATTCAGGATAGGAAGTGAGGCTCTTCTGTAAAGCATATGTGTTCAGATAGTGTCTGCTTTGGAAGAAGACTTGGAATTCGGTATGAATGCAGAAAAGGGGGGTTGCTAGAGACCATGGATCTCTTCCACCAGTCACAGGAGACAGGGCTGGGTTAAGAAGGCTATTGGGCTCAATTTAAACTAGGGGAAAATACGTTTTGCTTCTGAACGCAAAGGAGAAAATGGTGTTGTCTCTCACATCTAGACGTCTTTGTGCTTGAGAAATATGTCAGAAAGGAAAAAGTGATATCAAGTTTGTTTTTCACATTATAGGAATGTGCAAAAAGGATTGGGGTGTGTGATGGACTGGAATGGAGGAAGGGGGGTGAAAACGGTGCTCTCGTCTCCAGAGCAACGCTCTGGGGATAAGCGGAGAAAGCTGGCGCATCCCTAAACATTCCAGAAGATAGTGAATAGCTGTCCCTGGGAACTGGTGGTCAGTCTGAGAAGATTCCTGTAAACAGGCGCTGGCTAATAAACCTTGCTGATTAAACCTGCATGGTCTCCAGGAGTTCTTTGGGCTAGGCCCGACATCAGTCTTCTCAGACTGACGACCAGTTCCCAGGGACAGCTATTCACTATCTTCTGGAATGTTTAGGGATGCGCCAGCTTTCTCCGCTTATCCCCAGAGCGTTGCTCTGGAGATGAGAGCACCATTTTCATCCCCCTTCCTCCATTCCAGTCCATCACAGGGTGTCAAATATTCTGAGCTCGAATTAGCCAGTTTGACATTTTGAACTTGATTTTTTTTTAAAAAAAAGTGTTCCAAGGTGCGTTTTTTTTCTGACCTTAGAACAAAATCTGACCAAATTAAGTGGTAATAATTTGGGGTGGGTTTTTTTTTTTTTTGTTAAGCATTTTTAAAGATGTATAATCAACCATAAGAAAGGAACACGAAAGAGATATGAAATATAAGTGAATAATCAAGGAATTTTAAAACAGCATGGAGATTTTCCAATGTATCATTGGTTGATTATGAGTAACTGAATGTATTGTATTGTTTTTACAAGACTGAATCACTAGAAGTGCCAATATTTTGAGTGTTTTAGATACAGAAATAACCTTGCAATGAGATAAGCTCAAAACAAAATTCATGGATGCCAAAACACTGCAGCCCTTTTGAGTTTTGCTGTGATGAAACACAACCCGTATTTGTGGAACATTTGTGACTGGGCCTGCTTTGTTCTGAGTTTGAAAGAAAACACCTTTGCATTTCATTCACATCCCCAGAATTCTGCATGGGCTTCTGCAAAGCTGCTCACCATTGTGAAATTAATGGAGAAAGCAGCTTTGCCTAGGAACACACATAACACAACAGTGAAGAGGAAACACTAGTGAACACCAGAAGTTGCTTTATATCAGTGTTTCTCAAACTTGGCAACTTTAAGACATGTGGACTTCAGCTCCCAGAATTCCCTAGCCAGCCTGCTGGCTAGGGAATTCTGGGAGCTGAAGTCCACATGTCTTAAAGTTGCCAAGTTTGGGAAACACTGCTTTATACCTAGCCAGAGAACTGGTCTGACTTGCACACAATTGTCTATATCTATTGGTTGCCTTCCAGATGTTGCTGAACTACATCTCCCAGCATCCTTTACTATTGGCCATGCAGACTAGGATTGCCAAGAGCAATTGGTCTGCAAGGTCTAAAGGTCACAAGTTCCTTTGGGCCCAAATACTTGCTTTCCAGGCCTTTAGAGATAAATGCTTCCCAGCCATACCTGGCTGAAGTAGCTTTGTGCTCTCTCTCCAAGTGATTGACCTCCATGGTAGAGTACTTACTTTTAATTGCTCCATCTGCATCCTGCTTCAGTGAGACTTCTTGGCAAAGTAGCATTAATCTGCAGTAAATACTTCGGAGAACAGGCCAGCCAAGTTTCTTATCCCTTTTGACAAATGGAATTACCTTAGTAAACCAAAACGTGACTTTTTTTATCTGCTGGTGCTGCAGTTGTTTGGCAGAAATCTCTTGGCTGGAGATTCTTAAAGAAGAAATAAGAATAGAAACGAGGACAAAGATGCAACCAGGAGGGAAAGGTTGATAGGGTGAACTATGAGTGGAGGACTCGATGGAATGAGATTGAACCAGGTCGACCTCCACCTTCCTGATTCTACCTAGATCCAAAGAGGCTGGATTTGATGACACACTAAACTAGGGTTCATTGAACCAGTTTTACTCAATTAACCCAAAGTTCTGGGTTTGTGCAATGCATTTCACCAAGATGGAATCACCTGAGCTAAGTTTGCATAACATGGCAATGTGGATGTGATGTGATGGTTCAGCATGCTTTGGGAATACAACCAGAGTCTTCTTACATAGTTACCGGTGTCTACAGGAGACATGAAGCTTGGGAACAAGGGCAGATAGGGCCCAATTAGGCACTAGGTACAATCAGTGACTGTTCTCCCAACTTACTTAGCCTGAACCAACTGAACCAACCCTTTTTCTGGATTCACAGAATATTTTAACTAGGACTGTGGAGCAGTTTGGTCAATGTGGATCCCCCTTGGAGTGCTGATCTGGGGAGAATGTTGCAGCATGCACCCATGTTGAAACATAATGGTGGGCGGCCATTTGGATCCATGCAGTCCTAGGAAAATCTGTGTTTGGATTAGGGAGACATTGAGGGATGGGTGACAGGATGCATCCACTCTGTACAGCCTGATGGTGCCTCCGTAACTCAAATGCATGTTCTCCTGGGTCTGGGTGGCCACTGCACAACCTCTGGAAAAGTCACAGCCTTTTCAAGGAGGGGCTGAAGGAAGTCTGAATATCCCCATATGTACACCAAAGCACTTTTTCTGCTTTGATTCCAAACTGTTGGAGATGTCCTGAACAAAAACACTTCCTAGCACCCACCAAACTCATCTCCCTGCCTTCTCCTTTTCCACCGTGTGGGCCTAACTCCCCTCTCTATCAGCTGCCTAGGTTCACACAGCCTGATCAACCATTGCCATGTTTGAATGTTCTAAAACAAGGACACGCTGGAGAAGTCATTTCTCCCAGTGAACTGGGCACAAGTTTTATTGCTTATGTTTGCTTTGCCACTACCCCACCTATGAAGCAGTGTTGGCCACCATGGGAGAAATTCTTCCTAAGGCCAAACCAAGAAAGATATCCAAACAGAGTTAACAGGCTCAGAAGTGACCCGTCTGTACATACTCAGCTGCAGAACATCTTTCTGCCAACCTCTTTAAGAAGCTTCTAAATCCAGCTGCACTGTATACTTTTTCCCCTAATCATGCTGAAAACAGGTTTGCCTAAAGCATTGCTGTTTGGGATAAATACCACAAATCTCCCAAAATTAGAAAGTGGTGAAGTCGCCCAGTTACTGGATTTGGCAGTTTAAATAGCTGATAACAAAACGGTTCAATCTTTTCTTCCTCTTCCGTACAAATCTGTGAACTTTTAGTCCTGTACTTACACAAATAATTTTGCCTGCTTGGGAAGCCTTAGTCTTACTGCAACATTAAAACGACAGTGTGTTTGAATAACTGACTGCAAAAAAATTGTCTCAGTAGAAGTCATTCTGTGACTCAGTAGAAATGGAAGCATCTGTATTTAATCCTATAGGGATCCCGAAGCTTATCCCGATACATAAGATGCTATAGTAGGAGAACAAGATTCCCCCCTATTTGCATCACTGATTTGCATGCAAATAAATCAATTGTTGCTATCAACATTCCTGTATCCCATCTGATTATTCCAATGATTTCGTGGAAATGGCATTGGAGATATTCCTTAGAGAAAAGCACAGGAAGACAAGGTAGCAATCTCACCACAAATGTTCAGATTACTTGCATTTTGTGACACATCTATTTTGCAGTCATTCTACCATCACTTCAAAAAAGACTGCCGTGGTTATGTTTCAGTGACTGGTCTGAAAATAGGTTCTCTTATAATGATGAATAGGGTTTAATGTTCTTCTAAGCAAATGACTAGACAGACATTTCATTTACTTGTAAACAGACTGAATAATTAACTTGCCCAGGTTACAGGCATAACATGTGGCATTTTGAAGAGATGAAAATGAACACCATTTATCAATCAATAAATTTGGTTTGACATAAACTGATATGCTCCCTGATCTAGAGTTTTCTGAAAACGTACCACAGTGGTAGGGAAGTCTAATTATCAGGAAGAGCTTAATATACATTTTACCCTTTCCAGCAATCTCCAAGTTGGTTTTAGGGTAGCTGGTGCTGCTGAATCCCCAAAGGTAAAAAAATATGTGGATTAGCCATTCCTAGAAGGTCAGTTGGGGAAGAAGGATAGCAACGTTATGTGAAATGTTTTGAGCCCGCTTGATTGCTTTTATGCACCATAATTACGCTGAAATGCTCTGTTGTGCTTTATGGAGGTGCGGTTTGCGAGATGCCCCCCCTCCCTTGGAAGAGTTTCCCTTTCTTCATCTGAAAGGGATGTGAGCACTGGCCCTTGGCGAAGAAATGAGTAAAGAAAACCCCGCGTCCAGAAGCATGATGTGCCTGTTGTTTGGAGTGGAAACCTGCCCGCTGCTGCAGCGGGTTGGTGATTAGACAGGTGCTCATGCTTCCGTGGGGTTTATGGGTCAGCCGGTGGAGATTTCCCGCTGTTGAGGGGAATAAATTATGAAATGTTGCCCCAGCATCACACAAAGCACAAGCGAAAGCGGCCAGAAAAATAACTGTTAACTAGGGCTGTATGAAGCTTCAAGAGGGTGTGTATGTGTGTGTGTGTGCGCGCGCGCATGCCCCTCATCTTTGCTTTGCAACGCACCATGGTCCCTTTGTTTCTATGAGTGAAGCAGCCACGTTGCTTCATCCCCCTTTCTGATTCAGCGCTCCTCCCTCCCACTAGCAGTCTGGTCAATCCAAACAGCGGGGGGAATGGGCTAGCCATTACACTTGCTGGAGAGGGACAAAGCTCATCCTCTTGACCTTTTCAGTGAGTGGTTGGGAGGAACATGCATTTTATTTCTTCGCAATGCTTTTGGTGAGAGCCACTATGGGGTAGTGGCGAAGGTCCTGGAGTAGGAGGGGGAAATCTGGGTTCTAATCCCCCACAGCCATGGAAGATCCCTGTGGGATTTTGGACCAGACCCTTCCTCTCAGAGCAAGAGCTAAGGTGGTCTAGTGGAAGGGGGAATCCCAGGTTTGAGTCTCCCCTTAGCCTCAGAAACATCTCATAGGACCAGTTCCTTCCTCTCAGCCCAATAGGCAGTGTGAAGTAGTGAAGGTGCTGGACCAGGAGTGAGGAGACCCAGGTTCTAGTCCACCCTTAGCTATGGAAGCTCCCTAGGCCAGTCTCTCCTTCTCAACCCAACCTACCATGCAAAGTTGTTGGATTTGGACTGGGGAGGCCCAGGTTTGAGTTTCCCCTTAACCATGGAAACACTCTGGGGACTTTGGGGCCAGGCATTCTCTCTCAACCCAAAACAGTGTCAGGCTCTATGACAAGCTGACCCCTGCAACCAAGTGAGACAAATGCTAAGAAGAAGATTAACAATACTTATAATCCACTCCATTTCTGGAGAACTTTGAGCAGTGTAGAGTAATACTCTAAATAAAAATACATCATCATAAAATCCAGAAATAAAATATAAATGGTGAAGATTCCCCATTTGGGACAAGTAGGAGCTGAAAGCTCATTGAAACAATATACTGTAGTCTTGAAGAGCCTATAAGCCTAATTAAGTAAGTGTGTGTGTGTGCCTGTGTGCGTGTGTGTGTATCTTTGTCTGTCTGTCTGTCTATCTATCCACACAGACATATAATGTATTATATATTCCATGCACAGTATTCCTTTCTCCAATGTTATTCCTACATCACTAAACCATTTACAGGGAATGTATTCAACAAACAACAGATACTATGTCTTTTTAATGGGTCTCCTGGACACTTTTAATAAGATTAGTGTGATTTCTATGTTTTAATTTTTTCCCCGGCATATTTGCACTTTGAACAGTTTTCTAAAAGTTGCCCATCAAAATGGACCTTTTTTCAAAATCGTTTATGGATACTACATCAATTTTTTCATTCAACTCATCCATTTGTCACACCCAGTAGATTTACACATTAAAACAATCCTCATCTGAATGAAAAACTCAACAAAATATCCATAAAGTTAAATGTCAGTAGGTAGGATGTGTCTTGCAAATATATAACAGCAATCAGTGATATTGCCACAAGAGCAAATTTTCAATTAACTTACATTAATGTGTAAGAGAAGACTTGCTTTTCTATTAATTCTGCCCAAGAGAAGCTTTTCAAAGAAATGAACCTCTTTTCTTATTTCTAAGCAAACAGTACATCCACTGAATTTGATAAGTTGGATTTGCAAGGCAAACATTCCAGTTGGGGTGCATGGTGATCTCAGGACACAATCTATGCATATGTTATAGACATCTCCCTTGAGTTAAACCTTGTTCCTGTTGCTTCCCCATTGTTTTCTTGGCAGTTCTACAGAAATGTTTGCCAACTACCTTATTCCAGGATGATTTTTCAACTTCTCAGTCTAGTGTAGAACCTTGGGATTTCTCTGGTGGATTCCCATCCAAGCAGCAACCTGGTCCACCTCTACTTAGCTTTTTCATGATCCACCAAGGTCAACTAGATGCTACTGCCACCTGTTGTGACTGACCCACAAATCATCAAGTGCCATTCAGTGCATATCTACCCTCAGTGGTCTTTGGACCTATGAAGTTTCAACTTGTATGGCTGTATTTCATAGGAAATGCAAGGGAGAATAGTGTTGTCCTTATCTACTTTAGGACACCACCAATTTGCAACATCATTAGCTATAACTTTAGTCAGCATTTTGATCTCTTTTGTTTCCAGCTGGCCAATATATCTCATATCAAGGGAAGATATGGCAAGGGCTTTAACTCACTGGAAACAAAAAAACTGAAAGTGATGGTAGTGGTGGGGATAAATCAGTATAGCTATTGCTTTGGTGGATATCTCAGTAAAAGAACATAGACTAGACTTCAGACTTGCAGCTTGAAGGCAGCAAGAGAGATGTAAACAATGAGCCACCCATCCGTAGCCCATTTTTTCAGCATTTCTGCCTGTTTATTTGCTGGGTAAGTCATAAGTTAATAAGAGCATAAGAAGCCTTATTTCTGATTATCAACTCTGTGTTTTATTCTCCTTACCTCCCACAGTGCAGATGGGGATTTTGCAGTCACCCACCTTACGAAAGCCCACCTCTTCTACGACGGTCGGATTAAATGGATGCCCCCTGCCATCTACAAAAGTTCTTGCAGCATCGATGTCACCTTCTTCCCTTTTGACCAACAAAACTGCACCATGAAGTTTGGTTCGTGGACTTACGACAAGGCCAAGATAGACTTAGAGAGCATGCACCGCCACGTGGACCAGCTGGACTATTGGGAGAGTGGAGAATGGGTGATCATCAATGCTGTTGGCAATTACAACATCAAGAAGTATGAGTGCTGTTCAGAGATCTATCCAGACATCACTTACTCCTTCATCATCAGGCGTCTCCCTCTGTTCTACACCATCAATTTGATTATTCCTTGTCTTCTAATCTCATGTTTGACTGTCTTGGTCTTCTATTTGCCTTCTGAATGTGGGGAGAAGATCACCCTGTGCATCTCTGTCCTGCTGTCCTTGACTGTCTTCCTCCTCCTCATTACGGAGATCATCCCCTCAACATCTTTGGTCATTCCCTTGATTGGAGAGTACCTTCTCTTCACCATGATCTTTGTCACTTTATCCATCATCATCACTGTATTTGTGCTGAACGTCCACCATCGTTCCCCTCGTACCCACACCATGCCAGCCTGGGTGAGACGGGTTTTTCTTGACATTGTCCCACGTCTTCTCTTCATGAAACGCCCTTCAACAGTCAAGGACAACTGCAAGAAGCTCATTGAATCCATGCACAAAATAGCCAACTCGCAACGGTTTTGGTCAGAGACAGAAGTGGAACCCAACTTTATTACCTCATCATCCAACAGCCCTCAAAGCAATGAACAGTCCCCTACATCATCCTTTGGAACCCATCTTGATGACCAAAAAAATCCACAGCCAGTGTGTAAGTCACCATCTGGCCAGTATTCAATGCTGCA
Organism: Python bivittatus; assembly: GCF_059951505.1. Lineage (NCBI taxonomy): Eukaryota > Metazoa > Chordata > Lepidosauria > Squamata > Pythonidae > Python > Python bivittatus. The sequence continues at coordinate 98,289,795 of NW_028277098.1, read as the reverse complement.
CCCAGAACCAATTCGGGCCAGTTGCACATCACTCCAACCTCCCAGTCACCCCCTTGGAGACATTCAGTCTAGCTCAATTTGTAAAGGCAGATCATTAAGTGTCCAGCAGATGTACAGCAGTCCAGGAACGACAGAAGAAGGAACCATTCGCTGCCGATCCAGGAGCATCCAATATTGCTACTTGCAAGAAGAGGCTTCCCAGACCAATGGCCAATCTAGTGGGTCACCAGCATCCCCACAGTGCCATCTCAATGTGGACCAACCTAAAGTCAAACCCCCCCATTGTAAATGTAAATGTAAAAAAAAGGAATCAGCCAGCACATCAGGACAAGGGAGCAAAACTCTTAAAGAGCAACAGTTTTTGCTGATGTCACCTGCCTTGAAGTTAGCTGTGGAAGGCGTCCATTATATTGCAGACCACCTGAGAGCAGAAGATGCAGATTTCTCAGTAAGTAGAAATTACCCCCTTTTCCTTATCACCTGTTCATTGCAAGTCAAAAATGGAATGGATTGACCTTTTTATACCATTTAGTAGCACTTCTAGAGTTCATCCACTAGGCGAAATACAAAACATAAAATTATGTTAAATCTGGAGGGCCCAAATGAGCCTTCCTAACTCTGGAGTGATTAATTGCAGCATTTAGGAACGACGCATTTCAGGAGATGAATTTTTGTAACAGAAGTGTTTTGCACGATCCTGTCAGATGAGGGTTTTCCATGCTCAAATTTGGCCTCAAAATTAGTCAAGTCAGTTTGGGATGTGTGCACGAACCCCCAAACAATGAATAAATGAATGAATGAATGAATGAATGAATGAATGAATGGATGGATGGATGGATGGATGGATGGATGGATGGATGAATGAATGAATGAATGAATGAATGAATGAATGAATGAATGAATGAATGAAACAAACGAAGTTATTTATAACATTTCTTGGACTGGGGCATGGTTCAGCCACAATACAAAAAATGAGCAAATAAGAACTAAACAGCAGTTAAAATGACACAAAAGGAATAAAATCAACATAACTGAAATTTGCAGTCACAGTGGAAGTAATGCTATACAATTATAAAAACCTGAACCTAGCTACCATCTAATTTTACCCACAAGATTGATGATAAAAACCAGTCTCAGCCTTGGCTCACCACCACTCCTACCGCTCACACAAATCCTTCTTCAATGCATCCCAGATGCATGGAGCAGATGGGAGGAACAGAATTCCACAACGGAGCTCCTGGATGCTGAAATGCATGCATTCATGACGGTGCAGCATGGGGGAAAAAGTGAAAAGAGATCAAGAGAAAGTGCAAGAATAGCCCCAGATGTTGGCTCTTTCTTCTCCAGCAACATCATCCCTAGTAAGTTTGGTGGTCCTCAGCACCAAATAAGTAGAGGATGTTCTTTAGGAGAAAAAAGATTGCCCATCTCTTGGGTGTCATAGGGGGTGGGGGTCATAAAAAAGTCAAGAAGGTGGCTGCAGTCAGCCTCCTGCCCCTTTTCTAACCTGCAATGTGGGTAAGAGGTGAGGCTACAATTCTGTGGTTGTGTTTGCCTGCCCTGTCAGACACCCCTGTCCTTTCTGCTGGAAATAAAACAACCAGCTACCCCATCCTTCTCAACCAGCTTTCTTGCTCATGTTTGCCTCTTGGCCCAGCGGCCTCTTTTGCCCCTTTTCCTGCTTTTTTCTTAGCTTTGCATTCTTCTCCATTTCATTGGTGTTGCCTCCTAGTCTTTCCAGCTGTTGAAACTGGACCCTGGCAATACCTCTGGGTTTAGATTTCTCTGGATCGAAAAGGAAGCACACTGCATTTTGCCATGATGTTTTCAGCAGGAGGAAAAGATAGAGGGAGGCTAGAGAAGATCATTAGAACATTTTGAAAGCCAAGTACATGGCTAATACCTAGGGACTCACCTGGGATCTGCAGGAGAATTGAGCATCAACTTGCTGGCGAAGGTGTGCATCAAGCAAGAGTTATTTTAATGGCTCCTGTTGCTGCTGTGTTCTTTCTAAAGCAGTGTTTCTCAACCTTGGCAACTCGAAGACGTGTGGACTTCAACTCCCAGAATTCCCCAGCCAGCATGGCTGGCTGGGGAATTCTGGGAGTTGAAGTCCACACGTCTTCGAGTTGCCATGGTTGTGAAACTGCTCTAAGGAGTGAGCATCAAATATTGCTGGATCTAATAACCTGTCCATACAGCTGTTAACTCGAAACAGGAAGTCTGCCCCTTGCAAGAGGCAGATAAAAAGCCAAAAAGGCAGGCTTCACTATTCATTTTCTAAAGAGTTTAATTGGATTTGTCTTTCTAGATAAGCCACTGACAAGACAAGGCAGCATTATCCCCAGTGCCCACAATTTACAAAAATGACTCTAGAATTTGAAAAGAGCGACACAGCAATGGAAAATGCCATGGGGAAAGCAGCCTTTCAGGTTTTCTGCCAGGTGGAGAGAAGGAGATTATAAAAAGCCATGACAGTTACCCAATTCAGCTAAGCCAGTGGTGTGCAGGGGATTCAGAGGGAGCCCTGATTGGTGAGCTGGGGTGAGATAGTCCAGAACACTTTCATTTAACTGAAGTGGAACAGATGCCTCTAAATCTGATCTTGCCTTCCATTTTGAGCTTCAACCAAACTCTGTTTTTGTGGCGCGCTACCATGCTGGGAAGTCATGCCAAAAAGCAAAAAAGCAAAACGTTTGTATAAATTGTCCTCAAAGCTTAGATAAAATGTCAGGGAAGCAAGGTGGAGTGTTGGATTCAGAGATTGACAGGTCTGCCTTCAAATAGGAATGACCCTACTCATCAGGCCACTGTTGGTTGCCCCAATCACAACACCTTGGAATGGAGAAATCACAGCAAACCCATTCATTCTACTACATGGTTTCCTAGTCTTTCAACTTGAACGATTGTGTGATTATTTTTATGGGTGACGTTAGCTGGCTGATCTGGATTAGTCACTGTTTCCCCTTCTTCTTCCTTTGGAAAAGACCGATAAGTTCATCCTTTATATATTGGCATTACCTCCTGACCATTCCACCATATACCGGACAGGACATCATCTTAGCTTTAGCTTCCCTCTCCCCCAAAACTCCTCAACATCTTTCTGAAACTTGGCATTGATATTCCTCATTATAAGACCTATTATCACTTCAAATGGCAAAATTACAGACTTTAAACAAAAAAGTGTTAAAGGATAGTAATTTGAAAATCCCTGTACGGATTTCTTTGAGATTTGAAGTCCTTCATTCTTTCATTAAGTTCTAGTTTGCCTGTAAATTTAGTCCCATTCCACTAAACCCCCCCAAAATTGCAGCAGGTCCTGTTTTTCCTGGGAGATTCAGAATTGAGCTTCCAGATCTTTGCAGATGCTCTAAAGGCAAAGTCTCCATGTTGAGTTTGATTTCAGGGGACTTCATGTAGGCATCTTGGCATGAATGAGAAAATGATTCACCACGGCCACCTGGGATCTTTTTTCCCCACTTTCCAATGTTGCTGAACCCTCTGTTGTTTCCTGATGGTTTCCCATCCAAACGTTTGACCAGATCCAACCCGGACTCACCAAGGTGGGCTAGGTGCCATCATCTGGCTGGGCACCTAAACTAGCCCTATAAACAATTGATCCATGGAAATAAATAGAATTGCACACGTTACCCAGAGTTGACCAAGACAATTTCTGTTCTCAGATCCAGCCAGAAGCCAGATGGAGTTTACTCATTAGCAACTGGATAATTGCTAATAACGTCAAAATAACGTCAAGAAATGTATCTATTTATTTGGCAACTTGCATGTTGGGTCAGTCACAGAGTGATTCTGATTCTCCAAGATTTGTCCTCCCCACCTTTTCCCTTATCAAGGGACAGAAGAAGCACCTTTTCATTATTGGTGTCTTGAAGGAGAGCCTGCCAGCCCATGGTGAGAAGAAGGGAAGTCCCCTGAGGCCGTGCAGAGCAGACGAAGTGATCTGGGCAGCTGGATTTGATCAGCGGGCTCTCATTCCCCATTTCAGACCTTTTGGTCTGAATTATATTTGATCTGCCAATAAAAAACTCATTGATGTCTTGTCCCCTTAATAATAAAACTCATTCCTTTCACTTGAAGTCGGGCAACTGAATAATTGTTTATAACTAAAGCATATTTTTTCTTTCACTTGAAGTAATGCTACTATACATTTCCCATACACATCTCTTCCCTTTAAGGCTATTGAAATAACCTCTGCGCACCAGCAAACCCCCCTCTTTTCCCCTTTCTTTAATTTGCAGCATAAGAGGTTGCAATGAAAAACATAACTTCTGATATGTCTTTTTTCTTCTTCTTGGGCTGGTGCTTCTTCTGCTTTGCTACGTCATGGCTCTGCTCCCCCTCCCCTTTTCAGAAAGGGATTTGATTCATACTTTTTATGGTGATTGTAAATTGGGTATGTGTTGTTATCTATTTTACTTTACTTTTACTCGATTATTTAGTTTGCATGGAAAGGCCCAGGATAATTTTTTTTTTAATCCATTTAATTGTGTCCGATTCTTGGAAACTGCCTGGATGAGTCCCTGCAGTTTTCTTGGCAAGGTTTTTCAGAAGTGGTTTGCCATTGCCTCCTACCTAGGGCTGAGAGGCAGGGACTGGCTCAAGGTCACCCAGCCCAAGATCACCCCGCTGGCTTTGTGCCTAAGGCAGGACTAGAACTCACAGTCTCCCGGTTTCTAGCCTGATGCCTTCACCACTACACCAAACTGGCTCTCAATAAATTAAACAATTAAGTACAAATACAAATTTTCCTGAGCAGGCACTGTGCAATCTTATACCCTGCAGTTTTCAAAAAGTTAAAGATTTAGTCTTGGTCACCATTGTAAAGTGAAATAGTTGGTCCTTGGGACAGGAAATGAAATGTTCTAGCATGAACTAAAAATAGGGGGTTTGATTTATTCTAGGAGAGCATCGTGGTTATTCACTGTACGTTTTTTTTCTTGCTCTCATTATATGTGGAGAAGTCAGAAAAGGAAGGAATTCCCTGTACAACACTGGGTCTGTTCAAGACAGTTTTTATTGAACTATGCTTTGTTTACAATCTATGAAAGTTAAGGGTATAAAAGAATTAACCCACAAATTTTGTTAGGAAAGGATTTGGAGTTTTACCTTAGAGCAGTGTTTCTCAACCTTGTCAGCTTGAAGATGGGTGGACTTCAACTCCCAGAATTCCCCAGCCAGCCATGCTGGCTGGGGAATTCTGGGAGTTGAAGTCCACCCATCCTCAAGTTGACAAGGTTGAGAAACACTGCCTTAGAGACTTGTAGCAGTGCAGAAGTTATCACCCCTCTCTGTTCTACATTGGTGACACCACACCTAGGATATTGTACCCAATTTTGGGACTGCATTTTAGGAAGGACCCTGACAAACCAGAGCTGATGCAGGTGTGAGCTGCCAAGATAGAAAGGAACCTCGAAGGAAGAATTTTTGAGGGACAGTTGGAGACTCTGAGTATGTTAAGACTGGAGAAGACTGTGAGGCATCATGATAGGTGGCTTCATGCATCTGGGGAACTATCATTCAGAAGAGATGGAGTTTATCACAGGTGTTGCTGAAGCAGGACAAGAAACAAGGGGTTGATATTATGAGGAAGTAACTTGTAGATGAACATCAGGAGAAATAGCCCAACTATTTCAGCTCAACACTGAAATAGACTTCTTCATTGGAGGTGTTTAAATGGAAGCTGGATGGACCATCTGTCAGGGATATTGTAGGAGTTGATTCTTGCACCAGGTGGAGAATTAGATTAGATTAGCATTACACAATTTTAATGCTAATTGGAAGCCTTTTTTGGACTTTTTGCATGAAACAGAAAAAAATGAAATTAAGTTGTATGGATTTGATGATTAGAATCAATACTGGACAATAGAAAAAATGAAAGTTATGTTGTAAACTTTAAGGGTTTAGTGTAAATTGTTGCTTATATCTGTTGTGAGGAAAGCTGGAAGTCATTCCTTTTTGTATTTTTTCTCTTTTCCTTTTTTCCTGCACTTTTGACTTCCTTCTTTCCCTTTTTCCTTATTCTTTCCTTCTTTTTTCCTTCTTTAATATTAGTTTCTGTTAGTTTTTACTGTCTTTATCTTAAATCTAATAAAGTTATTTAAAAGAGAGAGAGAGAATTAGATTCGGTGGTTTCCAAGATACTTTCCAGCCCTTACTCTCTATGAACTGCAAGTCAAGTCTGTCCAGTTTTTCATTTTGCTGCGTTCAGATCAGTCTTGACTCCTGGTGATTGCCTGAACAAGTCCCTGAAGATTTTTTGGCAACATTTTCAGAAATGGTTGGGTTGACTTCTTCCTCAGGCGGAGAGAGAAGGATTGGCTCAAAGTCCCCCAGTTGGCTTCATCCCAAAAGGGGGACTAGAATTCATGGTCTCCTGGTTTCTAGCCTGGTAGCCATGATTTCAAACTGGCTGTCCTAGTGTTCATGCATCTTCTGCCCTCCAAAAAGACCATAGAAAGATGGGGGAAGATTGCCTTTATGGTTTTTAAATATATGCAGGGTCAATAGAATCTGTTCCAGCTTTTTTTTTTAACTATTACAAAGCCTTATAGAATTCTGGGAGTTGAAGTCCACTCATCTTAAAGTGGCCAAGTTTGGACAACACTGCCTTATAGTCTTATTAGCCACCCCAAGCTCTTGGAAGATTTAGAAATTCCCCCCTCCCTCTCCTGGTACCTCTGTGACATTGCATGTTCACATGGTCATGGCATGAAGTGCTGGAGAGGGGGAAAACCATTCTGCAAAGAATTTACTGTGGCTCCAAGGCAGTGCTTCTCAACCTCAGCAACTTTAAGATGTGTGGACTTCAACTCTCAGAATTCCCCAGCCAGCATGGCTGGCTGGGGAATTCTGGGAGTTGAAGTCCACACATCTTAAAGTTGTTGAGGTTGAGAAACACTGCTCTTAGGGGAAAAAGCCAGACAGAATCTATTATCCACTTTCTGCTGGCCTGATGAATCTTTCTTCAGTTCTTAACAGAGAAGTGCCAGACCCTAAACTGCCCTTCCAAAGTGGCAGTGGAACAGAGAAGATTTTGAAGACCCACGTTGATAACTAAACTGTGGTTAGCTTAACAACACATTTGACGCTACTCTACTGTAGGAATCATATCACACTCCAGAATGAATGAGCTGGTCAAGTCCAAATTCACCACTGCTCTTCTGTGTGTGTGTGTGTGTGTGTGTGTGTGTGTGTGTGTGTGTGTGGGTGGTGGGGGGGACATCATTAATTTTATTTCCATATTAGTTTGCTTTGCACTTTCGTGCACATTTTGGGGCAAGTCTGTCAGTTCGTCCTTTTTGATACATAGGTTATAAGTCTTCTTTAAGTTGCATGTGACCCCCTTTACGTCAGAAACATTTTGCAAATTAGAATATAGATGTGGGTTGGCATTGTCTTTGTACGTACTAACATAACAACAAATTGCTTTGTTGCTCTGTTTCTAACACTCAGAGCAAAATGCACATATTAGCAAACATCTTTTGCTAATCTGCGCATTTTGGTCCTCATTTTTCTGAGCTCCAGTTTCATCATACATTTCACGAGATTGGCTATTCAAGCATAGGCGTGCATTCTGGTTCACCTATTTCTTTTTCTGGAAATATGAATTGGATAAAGGCAACATTAATACGTGAATGGCACTCATCTTTCCTTCTGTCCCTAAGAATATGAGTTATTGCATTGGTGCTGTTGTTGCTTTAATTTATTGATAACTAGCAAAATATTCATTATTAAGACTGGCAGGCAGTTACTGAAGGAGGAATTGATATGGCAAAAATAGCCCACTGTGCCCTCGTGTATTTCTCAGGCCACTTAGGATTGCTAATCGAGAGCATTGGAGTCGGAAGTTGCTATGGCTTCACAACAATAATGTGTTTTCTCTTTAGGGGTGAATGGTGCCCATTTACTCCTGAAGAACCTGGTGGTAGGTCTCTATAGTAGATTAACTTTTCTTCTGGATATTCTAATTTTTTTTTTTTTAAATCTTCTCAGTAGATCTGGGTGTTCTAGTAGATCACAGGTTTAAACGTGAACCCACAGTGTGTTGCAGCAGCTAACACGGCAAATACTACCTTGGAGTAAATATTAAGAGGAGACAGAATCCAGATCACAGTTCAGAAAGGACAAATTGGAGCAAGTTCAGAGGAGGGCTTTGTTGCTGGCTAGTGCATTTGTGGGTTAGATACCAAGAAAGGTGAACACCAAGGAAGATGCCAGGATGCTTACAATTAACAAATATTTATTTAAAAAGTCCAAATACTTATGGTGCTGGAGAACTCTATCCCCAGACAACTATGGTGAGCATCATTCCTTCCATGGAAATGACTCACAAAGAGGTTGCTTTCACTGAGCACGTTTTATAGCTCTTCCACCTCTCCCTCCCCCACCACCCGTGGAGTTGCATCAGCAAGGGAAGGTGGCATATTAGTGAGGATTAACTACATGGTTAAGTGTCTGGCAGGTATTGGGACACAAGTGGGAAATAATCATCTAACTGGAGTTAGAGCTTGAAGTTTGTCATCTCACATCTTGTGAGAGTAGCTTGTCTAAGCCGTCTCTCTTCCTCAGGTTAAAGAAAAATGTGGGTCAATCTCAGTGCAGGCTACCAAGATGGTGAAGGGTTTGGAAATCCAGTCCTATGAAGAATAGTTAAAGGATCTAGGTAGGTTTAGGTTTCAGAAAGGATGACAGAGGGAGAGATGGTAGCAGTCATCAAATATCTGAAGAGCTGTCACCCAGAAATATTCTTTATTGCCCCGGAAGGCAGGACCAGAACCAGTTAAAACTACAAAGAAGGTGGTGCAGGCTAAACATCTGGATGAACCTCTTGGCTGTACAGGTAGTCCTCGCTTAACTGCTCTGTTTAGTGGCTGTTCAAAGTTATGATGGCACTGAAAAAGTAATGTTACAACTAATCCTCACACTTACAACCGTCACAGTGTCCCCGCAGACCCATGATCAAAATGTTGGTGTTTTGCAACCAGCGGGCATTTACGACCGTCACAGTGTCCCACAGTCATATGATTGCCATTTGCGAGCTTCACAGCTGGCTTCTGACAAGCAGAGTCATTAGAAGCTAGCAGTGAAATTGCAAATCATGGTCATGTGATGTCTCGCTTAATGACCACATCACTTAGTGATGGAGTTGCCTATCCCAATTATGGTTGTTAAGCAAGGACTACCTGTACAATCTGTCAGCCATGGAACAGACTTCCACATGAAACGATGAGTTCTCCTTCATTATAGGTCTTCAGACAGAGGCTGGATGATCATCTGTAAGAGATGCTCTAGTGCAGGGGGGTTTCAAACTTTTTCAGGCTATGGAGCTTGTTAATTAAAAAAAATTCTTGGAACCCCAGTCAAGAAACAAAGCTTTAGGGATTAAAAAAAATTGCTGTGTTCAAGAGAACACTTTTCCCATAGTCTCTCACAGAGCCCCATTCAATTTTCATGGAACCCAGTTTGAAAAATGTTACTGTGAAGGAGCCTTCACTGATCAGGAGGTCAGACTGGATGGCCTTGATGGTTCTTTGCCAAAAGTCTCCCAGCGTTATGGTACAGCTGAGTGGAGAAAGACTTTAGCTGAAGAGCTTGGGAGGAAAGATGAAAGGTAATTTGTGAAAGGAAATCTTCAAAGCTTTTCCAGTGACTTTTCTTGAACTTTAACAAGCTTATAGCAGTCACTATAGGTGGGATACTGCTTGCTTCAGGTACCAGAGATATGGTGCCATAAAAAGGCAAAGTATATTTATTATTTATTGGCTTTTTTTCTATCTCCTGCAAAGACTTGCAAAAGCATTGTGGTATGCTTGATTCCCTTGTCTTTTAGTTTCAGATGTTGATTATTTCCTGGGTCATATGTGCTCAAGGTAGAGCTGTATTTATATATTTAAATCTTGATTTTTAAAATTTTTAATTTTAGTTGGTTTTATAGAAACTGGAGACTATATAATAAAAGAAGAATACTGTATATTATGGCTGTACTTTTAATAGGCCTATGTATATGGCTTACTTTCACCATGACAAAGAGCTTTGCAATACAGAGGCACCACCATTCTCTTTGTTGGGATAATTCTCTTCAATCCTTCCTAGGCTTTTAATAGCCTTCTAATAATCCCCTCTCCGCATCTACCTCTGTCATTTGCAAAATCCAGGTAATCTAAGCTTCTGCATAGCTAGATTACCTGCACAAAACCCTTTTCTGGAGGTCAGAAGTAGGCTGTGATCTGAAGCCATAGAACACCATTGGAAATTCCAGAGGAACTTGAATAAGAGTTGGACATATCAGAGGAAATGAAGCAAGATCACCACTTTGTTCTATTCTTAGAAGTGAAGGAGGGCCTATTGCTTTGTGGCTTCACTTATAGCTTCATCCACACAAAACACTCCTTTGAAGATTTACATTGCCTTAAGGCAAGCAATGCTGATTTTCAAAGATAAGCAGGATCAGCCTTGGTTAGCATTTGGATGGGGACCATCTGCATGGATCATGAAGGGCTTGGAAAAGATATTCAGATGTTGTGATATATGTATACCTACAAAGATCAGAATCATGCAGACAGTGGCTTTCCCTGTGACACTCTACAGAAAGGAAAGTTGGTCTTTGAAGAAGCAGGATAGAAAAAGTATTTACACTTCTGAAAGTTGGTGTTGGAGAAGACTCCTGAGAATACGGTGGACAGACAAGAAAACAAGCGGATGGATCATTGAATAAATCAACCCAGAGTTCTCACTCAAGGCACTAGGCTCAAATTATCCTACTTCAGACACATGCGAACACCTCATTCTCTAGGGAAGCTCTAATGAGGGTGAAGGTGGAAGAGAAGAAGAAGACAACCAGCAGCAAAGTGGATGGACTCAGTTATAGTAGCGATAGGTGCACCATTGGAAGACCTGAAGGACCAGGTTAGGGACAGATTGCCATGGAGAAAATCTATCTGTGTGGTTGTATAGACTTGATACTGACTTGACATCACCTAATTGAATCTGATCAAAGGAGAGGCTGCTTTGGTATATGTTGAAACCAAAGAGATTGACTTCTAAGTAAACGTGTTTAGGGCTACACTTCATTGATTTGCCTGGGGGAAAACACTGTGGAGAGTTAGCATTGTAGCTACATTGCTCACTCTCTATAAAGGAATTTAGAACTGACTTTGAGGAAGATCTGAAGGAGCGGTCATGGGGGAAAGGAAAGAACAAATCAGTATGGAGAAGAGCTTACATGTGCGGAGACTGAAGCAAGCATGAAAAATGAATTCATTGATTCTGTTTAGTGTAAGAAGGGTCAGAGAACAACTTGATTCTGGTATTATACCCTGCAACAATAAAGTAGCCTTCCTGGAATCCATGTGGTGTCTGTTTCTTGACCTGAAGGTTTCCCATTCAAGTACTAAACTTGTCAGACCCTGGTTATCTTCCCAGTCCAGACAGGTCAGCCAGAGGGTTGCTCCCTGCAGAGACATGCAGGGAACAATGTATACCAAGCAAGAGAAGGGTTCATCTGTCATTTTGTAGGACTTTATGGGAAATCTCTGAGGCCCCATTTCACATAAAGGGCTTAAAGTATGCAGAAATCAGCACATAAAGAAGGACCAGGTTCCAGGTTCCCAATGTAATTTTAAGCTGTTCTTGTGAACTCTAAGTAGCTCACCCTTCCTTCCTTCCTTCCTTCCTTCCTTCCTTCCTTCCTTCCTTCCTTCCTTCCTTCCTTCCTTCCTTCCTTCCTTCCTTCCTTCCTTCCTTCCTTCCTTCCTTCCTTTCTTTCTTTCTTTCTTTCTTTCTTTCTTTCTTTCTTTCTTTCTTTCTTTCTTTCTTTCTTTCTTCTCCTCTCATCTTATTTCTCCCATCCCTTCAAATACTGTGGGATTTTAATTGCCCTCCAGAGATCATTTGATATTAATTTAATATGGTTCTTGGGAAAAAATATAGACATTGATAAAGCTAAATAAATTGGAGAGAAACATGGAAGTTCTGCTCCCGAATTAGGTAGGCTTCTTTGGATTTTAGATGGCTGGCTGAAACAGGACCTCTGTGGCCTCAAGCAAATACTGTATTTGCTTGTGAAAAAAGCACTCACTTCCTGTGAATAGGCATTGTAGAATTGTTCAGTCATTTGACGATTAAAAGGGGGGAAGTTTCCAGACAGAGTTGTGTGAGTTATATGTAGTCACGTTACAGCTTTATAAGATAGCCAGAGGTTGTTAATGAAGGGATTATGTTTGGTTGGGTTTGCATACAATTCAGCAGCACTTCATGGAATGTCCATGGGATGAGATGATCATGGATTTTTACCACTCCGTTTTTAGGTGGTGAAACACAGGGGGGATTCTGGGGTACATACAAGAGGATGTGTAAACCTGTGGAATGTATTGCTGGAGTGCCTCCCAGTAGTCACAGACTGATGGATCTGTCTGAAAACCTGTGAACATTAATGAAAGCCCCACCTATCATTCATAAATTATAATCGCATGATGTAGCATCATGCTATGCCATTGGATGGAACACTTCTCAGGACTTCAAGGAAAAATATATGGCAGCCACCATGTAGCATTGCTGGGAGAAAGTTCAAGTTTTGTGAGACAAGATGATGCTAAGTTGGCCTTCATTGGGAAGGTGTTTCATAGTCAGGAGGTGGTAATCAACAGGCCTATGACGATGCCTGATGATCAGAGCTACCATGTATGAATTTCAACAATCCATTTAACCACTAGATGGCAGCAAAGAGATATAGAGAATTCAATGTGTTTGCTGCCCTCTAGTGGGCATTTGAATCCTTGCAGTTGAGACATGAGAGTTCTACTGATGGTGTCTTGAAGATGATGTCAAACAGTGAAGACGAAGGGGACAGTCACTGAAAAAGCTGAGACCATTTTGAAAAGGAGTGGACAACTGCTGGCCCTAGGGTTGGGTAGGGTCCTCTTGCAGTCCCTTCACCCAGTTTTGGGTACTGATTGTAAGAGCAATCTCTTACAATCTGTTGCATTTCAGGGAGGGAAGGGGAGAGAAAGAGGAGGAAGCATGAATTAGAACAGTGTTTCTCAACCTTGGCAACTTTAGGATGTGTGGACTTCAACACCCAGAATTCCACAGCCAGGCTGGCGAATTCTGGGCATTGAAGTCCACACATCCTAAAGTTGCCAAGGTTGAGAAACACTGAATTGGAAGATAAAGACATCTGCTCTTCCTGTTCCTAGCAGCGTCTTTGCTGAAATGCATGTGGTTTGATTATGGTGAAGAGACTCAAGACATTATAGTCCTCAACAGAAAAATGGTTCTGGGCCTCTATGGAGCCGTAACAGCTCCAAACCTTTACCTTGAAGAGGAACTCTAGATGAATTGGAAGTCAAGGAAGATATCTGAATACCAGAGGTGATGAATCGAAGGAACCATATTTGGAATGAGCAATATTTTTCCCAACTCTGTCCTCGTTCCTGATCATACTGGTGAAATTTGGTAGCAGGTAGCAAAACAGTAAGATTTAATGGTATAATATACTAAAAAACAACAATAGATAGCAAAACACGTGTAGCGAGCCTTTGCTTGGTTTAATCCACCTATGTTACTTAACTTTCCTACACTCCCACAAGCCAATTAAAAAGAGCTAATTTTTTCCCTCGCCTCCTCCACTGATGTTACCATGGCTCTGCCATGCCCTTTGCATCTTTTGGAGGCTGAGAAACTATTTTTAAAAAGTGGCCTCCAGCTGTTAAAACCTTAAGCTTGTGAAATTCATTGTCTTCAATTCTCCTTCCAGCTCCTGTAATTCAGCAGCAGGTTATCTGAGGAGCTGTCTCACTCCCATTATATCCACCCGCCCCACTCAGTCCAGCAGAAGGGGCATGTTGCGGACCCCACCAGACAAGGAATTCCAGCTGGTGGGGTCTAGGAAGAGGGTCTTTTCTGCCATGGTCCCTGTCCTGTGAAACAGCTTACCACCTGAGGTGTGGTCTGCCCCCACTCTCCTGGCCTTCAGGAAGAGTGTGAAATCTTGGCTATGCCAGATGGCCTGGGGGCCTGATGGGGGTCCGCGTTGTTGGAATTGGCTGGTGGGATGATCGATACTGCTCCCCCCCCATCTTGAAGTGTATATAGTCTTTTTATATAGAATTGTTATTAGTTATTTTAATATGGATATTTATATTTTTATTGTTTTTACTGTTTTGGATTTTAATTATGAGCTGCCCAGAGTCACCCTCTGGGGGAGGTGGGCGGCATGTACATTTAATAAATAAATAGAATAAAAATAAATAAAAGCAACCTGCACGTATTTTAGGAGAATTATAACTTGCATCACTTGGAGGTTAGCACCATCTTGATGTCATCTGTTTTTCTTGGAACGTATGATTATGTTTTAAAAGAGGAAAAACTGCAGCTTGATCATAATTAGTTAAAAAGCAAGCACGCTAGATGGTTGAGTCTATGCAGTAGACTTTCTCCAAAGTACCAAAGATGACAGATCAGGAGATTGGATATGTGATAACAAGTTTATTTCCACTTAAAAGAGGAGAAAACTCTACTTAAAAGAGAACAGACTAGACAGCTATTGTCTAGCAACCTATTGTTCCACAGAAGAAATATTTAAAGTGACTGAGAAAAATAGAGCAATCCGTAAGTGTAGAACTCACTTAAGAAAATTAGATAATGTCTGCTTGATTAGATCAAGCTGAAAGTTGGGTGCTCTCCAGATGTTACTGAACCCTACTTTTTAATAGCCCTGACTACCATTGTCAATGGTGAGGAATGCTGAGAATTGTACTTCAGCAGATTCTGGAAGATCGGATGTTGCTCACATCCTGCCCTAAATAGTCCACAATGCAGCTTTCTACCCTGATTGTTATGGTCTGATACAAAACCCTAGAAGGCAATGGCAAACTAGTTCCATATTGTTGCCAAGAAACATTGGGTTCTTAAGACTGAACAAGCCAAACCATAACATGCAAGAAGCATCTTGTGAAACATTTAATTTTTTACTTTAATTGTAACATTTAGAAATAAAAAACCTTCAGCACACAGCTAAAGCAGGTTAACAAACTTATCTTCCGATCCCCCTTCCCCTCCAGCTAACTGTTGTAAAAAGAGGTTAAAATGCAATAAAAGCAATAAATCATGTTATTATCAAGTTTCTACTATTAGGACAGCATATGCCTATCATAAGCTATATCTAAGAGTATATCACTGTTATTAAATTCCCCTTAGAGTTAATCAAGGGCTTCAACTTAGCTCAAAATGTTGAGCTTCTTGTTCTCTTCTCTGTTGGGAATTCTGCGCAGGGTGGACATTTCACTTGACGTATGATTTTCCTCCTCTTCCCATCTTGAGGGAACTTCCTTTCACCCAGAAATCTGCAGGTCTTCAGTGGTTTTTAGCCACAGTCTAGTGATTCTTTAGCAGCCCAAGCTATCTAAATCCAAATTAATTTGCCAGCCATCATTTTCTTTTCTACCTTTCCAATTCAACAACAGCTCCCTTCCTGGTGGCTCCTTAACCCATTTCAACTTCCTCCCCCTCCCCCTAACTCTGTGTGTGTGTTTGTGGGTGGATGGGTAGGCGTGAAAACTTTTTCTGTGTCACTCCCAGCTATTTCTAGATAAGCTTATCATGTACAGGTACAGCTTGTGTATCTTGGTGATCAAATGACAGGATAGTAGGCAGTGCTTACTTGCTCCATTCTGACTCATTAATCAAATACCTCTGAGAAAATAAGACGGGAGAAATATCCCCGGGCAAATGATATTGAGAGTGATGCTGCTTCTGTTCCTGGAAACAACTAACCAACATGTTGGCGAAAATCTTTCGTAAATGAATTGTTTAAAACATTGACAGACAGGTCCACAAAACCCTGTGATAGATACATGGACTTTGGAACCAGGCAGACTTCTTTTGGAACACAAAAAAGTCCTGTTTTTGCTGTCCATCCACTGCAGTTTTCAGGCTAAAGGAACATAGAAACAAGGGCTTCAAAGTTTATTATTATTATTACTAATACTACTACTTTGGAGTCCTTGGTGTTCTCTGAGCTGGGTTGCTTTCTTGCAGACATTTTGTTACCCGATTGCAAGAAAACATCTGTAAGAAACATCTGCAATCAAAGAACCAAGCTCAGAGAACACCAAGGACTCCACAGTTCAACCTTGAGCTACATATATTCTCTTTTATTGGTATTATTACTTCCTTTTTTTCTTTTTTTCCCTACTTTTTAGGTATTTTAATTTTTGCTAAATTTGCTTCACCTATCCCATATTTCCATTTATCAATGTATAAACACACACATACACACACAGATTCACAAAGTAACAATACAATGGAGATGTTCATATTAAGCAATTAGTTTAAGACTGAAACTATTATTATGTGACTAATACATTGATATGAATTGCAGTGGTTCTTTTTTTATGTTATACTTAACTTTGGATGAAAAATCGAATTATCATATGTTTGTAATATTGACATCCAAGATTGTAATAAATACTGATAGAATTTTTACTTTTTTCTTTTCAATACCTTAAGCTTTCTAGATAATCGAATGTTCATAATTTGAATTCTATTACATAAATATTACTGCATTGAAATAATACAATGTATTAAGATTTATAACATTACAATAAAAGGGGAAAATCAGCAATGAAATAAAAGAAAGAAAGAAACAAGAGCTTCATATTGACTTCAGTGCCTATGTAATTTTTCAGGATAAATTCACTTCTTGTTCTGAGACAAGATTTTACAACATTTGGAATAATCCCAGGTCTAATTCTGGATCAGCAGGCTAGACTCCAAGATACATAAAAATGAAAGAATATAACCTTTTATCAGCAACATTTTGGTAGGTAGCAACATATTAAATGAGATTGCAGAGAACATATTGAAACATTCCCCAATCGTTGCTTGGGATGTTAAAGAACAACCAACACCACATCTATTTTTAATGTGTGATGTTATTATTTTACTGGAGCAATAATGCAACAGCCGTTCAAAGCTCCAAACTTTGCTGGGTATGACATTCCATTATCTTTATGACTGTGTTAAAAAAACCTTTAAAAAGTAGATTAAAATAGCACATTTTAGTTAGTAACTTGCTGATCGCTATACAGATGCTATTACCAACATCTGGGAACCATAGAGTAGACATGCTATTCCCATGTATGTGCCATGTTCATTTTCAAAGGAAAGCTTTAATTCAAAAAATATTGGGCAGAATATAATATATCTTAAACTGTATACTTTTACTTATGTTATATCACTCAGCAGTGAGTATATCTAACATTCTTTCCAGGGTATCCATGGGGGAAGGCTGTCAAGAAAATCAAAATGGCAGCTGCGTCTTCACAAAGAGGTGGGGCCTTGATGATGAAGTTGAAGCTGCCATCTGGCTTTTTTTTGTTTTAATTCCCCCCACCCCACCTGGGAAGCTCCTGTCTACATTGATCCTAAGGTCATATTTGAGTATACTGTATATTGAAGCAACTCAGACATTAGCTAAGATCTCCGCAAGGCCACACATGTTAATGTCTACCTGCTTGAATATGTCCAAGCATCCAAGTTATTTAGCATCTCTCTCATTTTATTTTTATTTTGTTCCATAATGGGCCTTGAAGGTTTTTGATCCCTTCTTCATTTAGTATCATATGTGTGACTGAATTTCAAAATGGTGTAAGATGTAGGACTTTGGCACGACTTTACATGTACTTTTGGAACTGATCTGTTTACTTTGGATATTGATTTCTTCAAATACCCTGTCTAATGACAAAATGTTTTGAGCTGTTTGATTATGGTGGTGTAGATGTAGAATTCATTTTAAATATATATTTCAGAGAATGATGGCAGATAGACACGTGGGAGTGTGTGTTTTATGTCTGTTTTTCACCATACTTTGTTGGTCTTCTGGGAAATAAATGGCTAGCCATTACAAGATGAAGAATGTTTATCTTAGTACTTCGTACACTGAATTTATTAAATATTTAGTTCTATCCTGTTTTCCTGTGCCAGATCCACTTTTCTTACAGTCATGCCTATTTTTGAGTGTTTCCCACAGCAAGGACGTCTGACTGAATATGGCCAACCTTCCTATATTATTTCAGATTATTTATCTATTTATTTATTTATTTGTTTGCTTGCTTGCTTACAGGGCTTATAGGCCATTTCAATCCATTGACTCTGATTGGGTTAAAACAGATATAAAGTTCGGAAATTGAAACCAAGATCATTAATAATACTAATACTACTAATAATTAGTGATCTTGGTTTTAATTTCTGAATTTAATAACAACAATAATAATGACGATGATAATTGTCAAAATCACCATCAGCCAATTGCAGAAGGAATTGGAAGAGCTTCCATCTTGCAATGATGCCTTTAACACCATCAAACAACATCTGCCTATCCCAGGTCCTTGGGAAGGACTTGATAGGTGGATAAACATGCCAAATCCAGTCTAAACATCTGGATGACTGTGCGATCAACAACAATGGGAAGGACTCAACTGGATAAAAATGCCACATCCAGTCTAAACAACTGGCTGACTATGCGACCAACCATGATGATGATGATGATGATGATGATGATGATGATGGTCATAATCCAGGAATGAAACATTTCAAAAACCCAGTGAAAAGGAATTACTCATCTAGGGAGACAGAATGTTCATCTGTTTGATGAAATAGCCAAATCATCAGTGACTTTCTGAAGGTCAGCAGAGGAGGAGCCATCTCAATATCTGAGGGATACTGGAATATTCCTTTGTCCCTGGGCATGTGAGATAAAACTGAAAGGCCTGGTCTATCTTTGCGCTTGTTCAGGTTTTCCCAAGTCTGTCTTACTGTAGAAGAGTACAAAGATGGCCCTGAAAAAGATATTCAGCAACTGTTGTACAGTATCAGCATCAGTTTAGCCCTGATAGACAAAAGGAGACAAGGAAAATACTCAAGATTGCTCCACCTTGATTTTCTTTAGTATGAGAGAGGGAATCTCTGTTAGACTTTCACAATTCTGTTATTTTATTTATTATTTTATTTTTAAAAGATATGTCCAGCTGCCCATCTTAAAATACAACTCTGGGTAGCTCACAGAGGGGTATTATAGTATTAGTATTATAGGGGATGCTACTATACCCTATAATAGTAAGGTAAGGTTCCAGTTGTTCTTGTAATGTCTATTTCCTCCCCTGATCTATCTCTAAAGACTAACACAGCATATGCCTTCTCAAAATGAGATCTGACCAAAGTAGAATAAAACAGAACAATTACACGATTTCTAAATTACACTTCTGTTGATACAGAATTGCAAAACTGCATTTGCTTTTTTGCAGTCACATCACAGTGCTGGCTCATATTCATATTCTGGGATTTGCAGTTCCAACCCATCTTGAAAGTAGTATTTGAGGAAGCTGACCTGTAGTTTCTCCTGTGTTACGGATGTCTCGCTTCTGATTCTCCTTTTGTCTCTCTCTCTACAGGTGAAAGAAGACTGGAAATACGTAGCAATGGTGATTGACAGAATATTCCTCTGGATGTTTATCTTAGTCTGCTTGCTGGGAACGGTGGGGCTTTTCCTGCCCCCTTGGCTGGCAGGGATGATCTAGGAACAGTCCAGCTTGGAAAAGGAATCAGTTGCATTCCACAGACCTAAGTCTACCCTGGAAAGACAAAGCTTTAGTCTGGGGATGGCTGCTATTCATAATTTACCATCCCATCTGCGCATGACTTGTTCCTAGAAGCTCTGGGAATGCCTTCCAAGGTTGCGTCATTTGCCTAAACCATCATCATCATCTATATCTCTTTGAGGGGGTAGGGGTGGGAGGGAAGGGGCTGGTGAATTATCATCAATTGCATGATGGCATTAGTTGTCCTATATAATCCTGAGAATCCAGTGATGTTCCCTTAAGGAACTACAAACATAAAAGCACTCAAGAGTCTGGTAAGTCTGTGGAGAAATACTGGTATTGAGTTGAAGCTCTCCAGAACTCTACTTGGTCTAAACTAAAGGCCTTTGGCATGCATACGTGCACAAAGAGTAAGACTCTTAGTTGACAACTAAGGTAATGGATTTGGATTATTGCAATTTGGGGTGGAAATGAAAAGTCAAAGATTCAGGAGAAATTTGTCCCAACCCTTTAGTAATGGAACAAACTATAGGAAAGAAATTTTGTAAGTCTATTCCCCGCTGGACTGTACCCATGGAATAGCTCGTCTGTCAACTGGAGCATTGAGTAGAATGGTCGCATGGCTCAGTTTTGCTGATCCATACCTCATGAGACTATAGGTGGGCATGAGTGGGATGTTGTACATAGAAAACTAGTACATCAGGAAGAAGGATAGGCTAGAATGCTTCTAGCAGACCTACTAATTCTGGATTTACAGGAAGCTTTTAAGTTGCAGGAATCTTCCGACAGAAGAACCTTTATTTGCAGTTTGAAAAGGAGAGTCCAGCAAACGTGCTGTGATGCTCTCTGAAACAAAGGCAAGAGAAATCCAGCTGAAAAGACAGCTGCAGGCTAGCAGTTCATGAATATATGGTAGCATCAGATGGAGTTCTGAAAATTTGCAAGGCATCTTTATTGTGAGAGTCAGTTTGATGTAGTGGTTAAAGGCACTGGACTAGAAACCAGAAGACCATAAATTCTAGTCCTGCCTTAGACACAAAGCCAGCTGGGTGACTTTGGGCCAGTCCTTCTCTCTCAGCTCTAGGAAAAAGAAAGCAGTGGCAAAGCATTTCCAAAAATGTTGCCACAGAAACTGCATAGACTTATCCAGGAGTCAAGACTCACCTGAAGACACCAAAACAAAACTTTATTCTACCAAGAAGAAGAGAGTCCTGCTTCCTTGTACAGAGTTGGCTAAATATATTTGTCAGGTTGGTTCAACAGCAAGCAGACAGATCAAAAGTGATCCAGACAATGCCTTTCCTTGGACTAGCAATGCAGGATAAGATCAAACTTAGGAAGTTTCAAGGAGTAGCAAGCTCCAGTGCCTGTCAGAATACCGAGGAACATGAGTTGAAGTGTATTATTGTGTTAGGGTCCAGTCTGTGGGCTTCCCATCGGTATTTGGTTGGCCACCGTTGCCCTGAATAAGAAAGAAGATAAGACTGTCACCTGAATGACTAATCAAGAACCTTACATGGCAAGAAATACTGATAATGAATCAACCTAGTGGACATAATCAAAGGTATCAAGTCCAGAATTTGGCATAGAATCTGTTACATCCTGTTCCATATTTTCACAGTATCTGGCATAATTTGCATAATACCTTACAGTTGTAGATTTCGCTTTTTCTAACTGTACCCTGTGGATTTTCTTTTGCAAAGCCGCATAATGTTGCCCCGTACTGGTGGTTAATTTTATCTATTATCAAAATCCCTATAGCTCCAAAGCTGCAGCTTCAGCTTTTTGATCAAGCTGCATTTGATAAGTAGGTCTTGAAGACAATACATCACAGCTTTTGGTACGTAAAAGCAGTTTCACTGGTGGAAAAGAGGAAAGTGAATGCTATCATTCATGGATCGACAGGGCTCTGTGTGGCTCCCATACTCAACCTTGGTTTTGCCAGCTCAGCCTTGTTTCATAAGACTCAGGTGAACTTTTACATTTTTCAAATTTCATTAGCTAGATGGAAAGTAGATTCTTCAGATGGAGACAGAATAGAGGATGACTTCCACAGACTTTTATTCCCCATGACTCTGGGCCAACCCTTTCTCAGTTAAGAGAAGCTCCGTAAACAGTATTGAAATAAAGGGTTTCTGAGAAATCTTAATGTCCTGTCATTCTTTATTGTCTTTCTTGAAGATGATGCCCTCCATTTGCTTCATAGTGTTGGGTGTTTTCACAAAAACAATTAAGGAAAATAAGAGAAGATAGATGATAGCTAGAGAACAGAGGTAGAGTTCAACGTATATCTTATCTTTAGATAATCTCCCCTGCTTTGGAAAGATTTGTGAAACTTTTCCAGAATCTTTTTCAGACAAAAGTAAAATTAAATCTCTGTAAATCTAATTTTTTAAAAACATGCTTAAGGATTCCAAGAGATTATACATTTCAAAAAGGGGTTTGGGGGGGGGGAGAATTTTAGTAAGAACCTGAATGAATCAGTTTGCAAACAAAGAGATTTTAGTATATGCAGTTCTTTGAAATGCAGTTTTAGAAACAAAATATATGTACAGAAATGTGCAAATTAGGGAAAAGCACAATTCAAAAGAATGTACATTGGTTCCACCTTGCCCCCCTCCCCATGCAGATATCGGAAGAGCCCCTTAGAGCCTCTCTGTCTGGTTTATAAATGCATAAATAAATAAATGGAAATGGAAAAAAATACATAAACGGAAAATACTAACTCCCTTTTCTCAGTGCAATAAACTAATGCAGAACTTGGACGGTGGAGAGCAAATTATAAAATGGACACATTTATCTTTTGTTTAATGCCTTTCCAGAATTATATTTGAATCGTCCCCTGATCTGAGCAAAGGAAAATGTGGCATCTCTCTTCTGTTACATGCTGGTGAATCCAGGCCATAATCATTGCATAGCCTGTGCCAAGATCAGTGGAACTTGCATTTGGCATCTTCCACTGTATGGATATGATGATATGATGACGATGATGAGTGTACAAAATGATAGCCGTGGTACATTGAGTCTGCCCATCTAAGCTCTTCCTGAGACGTCATCTGGCACTTCACAATGTTTTTTTTTTTTTCTGGGCAGGAAGAGTAATGAACTGCAGTCACACACACACCCATTTTCATTTTCGAAGAATGCTTTTGGAATCTGCGTTAGGACTCAGAGATGCTTTTGGAAAGGAATACACTTGGTGTTTCCAAAAGTACTTTGCAACTTGCTCATTCCTTCCCCCTGTTTCAGCTGAAGATCAAGTGGGGATGGAGCTCGGTGGGTACGCAGGAAGACTGTAGGGCAAAAGGGTTTTCAAGGTGGACCTCTAGCCTCAAGAGAAGCTAATAGAGACAGTTGGGCATATCCACTGACAACCTGGACAACTCATTTCACATTTACACAATATAGATGACCGTGGATCATGGACCACTTGTGCAGAGGCTGTGCATAATCCAGGATAACTGCATCAGTCATCTAACAGCCATTTTGAAGAACGCCTAGCCGGCTGGAACTTCTCACTTCCTGGCATCACTAGAACAAAAAATGAAATAATCTTGTGTGGCATGATCAGGGGTGATTGGGACGACAAGATGATAGAGCTGGTGGGCCTAGAGAGGCCCAATTTTCACAGGGCCTTTCTAGGACTGTGGTATGATCATGTTGGAGGAAAAAGGTACTTAACTCTCTGGTCAGCTGTTACCATGGCTGATGAGAGTTTATTAACCCCAAACAAGTTTGATTTATTTGGGGCTATATCTAACCCACTCAGGGTTAATTGATTGGTTAATCTGACCTGGCTTTCCTACTTGCACAATATGGTAAGCACACCTCCTGTGTATTCTTTGCAAATTCACTTGCCTCGTCTTGCTTCCTTTGAAATGTGGAGCACAAACTCAGTTACTTCATTAACCCTTACTCCTTGTCTCTGTCCTCATCAACATGACCACCAGCCTGGTTTCAACCTTCTATGGACTAGAACCTTTCCAATCCTTGATTTGCTAGGACCAGAACTGGATGATCATCCCCTCAACTTTGCCACAGTCTATTGCTCATCCTGGCGAAGGTGTGCTAGTTCCCAAACTAGGTTTGATCCAGTGGAAGATCTCTACCAGGCATTCACAGCAGAACACCCAGCATGGGCTTCTGCAGATGGGGGTCAATGGAAGGCAAATGGTGAAACATGGTTTGCAACATCCTAAAGCAAGTTCTGTCCCTTTTCGCAGCATCTCATGAACATCTGTAAGGGGCGGAGCTCGCTTCATGATGTCATAATGCATGTGTCAGTCTACTGGTGAAACCTTCGTATTCTGTGGGACAGTGTTGCTACCCAAACTAGATTGTTCTAGATATATTAGACTATAATTTCCCAGGACTCCCTGCCAGTGTGGGGTAGTTCAATTAATCCATGAAAAAATAAAGTCAAGAAAAGCAGGTAGTCTGATAAGTCAATCACCTTTATTATGGTCTTTGACCAAAATGACAGACAATTTCATAACAGAAGTTTAAGAGCTCAGGAAAAAACCAAAGGAGAATTTCTGAGCAAATTGTATAATGTAACCTCCAACAAAAAAATACAATTTAAATGGATATACTAAAACACTAAGGGCAATCTAAGATACTTAAAAGCTGAATTACTAAACTGCTGAACTACTGTGAATACATACTAGGATACTAAGATGCTGAACTACTAAGTTGCTAAGCCACTAAAGGAGTAAGATGCTAGGTTATGAAAATGCTGAGCTAAGATACTCAAATATTAATTTAATAAAGTATTAAAATATTAACCTACTTTAAATATCATCCTGTTTGTTAGTTGATGGGTCCCTTTCTTACAATCTCAGGTCAGAGTTGGATATTTAACATTTCTTAGAGTCTAAGCAAAGTCCAGTGATGCTTATCTTGCTGAAGCTGACATTTTACCTTATAACATCATTAGATCTGGGACACTGCTGGATAAAATTTTGCTGCTTGCCTATGTTCCCAGCCTTTTGGCTGAGATCAAGTGTAGAACCTGATCATCTAGTGGGCACCATCAGGGTTTGCTGGTGAACCCAATATAAATGGGCATGGTATCTTATAGACTGAGGTTGGTGGGGTTGTTGATGATACCAAAGATACTTCTCATTTCTCCAGGTAGGGCAATTCCTGTAGGGCAGATAAAACATATCAAAATGGTGGCTGCAGTGTGTGATGGAAGGTCTGTTCCTTTACTGACCCCCTCCCACTCCCTCCTGTACCCCCATGGATGCCTTTACTTCTTCCTTACATGTTCATGTTTTCCTGCAACTGAAAAAAACCAGACAGGTGCCCTTGCCTGCTTACAACAAATGAAACACTTTCAACATGACAAGTATATCAAAATCTGATCTTGACCAGACCATCAAGTTCCATTGGTGCTTTTACATTCTTCCTTCCCTTCTGCCCATGTGCCATCATCCACAACTTTTATTTTATCCCGTGCTTTTTCCTTTGACAGATTTCCTTTTCACGTTTCACATCTCAATCCCTCTTTCGTTCATTGATAGGGTGGGATGATTAGCAATGAATTAAAACAGACCCTTTAATCTCAGCATCTCATTGAACTGAAAGATGTGCATCTAAGAGAAGCACCCACTTGCTGCATTCTTTTCCAGAAATAAAATGAATCCTTTTTCTGAGAGTTAAAAAAAAACAAAGACAGCATAAATCATCATCAAAGAAAGGAAGTCTGATTCAACTTCCAATCCTGATAGTGGAAGAATAGTTTGGTTGTTCAATTGAACTAAGAAGTAGGGAGAAACTTTCTCAAGTCAAAGTCTGCATTCCTTAGGAGACACTATTGGGGAGACTCAGGTCAGTCTTGTACAGGGTAAAGATCAGAATTAGGTTATATCAGAATTCACCTCCCCCCCCCCCCAACAGCTAATGTACACATGACACCTTCCTTTAATGACCAATGTAGGGAGGGGTTTTCATTATTCCTGATTGCCCATTATAATGGAATATACATCATTGCATCAACTGTACGATGGCAACAATTTGCAAATGATGTAGTTTGTGTAATGAGGTCCTTTGCAAGTGAATCAAGGTTTCAGTGTTATATATTCATTTATCCATCCTGTGTATTTGTGTGGCGTCCATAGAAGGGGGTTCAAAAAAGGCAAAATGGTTGATGTGGGGTCACGATGCCAGTCCCTTTCATATATGCACATCAATGAAAAGGGTGGGGTATCACAGTGCCACTTCTGCCATCATGACCATTTTAACACCCTCTTCTCCCCACAAAATTACTCATTGCTGTGTTTAAGTTATGCACTTAATCCAATCATGTCTGTGGGGTGGCCAGGAGCTGCCAAGACTGATTTGAAGACACTCTAAAAAGAAACGTGGAAAGGGAGTTACTTTTCTCTACTCAGAGCCCCACCAGTAAAGGCTCAGAATGTTGCTGATTGCTCTGTTCTAAGCCTAGCACCAAGTTAACTGGGTCCTACCAGTAGAATCCAAGAACATGTGACCTGTGTGTGTATGAATTTGGGAAGAAAAGCAGAAGGAAGCCACCCAGAATTAGCAATTGCCTAGACCAGAGTTTCTCTACCTCAGCAACTTTAAGCTGTGTGGATCTCAACTCCCAGAATTCCCCAGCCAGCTAAGTCCACCCCCTTCTAAGTCCACACAGCTTAAAGTTGCTGAGGTTGAGAAACACTGGCTTAGGCAAAGGGCAGGCAGAGAAATAGAGAAGGAGAGGACACAGGGTAAAGCCATAACTTACCTCCCAGAGTTGTGGGTGCTGCATTGCTGGAGGTATTCATGCAAAGATTGGACAACCATTTGTCTGAGATGGTATGAGGATTCCTGGCTTGGGCAGGGGGTTGGACTAGAAGACCTCCAAGGTCCTTTCCAACCCTATGATTCTATGATTCTATGATTCTATGCACTCTCTTATCTACACCCTTCTGCCCTCTTGTAGCCAAAAGGTCATGAGATGCTGAACAACCACTGCCACTGGATTTGCATCTCCAACAATGAGAAAGGGATAGTGAGTCACAGTTGCTACTCATAAGGAATTGAGCAAAGGTGCCTGATTATGCAAGCAGTCCTCCTCCACCACCACCCCTGTCTGAAATCCTTTAATGGTACTGATAGAAATTAAAATTCCCCATCTTGGTGTCCTTCAGATGTTCAGTCCTTCAGTGATGCTGTATCTTATTTAAGGAATTGTTAGCATAATCACTTCCCCGATATAACTTAATTGCATTTCGTTATGTGATGTATGGTTACTTTTATGCAGTAAAATCATTCCCCATAGAATATTGCACTATTGGCCTAAGGACAATAAGAACAACTTGTACTCCAATCAGAGTATATCTAGGTCAGATTTTATTAATTTTTCATTAACTCTGATTTTACAACTGAACTCTTCACCTGATCGTTTTGAAAAAAGAGATACCTAATCAAAGTGCTCATAACTATATTCCTAGAGTTTCAGCACATTTGACCCAAATGTTATGCATATGTAGGCACCCTAAAGCCATTGACTTGAGAGTAAGCTTCTCAAAACTCATCAGGGCTTACTTCAAAGCAGACTTGCACTAGACAAAAATGGCGCAATTTCATTTGGTATTGAATGATCAGTTGTTCTTGCCATCCAAAGTATTCTCAGCAATTTCATCCATCTCCACAGTAAGAGTGCATCCATTTTTCTTCAGTTTTTCTGATGGTCCAGCATTCACAGTGATGTCTTATATCAAGAGAACCATGGCTTTGAAAATATGTACATTTGCTGTCAGTGCGATTTTAATTCCAAGTTCTTTTTCTTCTAGTCCAGTATTTCTCATATTCTAGTCTGTATATGTTAAATAAATAGTTACAGTAGAAACCCTTCACAGTTAGTCGCTCCATATTACATTCTGACTTGCATCATACAAATTCTTTCATCAGTAGATGAGGTGGTCATTATATCCATATTTTTAAGGGCTATCCACAATTTGTTGTGTAATTCAAGATGCTGGTTCTCGCCTCTAGACCCTGCCTGGCACAGGGTGGGTTATTTGTGGGACTGTCTATTTCCAATTATTTCTACCTATCCAGTAACATCTGACAGGTCCAGCATGCTCCAGGCCCCATCACTTAGGCAATGTTGTCTGGTGGGACCCAGAAGATGCGCCGCCTTTGCTGCTGACCTCACTCTTTGGAACAGCACCCTTCTGAGATTTGGTTGGCCTTGATCTTGCCTTCATTTCAAAAGGCATTAAGTATCTGGTGAATTCCCCAGGGCATGCTATGAATTCCCTGGATGATTTTTTCCCCCCAGCACTCTATGTCCCTATGTTTTTCTGTCACTTTTTCTCCATAACTGTGAAAAGCACAATACAGGTTCTCAGCTATAGCTAGACTTCAGTAACTGAGACTTACGTAACCGGCTTTCTTATCACTGGGTTATTTCCTAAATAAACCTGTATTTTCTTTCAGGCAAGGAGCCGCTTCAGAAATACTTTCTTACAAAAGTTGTACGCCTTGCTCTGGTGTTTATCTCCCCGTGCGTTCTTTCTGCTGAGCAAAGCTACCTGCTAACCAGTAAGAAGTGCTGATTTACTTTTTAACGAGCTGACCTGCTTTTCACAGTCAAAAATGAATCTCCTATTCCTCGCTTGTTGAGTTAAGCGGTTGTGTGAGTTCACGACAGAGATTTTGAGTATCTTGCCACTAGGGCACCCCACTTTTTCTCAGTTTAGTTTCTCCTTGGTACGAACAGCCAGTCACGGCTGTGAGATGGGGGGCATATAAATGATTTAACTCAGTGCATTAAATGAAAATAAAACCAACCCAGAGCAGGGGATGCAGCCTCAGAAGTGCTTTTATGGCATTGCAGTAAAAGTTGTCTCTCCGTGGGGCAATCGCAGCCATTTAGAAATGAAAAGAAAAGAGATGCGTGAAATGGGGCTCTTCAACCCTGCAACGCTTCTGTTTTGCTTTTACGTTTGAAAAATCTCAGCAAAACCAAACAACAAGCGGGCCCAGAGCGACTTGTGAAAATGACAAATATTAGCTCAGCATTGTGCAGCGGGCAAATTCAACAAAGTGTGCCATTGCTGAGGCAGCAGTTCCTCCCCGCAAAGGACACCCATGAATATGGATGAGTTCAGTTAATAACATCTAAAGAAAAGGTTTGGGAAATCAAAACATCTCTCTACAGCAGAGTTTCTCAACCTCAGCCACTTTAAGATGTATGGACTTGAACTCCCAGAATTCCCCAGCCAGCCATGCTGGCTGGGGAATTCTGGGAGTTGAAGTCCATACATCTTAAAGTGGTGAGGTAGAGAACACTGCCCCACAGTATAAGGGACGATCTGTGGATCTCTCCAGGCTGAGTGCAACTGTTTCCATAGGACAAGCTGGAAACCAGTACAGTGGCACCAGCGTGGTTTTCACTAAGGTGAAAAAGCTGTGGCTGGACTGTACCACTTCAGTAATGCCATAGGATCTCAGTGGCAGCATTTGAACAAAGCACTATTCTTTAGTTTTAATCTTGGTTAACTTTCTGGGGCTTAACCTGTTGTATGTGTCCAATATTTGTATTGGTCCTTTGTATTTGTTCATGGTTCGGTATATTGTGTGAGTCAAGAAAGAAGGGGGTGACTTCGTAATGTTTGAGTGGTTAATTTGAAGAGAATCCAGGCACGATGACCCCTCCTGTGAGAGGCCAAGCAGAGTGCCTTAAAAAGAGCAAAAATAACAGTTGGGCTTCATAGACGTTCAGGAACTGCCAGATTGTTTTGCAATAAGTATAATTTGCAAATAGATAAGCCAGTTTGGAAAGGACTTGTAAAGATGGCATTTTCTGGTCACCCTCCATCTGTTGTCGTGGGACCTCTTGGGAGCCGTAAGGCACCCTTTCAGAAATGTTGCCCTAGGAGACCGAAGGAGAACCCAAAAGGATCTTTACAGTTGGAGAAATGGGCTGAAAGTCACAGTGTTAATTTAAGAGAGATCAAGGCGAAGCTCTTCATTTAATACACAACAGCCAAATGCCAGGTATAAAATGGGGGATTCTTGGCTTGGAGTAGGATTTGTGTGAAAGATCTTGGAATAGTTGTGGACTGCAGACCAGATATGAGCCAGCAGCATGATGGGGTTGCAAAGACAGCTCAGCTCCTACAATGTCTGTTTCTTTCAGTGGTATGGGAAGTCGTGTGACAGAAAATAACACCATTAGCAGCATTTTCACAACAAAATCCTTTAAATAACACCACAAAACCAGTAATCAAATCATAGAGCAGAAGCTTTTTCATGTATTCTTTCAACAAAGCAACCAACAAATGTATAATCAACTTTTTTCCCCTCACATTCATACATTTCTCAGTGACTGCTGAAAAGCAAAAATCTTGGTCCCAAACCCCTAGGTTAGCATAAAGCCCCAATGAATTTCCCAAATTTTGCTCATTGTCACTTATAAACTTTTCGCCAAATGCCTTCCCAGGCCCACTTAACAAACTAACCCCCCTGGAGTTTATGGATCCACTCTTGTTACATTTCCCTCTGTGTAAGGCAGTGTTTTTCATTGAAGCACCGTTTCCAACTAATAGATTTCATTAAAAGGCAGAAGCATTTGTGAGCTGCGGTCCCCTTCATCAGATGGTTGGAGTGGCTAGACTGGTAAAGCATTTAAATTGGGGTTGTGGGGAAGGGAGAAGGAGACAGGTTGGTTATGCAGATGCAGGTTAGATTACAATTATCTTATCAAAACTGTAATGTGTTAAAAAACCCTTGTATTTGTTGACACCTTCTGAAATTGCCTGAAGCCTTTTGATGTACATGAGTTCAGCAATTTCTCAACAGGGCTAGTCTTGCTTTTCCAAAACAATCACTTTGAGGTCTGCCATGGAGTGTCCTGGAAGACTGAATTGCTCTGATGTTACTTAGTCTTTGTTTTGAGTCTTGATGTCAGAAACTTGTTTCCATTCATTCTTTTGTGTGACGTTTGTCCCATTTGTCCTAATAGAATCGAGAAGAACATTGCTGGCAGATGTTGGCATATATTCTATTAGAGGAAGAACGTGTGGGAGTGCCTCTAATCCTGTGTGTGAAGTTGTTGGGACCTGTGATGGTGCTGTTGTTGTAGAAGTGGGAGCAAAGTAGCCATCTGGGTTGTTGGAGGGTCTGGTTCTCTATGAAGGCCCTCTTGGCCACAGCTGCCACCTGCTCTTTGAGCAGGAGCTGTGAGTTCAAGACAACACCCAGACTGTTCATCAGCCTTGAGTGGGGAAGAGCAACCCTATCCAAGATCATATGAAGGAAGATCCTCAGGCTTGGGGGACCAAATATTCATAGCCTCCCAGTCTTGGCAGGATTGAAGCTGAGTCTCTTCCTTCCCATCCAGACTCATCCAGACTCCAGGACAGGACTTGATAGTATCACTTGCTCAATCTGGGGCCAAGAGGTACAGTTTGGTGTCATTAGCATACTAATGATGTCCAAGCTAATGGATAATCTTACCCAGTGGTTTTATGTAGATGTTAAATAGAAGGGGTGAGAATTTTGAGCCCTGAGACACCCCAAAAATAAGGGACTTTATCTTTTATTGGCAAATCTTTATTCTGTTAGTCATCTGATTTATATACTGCTTTCTTCCATGGTTTGATCTGCTGAGTTCTTAGATGGGAGAGCACCAGGAAATCCTACACTTATAAGTTAGGTTGGAAACTTGGAAGACCATCCCAGCAGACAGCAATGGAAGGCCATTTCCTTATCACTTTTGTGGGGATGGGAGGAGAAATGTGTAAATAGCAAATGTATATTTCTTCTTGGGTTCATGGACAAAATGGAGAATTGTATGGTGATTCTTCCATGATGGGACAGGCTGAAGGGTCAATGAGTGATGTACCTCATGCTTCTAAGTCATCATGACCTTCAGGATTGCACTCAGGAATGAAAAACTCTATTCCAATCTTCAGAAAATTCCTATGTGGAAAGGGTTTGGTCTTGCTAGCTGGAGAAAATTGAATCACTGGCCCAAGTATTATTCTACTGTCACATCTCTAGTGATATCTACATGGAGCTTTTAATACCTCTCATTAGGCCAAGCCCTGGATATAACATTTCTCTTGGCAGATAAGGACCCTCAAAGACCTCAAGCTCTTGTAAAGTTTGCACCTGTAGCCAGTAGAACCTGTGCGTTATTAATGGTAACTTAATTTTGGGCTGATGTTTTTGGCTGTATTGTGTAGAGCAGAGTACTCACAAAGCACTAGAGCATTATATTGTTTTTACCCTATTTTATTATATAATTTCCTCCCCTCTGTTTTGACTTTTATTTATGCTTTCCTCTGTCTTATTTTATTGTATTTAATCCAATTGTTCAGATATGTATGTTGGGTTTGTGACCTGTAATGAAGTAATTCAGTTCAATATATTACAGTACAACCATTCTTCTAGCCTCCTTTATTAAGGGACTTAGTTATACAAGATGTAACTTGGAGAAATGATCAGGGAAAACAAAGAGGGCAATCTTCTTTTGAGCAAGGTAGATAATAGAAAAATAGCCATAGCTAGAGTTGCATTGATGAGGACCAACAAAATGAACATAAATGGTCATTAAAGCTTGTGAGTTCTCCAGAAGCAAGAA
This sequence comes from Python bivittatus, assembly GCF_059951505.1. Classification (NCBI taxonomy): domain Eukaryota; kingdom Metazoa; phylum Chordata; class Lepidosauria; order Squamata; family Pythonidae; genus Python; species Python bivittatus. Next base: position 98,257,578 of record NW_028277098.1, on the reverse strand, counting down.
TCAGAGGATAAGAAAGATAATCCAATAAGATTAGGTCAATGTTGCAAGCCATGAGATCTTCAAGGCAATGTCAGTTCCAAGATAGGGGTTGTGGACTTAAAGCAAAGCCAACATTGGGTGTTTTAGATACCATCATATTTTCAGGGACAGAGAAATGGTTATGTTCCTGGTATTGGGAAACACAAAGATCATAGGCTGTTGGCTGCCATGGTTGATGCACACAAGCATCTTTGCTTGTCACAAAGTAGGGGCAAAGAAACATTAGTCACTACATTAACCAGACCAGACAATAATTTGGTCAACTTGCTGAGTATAAAGTCAAATCATACTGTATAGGGGTCACCCGGCAGTTAAATGCATCTTCCAAGGGACATAAAAATCCATCAAAACTGTGCCAATCCTCAGAACATTAAAAAAAAAATTCCAAAATTCATAGCAAGATTAATCTTTATTAGGCTCCACCAAGATAACACAAACAGGTATGCAAGCTTCTGAGCTCACCAGAACATTTCATCAGACAAGATTTACAAACTACAGGGGAGAAAGAAAACAAGAAAATCCTCCAACGACATTTTAAAATTCCTGCAGGCTAAGCAGTGACTGTAAATGTGAAGTGTAAGCCTGGAAAATCCAGGTTCTCCAAGCATTTGACTCAAATTCTAAAAATAATACCAAGTAAATTAGGGTTCACAATCAGCTTGCAGGATTTCAGTCCCTAGTCTGACTTCCTATGGAACAAACAAAATGTATTTTGGGAATAAATGAATCTCCAGGTTTTGAATTATAGGGATCTAAAGGAGTCAAAATACTCAATTAAAATTTGCATGTCTGGATATCTTCCAAGAATGTATCTTTTTTGGACATATCATGAATTTGCCAGCTTGCTTCCAAGATTAATAAGATCATGGTCTCAAATGTCCTGCATTATCACTGGACCAGTTAGCTGCATTGGCAACATCTACCACCTGGACCAGCTCCAGACTGCTGCACCATTAGTAAAGACAGTGGAGCAACATTCTATGTAATCATGATACTTTCGGCTCAGCCCCCTTGCACTGTTGGAGCCTGGGTTTCTACTTTTACTACTTGCTTTTGCATAATCAACTTATAAAAGATCATATTCTCTTAATAGAGTATCTCTGGGGGTCTCCAAAACTGGCAGACAACGCAGGGAGAACTTGTTTCAGCACCCTTTCCCATGGAGACATCCAGGTTATTATGTGGAAGGCTGGTTCCAGATCTTTGAGGTCCTACACAAGATGAATATCATTTTGGACCAGGATGGATTGAGCAAGTTAAAGTGATACCACTTTGCAGGAACACTGAGGTACAAAAGGAACCAGGATTTTCATGATCATCTTGGCCACTTCCTGAGCAATCATGAAAGAAACAAAGCTAATTTGGGTTGACAAACCCTTGTGAATTTAAGCAGGAATGGACTTTTTTTTTTTTTTTAATATACTGGGCAGTATTTCACCAGGGATAATCAGGGTTGCAGGGAGCAGTGACAAAATGCTAAGTCAAAAGTAGATGGGAATGCTTTTTTGGGAGGTGGGGTAGCCTTTTCTCCCCCTCCTCTTGAGACCCTCTTTTCATTCTTCCAAGTGGCGGATTGCAAGGAAGGGACAGACAATTTTGCATGACAATCTCTTGCATACAAGTTAGAAATGAGGCCAAGGACTGCATGAAATTAGCTCAAGACTGGATGACACCCCATACCTAATCTAATGGTACTTTGCATATTGAACTGCAGCCAAACTCCTGTTTATTTCATAAATCTGGATTGTAATGCAGCCACCTGTTAAAACTAAAGGCAGGGAGATTCAGGGCTGTCCTTTCAACAACACATAATGGGGTGAATGCAACCTGGCTGATGTAAAGAGGGGACTGGATGCATTCATAGAGGATTGGGTTATCAGTGGTTACCATGGCTGTTTGCTACCTGAAGAACCACAAGCAGTGTGTCTTGATTACTAGCTGCTAAGGAACAAACATAGAAGGGAGTAATTGCGTTCTGGATGCTTTTTGTAAGCTTCTTGATTCTGGTTGGCCCCCAAGACAAAAAATGCTAAAATGGATGGACCCTTGATCTGATCTAGCCTTAGGCTCTCCAAATTTCTTATGGATTGCACCATATAGCCCCCTGCAATGTCACAAAACTGATATCCTAAAGGTATTGTTTTAACTACCAGTGTATGACTGATGAATGACTAAAGTTAGTACATTTGGAATAAATCACAAGGCATAGAGATGCATATCCAAGCAGTCCTGGGCATAAGCTATAGGCAGTCTGACAAGTAGAGAAACAAAATAGGGCAATTTACAAAAGAGAAAATGGAACTTCACTGTAATAAAAAGTATTGGAAAAACAGATTTGATCCACAGCAGCGTCTCTCTGATCAGGGGATCAGCCCTGCATCTGGAAATAAAATGTGGTAATGATATTTAAACGACAGAACAAACTGAAAAAGCAGAGAGAGAAATCATCCCTTCCCCAAGTTCTGCATGTGATGGAGTGAGGAGCTCCAATGAAAACGCTTCCAGAAATGAATTGTGGTGGCAACGTGTGTGCTTATGGGAGCAGTCCTTATGGGCCCGCTTCTTAACACCCCTCTGATTAGTCCATCTGGAGTCACAGAAGAGAATCAGAGTGCAAATCCAGCTTTTGAAACAAGTTCAAAGCTTAGCTCTGCAATCCAGCAGCAATTACCCCAGAGAATCTGAGGCAGATATTGTAAGATTCCTTATCTGGAGCAAATCCTCTAAGTTATTCCCATTTTACTATCTACTTTTCAGCTCTAGCGTGTCCTAGGAGAATTGGTACAGGAGGGAAGATGTAACCTGGCCTGTTCTAGCATGCACAGAAAAATTGCTGGGGGGTAAATTGCCCTGGCTGCCTGTAGTTCTGTGAAATACCAATTTCTGAGCTAGAGAATTCTTGAGTAATCTTTTACCCTTTTCTTATATAGCTGATATGCTTGAGTTCTACCATTAATCAATGAGAACCTCTTATGAAATAGAAGATACTTCCAATCAGATGCTATTTCTAGTTTAATTGCAGCCCTCTAAGCAATCCTAGGGCCTTAGAGAGAACCTTGGCCCAGACTGTCTGGTAGGAAAGCCAAAAGACTCTAGCATGAAAGGGGTGGAAAGAAAGAATGACTTGATGCCATAATTCATGGCCTTCTGGAATCCTCCCATTACCTTTGCTCACATACAATCAAGATTTACCTCTTGTACTATCTTTGTAGCATCCTGTAGGAAGACATCTACCTGCATGGCCAGGATCTCCAGGCTGACCGCGAGCCCCAGGAAATCCAAGGGGACCAGTATTGCCTGGGGGTCCTTTTGAACCTTGTTTGCCAAGCACTGTTTCTCCTGCAGATCCTAGGTGAGAAAAAAATCAGAAATAATATTCTATCAGTCCAGGCTATTGATACACTTTGGCTTAAAACCGCAGAAATAGGAGAAAGAACTGGATATGAATGGCTGAGTCCTAATCATACAGAGCTCAGTTCAGGTGGCAACATCTACAGTAGCTAACCATGGCCATTCTCCAAAATACAGTGAGCAGATTGGACATACTCAGTACTTGGATGCAAGATCACCAGGAAATCAGTATCCATGCAGATTTTTTGGCAAGATACCCAAATGGCTATGATTGCCTTCTGGGAAGGTTTTTTGAGTTCCAACTCCAATTCCTAACCCTAGGAATCCCTGAGGGTCTCCCATCCAAGCGTTAGCCGGCCTGCTCTGCTTACTTTCAAAGTCTAGACATTAGCCATTAGAGCTCTCTTCACTGATAGCTTCTAGCCTGTACTTGAATACACCCTGGGAGGAGGACTCTACCATCCCTGTGGGTGATTGGTTCTGCAGTTGCACTGAGCTTAGAATTAGGATATTTTGCCTAACTTTCAATGGGACTCTGTGTCCTAGTAACTTAAATCCATTATTTTGTGTCCTGTACTCTGGGGGAAAAAAAGAACATCCTTCTATTTTAACTTTTGCTTGATATGACGTCTGCATGGCAGGTAGATGCAACATCATCCTTGAAAAATATATTGTTTGAGAGAGTAGACATCATTTATCCTGATTTTTTCTCTTCATGTCAGTGATGAATGATCATACCTGCTTGACCTCTTGGTCCTTCAGAGCCTTCCACACTTGATCCAGAAGAGCCTTTTTCCCCCTTGGGCCCAGGGATACCTGATAGAGGAGAGGAGCGATTTTAAAAAATCCTGTTCATGTTCTAGTTTTGACCTCACTTCCCCAAACTCCTGCGTGTACACTTTGGAAGAGTAGTGGGAGAAGATCATACCAAAGAGGTAGAAATACATGGTCTGGGACCAGGATGTTAGATGAGCTCGTCCTAGGAGGTACAGTAACGTACCTGTTGGTGTGCCCCAACAGTGTGTGTTGTTCTTGATGTTTGATTGCATCCTGACTTTTTGGACACCTTTCTGTGGATGGTCCTATATTTCACTACCTTCTCTTGGGAACCACCAACAGCAGTGAAAAAACTTCATTTGACCCACTCTGGAAGCTCAGCTAGGAGAACATCTATATAATCAGCTGCATCTGCAAGCAAGTAGAGATGCTTCTAAGATGTAAGTGTAGATCACGGAGAAAAAAGGCTGAGTGACAGATTTAGGTTGGTGTGTGATCTACCTTCTGTAGTCTGCCAATTAAATCAGCAACTTTGACTCTTGCTTGCGTGTAGAAGTAAAAACATCACCAAGGGAGCTTTAAATGTCTGTTCTTGCTGTTGGAGAATTTTTCTTGCTGAAACCACCTTCTTGGGTTCTGAGGATAACCCAGTAGTGTCCAAAAGAGGGGGGCATAGGTTGATTCTTAAATGGAGGCTTAATCTTTTAATTAATTCAGAGAGGCTGCTACGATGACCTGGCATTTGCAACGAAATGGAGAGCTGTGTCCTCCTCAAAGTGGGTTGTTTTTAGCTCTAAATCAAGAGGGGAGAGAAACAAACTGAAACAGACTGTGGTGCTTTGTTCCTCTCTTTTGAAGGCTCAGGAATGAGCTAATCCAAAAATAAAACCAACGGGTATGCATTTCCCTGCTCTCGGCAGCATCTGCAGACAGGAGTCAAGATGGTAGGTGGAAAGTCACCGTGCAAGCACTGTCTCTTTTATACTTGTGTGGGATGTGTGTACAAAAAGGGCAGGGTTTACAGTGTGACACTCTTGTCTACCATCTTGCCAATTTGACCCCCTGCCCCCATGGATGCTTCTGCCTACTGCAAAATTGTGTGAAAAGCCTCCCCATATTGGCTGAAATGCCCCCTGCCTTTACCTAGACCTTGAAGAGTCATTGAATTTGATTCCTTATGGTTTAGAAGATGGTGAGATTTGGAGCAGTATACAAAGGGGTTTACATGATGGATTGGCTGAAATCTCCTCCTCTCTTTCCCCACTACATCTTCTTCTCAGCCCTAAAAAGTCATGGAAGCTTTTGTCTAGGCGGATACAAGCAAGGTTTAGGTTGAATGGATTTGGGGGAGCATGTCATGGGCTTTCTTTCAAAATGCCTGCCCTGAAGAGGACGGCCTGCATGCACAGTAACAGCCACAGGCCATTCTGGGCACTGCCAAATATAAAACTTATATGAAGAAGTCAAACGGGTGGGACTGTTTCTCACTCCTTCCCCCCCAGTTCTCCTGGGTGATCTCTACCATCCCAGATTATCCTCACCATTTTTCTAGTTGGATGGGTCAGTTCCAAGCAAAGTAGTGCACTGTGGTCTGGGACCCTGCTTATTTTCAAAAAATGCCTCTGGGCCCCCTGTACCCCAAAACATTCTGGTAAGTGAAGAGAATGCTTTTGCTGAAGTTTCATAGCATGCCTGAGTCCAATTTATGTGTTTGAATTAAAACAAGGTCTTCAAAAATTCAGGTAGAATAGGAGGTTTAGCAGAATCCAAGGGAAGACGCTCATCTGGACATTTATTTATCAAGTCCTGGCCTAGGATTCCACCTGGATCTGCCTTTCATCTGAAGAATTCTAAGAAAATTATTTATTTTCATAGGAAGCTACCTTGGAGAGGAAGGAAGATGACCTTGAGAGAAATGTGCAGGAATCATTACCTAGGCAAAAGAGGCTGAAACATTTTTGAAGTCCAGAACAATGAGATAACATTCAGAAGCAGCTCAGGCAGACACCTCCCTGATTCACTGAAGCATAAGGAGGAGGAGGAGGTCCAGCACAATCAGACGTGCAAGATTTTGCTATTGTAGCCAATCTCAATAAAAGTAATGTTAGCCTTCATGTGGAATTGATTTCCTGGTCGGGTCTATCTAATGGGACTGACATTATCTAACTCTAAGACAAACCCATCTAGTTTTGCATCGTTTTCTGTTAACAAATTCTGTTAATGCCACCCAGAGTCACTTTATGTGAGATGGGTAGCTATATAAATATGATAAATCAATCAATGAATAAAATAAATAAAATATCCAGTGGTGTGCCCTATACCTTTCCTTGCTTACCTCTTTCTCCTGGATATCCATCTCTTCCTGGAAGTCCAGGCATCCCAACTTCTCCTCTTTCACCTTTCATGCCAGGGAGGCCAGGGAGACCAGGTGGCCCAGGTTCTCCAGCCTTCGGTTTATCCTCCCAGATGGGAACAGGTTTCCGTGAATGTTCATGGATGAAAGAGTCAAACTTTAACACATGAGCTGGAGTAGAAGAATGGAAAGAAATGAGATTTTCCTTCTTGCCCTGCATCTGTTCTGCTTCCTGTCCTTTAGCAACATATTTTTTTAAATGAACAATATTTTTTTTCCAAATATATAAAATCACCTTCAAATTGAGCATGATTCTTTTCAATATCATGGACTTATCCATGTACTTTTCTTGGCATCCACATGGAAATGGTTTTCCATTTCTTCTTCTAGGATGAAGATGAAGATGATGATGATGATGATGATGATGATGATGATGATGATGATGATGATTTTGACAAGCCAGTCTGGCCTCCAACCCCAGTATTCCCTGGTCATGTCTCATCCATATCCAAGTACTAACCAGGGTTGACTTTGATTAGCATTTTGAGACCATCCAAGGTCAGCTTAATGACCTTTGAGACCATCCAAGGTCAGCTTTGTAGGACATTCAGTTATAAGCATCTACACAAGCTACTGAAGAGTTGACATGTCCTCTCTTAAAATCACTTTGTATACATGGATCCAGCTATCATGAAGTCACCATCAGCTGCAAAATCTCCCCTACCATCATCTCTGAAGTTCTCAGGAAAAGGAGCTCCAACAGTTAATCAGACGAGGGTTAAAAAAATCAAGATGATGGGAATGACTGTGTGATAGAAGCCCTGCCCCCTTTTAGGTATGTCATGAAGCTTGAAGTCACCATCTTGGTTTTTTGATACCCCCAGCAGGCACTTCCGGAGTTAATGGATTTATTTTCTACCAGAGAAGAAGGGTGGAGGTGGCAGCTACTAGCTAATTCCCCCATCATGGCTAAGTGCATTCAACTCATTTTCCTTACCCCTTGGACAAAGTATGAGATATTTCACACTGGGGAAAGATCGTTGAATAGTCAGAACTATGGCAATCAAAATCCAGACTTAAATGAAGAAGATGCACCAGTTTGGGGGATAGGGATATAAAGAAGTGGTAGGGAGGGAAAAATAAGTAGCAATTTAAAACAACAACAACAACCAATTAAATAGAAGACTGTCTAACAAGTGTACTCTTGGCAGTTTTACAAAATCTGAAAATTATTTGGAAGTAACAAGGATCATCTATGACAGTGTTGTCCAAACTTGGCCACTTTAAGATGAGTGGACTTCAATTCCCAGAATTCCCCAGCCAGCCATGCTGGCTGGGGAATTCTGGGAGTTGAGGTCCACTCATCTTAAAGTGGCCAAGTTTGAACAACACTGATCTATGATAAGTGAATAATTTTTAGTGGGCCATTCCAAAATTTGACAGCATGAAATCAAGTGGAGGACATGGACAAGGAAGATAGAATATGGAAAGAAGGAACTGGCCATGTCATCTCTTGACTGGACTACTGTAATTTGTTCTACCTGGAGCTGCCTTTGAAGATCACCTGGACATTTTAACTGGGACAAAATATAGCTGAATGTGTGGGAATGTCCCAGTTGTTTCATCAGAGACATGTACTGTGGGAGCTGCGCTGATTGTCACATTGTTTCCAGATATAATTTAAGATGCTGGTAATAACCTATAAAGGGGTTTGGAACCTGGGTAAGTCTACTTGCTCTAAGTGAAATCTGCCTGTCTCTCAAGAGATGCTAATTGAGAGGCATACTGAAACTCCTTACTCCTCATGAAGAATGGCAGGAGGGGACTCAGAAACAAGGATTCTCTGTTGGAGCTCTCCTTCTGTGGGATCAGTTATCTGCAGAAGTAAGACTGCATCCTCACTAATCCCATTTTAAAAGCTTGCCAGGACCTGGTCATTCAGGCAGTATTCAGGGATTGAGGAGTCAATGGAGAATGTGCTGGGCATGTGTGCAAGCACTGGTTATCATTGTTACTATAACTGTTGTTATTGATGATGATGGACCATATTTTATATGGTAATACACATCTTTTGTATTTTATATGGTAATACACACATCTTTTGTAAGCTGCCTCATTGATATGGCATAAACCCATCTGTTATAAATAAATAAATAAATCCTTCATTTAGCAAACGCTATGTAAACTTACCTGTGTACACTTTTGGTTACTTAGAGACTGGGTTCACCCAACATATTAAACCATATTGACAAAAGACAATCAAAGTGCTTGCACAGTAGACTTCTCCCAAATTAATAAGCTGTATGTTCAGGGACATCCAAGGGGGAGGTTAAAAAAGTCAAGAATATATGCATGGCTGTGTAATGAAACCCATGGCTTTTTAAATCTCCCCCTTTGAATGTTCCTGCATATGACGGTTTAATGCGATGGCCTGCTTCAGACAACATGCCAAGACAATGGCTGGGTTCCCACAGCATGTTGAATCACAAATCACCCAACCCAATTCCAGTCTAATTAACATGTTCTGCCAACCCATCCAAAATGTAGCATGCGTCATAAATATCTAGAGAGATGGGCCAGTTGTAGTTTAATAATCCATGGCTAGACCTGGTCGATACCCATTTTTGCAAAATATAGGTACATTGTTGAAATTTCAAATGAAGAAAGAAAAAGCTAGTGGTATCTGCAGGGGTAAAAGATGAAGATGGAGGATGCCCCTGTGTTTCAATAGGACTCCACAGCCTATTGAAACACAGCCTCCAATCCTTCAGTAAAGTCGAGGCAGCTATTTTTGGATTCCTACCTGCAGCTTGGATTTCATCCAGCTCCTTGGAACTGCCTTTCCTTTCCTTTCCTTTCCTTTCCTTTCCTTTCCTTTCCTTTCCTTTCCTTTCCTTTCCTTTCCTTTCCTTTCCTTTCCTTTCCTTTCCTTTCCTTTCCTTTCCTCTCCTTTCCTCTCCTTTCCTTTCCTTTCCTTTCCTTTCCTTTCCTTTCCTTTCCTTTCCTTTCCTCTCCTCTCCTCTCCTCTCCTCTCCTCTCCTCTCCTCTCCTCTCCTCTCCTTTCCTTTCCTTTCCTTTCCTTTCCTTTCCTTTCCTTTCCTTTCCTTTCCTTTCCTTTCCTTTCCTTTCCTTTCCTTCCTCTCCTCTCCTCTCCTCTCCTCTCCTCTCCTCTCCTCTCCTCTCCTCTCCTCTCCTCTCCTCTCCTCTCGTCTGCAATAATATTGAAATGGTTTCCCTTTTATTTCTTACAGGATAATTTTTTTATCCCAGTCTAGCCTAAAGCCCTGGGATTTCCAAGGATATTAACCAAGCTTGTTCCTCTTGCTAACCATTCACTGATGCCCTGATTAAGAAAGATGTTCTGCACTTGTAATATTCTGTAAACCACTATCCTCTTGCCCATGTTCTTAGAAGCTCATTAAAGTTTATTTGCCGTATTTGATTTACTTTTAAATGCAATATATCTTACATATTATTAGCTGCATTTATATTGTTTAGCTATTCTGCTTTCCATACCCTGCTATTTGCTCTAATCCCAAAGCAAAGTCCTGCCCTTAACCTGAAAAGAGTTGTGCACCCCTGTTCCTATTGCAAATACAAATCAGAAAAATAACCTACTTTTGGTGTGTTTATGTGCCTGCCTACATACTAATATTTCTGTGTGTCGCTGCTCTGGACTTGTTTCTTTTCAATTCATCTGTCTAGCCAACAATAGTAAAGTCATCCATCTGATTTGGAAATGGAAGGCGTGTTCACAAGCATTTCTACAGAACACCTCAGGGAGAAAGGGAGAAAAAAAGATCTGTTTTCTCTCCTTCAACCTTGGAAGAGTTCTAAATTGATTTATCAAACTGACACCAATGGATGGATTTCCCTCCCTCCCTCCCTCCTTCCCTCCCTTTATCTTTCTTCCTTTCCTTTCCTTTCCTTTCCTTTCCTTTCCTTTCCTTTCCTTTCCTTTCCTTTCCTTTCCTTTCCTTTCCTTTCCTTTCCTTTCCTTTCCTTTCCCTTCCCTTCCCTTCCCTTCCCTTCCCTTCCCTTCCCTTCCCTCTCTTCCTTCCCTTCCCTTCCCTTCCCTTCCCTTCCCTTCCCTTCCCTTCCCTCTCCTCTCTTCCTTTCCTTTCCTTTCCTTTCCTTTCCTTTCCTTTCCTTTCCTTTCCTTTCCTTTCCTTTCCTTTCCTTTCCTTTCCTTTCCTTTCCTTTCCTTTCCTTTCCTTTCCTTTCCTTTCCTTCCCTTTCCCTTTCCCTTTCCCTTTCCCTTTCCCTTTCCCTTTCCCTTTCCCTTTCCCTTTCCCTTTCCTTCTTTCTTTTTCAGTCCTGAATACCAATATCTAAATGATGAGACAGTCTGAAAACATACTTGCATTGTTTCAGGTTTTCAGCCTATTTATAGACAATGAATCTATACATGGTTGCATAAGGAATCTTCATGGGGGGAGGGGCTAAAATTCATTCATCCAGCCTGTAGTCCTTTCACTTGCCATCACTTGGGGGTGGGGGACTATTATATAATCTAATTCTTGCAGGCCTTGGGGAAGCATAGCAGTTACCATCTGATGATTACCTGGAAAGCATAATCACTTCCGTCCTCAACATAGACATAATGTCTGGAAACACCCTAAGTTGGTTGGTCTTGAAGGTGCTACCAGAATTAATATCTCCTTTTTGCATAGACTACACAGGTCTTCTCCCCAGCCCCTCTCCATATTTTGCTTATTTTTTCAAAACTTGACAGGGGTATTTTTCTCTTTTTGCTACCAACCCCTTTTCCCTAATTTAGCCAAAAGTTCTCTGTTGAGAATTTTGGATCCAAATCTATTTCAAAGTTAACATATTTTTAATGTACAATCTCAACTGAGTTGTATCAGTTGACATTCAGCTTTCACTATGTTCTTCTCAATTAGTGGTGATGGGTGCATCATTGGAAGACCTGAAAGACCAGATTGGGCATAGTTCATCCTGGAGAATGTCTATCTATATGGTCACTAAGCATCAACACCAACTTGATGGCACATAACAAAATCAATTGTGTTCTTGAGGGATTATCAGTGAGGCAAATTTGCATTCAGAACCAGGTGGCAGCAGGTTTTTACAACCATCTTCACTTCAGTTGAGCATTGAGAAACACAAAAGGGAGACTTCCTTTGACTACATAACATTTGCTTATTCATGGGATGAAGTGTAATAAGGTTTTCTGCAGCAGGTAGTTAATTCTGTCCCTTCTTTTCAGCAATAAAATAAGCAGGGGAAATCCTGAAGCAAATAAGGCATCAGTACAACAGATAGATAGCCACAGCTGATTACTTTCAGATGTCTCCATATGCACATTGGCATTGTTCTCTTGACATACTGAACTGATTGTTCATAGCCAAACCACAGCTAATTGATGCAGCCCATTAACTCCAAGTTAGTTTTACCCTCAAACAGATCTGGATTTGTTTGGAACTAAGCTAATTTCCTGCCAATCATATAATTCCTGTACATTGTGAAAACGTCCCGTCCAATGGCGATGACTCAGACAAAATCCTAGAGGTCTTATAAACATGAGATGTCTCTAGACCAGCGTTTCTCAACCTTAGCAACTTTTAGATGTGTGGACTTCAATTCCATGCTGGCTGGGGAATTCTGGGAGTTGATGAGCAAACATCTTAATGTTGCCAAGTTTGAAAAACACTGCTGTAGGTGGAAGGAAAGAAGAGGAGGAGGAGGAGGAGGAGGAGGAGGAGGAGGAGGAGGAGGAGGAGAAGGAGAAGGAGAAGGAGAAGGAGAAGGAGAAGGAGAAGAAGAAGAAGAAGAAGAAGAAGAAGAAGGGAGGAGGAGGAGGAGAAGGAGAAGGAGAAGAAGAAGAAGAAGAAGAAGAAGGAGAAGGAGAAGGAGAAGGAGAAGAAGAAGAAGAAGAAGAAGAAGAAGAAGAAGAAGAAGAAGAAGAAGAAGAAGAAGAAGAAGAAGAAGAAGAAGCAGCAGCAGCAGCAGCAGCAGCAGCAGCAGCAGCAGGAGCAGGAGGACCAACAGCAAGATGGATAGATTCAGTTACAGTGGTGATTGGTACACCATTGGAAGACCTCAAGGACCAGGTTAGGGACAGATGGAGAAAATCTATCATGTGGTCACTAAGAATTGACAGTGACTTGATGGCACATAATAAAAAAAAACCCCAATTTTCCTCTAGGAGCTCAAGATGGCATACATAGTATTCCATCCTCCAATTTCTCCCCATAATAACAGGTTGGTTGCTGCAAAGAAACCTAGGGGGTTTCAGTGGCTGAGCACAGGCTAGAACTTGGATCTTCTTGTAGTTGAAGATCTTTACTGCTATATCACACCAACTTTCAAAGATAATTAGCTTTCCTTAGTGTACATATCTATAGTTACATAGATTTATATATCAATTCTTTCCCATTTCTTTTTTCTTACAGCAACAATCCATGAGATGGGTTAGGATGAGAGAAGGGAAGTGGCTCCCAGTCCTCCAGGGAGCTTCCATGGCTGAGGGGGACTAGAACCTGGGTCTCCCCACTCCTTGCCTTCACCCCTGCACCACCCTGGCTTTCATTTGGCCGCTAAAGTCTCCTCTATTTATTTTACATTTTTGAGCAGAAGTCTGAATCTTGCCTCAAATTACTTATGAGAGAAGAAGAAGCTCTACTGGAAAGCAAATGAAATTAATTGACCTAGAGAATGGACAATAACATGCTGATATGTAAATTGATCAGCTGGCTTGGAACAGAAGCCTTGCAGGGCATCTGAACACATCACCCAGTCCTGCTACACGTGCCTTGCTGTCCACCCCACACCTCATCTGCAGAAAACCATACAGCCAAGACAGTTGCAGAGGTGAAAGTCACAAGGAAGACTTTGCGCTGGGATATACTTACACTGGATCAGACGCTCACAAGCTTGGTTTACCAGATGATAAATGGTAGACAAAGACTGTGCTTCACCCTAGGTGGAAAGAGAGGAAGGAGTTGTGCTTTACATAAAAGAGATGAAGGGGGAGGAGCTGAGAGGCCGCTGCTAATTGAACTCCTCTGTTGTGGATCACAAAGGTGGCCCAACCCTTGCTATTTTGCAGGCACCATGCAACAAAGCCAGACAAAAGTTAGTCATCCTCACCAGAATTATTCCTGTTGGGGATGATGGACTTTCAAATCGGAAAGCATCTTATCAGAATTACTCAATACATGATTACCGCAGCAAGGCTTTTGTATGCACCATTTTGGAAAACCCAGACACTACCAACAATACAAGAATGGTTGCTAAAACTGATGGAAATGGCAGAAAATGATAAACTGACTTGTTTATTAAAAGAAAAATCAAATAATTATTACCTTAAGGAATGGAAACCATTGATGGACTACTTGCAAAATGCAGGCGGGGCGAAGCTTACATGGGAATTTGAAGATTAGATTATAAATGCAATGGGATATGTTTTGACAAAGAATTATTCCTACTTAATGCATTAAAAACTAGCACCTACTGTATGACACTCTTATTATTCTTAAGACCAGAGATAGATTGGAAGCGATCTATTTTTCATGCCTTTCTTCTTTTTCTTTTACTTTATCTCATGCTTTCTTTTCCTTTTCTTTATAATTTGTATTTTCAATTTTCTTTTTCATTTCTAACTTTTAACTTTGTAATTTTAAAATTTCAATAAAATATTATTTTAAAAAAAAGTTAGTCATCCTCTAAATTTTGGAAGAAGAAAGATCAAATAGGCACGTGTGTGTGATTTATAACTAAAAGTACATTTGGGAACTGCTATTTTTTATTCTTAAATTGGAGAGGAGGACCACATTCGGTACTCCCACCTCAATGAATTTTGATGTGGCATATTCCAGAAAAGACTGCTGTACCTTGCTCTCTGAACATCTAGATCCACTTTCTTCCCAGATTTCAGGTAATGATAGAGTTCATTTTCTTAAACATGCAACTCTGGGCATATTTCAAGACTGTCTGAGGTTCAACTTGGAATTAATTTTGTGTTTGAAATCTAGAAGACATGTTTTAAGGTGTGGGCATTTCTAATATGGTAACCATTTTTATGTTTTAAGAAATAAAAAGAATATTAAATATGAAGAAAAGTGGAAGATAAATATTAGTATTTATAAATACTAATAAAAAATAAAAATAATGAATATATGTCCTTTTATGTTTATTTCTTTGTCAGATTTATATCCCATCGTTCTCCAGGAGCTCAAACTCATGTTTATGGCACTTTTTCCTCCTTTAGTCTGACTAGCACAACACATAGTAAGGATGCTAGCTTTTGCTCCTTGCAGAGAGAGAAGAAAAAAAAACTTTTCTGAATGTGTTGAGGCAACCAATTCATTTGCAAAAGCCTTTTTCTGAGCCATTAACATAATAAGAATGGCTCATTAGGCACGAATGCGTGTATATTTGAAGGCGGCATTCATTCCAATTGCCTTCTTCCATGTCCTGACACTGTGATTTTTGAAGAGGGGTTGTGACATTCATTTCCACATATTCTCCTAAATGCATTCACCACTATTGGACACGTGAATTTGAACACTTTGTGTAGACAACTCAATCTGCCCCCACTCTCTTTTTCATTCCCGAAAGGTAGGATTCCAATACTCATTTGTACAACGTTTTCTATCAATGGTTAGAGTCATACTCATTATGAAAATCAAGCCAGGCAAGATTCTGATGAATATAATTTAAAACTAGATTAAATTAAAATTTAAATTATGCTCATGATCTTGGCAGCATCACTATTCACCGCAAAGCCTTCTGGAATAGCTTGGTCTTTTGGAAGGCTATTCATAATGAAGATAATCTTGCTTCTGAGAAAGGCCATTTCATGGGTGGGATGGTGGAATGGTATGTGAGAGTGATCTTGGGAGACAGGAGGAAGAGCCACAGACTAGACCATGGTCAGATAAGAAGCAGCTGAGCCTGCAGAAAGAATGGGGCATGGCAAACATCTCAGAAGGGGCCCTTCCTCAGGTTTCTGGAGGGTAAAAGAGAAGGAGGGGAGAAACCCTTTCAGACTTGCAAGATTCTGTTAATGTAACCTTACAATAAAGATACAGCTAGTACTTCTGGGTGTGCTTCTTGTCCGGACTACCTCGAAGGGCTAACAGACAGGGAGACATAACGGAAACATCACACATTCTGGCCTTGTCCTCTTTTTATTTCCTAGAAACATGATTTCTAGGAAACCAGCTGAACTCTTATGGCAGCTTGTCACAAGCCAGCATCCCTCAAGATGTATTAGACTATGCTACCCATTATAGCCAGCCAAAATGACTGAGGATGATGTGAGTTGTAGTCCATCTGGCATTAGGAAAGGCCACCTTATGAAATTTCATCTCTCCTAACTGTTTCTGGATGAATCATTTCATGAGTTTGGGGGAGGACAGGACTATGTTTGTCAATCCCCTTTCCAACTACAGTCAGAACTAGATATTTTATTTTTATCAATGGCTGAGTCTTTGGTTTTTTTAAAAGCCATTCTCCTGAACTCCCACATGATATATCCTCGTTGATATATTTGTGATGCAAACACATTTTCATTTCCTTGCTCAGGTTGTGTTTAATTTTGTGTAAAAACTGCGTATTGATTGATCCAGGAGGTATCATCAAAAAAGGCATTGTTTGACACAAGGTTGCCTTGCAACTGCATCTCTCTCCATGTATTACACACCCCAGTTTGTGTATGTGTGTTCCTTACAAGAGGTAAGAGAATAATCAAATCACTGAAAGCAGTTTGAAACTAGGCACTGCTATAATCCATAAAAACTCATAATAAAATAAACCTGAACCCCATTTTCATTCTGTTATGAGCTTTTATGGATTATAGCAATGTTTACTGTTTTCAGCAGTTGGATTATTCTCTCACCTCCTCTAAGGAATACGTATACCCAAAAGGAAGTGTAGTACATTAAGAAATGCAGTTTCAAGGACAGTCTAATTATTCAGTCCCCAAAGAACAGCCATGGAAAGTGGCTTCTTGAAATACTCAGAAATTAATCCATATCTGATAGCAAAATTCCTTTTTCATCATTTTAAACATCAGACCTGTTTGACTAAATGTCTCTTCAGGATCACGTAGCTGCAATTGCATCTAGATTGCCTGTTATTCTGAGAAACAAATAATAAATATAACATCTGCAGAGCAATTTGGGGAGGGGTGAAGAGAAGGAGGAGATGAGGTTTAAAATTAATATGTTCTGGGTGCCAGAAGTTGCCAAAAGAGAGACAAAGGAACAGGAAGGGTTTGAAATTATCCTTTGTGGAATTTGTGTTGCTTGTTACAGGGGTGTCTTCAAAACGGAGAGCGTGCCATTGTGATCCAAGCACCACCCCTTTTGTACATGCAGGTACAAAAGGGGCGGGGCTGATATCACAACACCATGCCCACCATCTTCTCTGCACTGATCCTCCCTTGTAGAAGCTGGTGTTACCATGGATGGTTTATTTGGGTTTTATAAGTGTTGTGAATTGCCAAGAGTTGCTAGATAGGGCTATATACTGAAATCTAATAAATAAATAATTGCACATCTTCCTCCAAATATTTAATGATGGGGATTGTTTTAGGAGAACTATTGAGAACTATCTCAACAGTTTCCTTTTAAGGCAGTGTTTCTCAACCTAGGCAACTGAAAGATGGGTAGAGTTGAAGTCTACCCATCTTCCAGTTGCTTAGGTTGAGAAACACTGTTTTAAGGTATTATACCTTCCTAACAATGTCTTTGATTGCACAGACCGTACCAGAATGTCAAATAAATGAAAACAGCATCTGCAGGGATGGGGTTGGGGGGTCAATGTGGTGGCCACAACCATGTGATCAAAGATCTGCCCTTTCTGACGTCTCCTGTGGACTCCTTGCTAATGGGCATTTCAGAACATCTGATCTTGTTTTGAGGACTCTATATAACAAACAAGAAACTCCTAAGAACTGAGTTTAGAGAAACAGAGTAATAGAATCACAGTCGATAGCAAAGATGTGAAGATGGTTTTGTTTCCTTGGGCTTAAAAAGAGATGAAGAGAGTTGAAGTGTGATGGAGAAATAAAGAAAAGGTAAATCCTAGGGAGAAGGCCAATTGTAATGGACTGTGAGAATAACCCTGAAGAAGAGGAGGAAGAGCCACAACTAAGGCAACAGTCAGATAAGAGAAAACTCAGCCCAAAGCAGGAGTGGAATTGAGAAGCATCTCAGACTTGACCTTCCTTAGTTCTCATTAGGATAAAGGCAAGGGATTACAAAGGCTAAAGATATTACAATAAAAACAAATGTTAGAATAGTTAACAGTGATGAATGGTTGTGGAAGCTGGAGATGGAGAAAAAGCAAGAGAAAGAAGGTGGACACATTCAAATTATAGGTGCAAAGACAATTGCTAAGAGACCATTGACTGCAAGAAAAAACAGTCCATCAGTCCCAGACCAAACAAAGGCTAACTGCTCCTTTGAGACAATGACTAGCAAGTGGAAGCTCAAATACTTTGGCATATGCTACAAGAGGATGATGCTTGACAAGGTTAAGGAAAAGACAGGGAAGACAAGATGGATAGATAGGATCAAGAGCTCATGAGAATGTCCTTGAAAGAACTATGGATTATCATTAGAAACAGATTAAGACAGAGGCATTTGTTCATCCAGTCACCAGAGATCAGACCAAATGAAGGGACACCTAATTAACTATCCCAGATATTTGCAAATTAATTATTTTGGAAAGGCATAGCCTTGACACTGAGTGGCATTTGTTTTCTTATCAAATCCCATCAACCAGCATTATTTTTATAAAATTCAGTATCTTCTTCCAGATTTGTCTTCAAAACTTGGCCATCCCCAACACGCGAAGAAAACAAGCAACTGTATGCCCATGTGAGCAAGAACAAGGCTGGAGAACCTGGTATGGAATGGAGGGGCCAAAATTGGTTAGGAAATTTACAACCCATCCCCTCCACCCAATTCAACTGCAGCCTCATTCTCCTGTGGCTGTACAATGGTGCGTAGTCAGTTCACCACTGGAAAGCCAATTCAGAGTGAAGCAGGAAGCAGTATCTTCTGTCCTAACTATAAATCCATTGGATCTGGAACATGGAAACAAGACAAAGATTTCCCCTCACTGCATATGCCCAGTTAGGATATATGACCCACACCTACCCATCCAAGTTAAAAAAATATGGATCATATTGGTCAGCTATGTTCATTATGTTTCTCTCTGATATCTTGAATAGATTCATGATGTCAGAGAGGGAAGGAATAGGGCAAGATAGGAAATGGTATTGCACATTCTTATGCTTTATAAATGAAAGAAATGTGCATGTACCGAGGCAGATCATTATATACTTTGATTCCACTATTCTTGAGTTTAAAAAGTGGACAGGTATCAATTGCATAGGCCCTCATTTAAAATTTAATGAAAAATACTAAAATCCTTAAATAGTTATCAAAAAACATAAAAGAAGAAACAGAGACTCACTTTCTCCCCCCTTTCTCCTTTTGGACCAGGCAGCCCCTGGAGAAGAAAAAAAACATTATTATCTTCAAGGTATAAATAAAAGAACAATTAAATATATCTACCCCTTGAAAGGAGATGATCCTGTAGGTTTTTAGGTTTGCTTTTTCTCTAGAGGAAAAATGCTGTCCCACAGTGAACAGGCAAACACTTCCAGATATAACAATGCTGGGTCAAAAATATAATTCATTTCCTTATATAGCATTATGCACGCTCATAGCTGCCTTGGAGAAAAAAAGGAACAAAATATGGGTTGCTAAGTGCATCTCCAAGGAGAACCCTCTGAGAGTGCCACACTGAATTCTGTATGGAGGAAAAGTGGGGAATCAAGATAATAAACAGTATTTTCTGATATCAAGATAATAAACAGCTGGACCCTTCTCCCCTAAAACAATTGCTTTTCAGACATCCCTCTGCAGTTCTGCATTTGTGCATGCAATGTGCAAGTAACACTGAGTCCTAAAGAAACTTTATGGACTTGCTAATAGTCACTGATCACTAATAGTCTCCTGTTGAAATGGATAGCATTAATACACTTCAATTCCTTTTTACTTCTCTCTGCTTTCAGTTTTCTGGTTTTACATTCATTTTATGGCCACTGGACGTGTGGCACAGAAGACTTTCACCATAGCACCCCTTTCCAAGCCTTAGGAGCATGCAAGTACAGAAACCTCTGTGCCCCCACGCAGGCAGCTGTACCTCTGTGCTTGTAAGTGGGGTACGTTGCAGAATGAAGCCACTTGTAAGCACTCAGAGTAATAAAGATGTGAAAGTACAATTAGGGAAATCTTACCATTTCAAAAAATGACTTGGCAGACCAGGGTTATTTGCATTTATGAGGTGGCTTGGACTTACAATGCACCCAACTCTAGAATCTTGGAAGAGGTAACAATCTGTTAACTGTGAAATTAAACGAACAGGTTTTGCAATATCCTTGATTGCAGCGAGCAAGTGACAGTGAGAGGGGGGAGTCTTACGGTTGGTCCGACTTCTCCTGGGGGACCTCTTTCTCCAGGGCTACCCCGGGCACCTGCTATGCCTTGGAATCCCTGTGAGCAGAAAGGAGAGGAGCAATGGCTGGAAATGCCACAGGACAGAAATGATCAACCCCTTGAAGTTTAAGGGAATCCAGCAGAATTAGCTTGTAAAAGCAGGAGGAAGAGAATTAGGCATTCAGATTTATTTCATTGCGCCACATAGCTGTGAAAGAATATTAAGAGAGTACATTGCACATGACTTATGCTCCCCTCATTTCCTATTAATGTCGTAATTTAGGGGGTGGAACAGTAGACTGTAACAGTATTTCTACACATGGTGCTATGGAAAAATTTCCCTATTCTCTTTCTAATGGCTTCATCCTGTAAGGATGTTTAAGCCAGTTTTCTCTCCCATACAGATGATCTTTTTTGGTGCCTTCAAGTCAGTGTTGACTCCTGGTGACTGCTGGGACAAGTCCCTGCAGTCTTCTGGGCAAGGTGTTTTGGAATTGGTCTCCCCTTGCCTGCTTCCTGGGGCTGAGAGGGAGGGACTGGCCCAAAGTCACCCAGTTAGCTTCATGAACTAGAACTCATGGTCTCCTGATTTCTAGCCTGACGCCTTCACCACTACACCAAACTGGTTCTCATGGATGATACCTATCATATGGATGATTCCCTCCTCTTTTTCTGCTTTGCTTTCTCTTCTACTTCACATCTTTTTAAAAATTTCTTTCCCTCTGGCTGAAGGGCAAAAGATGGAGATTTCTGACTGCCTACTTGGTTGATGTAAGGAGGAAGTGAATGCCCTAAGAATCCAAGAGGGTGTCCTGGTACCTTTTAGGTACCAAACCAAGCTTTTGAGAGATGCCTCAAATTTGGGAACCAGCTAGTTATATCCCCTTCTTGCCGAACAGCTGCCAGAAGTAAACATCCCAGTTGCTGAATGGCAAGGAAAGCATAGAGAATGTGGTGCTTGCTTGCCTGTTCTTACTAACCCAAGAGAACCCTGTTCAACCTGTTACTGGTAGCAGGTGTTTGGAATGGAGATGCCCATCCTGGAATGGACATTAATTTCCTCTGGACTGAAATTGCTCACCCGCGGTCCGGGTGGTCCGGGTGGTCCAGCTGCACCTTCGAGTCCTCGAACACCCTGTGAAGCAAATTTACTTATTTAGTCATGTGTTCATTCAGTGTACACGGCTGTTCCAGTTGCAGGAGGAATAGTCTGATGAACAAACCACAAATGTGAGAATTCAGGCAGGTGTGCATCCTGCGTTTAGGGACATCCAAGCATTTCTGTTACCCATTCCCAATTTAGCTGAACTTTTTCTTTGAGGGCTCACAAAAGCTCAGGGGTCTTGATGAGCATTCATAAAGAATGAGCAGGAAGGGTACGTGATGGGCTCTGTCACCTAGGGAGTTTCGACTGGCAGGGTCCAGGAGGAGATCCTTTTCTGCCATGGCTCCTGCCCTCTGGAATATCTTGCCACCTGAGGTAAGACTGGCCCCCACTCTGCTGGCCTTCTGAAAGGACGTTAAGACCTGGCTCTGCCAACTTGCATGGGGACCCAATGGGGGTACCCAGCACTGGGGGTGGCTGGTAGCCTGAGGATGCTCTCTCCACCTTTTTAGTTTGTATTGTAGTTTTAACTTTTTAGCTTAATTCTAACCTTTTGTAGTTTTTAACATATGTATGTATGTATGTATGTATGTATGTATGTATGTATGTATGTATGTATATAATAGTTTTTTATCTGTAATGCTGCCTAGAGTCACTTGTATAGTGAGATGGGCGGCATATATAAATTTGAAAAATAAATAAATTTTTAAAAATGTGTTGTCAGTGGTTTTAAGGGGATAGTCAAATAATCAGTTGGGCTCTGGAGGCTTTGTATTTGATTCCTAAAAGGGGCTTCATATTGTGCAGAAAGGGAAATGTAGCATCTTCAAAGCAGCCCCATCTTTGCCCAGCTGCCCTTGCAGTTGTTGTGTGATTCTGGGGAAAGATGGGGCTGCTTTAAAGAGCTGCAGATAGGTTTGCCCTCCCCTGGGATCCGAACCAACTTTGGGGAATTGAATCTCAACATTGCCCAATCCTAATGATCAAACTTAAGGATATGCTCTTCCAATTCTTTGCCCCACCCCCACCCCACAGTTAGACAATATCTGCAAAAAAAGGATTCTTGCCATCATGTAACCAATTTCTCTGCAGGTTGGCAAGAGAACTGAAAATAAAACTGCCGATGTAGTCATGCCCTTAGGTAAATTTATGGTGCACAAGGCATTTAATGGGAATGGTCACAACTTGGAAGAGAAGCTCTGGCAATGCTATTGCCAAATATTAAATGCTTAGATATTCAGATCATGCATTTGATTCTATAACATTGGAGCAGTATTCCTCAGCATGCTTGTAATTGCAACAGGAATGCTGGTTAACATGCATGTTGGCCGCACAGAAGCACGGAATTCTGGGAGCTGTAGTCCCATCATATCTTCAGGGCACCAGATTCTGGGAGCTTGAATTAACAGCAGGAGCAGTGGAGCTAATTTAATATTAGGTACTTTCTGGATATGACATAAAACCATCACTGATATTCTTTCTGATGCAGAATCAAAATGGTTGTCTCCCTTGCCCCACCCAACACTGGACTGCACAATTAGAGGGATTTTAACATAGCTCATCTCAAGCCCGTAGCATCGTCTAGCTGACTTTACAAGTTAAGTAGGATCAGGGCTGTAAGAACATGGATGGGGGATCACCAGACTGTAAAGTTGACCAGGGAGTTGAAAAAATATCCCATAAAAAAGGCAGCAACAGATCAGTTTTAGAATGATGCCACAAAACTGCACAGATATATCCGTGAAGATACAGGGGGAGAGCATGACTTGAAGAAAACAACTTTACCTTTGCTCCTTGAAGGCCATCTTTACCTGCTGTTCCCTGGGGACCCATCATACCCTACAGACAAGCAGAGGTCTTACTTAGGACGCGCATTCCGAGTCAAAGCAATGATGAGTTCTTGGCTATTTGACCAACATCTTATAAGTGGGGTTTTATTTTTCAAAGTAAATAGTTTATCGTTATTTTCCTCTCTTCCTCACTTCAGGAGGAATAAGCACAACACAACACACACACACACACACACACACACTTCAGGGATTCTAGCTTATACCCATCTACATATCCCAACAGGGTTAGCTACAAAGTAGAAGGGAGCCTTCTTGAAAGTGGCAAGTTTAATAAGTATGTTTTCTAGCCTGCAGCCAAGTCTGTTTGAATATGTGGGTGGGTATGAGATTGTAATGGCATATGGGAAAGACTTTGGGAGACGGGGCGAAGAGATGCTGCCTAGGGAATGGTCAGATAAGAGACAGCACAGCCCATAGCTGGAGAGTGGGTAAGGCAAGAGGCTCAGAAGAGACCCTCCCTAGTTTCTCGGGCTGTTAAGGAGATAGCGGAGAATTGTACTTTCAGACTCACAAGATTCTGTTAATGTAGCTTTACAATAAAGTAGAATTAGCACATCTGGTCATGTTTCCTGCCTGGTCTACCTGGTAAGGCTGATAGAGATAGAATAACAGAATTGGATGCTGGAAGGGGAAACATAGGTCATGAAGCCCAGCACCCTATTCAGAGTAGGAATCCTAATTAAAGCATCACAGACAGATGGTTAATTGCTTGAGTACTAGCCTCTACTCTAAAGCATCCAGTGAAGGGCAGCCTATCACCACCCCGAGTCATCAGTTCCACCATTGAATTGCTTCATTGGGAAGTAGCTTCCAACATTCAGTCAGAATCTACCTTCCAGATCTTTGGGTAACCTGAGAATGCAAATGAAGCTTCACATTGTTTTAATAGATTTGCACTACAGTTGCCCTTCCCCTTAGCACCAGATCTGAAGTCCTCTCTCTGGCATTACAAATTACAACTAGTCCTCGTTTAGCGACTGCTTCATTTAGCGACAATTTGCAATTAACAACAGTGAAGAAAAAGTAACTTTATGACCAATGCTTGCATTGATGACCTTCACAGGTCTGTAAAGCAAAGGAAAGCTGAAGTCAGATCGTAAGCACAGTCGTGGTTTCACTTCGTGACCACTTCATTTAATGACCAAGTGCCCGGTCCCAATTGTAGTCACTAAACAAGAACTACTTGTATAAGAATGCTGGCATTTTGCCTGTTTGGCAACCATGTAGACAGAATATGACTTTGCAGGTTTAACCAGAGATGTGACGTGGTATATAACTGAGACAATGCAATAATAGGTAAGGATATGTCTGCACAGAAGAACTCAAAGTCTACAACATTCTCTAATCCCTATGTCTGCCATATATACTCACAAATAAGTGGAGGGCTTTAGGTGCCAAAATACACCTCAAAGTTTGGGTTTGGCTTATCTGCAGATGGGCTTATCCATGAATCTATACGGCATATAGTAAAATACTCCAGATTCTGTTAAATTCTCCAATATACCATGACACTGTTCTGCAACAGGTGAAATTGTAAATATACCACTAAATTATAGTTATTTGCACAGTGTGATGACATTTCTGCTTAAAACATGAACACAGAAGGGCAAATCCATTAGTTTGTGGTATATATATATTTTCAGGTTTACATAGAAATTCATATGCACATTTATATTAACTTAAATTATGCATATCTTAATACCATTTTTGCCTGCAATTAAGTTTAACACAATACATGGTTGAGCACACATCTGAATGAATTTTGTAGAGGGGGCATTTCAAATTTTGGAAAAGTCGTTTTTGTCATATACCCACATTTGGATTCATGTGTAAATTTGGGAAATATGAACTGGGAAAATCGAACATGGAAATGCAAAATAAAAATGAAATCTCCCTCATTTCCAGAAGTCATAATGCAGCTTAATTTCGAGAACTGCCACATCTTCCAAAAACAACATAATGCTGATCTTTTTTTCCCTTTCTCCAAATAAAGGCATTATAATATATTATACTTCTGATCTTTTTTAATTCAGGAGAAATCTCAGGAGTAGAAAGAAGGAAAGCGGGATTGCCAGATCTAGTTCCTCTGGGACAAAATTATGCTAGCTTTCTTGTTAAGCTTCATTCATCTGAAAAATCTCCATAATTATTTTGCCGTGATTAGACTTTCAAAGAACTGCCTAGTAACATACAACTTATTATAGAGCAAGGCAAGCGAACACACATCGAATATGGTTTTTGAAGAAAAAGAGAAACTGTTTAAAAACAAAGAATCACACTGATCCAAATAGAAATAAGAAATCATCACAGATGTCCAAAGTATAGTATAAAAATATTTAAGTAGCAGTAGCAGCCAGGAAAAAAAAAGGGGGGGGGGAGAAAGGAAGGGAGTTACTAGAATGCTTTTTAAAATCTTTATTTGTCTGTTTTGCATTTTTTAAAAAAACTTTTTATAATCATGATATTTTCATTTCAATCTTTCCTCTTGTGCAAAGTTCATTTTATGTATGTACATGTATTGTTTCTCTTTCTCTTTGTTTTTTCTTCTTTTTTTGTTGTTGGTTTTTCTTAATTACTAAAAAAATGTGGGAGAGAAAAAGAAAAGAGAAAAAAAGAGAGAGAGAAAAGGGTTGAACTGTGGACTCCTTGGTGCTCTCTGAGCTTGGTTGGTTGCTCACACCAAGGATTCCACAATATATAATTTATGAAACGCACTCTTAAGAAACTCCCAGGTAAGTTAAAAGGACATTTCAGAGCTGAGTTAGAAAGCAACTGAAGATCCACATTTTGCAACAGACAACTGTTTGACTAGTTTCCTCAACTGGATGCTTTTTAGATACATTCAACCTCCATCAGATGGGAATTATGGGATCTGGCTGGAAGTTACGGGTGCTCAAGTCCAAACAGTTGGAGGGCACCAAGATGGGAAAGGTGACTTTAACTGAGACTGTAGATGCCTAGAACTTAAACACTAATGAACAAGGTCAGTCATGATTACCTGTATTCCTGGGCTCCCGCTGTCCCCTTTATCACCCTTAAGACCGGGTGGTCCCTTGAATAAAAATGAAACAATCAATTTATGAGACATATATTCTGTTACAATCTCTGAGCCAGCACTTTTTCATTCATTTAATCCATCACATCTAATTTCCTGCCTTTTTTCCAGGAACATCAGACAGTATTCATAGCAATCTCTCCTCCAGTTTTTACCACCACCACCTGGTGAAGCTGGATGGCCCAAAGTCATCCAGTAGCTGAATGGGGACTTCAACCAGGGTTTCCAAGTCCAATATCTTAAGCTGTAGCCATTTACAGAAGAACCTCACAATGCATTTCCAACTTTGTCACAATCCAGGCTCTTACCAGGAATATCTTATCTCTAACTCCCCTTTGCCTTCTACAGGGGGAGATCATTTTTAGGGTCCAAGGGCCATGATTCAATCCCCTGACCTACAGAACTACAGGACAGCTTCAAGAGACCACTCGCATTTTCCAACATGAAGATCTCTATTCTTTTTCCTTACTATCAAACATTTTGAATCTTTCTCATTGATGGGAATGTTGCACCAATCTTTGAGTTTCCTACTGTTGATTCTGAACCCAGTTCCCAGCAGGAACAGAGCTTTTGATCCAGACTGGGATTAAAAGAGCAGACCTGCTTTTACCACAAAGTAATTCCATTCACACAATACACTTAACCAAGTTAGGAAAGGCCCAGTGGCTGCATATGGACAACATGCTATACTTTAGCTTTAACCTCGTTTATTTTTTTGGTTTGGGTTTTGGTGGCTTAGCATGCAGGGCAAACCCAGCCTGTTTGATTAGCCTTCTGTTATATGCTGCAAATCCAGAAAATTCAGCAATCAGGTTAAGTGTGTTTTGGAAACACAAGCAGAAAATGTGACCTAAAGGCAGCTCCACAGGAATTTGAATTTGAATGCAGTTTGCTTTGGCTGAAGTCTATTATGAGCCAATCTATTTCCACACTAGCAATTTATAGCATCTTCTACAGTACTCCAAACACTGCTGTGCCAAAATAATAGTAATGCAGACAGGCTTTATATTACCTCAACAATGACTGGGTGATGCTATGCAGGTGCTATAAGTCACCAGTGCAGAAGTGGACTGCTAAATGTGAGTCCAGGATGGGGAAGAATCTCATTTAATTTTTCCTTCAGCCAGAAAGTTCATTGGATGGTCTATAAACTCAGCCTGCAAAATTCAGAACCCAAGAGCTAGCAGAAGAACAAGGAAGCAAGTTGATCATAGTCTGTTCCATTCCCCTTGTATGAATTCCAACAGGGGACCTTTTCTCCATGACTAACCTTGCTGAGATCTAAAATATCCTGATTTTTATTTCTCAAAAGCCACTGCTATGCCAGTGTCTGAATCACAGTGTTTTAACCCAATCTTGAAGGAAAAGGAAATAACTTACAATGGGGCCTTGCACTGTTAATCCTTGGGAACCAGGGGTCCCTTGCTGTCCTCCTGGACCTTCTGGCCCAGCTTGGCCAGGAGGACCTGGCTCCCCCTAAGGAATCAGATAAAACAAAGGAACACAGCAAAACAACATTATCTTCTAGGCATGCCAAACTCTAATACAGTCTTGATTTGCTAACCAAACTCAGAAAACTGGAAGGCAGAGGCAAAGAAGGATGGAAGTCATTTTCCCCCTCAGCTGGTCAGATCTCACAAATTCAATGCATGTATCATTTATAGTAAGTATGTGATCCCCAAACCTTCTTGTGTTGTTAGAACACCATAAGTTTTTGAACCACAGATTTCCTGAGATCAGGAGATAGTTCAACAGGGGATAGTTTAAATATCTTCAGCAACTAGATTAGCCTTCTCAACAGAGTGACCTTCAGAACACAGGTGTTTGCAGAGGGGATCAAAAAGATCAAGATGCCTTTTGATCTCCCTTGCAGAGGCTACGGCTTCAGATGTTTTGTGATTGCATTCTAGCAGTTGCTGTCCCAACACATCTGGAAGAGGTCAGGTGTTGACTGAACAATGGCTTACTGAACAGATTTTGCTGAAATTGCAACAGATTTTTTTAAGTGCCTAGTTTTTTTAAATTAAAAAAAAATCTGAATATATAGAAGAGTTTTCTTTAAATGTCAAGGTCTTTCAAGCTCCGTTCTCTCTGTCCCTTTCCCAAAATCTGAAAGTGTGTTCAAGGAACATCTATTTCATTTCCAATCCTTACAAAAATCTTGTAGGTCAGCATAATCATGCCTATGTGGTTATGGAAAGGGTAAAGGATAGAACTTGTCTGAGACAATTTAATGAAATCACAGCTGAGCTTTGAAATAAGGATTTGAAGTAAGGTTTAGTTTCTTGACAGATATACTTTTTAATGATTGAGGGCCAAGTTGATATTATAGTGGAACCTCCATTTAACAGTCCTCAATTTAATGGACTTCAGAGACAACTGACATATTTTTCATTTGAATTTCACCCTCATTTAATGGACTAATGTCCATTAAATTGAAAGTTTCTGCATTACATACATAGTTATGCAAATGTCAGAAATTGATGTGAACAATGCAAATTAATGCAAATGACATAAATTTGAATTTAATGGATGCATGGGTTTAATTGACACCTGCCCTCACCTGGTCCACTAAATTGAAGACATTTTGTACCATCCTCAGTTTAACATTGGGCAAATAAAATCTCTGCTAGATGACTATTTATAACATTCTGCACACATTCTAGTTGCTTTCTTTTTCCTGCCTCTATTAAAAGATTATTGAGTTCTGGGACAAGAAACCCGAATCTACATTTTGTCATTTCTTCCCTTGCCTCCTTCACTCACTCTTTGGTATATGTTGAAGTCATGGTGATGGATTCTTGACTTTTTAAAAGCTTTCAACATTGTATATCAAGGTTGCTTGTTATTTTCATCCACTGATTTATTGCGCAAACTCTGGCTCATTTCTGGGGTTTTCACACTGATTTGGGAGGCAGAAGATGAAAAATATACCATGGGCATAACAAAATAGCAAAGCAAAAGTTAATGTAAAGTCATAGAGAAGCCTTAGGCTGGCTACTTTTCTTACCTTAAGAACTGTCTCTTCTGGGTAGACTTTATCCAGTCCTTGCATTCTGGGAAGGAAGGAGTGCTTGGGGTTCTACCCCCCAAGAGATCAATGGGGCATGAACCCAAAGCAATCCTTTTGTGTAGCACATTCCCTTCCCCTTTTCAAATATCTTGCCCCTCCAGAGCAGTGCTAGGCACTCTCCTTCCTAGCTTTATGCAGAACTGTCAAAATGGCTCTTTTCTCAGCAGGACTTCTGGGAGTGGCTACTGATATTGGCCATCCTTTAGTTCCTTCCTCTGAAGCTGCATGGCATGTATTTAGTTTTTAATTCTGTAAACTGCCTGGTGTCATAGGATCTGGCCAGTACACAGTTGTTTGCAAATAAATGCATGTGAATAATAAAAAATACTTTCTAGGAAACAAACACTTTTCAGAGTGACAAAGTTAAGGAGGCCCTTCAGGGATGTATTGGTACAACGTACTAACCTTGATTGTGTTAATTTGGGTTAGGTTTTTGTGTCCTTGCATAGGCACATAAGCAAATGCAGTCTGTTTGGAGGTTTATGGGTCAATGTATTTTGTGAACCCAGAAAATGGATTAACTCAATACCCAGGCTAAGTATTAAGGCAACCACTTTCTGAGTAAAACAGCAATAATAAAAAGAACAGAAAGAGTGTTCCAGTATAATAGATTAATTGGGAATTGTTCCCGTAAGTACATCCCAGCCTCCTTCTATTGTCTTGTCCAATAGAGTAGAGAAAATCCTCCTGCAGGAGCTTTGTAAAGAGCTGCATATATTACCTTATTTAATGAATCTCTTAGGTAAATCAGTTTTCCTTTATTTGTTTTGCTCAATGGAGACAATAAAAATAAGGAATCAGGCCATAGAATGCTATGAGGCATCTGAATGTCTAATTCACATCCAAGAAACCTAAATTACAGCTTCAGGATTCTAGTCTCTCTTTGAGGTTCTCCAAGGCAAGACCTAGAGCAGTGTTTCTCAACCTTGGCTACTTTAAGCTGTGTGGACTTCAACTCCCAGAACTCCCCATCGAGAATGTTGGGAGCTCCCAGAATTCCCAACTCCCAACTCCCAAATTTCCCCAGCCAGCATGCTAGAATTCTAGGAGTTGAAGTCCACACAGCATAAAGTTGCCAAGGTTGAGAAACACTGACCTAGATGGTGAGAAAGATGGCATGCAGGATTTCAGACTCTCAGGCTGAGGAGCCGAATTTTTAGAAATCCCAGTGATTTTTATATCTTCACCAGCTTCAGTTCATGGATGATATCAGGAAGAGAATAAGGGCTCCTTTTGAATGTAGCAGAATCAGTTGTTCCTTCCCAAAGAATATTACTGCAGCCAACTGGGGAAAGGTATTGTGTATTTAAATTCTCTCCACTCTGTGCACAGAAAACAAGCCTGTGCTGGAAAGGATTGGCTGAATCTTTCTTCGAGACATTCTAGTTTTGTGTAAACAAGGAATTTATTTCCTAGATTTATGCCTATTTTTCCATCAGGAACTTACATAAGGATCATAAGCTGGGCTGGGAGAGAACAACTGGTGGGATGTTACCCAATGTGCTTCCATGGTTGAGGATGGACTTCATCCTGGATCTCCAATATCTTTTCTTAGTCATGGATGGGGGAGTACCATCCCATGTAATGAGTCCTCTTCCACCATAGAACCTAAGCTTTTAATCCAATGTTTCTCAACCTTGGCAGCTTGAAGATGTGTGGACTTCAGCTCCCAGAATTCCCCAGCCAGCAAGGCTGGCTGGGGAATTCTGGGAGCTGAAGTCCACACATCTTCAAGCTGCCAAGGTTGAGAAATACTGATTTAATCAGTTGAGCCTACCAAGCAAACCGATGGGGCCATAACAAGTGCTTCCTGATACAGATTATAATGATTTCTCATGGCGGAAAACATGTCATCTAAAAGTCAAAGGATATCCAGACCCCACTAGAGGAATTAATAGAAGTGGATGTTGGTTGAAAAGGTTTCAGGTTGCCCAGCAGGTTCCCCCCTCCCCCAATAAATAATTGATCAATCCTGATGTCACACAACTTACCTTGGGGCCAGGCTCCCCCTGTTCTCCCTGGAGGCCCCTGCGCCCAGGATTGCCCTGCAGAAGGAAGACAAATCCATAAAACAAGTTCTTAATTTAAAGAAGAGAAGGGCTGGGTTACGATACAGCTGTTTATGGACAGCTGCATAACAAAAGCACCATCACAACATTCTCCTCCACTTCCAATTTCTCCAGCTCATGAGAAATTTGAAAGTGATCCTCAAGCATCCCAAGAATAGAGTAGAAAAACAGAAGTCTCTGTTACAAGAAAAGAATACCTCGGAGATATCAGAAGTCAGATTTTGATAACAGTATGAATTCTTTCTCCTGAGTAGTCTATTATAATATAATATAATATAATATAATATAATATAATATAATATAATATAATATAATATAATATAATATAATATAATATAATATAATATAATTAATTTAATTTAATTTAATTTAATTTAATTTAATTTAATTTAATTTAATTTAATTTAATTTAATTTAATTTAATTTAATACCGCCCAGAGTCAATTTTTCGTGAGATGGGCAGTATCTAAATTTGAAATATAAATAAATAAATAAAATAATGGTGAGAAAGGTGGAAGGAAAGAGAAGAGGACAACCAGCAGCAAAGTGGGTGGACTTGATTACAGTACCAATGGGTGCATTGTTGGAAAACCTGAAGGACCAGGTTGCGGACAGATCATCTTGGAGAAGTTCTGTCTACGTGGTGGCTAAGGGTTGACATTAACTTGATGGCACATAATCAGTCAATCAATCAATCATTCAAGTATCCTGATGATCTTAAGAAGGAGAAAACAGCGTAAAGGCAGCCCCTGCCCTTGTCCAATGCTGTGCCCTGGGTGAATCTGTCCTGACGTTGCTGGCATAGGAGAAGAGCTGAAAGCTTTTCCCTGGCAACCATCCAACATGCATTTCTTAATAATAGGAAATAGCACTCTAGCTCTGTGTGCCTTATTTTGTCGTGCCAGATGCAGGGAACTTTCTTAAATGCAAACATGGATAGACAAAGGAAAATGGCTTATTACGGTAATAGGTGTATGAGTGTCCTCCTTTCTCATTTCACAAAGTGCTCCTGACTTCACCAGCCTCATCTGCATTCCAATCACTTGCAACCCAAATGGCCAGGATAAAGGGGAGCAGCCCCAGGCTTTCTATGTATCGGGGGCGGGGGGGGGAAGAGCAGAAATCTCTCCCGCTTCCTTTCCTGCAGAAGCCACCCTGCCAACATGCTGCCATGGAGCGTGTTCAGTAGACATGTTCAACCTGGCCCTTGCTTTTTCATTCTTTTTTAATCCTTTGAAATATTGACTCAGATTAGACAAAGCTGAACAGAGGGTGCTTTGCATTCCCAGCACAGACACGCAACTGGAAAGCTCCTGGCAGGACATAAGCTTTGTTTACAAAGAGTTGATTTGGGGATAGAGGCCTTCTGTCTTCATTCATTTAAGTTGGTGTGTGTATGTGTGTGTGTGTGTGTGTCCCAGTGTCATTGTTTGAAGAAGATCCATTAACCTTCAGGGAACAGAGATGGCCCTTGAAAAAAAGCCTTATCTCCAGCCTCTGGTTGCTGGACACAAAGGATCATATCACTATCCAGGGAATTTGTTCTCTCTAACATCCATTACCACAGGATCTTGAACTAGAGTTTCTACATGAAACTCCTTCTGTTTCCTTTGAACTATCTCAAATATACCATGAGGGAATCAATCCTGACATTTCAATTCTTCTGAAATTTGTTGGGAGCTAAGGAACACCTTCTTCTTTCACACCTAAGAAATCTTGCAAGTCCAAACCAAAATGCCCGTGGCTTTTCATCGAAATTCACCTGAATAGCCATCCGATTCTCATCAAAACTTGATTTTGGGTTCTAGTGGTTAATACCCCAGCATACAGAGGACAATCCTGTGTTTAAAGATATCCTCTATTTGAAGGGCTATCCAAATGCGTTTTAAAGTCAAAGAGAAGGCGTTTGAAAATTGTCCACTGACCTCAGAAGATTAAGGCCACTTCCAGACAACCTGCTTTTCTATCACCTAAATCTTCTGGCCTCTTAACTTTAAATGAAACAGATTTAAATAATCATTCTGACTATTTAAATTTGCTAGGAAACTACATTTATCAGAACATTTATTTATTTATTTCAATTTATATAGCCACCCTTGTGTGATTGTGTGATTCTGGGCAGCTGACAAGTTCAGATATTGCACTAACCAGTCTATTAAATAAGCCACAACTGAGTTCTCACTATATGCTAAGCCACAGAAGGTAGATTCCAAATCATAATGAACATACAAAGCCAAAAATAACCAACGTTGTTTAATTAAAGCCATGGTGATATCCTACTGGCTTAAGAACAAATATAAATTTATCTGAACAAGGAAGCTATGGATAACTCATTTCAATAATGTTCCTTTTTCCACCTGGTCTCCAGATGGTTTCATTATGTCCCACCACTATTATCAATACCTGAAGTGAACACACCAAAGCCCCATAAAATCAATAGGATAGCCAACTATGTACTGTACAAGATCAAATTGCATCTAACAGCTTGTTGTGTCATCTATGTCTTTCTGGAAGTGTTATCTTCCAAGTTGGATGAGGTATATTTGCTTCTCTGTGAGTCTGCGATGTTTGCAGATCACCCACAACTCATCCGTTTCCCCTTTCTGTCCAACAGACAAGTACAACATTGTTTCCTAAATGAGTGTTCATCTGTCAATCAGTAAGAAATGTCTTGCTCTTCCCCTTCAATTCTGCACAGTCATACAACTCCCACCCCCAACCTCCCGCATCCAGATCTGCTTGCCAGGGCAGGATACTCCTTGGCATGATTATTGAGAACTGAACCCCTTTAGGCGGGCATGCCAGCTGTGTGCCACATGGAGACAACAGGAGTTGGAAGCAAGTCAAGTCAGGCATCTCTTCTATTGGCATCCCTTCTCCTGGCCGTGCTGTTTGCCACATGCAACACAACACTGACCAGCTGCTTGGAAATGGGACTTCTGTGCCTGCCAAAATCGCACAGCTGCAGCAGGGACACGCCAGGTTGTAGTGCAACAGTAAGCACTCAGTGCCAATATCAACAGATCGATTTGATTTAATGTTGCTGCTGCACCTCCACCCAGAAGACCATCTGCCCTCGATTGTCCCCTACCCTAGAACATGATAAATGTATTCTTTTTAAACTATAGGCATTATCTGTCA
The DNA here is from genome assembly GCF_059951505.1 of Python bivittatus. Lineage (NCBI taxonomy): Eukaryota > Metazoa > Chordata > Lepidosauria > Squamata > Pythonidae > Python > Python bivittatus. The sequence goes on along the minus strand of NW_028277098.1, from coordinate 98,223,284 downwards.
GGCCCAGCCCAAGATCAATGGTGAAACATCCGGTTGAGTTCAGTTCCTTTATTTGCTTACACCTTGTAGACCAGGGTTCCTCAACCTTGGCAACCTGAAGATGTGTGGACTTCAACTGCCAGAATTCACCAGCCAGCATGGCTGGCTGAGGAATTCTGGGAGTTGAAGTCCACACATCTTCAAGTTGCCAAGGTTGAGGAACCCTGCTATAGACAGAATCTTGCCAAACTAAATCTATACTACAGCAACTAGTGGATATACCCTGGGAGATTCTAGGGAGTGGCTATCTTGAACATCTTTTGCTTCCCACACTCCCCCTGTGGACTGTGTTGTCTCTTGTCTCCTTTCCCTCCTGGAATGTACCCCCTCCTTCCTGATAGCTTTGATCTCCCACATCACTCTCCTCCTTGTAGATACGTTCCATCACATCATCTCCTCTATGTGCATCTGTGCACATGCATTAGCCCAGCAACTACATATCTGTGTCCTCTTGTTCAGGTTATCGGGGGGTTGTTCCTCTTTTTGATGACATGTAATGGCAATTCCAGAGGTGATGTAACCCATCTCTAATTTTTTTTTTTTCAACTGGGCAGGGCTGGTGCAATTCTTTTGGCATGAATTAGGATGATGACATCAACCACCTTATTTTTTTTGCCCTGCAAAATATCATTGAATGCTTAATTTACCGGAGGGCCTGGGGACCCTGGAAGCCCTGGAATGCCAGATGCACAGCTGCAGGAAGGAAGCAGACTGGGACAAGCTTCTTCATCCCTCTGAAATAAGAAAAAGCGAAAAAAGGAACCCTTGGTGTGCAAAGACAAATGTCCCACTGTGGAACACAACAGTTCAGTCCACTCCCTCACCTCTGTTACCTCTGTCTACCTTCAGTTATCAAATGAACAGTCCACACTGACCCTTTGAGGGGATATTTCTTTTTTTTTAAAAAAAAATTCCTCCTACTTTTGAAAACCCTGAGGTTCCTCCAAGCCTGTTGACATCTTCATGTTGTCTTGAGTAGCATCATATTCCTTACATAAACAATTATATTTACATCCCAACCACCCACACTTCTGGAAAGGTAGAAAACATTGGTGAGTTCGCACACATCCCTCAGAAATGATGTCTGTGATGAAGAGAAGGGGTGGAAATGATCACAAGGTGATTGTATCATGAATCTCAGATGTGTTATGGAAGATGCTATGGTGGGAATGGATAGTTAGATACATGGCATCTATCCTGTGACATCTAGCCACTAAAATAATTGATCACTGCCATGTGTAAAGATATTACAACTGGTATAAATTTAGTGCTGAGGAATACAGACCTTTGCTATCCCTGAGTATTTTTTCCAATACAGTATCTTACCTTATAATAATAGTAGTAGCACTACACCTAGTAATAATACTACTCTTAGCAATCACAACATTTATTTCTCATATTTAGGTATTGCGAAGGAGTCCTGATGGCTTATAACAATTAAAGCATAAAACAGTATCGGTAAAAACCCTACAGGAAAACTGTAAACAAGAAAAAAATGATCTAACCATCACTTTAACATCAGAGAACAGCAACCCATATAGGGAACCTCAGCTCTCAAAGGGCCTTTGAAAATCTAATAGTAATTGTACTGTTTAGGAACTTCACCCATTGAACTGAAAGAATTTGCTTCTTCCTCTCCCTTCTTACCAATGCTGGTATCTCACAACATCGGTCCTCTTCTGGCCATGAGGTGCCGCACACAAGCTGCAGTGACTGCAGCTGAAGCTAGAAATGAAAGAGGAAGAGAGGATGGTGATGAAAAAGATGGTCCTCCAAGGGCTGGATGGGTGGGGTAGAAGGGTGACGTGTGGCTGGGTTCCTTTCTCCCCTAGATTTTCTCACCAGTGTGTTATTATGGCATTATTACTGTTGTTTTATTCATTGTGTTTTCTTCTCATGTTGTTGGTTGTTTTGTTTCATCCTATGTTCGCTGCCCAGAGTCACAGTTTGCAAGACGGGCAGCTATATACAGTGATAGAATAAATAAATATATTCCTACTGCTCTTTTTCATATTGACCGCACAAAAACCTGGTTCCCATTGCATTGAGGATGCCTGGCTAGCAGGATCAAATAGGAAAACCCTGCAACAGTACATCTGAATATGGACTGCCTCCAAGGATATTGCAGAGTCTTCTATATTCTAAATTCCTCACTCCATCTGTCTGAAGTTATCTGGAGGGACCGTGTGTCAAGCTGAGGGAGATGAAAAACCCAGCTACTTTATCCAAAAATTTCATGGGTTTGCTTAATGCAGCATTCTGTTCTGTCTTTCTACTGATTAAACTAGGAGCATGTCTAACATTTATTTTAAGAATTGTGGGATTATTTGTCCTAGTCTGCTTCCACATTAGCCATATTTACGAACATCTGTTCTGGTTGCTAAAATATAGAATGCACCAGCATATTATTGGATGAATAGAAGAGAAGAGCAACATCCCTTTTTGTGTGGTGTTTATCAGTGCTCACAATTACTCATGAATAGCAGCGATTGACAATATAAAAATGACAGGGAAATAAACAGAAGGCAGGAAAAAATTGCGGCAAACCCCATGCACGTCATGTTTTCTCAAATATGAAGTTTAGAAGTCAAACCAGGAAGAACAGGAAGTTCATAGTGATAATCAAATAGGACAGTGTAAAGATTTGAGTCAAAGATGATTCAGCTGCGTCGCCTCTTAGAATCAAATCCTTGAATGAATCAAGTGTGTCTGAACCAATCTGAGAGTTTGATGCATGTATGCACAAATGGGCCATTCTCTTAACCAATGTTTCACTTCAACAACAGAAATTGAAGATCTGCTGAACTGGAGTTATCAAATAAAAATACGCAGGAACACTGGCATAAAGACGTTCTAGGCCTCGCCTTCTGGTTCTGGAAGAACCTGATGCTATTCAGAGGCTTTTCCTACCAGATCTTATAATTCCTTTAAGCTGGGACATCCATGGAGCAGGGGGTGTCGAAATCTACAAGATGGCTGGGGTGGTATTGTGATGGAAGCCATGGTCTGTTGGTACAAGTACAAAAGGGGTGGGCCTTCAATCATGTGCTGCACCTCCCATCTTGCAGATTTTGACTCCTTCCCACAAATACTCCTGTCTGCAAGCTTGTCAAATAAATCACGTCTTGTGAACTGGGCCTCCTAATGTTAAAATCTGTATTCTAATAGTATTCTAGTTTAACTATTTTTACTATTTCATCGTGTATTTTAAAGGTTAGGGTTATTTACTTCTGCGAGCAACTCAGAAAAGGCACAGAAATAGAGAACATTGATATATAATTGTATTTTGATTGATTATGTCCCATCAAGTTGGTGTTGACTCTTAGCAATCACATAGGGTAGACCTTCTCCTGGATGGCCCTTCAGGTCTTCCAACGATGCACACATCAACTGGGTATAATTGAGTCCATCCACCTTGCTGTGATTATCTTGTCTTTCTTTCCTCCTTTCCTAGCATTACAGACTTCTCTAGAGGCTAAGATCTTCACATAATGTATCAAAAATATGATAATTTGAGCCTGGTCATTTGTGCCTTAAGTGAGAAATTTGGGTGATTTGTTCAATGATCGATCGGTTTGTTCTCTTAGCTGTCCATGATGTTCTCAGGAGCCTTCTCCAACACCAAAGTTCAAAAGCATCAATACTCTTCCTATTCTGCTTCTTCAAAGTCCAACGTTTGCTTCCATAGAGTGTCATACGGAATACTGTGGCTTACATGATTCTGATCTTTGTAGGTATAGACACATCACAGCACCTGAATATCTTTTCCAAGGCCTTCATGGCCCCTCTACCAAGTGCTAGTCTGTGGTGTATTTCTTCATTGCTTGTTTATTTAATGTTGATGGTTGATCCTAAAAGACAGACATTCAATATTGTATTGTCAATTCTAAGGCTGATTGCTGTACCTGTTGTCATTTATTAGGTCTTCTTTATATTTAATCTTAGTCCCATTTTTCCCTGTGCTCCTTAACTTTCATTGCTAGAGCTTGCAAGTCATTTGTATTTTCAGCTATCAAAGTGGTGTCATCAGCACACCACAAGTTATTGTTTCTTCCTCCAATTTTAAAAATAATCTCATCTTCCAGTCCACCTTAATATATATTCAGCATAAGTTGAATAAATAAGGGGAGGCAATACAGCCTTGTCTCACTTCTTTGTGAAGCTGGAACCAATCTGTTTTGCCATGGTCTGTCCATACTGTGGCTTCCTGACCTGTATATAGGTTTCACATGAGGACAATGAGATGTTCTGGGATTCCCATTTCTCTAAGCACATTCCACAGCTTGACATGATCAATACAATCAAAGGCCTTCCCATAATCAAAGAAGCGCATACTGACTTCTTTTGGGTTTTCTTTGGCTTTCTCAATTATCCAGTCTGCATCAGCAATAATGTCTTGTATTCCTCGGCCTTTTCTAAAGCCAGCTTGAACATCTGGCATCTCTTTATCCATGTAGGGCTCTAATCTGCGTTGGATGATCCTAAGCATTATTTTGCTAGCATGTGAAATTAAGGATATTGTACAATAGTTTGCATACTCTGTTAAGTCTCCTTTTTTTGGTATTGGAATGTAGATTGACCTCTTCCAATTGGTTGGCCACTGGGTCATTCTCCAGATTTGCTGGCATAACTTGGTTAGAACCTTGACTGATTCTTCTTCTGTTGCTTGCCATATTTCAGTAGGTATTCCATCAGTTTCCAACTTGGTAATGACCAGAGTGCTGATCTAACTTCATCTTCTAGTACTAGAGGTGCCTGTAAGTAGGGAATATCTTTTTTGATGTTGACATCTCTACTGTACAGTATTTCAGTATACTCCTTCCATTTTTGTTTGATCTCCTCTAAATCAGATACTATCTGTCCATTGGCGTCCATTAGCATACCAATTTGAGGTGGGAACCACCTTCTGAGTTCAGAGAACTTTTGGAAGACTTTCCTTGTTTTTCCATGTCTGAGTTCTCACTTAAGGCACAAATGAGCAGGTTCAAATTATCCAACTATACATTATGCAAAGAGCTAGCTCTCTGGAGAAGGTTCTAATGCTGGGAAAAATGGGGGGAAAGAGAAGAAGAGGATGACCTACAGCAAGATGGATGGACTCAGTTACAGCAGCAATGGGGGCACTGTTGGGAGACCTGGTTGGGGACAGATTGTCATGGAGAAAATCTATCTATGTGACTTGATGGCGCATAATCAATCATTGTAATAATATATATCAATATGGGTGATACATATTTATATTTTGGATTATAGTTTTAGTCATGTAATATTTAAGATTTGTATTTGCTTTGTCAAACTACCCAAGAATATAGAAATATAGAAAATAAATTCGTAATCATCATCACCATCCCAAGGATATTACAGGTATTATTATTTCAGTTCCCTGAAACAACATTTGAACCCTTTCTAATTATGGATAGAGAAGCATAAACTCTTAAACGTGTTATTTAAAGATTCTGTACAGACCTCTGAGAATAGCAATGCATTTCTCTCTTGATGTGCATCAGAAAAGGTGTTTCATGCATTATACATACTTCCCATAACAAAAGTCTTTGTGGTGTGGGAGGAATATGAGACAAGTCTTCTCTTCTATTGGTACAAGTCTTCTTTGTAATGCGGTAAGCCAGCCAACAACATCAATAGAAAATCTGTTTTCAGATTTGTTTGCTCCCCTGCACACTACATTTCTCGGGTCTTAGTAGCTGGTAAATTTGCTCAGAAAAATGAAGGCACTTTGCTGCCAGTCTTAGAAAGGGATTGTGTGCAGGTGTGCGTATTCCCACATCCCATTAAATAAATTAAGTCCATGCCAAATGTCCATTCATTAGAATCCAGGTACTCAACTTGGCACCTAAGCGTGCTTTCTACCACTCTTTCGCATGCGCCAGAGTCTCTAAGAAAAGGTTTAGCTAGCATGCTGGAAAGCAAAGCCTCAGCCTCAAACATATTGTGTATCTCCAATCATGTCTTTGGGGCCCAAAAGCTTTCTTAAAATTAAAACACTAGATAGCTGCAGCCCAGATCTCTGTCTGCAAATCTTGGTGCATTGATTGGACAAAGCTTTGACCATCCAGTGCATTGAATCAGCATGTCAGATTGAATAGACAAATGAATTTGATGCATCAAATTGGATTAAATAACATGACAGGATCCATGCACAAAAAGACTGTTCTGTCCAGATCAAACTGGACTTCACCTTGATTCAATTTGTATAGTCAAGTTAATGCTTCCCAATTGAATATTTTAGATATTCAAGTTAATGCTTCCCAATTGAAATATTTTAGATATTCAAATCAATCTGGCCTCATTTGGCCTCATTTTCTAAATGAATTGAATCATATCTGATTTAAACAGGCCTAGTGACCCTTTAAAAAAAAACACTCTCTCGCTGAGATGGCCAAATTGATTTCTTTGATTAGAGTAAAGACAATATCTACGTTTATTGCTGACTGGGAACCCTTTATGAACTTTTTGCGGAAAACAAAATTAAGATTTATAGATTTGTTGATTAAACAGGATAGATTATAAAAAGAAGAGAGACATAACTTTAGAGAAAAGGGCACATTTATAATTGTACACCGTTGTAAAGAAGATTGGAAGCAACTTTATTTTTTCTCTCTCTCTTTTCTCTCTTTTCTCTCTTTTCTCTTTTACTTTTTTTTCCCTTTCTTGCACTTTTAGCTTTCTCTTTGATTTCTTTTTTTTTCTCCCCTTTCTTACTTTGTATTAGCTTGTATTAGTTTTTATCTTCTTTTTAAAGACTTTTAATAAAATTATTTTAAAAAACAACAACCCTTCAACAGGTCAGCTACAGTAATATTGAGCATCATCCGAGGCCAGATGAGGTCCATGCAAGCAAGCAGGAACACCATATTTCACCTGCCAAACATATTTTGTGACTGACTACATCTACCACAGCATCCATTTTATAAAAATACTTATGCTTTCAAAATTCCAAATCTGCCCACCAATCCCAAAGGCTAGGGATTCCTGCATTGGACCAACTCTGGAGCATCATGTTCAGTCTGATGATGTAATGGTATGTGGGAATGATCTTGGGAAACTGGGCAAAGAGGTGCTGCCAAGGGAACGGCCAGATAAGAGGCAGCTTAGCCCACAGCTGCTAGCGGGTGGGGCAAGAGGCTCAGAGGGACCCTCCCTAGTTTCTTGGGCTGTAAAGGAGACAGCGGGAGAACTATACTTTCAGACTTGCAAGATTCTGTTAATGCAGCCTCACAATGAAGTAGAATTAACTTATCTGACCATGTTTCTTGTCTGGTCTACCTAGTAAGGCTGACAGATCTCTCTCCTTTTCCTTTTCCTTTTCCTTTTCCTCCTTCCCATCTCCTCCTGCTCCTGTTCCTGCTCCTCCCCTATTCATTTTGACTTGGGTCACTTTTGTTTTCAACAATGACAGTAATCTTCAAAATAATAACAGACGTCTTCCTAATGTCCTGGATAACAATCCTGTCCCTTTCTATTCCTTCAGTTGTCTGAAATTTGGGGAGGATTGCTTGGCTACCTGCCACATTGCTTTTTCTTTTTTAATCCACTTTTTAAGAAGCCTTTGCTTTTTTTTTTCTTCCTCATGTGGCCCATGGAATCTTTTTGGGATGGCCCACTGCTCTTTTAGGTTTCTTCTCCCTGAAGACAACATTATTAGTGCCATCATTTATTATGAGGAAGTGGCACTTCCATTCGGCATGCACGAGACAGTTTGGATTCATCTTGATGAAGAGCACAGAAGCTGTGCCATTCTTGGCCGAGGCAAGGCAGGGACATGATTTGTCTCAACAAGATGTTGAGTGTCACTCTGCCTGCCTTGACAGGCCCTCGCAATTATCGATGTGCAAAACTCACTGTTCTGGGAATGGAATAGCCTTGTGCTCCCTGGCACATTCTTTTCCTTCCAGAGAAAAATGGAGGGTTAATTTTCCAAAGATTCCTCCCTTATTATTGTAGACATTTTGGCATCAAATTATAAGAACTTGTGAGTCCTTCAGTGTCTTGATTCTGAATCAAGCCAAGGGCAGCCCTCCAATCAGAAAGGAGAGGATGCTAGAGGAAAATATTTTTCTTTTTCATGTGTAGATCAGTGGGAGTACCTAGAGCTTCACAGCTCAAAATGACATTTGAAAAAGATACATGTAGTTAGCTAAAGAAAAATGATGGCCAATAATGAGACATTCTGTCTACCCAAAGACTGCACTGTTGAGAAAGACAGAGTGCAGGAAAAGCAGTGGGTGGCAATGGAGGCCTGGACTGTTCATTAATTATTACTTTCAGTTTGAATAATGCATTAATGATGGGATCAGCACTGCAAAAGTGAGGAAGAGGATGCTCCCAAATCCAACAAGATAGTTTTCCATCTGGATTAAATGGGAATTTGGAGTGGGGTGGCGGTGGGGGTGGCAATATGGTTTTATTTTTTGATGGAACAAATTACGTTTGAAAAGGGATCACAGCTTTTATTTTCTATGAAACCAGTTTCATCTTACAATTAATAAATAAAATGGCTGTCGAGCATGGACACAGGATTGCATTTACAGGACTATCAGAGAGCACATGACAAAGGTGGAGGTTAGCAAAGCCTCCTTAGTGTTCACTTCTATTATTTGAGCTTCACCATTCAAGGAGACCCACACTCACCCAAGCCTGTTGTTTTAAAAGAAAGGATGCTATCTCTTGTCTTCCTTGAGATGTTATAGATCCTCTATTACATACTGCATTTTAATGGCTATATTCACTGGGTGGGTAATGCTAGTTATAGTGAAGAATGTCAAAAATGGTTGCTCTGGGGGGCTATAGCCACCAAAATCATCCTTTTATCTGAAATCCATCTGGTTAGGTTGCCTTATGTCTATCCATTTATCCAGCCAAGGTCAGGGAAACAACAACAATTTTTTTTTTAAAAAAAAAGGGTACCATACAAAGAATCTATCACCCAGTCTAACCCAAGGCCTGGAGATACAACCAAGTCTTAAGGATTCATTGAAATAGAATCAGAGTGGATGAATGACATGTCTAGGATGATTCTTCCAAAAGGAGTGAAGGATGCTTGGACAAAAACAAAATTGGCTCTCATTTTATGTCAGATTAACATTTAAAGAGTGGTGTGCAAAATGTTTTCAGCTTGAATCATCTTGAAGTAGAAATGCCCTGTTTGGTGTCTGAAACTGTGGTCTAGTGTGTGAAATTCAGCTCTTCTGCATTTGAAACAGGCCATTGTCATCATTTTGGAAGTATTTTGATCTTGAACTGCTTCTGAAATGATTGAGAGAACCTGTTAAAACAACCCATTTGGAATGAAAACAGCTGTTTTGCACCTGGCAATTGCCTCAAATTCAAAATACTTTGCGTACCCCTATGGGAGGTCAGTGGGGACCACACCACAGAGGGCTGTGCATGGCCATGAGTCTTCAGCTTGTGAACTGAAGCCTAGATCACCTTCTTTAGATACTCAGGATGGTCTCTAGGTCAAGTTCTTTTGATAGTCAAGATGGACTATCTTGACTATCAAGAGTGGACTTCAGACCACTCTACTGTCCCAGCATATCTATTGTCCTGCTTTCTGGCCAGAAATGCACTCTCCTTAAAGAACTGGGCTGTAGTCATTCACCATTTCTCTTTTGTAAGAATGCCTAGCAGTCTATGTGTAGCTCAGAGGCATTCTTTAAAGTACAGAAATAGATGCATATCCAGAAAATATTTTTTAAAAACCCATTACCTTGTTTTGCAAATTTCTATGGAGGTTTTCAATTCCAACAATATTGTTGAAAAAGAAGCAATTGTCAGTTAAAAATGGGGGGTGGGTTTTCTGAAACACGAATTATACCTTTTAACTAATACCAAATTTTGGATGGCTTCCTCTAATGCAAATTCTCCTTCCTGGCCTCTTTTGGAATATTTGTATATAACACCTTCAGTTAATTGGATGGTTCAAAACAGAACGGATTTGCTACGTCTCCTGTCACGATCATGTCAATTTGAAAACTGTGGTATATTATTTTTAGAAAAATGTGTTTTGATCCTTTTTCTCATGCTAAATTGATCCCATGAGGTAATCCAGATCTCAACATTAATTTTAAAAAAATTATGGAAGATTTGGATGAATGCTGAGATCTTCACATTAGATCACCTTGTGGAGGAACATGTGTTTTTGTCATATTCTAGATGAGACCCAGTTTGGTCTAGTGATTAAGCCACTGGGCTAGGAGTGGGGAAATTTGAGTTCTAGTCCTGCCTTAGGCATGAAGCCAGTTGGGTGACTTGGGGCCAGTCTCTCCTTCTCAGCCCTAGGAAGAATGGCAAATCACTTCTGAAAATGCTGCCAAGAAAGTTGCACAGACTTGTCCATGTTGTCACCAGGAGCCTAACAGGTTAATATTTTTGGATTTGCACATTCTTTCAAACTACACACTTACTATCTGGAAATTGTCAGCTGGACAATAGAAATGGATTCTCCATGCCCTTATCACTGCCAAGAAATTAGTTCTTCCATATTTGAAAGACTATTTTATGGCCATTATCATTAATCATTTTCTGAGTTCCCACAATGCCCTGAATTATTAGCTAATATAATGAACTGGATTTGAACAGTACATTCAGCCACCAAAACAACCAAAAACCTAACCTTGGTTAAAACCCAATCAGATAAAGGTAGAGGGGTTTTTTGAGTCAAGTTCAGTTCCTGGTAATTACATGTAATAATACAGAAGTGATAAGCCATTACCTTGTTCCAGGATGTTTTTTCAACTTTACAATCTCTTCCCCAGCCCTGGAATTTCCTGATGGTCTCCCATCCAAGGACCAAAGAGATTTGATTTTGCTGAGCTTATTTGGGGGTCAGCTAAACTTGGTGAGGGGTTGACACCTGAAACAGGCCAAATTTAGCATATTGTACAAATGCAATCACTTGGTGGTTTACAGAACATGTTCTGTGAAGGTATCCAAAGAGAATATGGCTGAATGGATCAAGAAGGGAACATGATAAATAGGATTTGTCTTTGCCTGGACCGGCATCTCTCTCTTTTACAACACCTCCTACATCTTCACTATGTTTCGTTAAGGTTACCTACTTTCAGGTATCAGAGAAAGGCGATGGCGCAAGCTGGAGAGGAAAGAAGTTTACCGTCGCTGATCCACTCCGTGGTCCTCGTGTTCTTGTCAGTTTCCCCAGCATGATAAAGCCTGCTGTTGAAAGGATCTCTGATTTCCCGAGAAACTTTTCTCCTATTTTCTTGCAGTCGATATAGAGCCTGACCCAGCCATGGCTCACCGATACATGTACCTGCCCAACAGACAAAAATAGTTATGCTGAGTCTTGCCCCTGATTGCAGAGCATGCAATACAACCTGAAGACTTCTGAGCCCTGCAGAATTACACACCCTGCATTCTGGAAAGAATAGCAGCCACAAAAGAGTTGTAGCATCCTGATCTTAGATTACAGGTAAAAGATTGAGTTTCTGTTGAGTTAAGTTTAACACCTCAGGATTCCATCAGGATATCCATGTAGTTTTCTTGGACATCATGGTAGGGTTTTGCTATTGCCTTCTACCAGAATGTCGTTTCAACTTCCCATTGAATAGCATTGTTGTGGCAACATCATTCATTCATTCATTCATTCATTCATTCATTCATTCATTCATTCATTCATTCATTCATGAGAAGCTTTCAAGGCAATACACTTCATCTCTAAAAAAAAAGAAAAAAATCTTTAGAAGTCTGGATCGAGCAGCTACTCTGACACAATTAAGCATAGAAAATGTTTTAAAGTATGCATTCGACTGTTCTATGACATTTTTTGCCATGAGCCTTGGAATGTCTTATCTGATGTACATTTTAATATCTATTTATTAAATACAAATAAATACATACCACCATGTCTTTGGTAGGTGGGAGGCCATATAAATATGATTAACAAAGAAATTTAGACTGGATTATTGTATGTTTACACTTGGAATTTGCTCATTCCCTGGGGTGAACCTGATTCAGAAAGGCTTTTTGTAAATGCTTAGATGAATGGAAAAAAAAGTAATGGCTGGATTTCCAATGAAAACAGAGAAACAGTAGGAATGAAATAGATCATCCACCAAATACTCAGGAGAATAAAATGTTTTCAACTATCAAAGAAGGTGTGAGCTGAGTGATACTTGAGATGTGAAAAAAGAATACAACAGAAATGAAACAGAATAGAAGAGAGTAGAGTAGAGTAGAGTAGAGTAGAGTAGAACAGAACAGAACAGAACAGAAGAGTAGAGTAGAGTAGAGTAGAGTAGAGTAGAATAGAATAGAATAGAATAGAATAGAATAGAATAGAATAGAATAGAATAGAATAGAATAGAATAGAATAGAATAGAATAGAATAGAATAGAATAGAATAAAGCCTGCCCCAGTTCTGACAGTCTCTAGGTGGAGAACAACAAGCCACAAAAATAAAATAAAATAAAATAAAAATACAATTAAAATAGCAAAATAATGAAACTTTCTATGCTACTTTCTAGAACCAGAGGTATGTTGGCACAGCACTGATTCAACCTAGCCGCAGAATGTCAGGAGGGCTCTGGATCTTGCAGCTCTGGAATATAAGTTCCATGGATTAGGGCTACCACTGACAAAGCCTTTTTTCTGGTCCACATCCCATGTACTTCTCATGATGGGGGCTATCAACAGGCCCCCTCTAGATGTACAGATGGGACTCAGTTCTGGCAATTGGAACCAATGTTATTAGACTAGGCCAGTTTCAAATATATGAAACCAAACCATTGTCAACTTTTGTGTCTTTGTTATGCTACCTGCACAGTGCAGGCTACTGAAAAGAGACCAGGCCAAACAAAGAGCCTGAAGTTCTGCAAGTGAAGCCGCATCATGCAAACTGAGTTGTACAATGCGTGCTTAACATTATATACATGACATGGAGACAATTGTACCTAAATGATGGACTGAAGGGTCTTTAGTATCAGAGCTGCAAAAAGCTTCAGTAGCAGGGGTGTAAAAATAACCCTGGGACCTTTCAAAAATTCTGCCACTTGGAACCAAGATGACTAGAGTAGGAAGATCGAACTCAGTTTCAGAAGTCCCATTAGTGACATCGGTTTAACTTGTAAATCTCTTTTAGTATTTCCAACTGTAGGATTCTTTTTCTTTGCTAATTTTCTTTATCCTTCCACACATATTCTTGGATACACGGATGCATAAATTTATGTAGATTAGCACATAGATACAGGAAGGAATTTAGTCCTTCATTATGATGCTGGCACACATCCCCAAATTTATCAGATATGCGCATATAAACATGCCAGCAAATGTCCTAAGCAGATTTTTAGAATCATCGTTTTGAAAAATCAAAGTGAGGAGGAGGCAGCACAATTTTGTGTGAATATACTGTGTTTGTGAATATCTCTTTTTGGATAAGGACCTTGTGAAAGCTTCCATAGAATATCTTCTTCACTTCCTGATGATCAAAGGTGACTTCTTCTATATCAGCTTCATAGTCACGATGGAAATACATCAAGGTTTTCTTAATAGCTACAGTGGAAAAAAAGACAAATAAACTGGAGGGTTTTAAAGAATTCTGTATAGTGTCCTTCCTCAGCCTAATTTGTTAGGTTGATCTCACCATCATTAAGAACACGTACAGAGTGTAAAACAAGGGCACAAGACTGCTTTACAGAACTTTTACAGTGCAACCATCTTTTGCCACTGGCCATGCTGGATGGATGACAACAGCTGAAATCCAATCTGTTGCTGAGTCTTGGCAGAAGAAACAAAGAAACAAAATATAGCAAAACATAATTGTGAGAAATGAAAAATCCCAGCGAGTGTGACATCTCACATAATGGTCCATAGGAATCATATCTGCATGTGTGAACATGTCACAAATATGTACACCATCCATTCTGTACACTTTCTGGTTTGGCAGTCCCAGGCAGGAATACCACTGCCAAATGGAGATGAACTAAGTTCCACTTTATGTGGTGTGCAGTTGGCATTCATTTTGATAGGACCCATGGTATGCTGAGTGGATACATGGTAGGCAGCTATGCATGAAAAAGCTATGCACACAAGCCATCCCAGATCAATGTGTATTTGCATCTTACGGCTTTTGATGGGACTTTGGTGTGTCAGATTTCACTAGGGCGTTAGTCCCAAGTGAAGGCAGAATCAATGCTTCAAGTAAGGAAAAAAGTGTATCATCAGCCTTAGTGGCAGAGTGCTTTGGATACAGATGGTCCCAACTCCAGCCTTCAGCTTAAAAAGGAATTGATAGAAAAACCTTCTCCAGCTACAGCTCTGAAGAACGTCTCAAAATGAGACACCAGAGAACTGCTGATGGATTAAAACTAAGAATAAAACCCAATTAAAGTACAACACAGAATCAGGTTCTTCAAACAGCAGTGCTAAAAAGAATTAAGGAAAACCAAACCAACTGCCTTCATCAAATCAGGATCAGATTGATAATTTTGAAGAGGACATTCCACTACTGTGAGGTCTTAAGGGCTTCATTTGTAGGAGCAACTGAATCCCCTCCTGGAAGTTTATATCCCTACTTACGATCAAGAATGATGCTGAGAAGAGGTTGGAAATCCTCATCTGTTATCTGCAAGATGGCAAAGGCCTCCCGGGGACTTTCTGGCAGAAGGCGGATCAGGAAGGTGATGGTGTATTCAGCTGGAACTCCAAAAGGAAATACCTCACTGGGAAAACAACACAGAGATCCCTATATGAAATATGTTAAGGTGAAGATAGTAAGGTCATCACAGGGTTATAAAAAGTACAGGACCATCAATTTTATATATAAAATCATAGAGGTGGAAATGACTCCAGAGGTAATTTAGTCCAACCTCCTGCTCGGTGCAAGATGCAGTAGAACATCTCTGACAGAGGACCATCAAGCCTCCATTTGAAGTCCTCCAATGAAGAGGAACTTACCATTGTCTCCTATTACCTCTATAGGCAATTGTTAGTATTTAGATAGAAGGCCATTAGGTTGCTTCAATCCAATTCTGTATAATGGTCTTCTATCCAATGGTCTTCTACATGGTTGTTGGTTCTTATGGAAAGGTCAAATAAAACCATTATGGTCCCTCACATCCATAATGTCAGGGAAATGGGAGGAATGCAATCATCAGGAGTTGAGGTCAACCTGAGGGCATATTTACTTTTTAGATTGAAATCACAGTTTGAACGAGTTGCAAGAGGCCTTTGAGTCCAACTCCTTGCTCAGTGCATAAATTCAAATTGAAGCATCCCAGGCAGGGGAGCCCCACCGCCTCTATGGGCAATGGATGGGAGAGTATCAAGAACTCCTTGGTTGTTGGCTAGTCCCAGAAATTGGGGGGAAAAAAACATGCTGGAAGAAGGCCACGGCACTTCACTTCCATAATGCTGCCAAGAAACAACATAGATGTGGTCATCAGGAGTCAAGCTCAATTTGATGGCATCTTTATCTTTTTAAAAGGAATCATAATATGACTTCCTCTTGAGGTCATTAGGTACAACCCCCTGTTCAATGCAGAAATGCAAATTAAATGATCCAAGGCAGGTGGCTGTCCACCATTTGCTTGAACACATCTGTGATGGAGCCTACCACCTCTCTGGGTCATTGGTTCCATTGTCAAATTGAGCTTATGGTTAGGAACTTCAGTTTTTAGCACAGTGGCAACTGATATTTCCTTTCTGGTTTCTCACTTCCACATATACACTTTGGGGTCTGCAACCTTAGCTTTCTTGCTAGTTGGAAATTACAAAACTGGGCTGGATATCCAAATAAGGTGGCTAAGGAAAAGGGAGCCTGCTATCTAGAACTTTCATAATACAGTTGTTGCTAGTTTTTACTTAATATAAATTTACTGGTGTCAGTAAGAATGAAAACTAGCATATAATCAGAAGTTCACCTCAAATGCTACTTGAATAGGAAGAAATGCAATAAATATCTTCTTTGATGTTTTTAATAATTGATCTGAATGTATAGTAATGCATACTAATTTAAATTTTGCTCCTGTATGCTAGCTGGCATGGAAAATAATATATTTGAAAGTATACGACAGCTGGTGCATTTGATAGCTGGTGCAGTCTTGTGGTTAAGAAACAGAGCTATCAAACAATCCCTTGATAGAATTTCACCCTTTCCATCCACATAGCAATTTTAGTCAAGTCATTCTGATGAATTTAGGTATGTAAGGATAATGATAGTGGCCTATGTTGCAAGGGTTCTAAAAGAGAACATGTGAAGTGAGCTGATGCAAATGTAAAGGGTTAAAGAAGTGAGCTTCTGGCAGGTTGAAAAAAAATCATGAAATGCCAAAACAACACTCAAATGAAAATGTCAAAGGCAAATTCCATGTCTGAAATACCACATTGAAAATTGGTATGATAACATAAAAGTGGCTTATCTTAATTGCAGTGACCTTTCTGTTTGGATATGGGTCACAATGCACTAGCATTGAAGAAATGGCTTATGTAGCTTTTAGGTTCACTCCTCAACCTGGCATCATCCAGTTGGGTGGTGCTGACTAAACCTCTCAGAATTCCAAGCCACATTGACCTTTGAACATTAGGAGCAGTAGTCCCAATCCCATTGAGCTGGCTTACACCATACTCCATTCATGGTGACCACCTAATGCAGATACATTGTTGGACTCCAGGATCTGAAGCTTATCTAGTCTACCACATCCTTTGTAAGCCCTGTCAATTGGAGGAGACAGAGAGCTTGAATGAGGATTTAATCCTCAGAGCTCTTGCCCATCCTTAGGCGTTAAACAACCATGAATATTACGGATGCTTGAGGATTCAGTTTTGAAAAACTTCAGTAGAACTGAACTAACCTGTACATCTAAGACATGGGTGAAATTAAGGCATTAGTTCTCTACAACTTTGGCATTGAGTACTTTGGTACTTTTATGCATTATTATTGCTTTCAATGACATGTTTATCTTATCCAGAGGCATTGATCTGAAGGAGTGATGGATCCTGATAGAAATGAAGCTGGTGAGAGAGGAACCTGAGAGAACTGCTATATAAACAGATCCAGCTGACATCTTCAACCAGGAAGAGATTGGCCAAAGATCTGTTGACTCATAAATGTAGGAGGAAAAAACTGAGGAGCTGAACCATGGAGCATAGACCTATATAAAGGCTTTTATTGCCATCTCCAGGAGACCAGTCCTCCATCAAAACTGGCTTCATTCTTGTCTGGAGTAAAATGTCTACTCTAGCTGAATTGTGTCCAAACGTTTAGTGCTGAGTAAGTCAATTCCAGAATCAAGAATCAAGAGTTGAGAGTCTGGGGGAAAAAAAGAACCACTAGATTTACAGTTGTTGGGCTGAAGCACGACAAGTCTCTTGTTTGATTAATCCAACTTTCCCCTGAGCCATTGGACTACAACATCCATAATTCCTAACCAACATTTTTTCTGAAGGGTTAGGGTCAGTTTGGGAAAGGCCAGTTATTTTTTGATCAAACAAACCCACATATTACTGCCTTGGCCTCACCATCGTACTGATTGCTCCTTTTTAATGCCCATATCATCACAAGCTAAAGAGGTGATATTCATGATTTTTTTCCTCTTTGGAATGATATTCAAATGCCCTTAAAACTTGGCCAGGGAATGTTTTCCTATTTGTTTGTTTTACATTTCCACACGTTCTGACTGTTAGAAGAAAATAATCTGTATCTCTGAACATTTTAACAAAGGGGCACTCTGGGGAATCTCACTATTCGATATGAAGAAGCTTGGCTTCTTTCAACAAGATTACAATTATCCCTATGTTTCAGCAATTAAACTTAAAAAGGAAGTTACAACTGCTTCACAATAAGCCAGCCTGTCTCAATTTGCTAAGTTGTTAGC
This sequence comes from Python bivittatus, assembly GCF_059951505.1. Taxonomy (NCBI): domain Eukaryota; kingdom Metazoa; phylum Chordata; class Lepidosauria; order Squamata; family Pythonidae; genus Python; species Python bivittatus. Next base: position 98,205,396 of record NW_028277098.1, on the reverse strand, counting down.
TATAATAGAATCAAATGGCATACATGCTGAATTATTATGAAACTCGTATTACAAAGAGGACTGAGGACCTATTCAGCACACAAAGTCGTATTCCCAATTAGCGGAAATCTATCCATCTGCGATGCAACTTGGAGGAAAGCATATCCATTAAAAAGACAGGAATGAAGATGGATGCATGCATGCATGCAGGGATGCGTGAATGGATGACAGCTGCAACTTTGTGACTGAAGCCACACCCTCTTTTTACTGGCATGGGTTTTGTGCATTGTGTTAGTATGCTTTAGAGCTGGATCTGCAACTTGCTTGTACCCATGGGCTGCCTTTAAAAAAAAAAATGGTTTATTTTTTTCAATGGCATTTTTTTGTTGTTGTTGTTCTGGCAGCATGGTGGATGAAATGGGACCTTAATCTTGCAAATTCTTAGGCATCTGTTTCTCCTTTTCGCTCTCAAAGGGAAGAATCTGACTAAATTGGGGGACTTTGGGAGATTTTAAGGGATCAAATTGGTGCCTTAAGCCTCTGGAAGACTCAAGGTAGCCATGGTGCCCTTTTGAAACACCCCAGGATCCTCCCCAAAACAAAAAAGGGCTAGCAATTGTAATCCCACCCATGCCAGGGATGCTCTGAAGGCAACCAACAATGTTCTGTGGGCCACCTGTAGTCCATTGGCTATGGGTTGGTCACCTCTGTCCATGGCAAAGCAATGGATCTCCAACTGTAACTTCCAAAAAGCAAGGTCTTGTTAAAATTTAAGTGTCTCATTAGAAAATTATACCCAGCAGATCATTGCTGGCATTGCCTCTCTTTGGATGCTTAACAGTGGCATTTGCAGGATCTCACTGCTTCCATCAGAATGGCAAAAGTGGCATTGGGCTCCAAGCTCCATCACTTTGGTTCATGCCTGCAACATCATGACCCACCCACATAGAGAAAAGGGGTGGGGGTGCAAGGCTGTTTTTGTCCATTGGATTATGTTTGCTCCTCTGGCAGGTGCTGCTGGTCTCGATGGTGCAGGGAACAGAGGTCATGAATACACCTACTAAATGCCTGCAGTCCCCCTAACCTGACCATCTCTAAAAATGTTTGCTGGATGTTTAATGTGATGGAAATGGAAAATGGCAAAATGCATGAGAAGTAAGAAAGCATATTGGCATGCCTCAGGCCTCTAGATTTCTTATCATTCCAGAGAATTCTGTAAGCAAGTGGAGGAATTTTCCCCAAGGAGAGTTAAGAAACAAAAATGTCTTCTGATGAACGTTGGTTGAACTTTAGAATACAGGTAGTCCCCAGTTTAAGAACGAGTTCTGTTCCTTAAGTTGAATTTGAATGTAAGCTGGAACAATATGATTGTATAATGCTGTATAAGTAGTATTGTGTAATGAACTTGAACCATTGTGTATTTAATTTGAATTTGCTGCAATGGACTCTGTTCTTAACTATGTATCTTCTGTAACCCAGGCATTCATAACCTGGGGACTATCTGTAATCCATCTGAGGGTTGTTAAGTGTCCATATTGCCCACCCATGAACTTTGCTTCATGTTGCAGAAGACTTGAAATGAGGATTGCTCAGGTCCTATTTGATATCCTTGTAGCCTAAAGTCGTAGCTTTATCATCATCATCCAACTTGGAGAAACCCTTGGAATAACCTCTATCTCCCCACCCTTAAAGAAGCCTGAGACTATAAAATCAGGCAAGGGCTCTGGCTCCTTCAAAGCAGATGGAGATGGTCACTATATGGATTGTAGCTGCTTAACGAAACTTTGAATGGTTCTGGAGTGTTGGTGAGAAGACATCCTCTATATACCCCTTCTATATACCCCAGTAGAAGAACTCCACATCCTTCTATCGTCCTAATACAACAGAGAGACTGTTAGGCAACAGGACTCATTTGGAGCTATCCAAGGTCTTGTCCCTTACTGTGCTTTGCTTGACCTTCTGCTGTCCTCACTTTCATTGTGGGTATGTTGGGCCAACACAGCCTGTTGGGTTAATGAATGGTTCTGTGAATTCTGTAAACTCCTCACCCCCAATGGGCTAATTTGATAAGCACATTAAACATGTGGTAATGCAACCACATAGTATAATGCTTATGGAAAGGTCAGCAATTTATAGTCATGCTTCCTTATCTATTTTCTCATGTTACCTTGTTTTCCGGGTTAGTTGAATATCTCTGTAGACGGTATAGGTGTGAGTTCCCAAGAAGATGTACGGTTCCATAGCAACCCCCTTGATGGAGGCATACTCCTTTTCCATCAACCCAAATGCCTCCATCATGTCAAAACCTGTGAAAAGTAGACCATACCAATGATGCAAACATTGTAAGTGCAACTGGGGGAGTGAGATTTTAGGGGGTTGTACCCATTTTCATAGGATGAAGCAGAAATCTAATGATTCATCTGATAACCACTTAAAGGGCCATTGACAAAGAATGCACTTGATCATTCAACTGGATTTCTCTGACTCTATAGATGACAAGCAAAATGTCTCATCTGCAATAGAAGTAGCATTTCTCAAGAGAAGAAAGAATAAGATTGAACTCAGAGTTTAACTGTGGGTCCACAGAACATCCTACACCTTAGCAAAATGTATCAGGAGATTGTGTGAGTCAGCCATAAAGTTTCTTACAATTAAATTGCATCAGATCACATACTGTAATGAAGAAGAAAATGTAAAGGTTGGTTGCCCTTCTGCCCCATTTTTATACACCATCTGCCTCCTTCTCTTTTTAAATTGCTAAGCCAGATTGACTTGAACACTTTGGTGAATGCATATTCTTCCAAGAAAAAAAGGAAAATGCATCTCTAAGCCAGTGGAACATCTTCTCTAACACATGACTCACTTTCTAAAGCCTTCAATACAAACAGACTTTACAATCAACAAATCCTCCTCCCATTTCATCTTCTCCTTTGTTTGCCTATCTGAATTTATGGAAAAGCTGAAGCTGGGGCTGGGGAAGAAGGAAGGAACAATAGCAAAGTAGGCATGTTTAAAAATGTTTCAATCAATATTCTTCATCTGCCAGATTTATCTCTGCATCATCTCTATAGCTTTGTTTCTGATGATTATCCTGAAGACTAAATATATCAAAAGAGGAATATCCTATTTCTGAAGAATTTAAATGCTGGCTGGATTCAATTTAGTAGAAGTCACCAGCCATGAAATCTCCTCATCTCAATTTAATTTGAGCCAAATTATAATAATAGTATGCAAAAATAAGTGAGGCTCCGTACATGAAAAATTTGGCTGGTGTCAAGAAGGGTTTAAAAGGGGTGCAATTGTTGCAACAGGCAATTCTGCTTCTGGAAGACTTTGTGTGTGTGTTTTTTTCCTTTCCACTCAAAGGGAAAAGGAAAAAAAAGATAAAGGCATATTCACCAGTATAATGTTTCTTTGGATTTCCTGGCAGGTTGACATGCTCAATCAGAGGTCAGGGCAGTGACTGCTCCAAGTTTTTTTTAACCAGATATTTTGGTGCAATCAAAGAGTTTTAAGGAGTGAAAACAATTCCTCGAAGCATCTTCAGAGTCCTGCTGGAAGCTCCAATTATCTGTGACATTTTTGTAAAAAAATATAACCACTTCTCCTTGTGAAGAAGTTTATGACATAGAATCAACTGCAAGTGGACAAAGCTAATTGAGAGCGAGGATAGCAGTTCTGGAATAGGCTTTACTCTGACTCTGAAGCAGCTTTGTGGTCCTCATCTACATTGTCATGTTGCACAGTTTGATTGACAATGCTATCTTGTGGCTGTGCCAGGAAATAGAAAGGATTCTCAGGCATATTTCTCAGATAATTCCTGTTTATGGGAAATTCAGGTGGTGAGCATCAAAACTGAGCAACGCAGAAACGAAAAGAACATACATTCATGTTCAGAGGAAGCCCAAAGTCTGCAGGAATGGAAAAAATAAAATCATAGCCCTCTCCTATTTATTTGGGGGTATGGGGATCCCCCAAAATCTCCCCTCGTTGCTTTTCAAAATATTTGAAACATAAACAGGTGGGCACATACATATAAGAGGAAGAATGGTCAGCCTATAATTGCTAGTCCATGTCAAATATATGAAACTGAACAGGTTTTTGGCAGAATTTGGAGTTCTTTTGGAAGATCCTTGTTTTTCCATATCCAATTCCATGATCAATATCTATACAGATATTGTGGTGGTACTGCTCCTTGTCTCTTCTAACAGCTCTCTGAAATTCTCTGTTAAGTTCCTTCTAGAGATCTTTGTTTTTTCTGGCTTTTGCTTCTCTTCTCTTCTTGGCAATTTCTACCATTTGTTCTGACATCCAGTTTGCTTTCTTGTCTTTTTTGATCTTTGGCAACCTCTTTTCACATTCATCCTTGCAACTTCTTTGATTTAATAATGTATTTCCTCTGGTTCCTGATGTTCTCCTTGAAAATGGGGGTTGGCTTTCTTCCTTTTTAGTTTAACTTGGAACTTGCACATGAGTAGTTCATGATCTGTCCACTGTTAGACCCCAGCCATATCTTGCTGTTATAACTGAGTTCTTCTATCTCCTTGCACTAACTATATAGTCAGTTTGATTTCTGTGTGCTCCAACTAGTGTTGACCATCTGTACTGGTGTCATTCTGGTTGTTTGAAGAATGAGTTAGCAATGAGGACATCACTGAATTGTTAGAAACTGATAACACATTCTTCTGCTTCATTTCTGTTAGCTAGGCCATGTAATTCAACTATATTTTCCTCCTTATTGTTTCCATCTTTGGCATTCCAGTCTCCAACCACAAGTGGCACATCTTGCTGGTATGGTCTATCGATTTCAGATTGAACTTGACCATAAACTTTATCAACCTCTCTTCTCCTGCATCAGTGATTGGAGCATAAATTTGGATAACCATCATATTAAAGGGTTGTCCATTAATTTTAATTGATATTATTGAGTCATTGATTGCATTGTAGCCAAGTACTGCCTTTGCTATATCCATCCTGACTAGAAAAGCAATATGTCTCCTTTTTTTGTGTTCGGAGCAGTATGATATTCTGACTGACAGGCTCCAATTCCAGTCCATTTCAGTTAGTTGATACCTAAGATGTTGATGCATGCTTCTTCATCTGATCTTTCGCTATGCTGAGCTTTCCCAGGTTCATGCTTCTATGTTCCATGTTCCCACTGAAATTCTGCTTGGCAGCTTCTGTTTTTCTTTTCCTACATGGCAACCAGATGTGTGGAAGGCTTTAATCTAATTGTATCATAAATACCATTAATATTCCAAAACATCCTCAGCTGTACCTCACTCGCATGTTTGAGTACCATCTGGCCTGAGGGGCCCATTATTCAGCACTATATTGTCAATCACTTGGTCTTGTCTATCCATGTGGTTTTCTTGATAAAGCACAGGAGTGGCTTACCATTGTCTTCTTCTGCGCAGTATGAAATGATGCTTTTGCCAATGTCACTAAAGTGATCTTCCATCTCCAGCATCTTCCTATATTGCTGTTTCTCTATATACGTGCCTGCTTGCTTTAGCTGGGCATCTGGGATGACCTTCATGCCTCAGGTGACTCTGCTAGAATTATATATAGTACTCTTGGCATAGACCCTATTGTTATTGCTCACCCCTCCGAGGAACACACACACACACACACACACACACACCATGATGAGGCAGCATAGCAGGACTTTGGGGTGAGATACAAAAATTGCTTTGGATGTATTGAGCTTCCTCCAGTTCTAAAACATATAAAGCTTGCCAAATTCCCAACTAGTCTACTTATTCAGACACTCCATTAACTATGAATGCTCTCTTTGATGTTTAATGTCTATAGCATCTAGATCTTTGAGGGAGCAAACAGGAAGATGTTATTCTTCTTCATAATCCAAGAAGATGTTGTAAGACCTACCTTGTACGGAGCCATCCATAGAGTGAAGTGAAGGGCAGCCTGCAGAAAGATAGGGAATAGTGAAGGGGAAAGAGAGAGGAAAACAATCAACGAATGTTGGAAATTTGCAGAGAAGAGCGATCTGCAGTAAAAGAATATTTCACAAGGAACAAAGGGCCAGCCTGGCTTTAGAATTAGAGTGGTTCCCTATAACCTAGTATAAACCTCACTGTTTATGGCCAAACTGATGTAGCTTTTCTCAAGTAGAGACTACCCCCTTATATATGTATAGGAGAAAAATGCAATCTTCAGTGCTGATCAGGAGTCTCCAGAAAATAGGTCTTCCTTATATGTACAGTGACCCTACTTTCCTGGAAAAAAATAAAGGACAAAACTGAAAAAGGGGCAAATCTGAAAGAGGTTCATAAGGATAAAAAAAATTAATTGTTTATATTTATAACTTTGCTTTACAAAGGCAAATTCAAGAGCAAAAGCAAGAAAATCGTTACAAAAAAGCATTGTCTAATAGAAATATCTAAATTCAAACAGTACGTGTAAATTTATTTTAAAAAGACAATTCAATTTCCATATTTTTCACATGAATCTGGAAGACTGTGGATAAACTGGTACCATTTGTACGGTAAAAGTTAAATGGCTAAAAGTGCATTTTTGAAAAATAAATACATTTAAAGGACAGCTTTCTGAAATAAAGGTCTGTCCTTTATAATAAAGGATATATAGTCACTGTACTTATATGACCACTGAAGGATAACTGTTTTAACCTGCCAAAATGTTGAGTTTGTTTTATATAGCCTGACTTCTTAATTAATTAATGTGCGTATTTATTTTTTAACTGTTTGTGGGTTTTACTCTAATTGTGAGCCACCCAGAGTCACCCACTGGGGGAGATGGGTGGCATACAAATTGAATGAATGAATGAATGAATGAATGAATGAATGAATGAATGAATGAATGAATGAATGAAATTCTTCATTTCAGCAACCCTGGGGGCCTCTCAAGGCCCTGGAAATTTCCAGTTTGAACTTCAAGAAGACCAGCAGGACTTACTTCAAGTACAGAAGATAATCTATGTGCAAGAATGCCAGAGTTTTAAAAAGTAGACTATTGTGGTGTCTGTACATGGAGTTAAGTGCTCCTTGTTGGCTGGTTTAACTAAACATTGTAGAAGTCCTGTTGTATTCAGTATCAAATAATTGTGGTGGTCCATTCACATGTTTAGATCATTTTTTACACATATATATCTATCCCTACTTACCTCTTCCTCAAACTTTATTTGCCTCCAAAGTGGTGTTTCTCAACCTCAGCAACTTTAAGATGTGTGGACTTCAACTCCCAGAATGCCCCACCCAGCATGTTGAGGAAAAGAAAAGGAGAGGTCTAACCTTTGCTATTTTGTTTCTATTACTTCCTTCATCATACACGTTCCTCATACCACCTTCTTTGTTTGTCCACATATTCTGATTTTGGGGGGGGGGGGGACCAAATTACAGCTGCCACGGCAAATGTTATATGTTTGCTTAGTTTCTTGGCTGTTCATTTCTCATTTCTAATTGCCTCTGCGTTTATTAGATTCCCCACTGCAGAATACAGCTTTCACCATGAAGCCAAGTCATTGTTTACCCACAAAGAAATTCCAGCCACCACAAAGACTCCATGAGTAATTGTTCTGGCATATTCTATTAATTATAGTGGCGAAGAGGAAAAAGCACTTCCCCTTTGTCCTTTTTAATGCCTGTTCTGTCAAATCCATTGTGGAAAGTAAAGTGAGTGGTTTAGCGTAAAAACACAACCATTTCAACCCCTCCCTCTGATGGGACCCTCCCCCTTTCATTGTTTTACACATTCTTTGAGGGACCGAATACCTGGGAAAAGTCATTGGTACCAACCAGACATTAGAAAGGAAGAATTAAAGGCGCTTTGGTGAATAGCTCTCATTTGAATAGGCTGAACCCAAAAAGTTGCCTTCAGAAACCAAAGCCTTGTGTTTAATTGCTGCTCTATCAGCCCCAGCCTAACATAAAATTGATGTTTTATGTGTTTATGTTTATATATATTTATGTTTTTAATGTTCGGTGTGAGTCGCCCAGAGTTCCCCCATTGGGGGGAGATGGGTGGGTGAGAAATTCAATAAATAAATAAGTAAATAAATAAATAATAATAACACAACAACAGAGCTATGCCCAAAGGCGAGAAAATGTGGTATTTTATTTGAAAGTCAGAGACACCCCTGGCAAAAAGCAAAGATGCTCAAGAGGTTGTCTTAGCTTGTAAAATCCACTTTGAGCATCTGCTTCAAGCCTATTATCATTGCTGTTGTTTTACAAGAGTATTTAATTTCTTTCAATCTATCAGTGAACATAGAATCATAGAATTGGGAGGTATCTCAGAGGTCATTTAGTCCAACTCCTTGTTCAATGCATGGCCCATTAGAGCATCTCTGACAGGTCACCTTCCCTAACTTCTAGTTTGAGGTCTCCACCAGGGAAGGAGAATGCAATGAAGACTTCCCATGAATGAGACGGAATAGCTTCCTGAGGCAGTCTGTTCCACTGGCTGACAGTTTCTACAGGGAGCGTGCAATGATGATCCTTGTAGTCCATTGCAATGTCACCATTCTATGGTTCTCTCTCCAAAACATCATCATTTACATCCTGACCAAGGCAAGAGAGGGCAGGACTTGATGTAATTGGCTTAAATCGCAGGATGGTAGGTTTTAAAACAAATTTTAACAAGATTTGTAACTTAGCTTGAGATATGATTCAAGGTTTTGCACCATATAGAGAAGAGAAAACTGATGGGATATGCTGGATCCCACAATATCTCTAAGGGGCTCTCGTTCCAAGGCTTCGTAGCTTTCCTCTCTTCACTATAGACAGGCATAATTTATTATCTGTCGATAAAGTTTTAGAATGTTTTGAAAGAGCGTGGTATCCTGAAGTGTACAGGGGGTTGGACTTACTAACCTCTTAGGGCCTTTCCAACTGTAAGATTCTATGATTCAAAGAGGATATTATTCAAAGAGAGGGAGGAAAATAAAAATCTGGGTAAAAAGGGCTGAGAGCATTAGACTCCCCTTGTTTCTGCAGAAAAAATGAAGTGTCCAAACTCTCAGAAGAGTACCTTGAGAGTTATGATCTACTCAGGAGAAGACTACAGGTAGCCCCTGGGTTAAGAATGCCCAGTTTACAGATGTTCCATGGTTAAGAACGGAGCTTAATGTAGCAAAATTTGAGTTAAGTACACAATGGTTCGAGTTCATTACACAATACTACTTATACAGTATTATACAATAATACTGTTCCAGCTTACATACAAATTCGACTTAAGGACAGACCTTGGAATGGAACTTGTTCTTACTGGGAACCCCCTGCATTGACTCCTGAATAGCACAGTTTTGTTTTGTTTTTTAATCCATTTGATCATGTCTGATTCTTGGAGACTGCCTGGACAAGTCCCTGCAGTTTTCTTGGCAAGGTTTTTCAGAAGTGGTTTGCCATTGCCTCCTTCCTAGGGCTGAGAGAAAGTGACTGGTGGGACTAGAACTCAGTCTCCCAGCTCTCGAATAGCACAGTAGTTGTAATCAAATTTGATGCATGCCTACTGCATCTGGGTAAAGGCAAGAACTTCCAATATAAAAGCCTCTGTAGGAGATAAGTCAGGTTCTGAAATAGCATCTGTGACAGTTGGTTTACATGGTTATGTGCTAAAAAGGTAATTTGGGGGTGGCCACAGAGGCAATTTAACCTTGTCAAACCTTTGATTACATTGTACTGCCAAATTCACTGGACTTTGCTGCAAATATTAGAAGCCTTTGGCTTTTGACCTTGTTCTTCTGCCTAAAGAATTAACACTTCTAGAGACCCAGTTTGATGTAGTGGTTAATGGTGCTAGGTCGGAAGCCAGAAGATTGTGAGTTCTGGCACTGCCTTAGGCATGAAGCCAGCTGGGTGACCTTGGGCCAGTCCCTCTCTCTCAGCCCTCGGAAGAAGAAGGCCAGGGCGAACAACTTCCAAAAACGTTGCTAAGAAAACTGCAGGGACTCATCCAGGCAGTCGCAGACTGACTGAAAGGCACCCCCTCCCCCCATTAATGTTTTATACTGGATTGTCTCACTAAGTGCTAGATGGTTTCACAATGCTTCTTGCATCAGACACACAGCAGGATTCCACCCACCTCCAGTATCATTGATGCTTCAGTAGACTTTTACAATCTATGAAAATGTCCCAGAAGTTTATTGAGTGTAACTTAGCTTGAGATATGATTCAGGGTTTTGCACCATATAGGGCAAAGAATACTGATGGGATCATGCTGGGTCTAAGGGTTTCATGTTGTGGAGTCACTTTTCAACAAGATGGGCAGTGACAAATTTGACATATAAATAAATAAAAAAAAATGTTCCAAGGCTTTATGGCTTTCATCCCTTCAATAGATAGATAGATAATAGATAGATAAAATGTATTATCTATCTATACTGTTCTAAAAGTATTGAAATTAGTTCCCAAGCCTTTGCAATTACTTTGGTTCACTTGTGTGAATACTGAACTTTTAGCAAACTAGAGACCTCTTCCCTAGCACTTCCTGGACTAGCCATGTAACATAGTAATTCTAGGAAGTGCTGGAGAAGTTAAGAAATCTGGCAAATAGGTTGCCACTGTCATCCTGCCAGGGTTTTTAAAGGTTAAGAAAGAACTGGGTAGGGATCCCTGGTCAGCTTTAAAAAAGTAAACACAACCCACCTTTACCCACTCAGTTCATGAATGAATGAATGAATGAATGAATGAATGAATGAATGAATGACACACATTTTATGCTTAGCTGGAATCTACCAACCACAGCAAAGGAGACAGATAAATGGAATAGATAAATACAAGCTGACTCATCCCTATTCTTGAGAAAGCCAATTATGAGACATGGCATCTTGTTGATATTGCTTGACCAAGTTAACTCTTCATTTGTTACCAAATCTAGTTTTGCTCCTTTGTTGTCCTTCCATTAACACCTAACACTGGGAGCATTGGAATCTGTCACAGAATTGCAAAACCTCTTTCTACCACATTTGTATTTTACAATTTACATAGATAGATAGATAGATAGATAGATAGATAGATAGATAGATAGATAGATAGATAGATAGATAGAGCCCAGTTTATATAATATTGGCTTCAAATGAGTTCTCTACCATATTTCATTCCCAGTCTTTATGGGAACCTGGCTAACAAATTCATTTACATTAATAGCACAATTTCCAGGAGGTGGATGGATTTAATTGAAAGAGGTTTTGAAATACATTCATAGTTTTCTCTTCTGCCAAGGGCACAGGAATAAATATGCATCACTGAATAACACTGGGCATTTGTAACTAATAACTCCACACCATGTGAATTTGCATCTGTTTTACCTTAGAGGTGAGTTGGGGAAAAGAAATAATTGGGACTTAAGAGCTCCAGAAAATTGTGCTGACACCAGGCAAAAGAAAGAAAGGGAGGCAGAGAGAAAAGAATTTCAGATTCTGGGCACTGAAACGTTGATACTGGATTTTAAAGGAACAACTTCATTCAATGACGTAACTCCCAGGAGTGTGTGCCCAACAATAATTCAGCCAAAAAGCTAGGAACTATTGACAATTCTCATGGTGGAATCTTACCCTCTGTTTTGAAAAATGGAGATTCTTTGATTGTGGGCAATCTGGCCAAGACGGTAGCTATAAGAAGCAAAATAAAAGATTGTGCTGAAATCCACCTTCTCAAAGATCGACCTGCAATCAAATCTGCAAATCAATATCATAACAGTTGGAAGTTTTATTATTGTATCATCTTCTGTTATCTTTCTATAATTTTAGGAGAGAAGACATCTAAATACAGTTTATAACCTATCTAGAAAACTCTTATTCCTAGTTCCAGTAAATGTATAATACATAATATAAATAATATGCTGTACGTTCAGAATTCCAACCTAAAATCCATCTGAATTTCATATTCAGAAAGAAGAAGTGGATGGTGAAGAGAGAAGACATACTAGGGAATTTGCAATTTCTTCTAAGTGGGTGAGCTCCTCCAAGACAGATCCAAAAGGGTGAGTTTGACATTTAACCTGATGACGCTGTTTCTTTTTTCACTGATGGGAAAATGCATTGGTCCATTTTCTATAGCTACTCAATCAACTCTCATTTTTGCATGCTTTTAACATTTTGATCTGGGCATGTGCATTACTTGATTTAAATTTCTATTTAAATAGCGTGGGTGCCAGGCATACCTCGCAAAGGATGGAAATTCAGAAACCAGCTACCACTGAAAAAGCCCACTCCCAGTAGCCATTGGCTGCCTCTCAGCAGGCTGAAATACATCTTGATATGGATGAGTTTAAGCTACTGGGAACAGTGGTGCCACAATTCAAGAACTACATAATCTGCCTCCTTGCTAGCTCCCTCTCTGTCATCAGCCAGAGGACCACTAACATCTTTTAGGTCATCCAGGTATTATTGTGCCAGAATAACAGCAGTTAGGACAGGCTTCATATCACTTCAGTAATGGCTGGGTGATACTATAAAGATGTTTTAAGTCACACGTGTAGAAATGGCCAGAGCAATGCTGATGGTGCCATTTTGCATAGGACTATATCAGTAGAGGCAAGGTTATGCAGAAAACAATCATCTGAGGCCCCTTTTAAGGAGAGATGACAAGAAGATGAATTGCTCGACACATGGAAGGGCTTATCCAAAGGATGGTTTGCTCAGATAGCTTAGCATCTTTTACTCAGGGTGCAGACTCCTGCTTCCTGGGCCCAACTCCAATGAAGAAAAAACAGTGGAGAAAAAGTTATATCCGTATATTGTGCAATTGGGCTGTACAAATATCAAATGCCACTCCAGAAGGATGCTGCAGAGCACACGCATGGTGTGGAACCTGTCTGAAACTCTTTAAGGCACCTGCATCTTGCCCCAGGGTTATTAAGCTGCAAAAGACATAGCTGCTTTAAAGAGTTGTAGACAGGCGCTATATGTCTTTCCTCTGTGCTCCACAGCACCTCTTTGGAATCAAATGGAAATAGCCCTACAGGTAGTCCTCACTTAACAACCACAATAGGGACTGGAAAATTGGTCATTAAGCAGGGTGGTCATTAAGCAGATCACCATGTGACCAGACCCAATTTTACAACCATTTTTACAATGGTCGTTAAGCGAATCCAGCTTCCCCAATGGACTTTTTTGCAGGAATTCACTTAACAACCATGTGATTCACTTAATGACTGCAGTGATTTGCTTAACGAACATCATAAAAAAGGTCACAAATCACTATCACATAACCGCAGGGGGTGGTGCAATGGTTTGCAATAGTTGTAAATGCAAGTACAGGTTGCAAGGCACTTTTTCCAAGCCTGTCGTAACTTCAAACCATCATTAAATGAACAGTCATTAAGCAAGGACTACCTGTACTATGCAGTGAGAAGAAAAGGGGAGGGAGTTCAAATTACATTCTTCTTCCAAGCCTTTTAAAAGTCTATAAAAGGACACAAATCTTTCCCAACATGAATTATAGCATCTCTTTTATAAAAGGTTATCAAAAGTGTTGGAAACACCAATAGTGTCCAGCTGGTGTGGCTTTCAGAAATTCTTGGAGCTGCAGCCCCAAAATTTCTGGAAAATATCCAGCTAGGGAGAACTGCCAATTATATCTCCCCCAACAAAAATGACTTTGCTCCAATCTAATCCCCATCATTTCTTGCCACTCGCAGTTATCTGAGAATCTATAGCAAAAGTATAAAGCTTCAGGAGAAAACAAGAACTAAGAGGTGGTGCAAAGGAAAAGAACAAAATGATGGATTGGCCCACCTGTCCGGCCAATGACAGATACGGGGTCACTTTC